>NC_060119.1:448131774-448845941 GCF_021461395.2 Schistocerca americana | reverse complement strand
CAGTTTCCTTCCACACTGATTGTTCCACATGGTTCTCTTTAACTTCAGTCTACTCTTCATCATCACTAAATTGTGATCTGAGTCTGGATCTGCTTCTGGGTAAGCCTTACAATCCAGTCCTGATTTCGAATCTGACGAGAACAATGTTCTCACTGAACTGTTCAAATTGTCTCTCTCTCTCTGCGCCATACTTTCCTATTTATAATGAAACCTACTGCCATTATACCATTTTCTGCTGCTGTTGACATAAACCTATATACACCTGACTAGAAATCCTTATCTTATTTCCATTTCAATTCATTGACCCCCACTGTATATAGACTGAGCCTTTGCATTTCCCTTCTCAGATTTTCAAACTACCCTTCTGAAAATTCATGCTTCTATACATAGAATTTTGTCTCATCATTGGTTATTTCATCTTTTTCTCATGGTCAGTAGGAATTGTAGGTTATGCTGGACTTCTAGGATGTATAGGAGAGGAGTCACACAATTGGTGGAAGCCTTCTGTAACATATCACACGCCTAGCCCAAGCAACTGTCACCCATCCCTAGCTCATCAAACCACTTATTCTGAAAGCCAGCAACTTCTTTTCCTCTTTTGTGTGTGCCTATTGACGACTCAATGGTTCTGCTGTTTGGTGAGTGCTCTCCTTTACAAGAAGAACAGCAACAGTTCACACAGGAGAATGGCTTTCAAAATTAGATGAAAATGTAACACAGTATTTGACTGCAAAAGGATGTCCTGCCTGTCATGACCGAATTGTGAATTCACTGGGCCAAAAGATTCTACAAAAGTGAAAATAAAATGAGTTATAGCCAGAAACAGAAAAAGAAGAAACTTAACAATGTTATCACGAAAGGAGTTGCCTCTAACATTCACAAAGTATAGCTAGTTTATGTTGTTTTTTTTGTAAAGTTATGAGTCTCCAATACATAGCCCTCTTGATCAAAGCAGGTTTCAATGACTGGATGAATGGTAATACTAGTCTACCATGATGTGAAGACATTCTGATATGCAAGAGAAGTACAATTGCTTTGTTAGCACCGAGCAAAATGGGTGGGCACATTAATTCTGTCAAGCAGATGGGAGGGGGAAAATAATAAAAATTATAATCTGGTAAAAGGACTTGAGCATATAGTAGAAGTTACAAGCTTTTTAATAATAACTTTGCAAGGAAAAGCTGAAACTTTTGGTCCTCACTCTTTGCTCCTCTGCAAAATGACAGCACTTCCAGAACTACTTGTCAACTGGATCTTACTTATCAGAACACATATGCACGATACAGAGCAACAAAATAATACAGTTATAAAATAAGAGCACCTATTGCTAATACAGGACTGCATAGTTAAGTGCTACAATGCATGTGCAACCTAAAACCAGCCATGTAAATGGCATATCCTTCATAATCTATAACAATAATATCATGAAAAGGAGATATTAGTGCTCAGCACTTAGAAGAGGCACTGAGTCAGACAGGCACAATGAAGAGATTGTTAAACATTTCAGCTTTCAGACAGAAAAGTCCTCCTTCCTGAAAAGAAAAAACACACATTCGCTATTAAAGCTCTGACACACATTGCCACTATCCTTGGCCCAACTTAACTATCAGGGTACAACGGCTGGAGACAGTGGCCATACGTGTGTGTGTGTGTGTGTGTGTGTGTGTGTGTGTGTGTGTGTGTTTTCTGCTTGTGTGAATGTTGTGCCAAAGATGTTTGTGCTCACATGCGGTTCGTCTTCATCGACATGTCTTGGCTCAAACTCGTCTAGGGGTTTGAACCGCATGTGTCGCATTACATGCCCTAAATCAGACACTTGTGACCCCTCTGTTAAATTGTCTGGCTGACGGCAAGTTTGCAAGGTTGTATGAACCATACAATGTTGATCTAACATATAACAACAGTAATAATAATATCAGGAGCTAAATTAACGACCAATAAATGATGTAGGCCACACAGTTGTGAATTGGTTAGAATAATGTTTATTCAGAAAGCAAACTAATAGCGAAAGTGGTCGTATTTAGAATTACCCTTACACTCAAGCGCATATCGTTTTGAGACAGTTCGATCATTCACAATCTCATTGTGAAATACAAGTTATCAACACGAAAAGTTAAGAGTCCACACCAGGCGCGCAGCTGTTCACCGCTCAGAGATTAAGTCCCACGATTCCACACGATGTGAAATTTTCTAAGTCGTTTCACTTCCTACCTGCCTAAAGATCGACCATGCGCTTTCGCGTCTGCATCCGAACTGTGACTTTGGTGTCTCCAGCCAAACTGACTGCATTTGCGTCTGCACCACCACTCTCTCTGCCCATCCCCGGCCGTGTTTCCTGTGCGCCAAGTATCCTCGTTCAACTGACTAGGGCAGTTACCTTTCCTGAAGCTGTCCATCTGATTGGCTACAGCTTATTCTACATTATTTTACATTTTAACATATTTAAATAATCAAAGCTTGACTACTTTCACATTCTAAATAAAGTAACAATAATATCCATTACATAATTAACATTAAATTCTTTTCCATAAAACCAATACAATTTCCTTCTTAGCTTTGAATGCTACGGCCAGTAGCCTTGCACCAATGTGCTTTCTGATAAATAAATAAAGAACAAATGTAACTATTATGCACTAAACTTCAACAAATATTCTATTACCTAATGATTCAATAAGGTGTCATGCTGTCATTGTTCAATGTGTTATGTGTGGAGGAAATGATGATCTAATGCTTAAGAGTACATACTGATAATTTAAATTTACTATATCTTTTAAACAAATAAAGTTAAAGAGTTGATCTTAACAACGTTTGTCATTTTAATGATGCACTTCTATTTGAAATGTCGATCATTAAGACCAACCAAAGCGTTCAGATTTTAGCATTCAGGTCTTTGTTACAAAACTTGTTAATTTCACTTTAACAATAAATCCTAAACTGTTCTAGATATTATCAGTATTCAAGTTTTATTGGGGTCACCATGAAAATTAATGGAGGATGGCAGATTAAAATTACTGTGGCTTGATTCCCTGCTTTACTACAGAATTAAATATTTTTCATAAATGTTTCCCTTTATGCCCGATCTTAGGTCCGCCATATTTTACACTGCTATGTCTCCCTGGCCACAAACGGCTTCTACTGGGTTTCCCTATGACGTAGGTTCTCGTCTGTCTCACTTGCACACTACAGCGCTTAGGCTTCAATAGACAATAGATGCCTGTGAGTTTCCCCATCTAATGGCAAATCTGTGCCCTTGGTGGCACGCGGTCCTGGACGACAGGGTTCGTTTCACAATTTCTGTAGGATGACTCTTTTGGCCATATATTTAAATGAGAGCGCAATGTTCGTTAACTCTCTCCTCTCTCTCTCTCTCTCTCTCTCTCTCTCTCTCTCTCTCTCTCTCTCTGTGTGTGTGTGTGTGTGTGTGTGTGTGTGTGTGTGTGTGTGTTCTACTGCCAAAGGAGAATTTTTCTGTTCAAAAGCTGGAATGTTTAGCTGTCTCTTCATTGTGCCTGTCTGCGACTCATGCCTCCTCTACATGGTGAACAGCAATTTATCCTTTTCATAAAAATTTTTTTATTCCATTCTGGGCTTTTCATTGCTTGATATTCAATAACCATCTTGGCTTGGAAGGAAAACTTTTCCTCGCATAAATCTAATCAAGTGTTGAAAACTGACCAGTAGTTTATTATAGTGCGTACAGTTTTTCTTTCTCAATAGAAGCTTATGTTGAGGTGAGCTAAAACAAGTGTAACACATCTCCTTATGACACCATTACACTGCTTTGCAAGGACAGACTTCTGCATTCAGCACGGTCTCTGCACTTCTCTTTTCAAATGTATAAAATTATCTTTCTTATTGGTGGTTGCCAATCTGTATGATGTTTATGGCTAAAATTCCAGTTGCACAATGATTCAAATTCCATGTACTACTACATAGTCTCATTACGTGGACCCGTAGAATAGGTCTGCTTGGAGGAGGGGATGGGTATAACAATTCAATAGGATATACTACCTAAATTACTGAGATGTTGAAAACAATTCTTGGGCCAATGACTGCTTAATTTTACACTGTTAACCCCATCAACAAAATGAAATTTCCAGAATGAGATTCTCAATCTGGAGCGGAGTGTGCACTGATATGAAACTTCCTGGCAGATTAAAACTGTGTGCCCGAGCGAGACTCGAAAGGTCCCGAGTTCGAGTCTCAGTCGGGCACACAGTTTTAATCTGCCAGGAAGTTTCAAAATGAAATTTGATTTCATTTCTTTATCTCTTGTCAACCATTATTAGGTGTTTGTGTATGACTGAGATGAGCTACTGCATGTCTTTTGAAGCTTCTTGCATTAAATGACGGAGATCTGAGGTCTAGATGCGAGTACAGACTGTTCCCAAAACAGCAACTCCAAATGGTGCAAACTGTGGAATTTAACAGGAACAACTTCTGGGACATCAATAGAATCTCCCTAACAGAGAGGCACATTTATCGAATGAAAGTGGATATAAATTCTTTACTCTGACAGTACAATGTCCTGAGACATTGTATTTGCAGCTTGCCAAGCTATATGAGACTTTCACATTTGCTCCAATAAAAACTCCACTTGAAATGTGGAACTTCCTAATAGATTAAAATCATACACTGGACCAGGACTTGAATCTGAAATCTTGTCTTTTGCAGGTAATGCACTTACCAACAGATCTATGAGGCAAAACTCACAACCTTTCCTCACAAATTTACATCTGCCAGCACCTCTCTCCTAATTTCCAAACTTCACTGAAGATCTCATGCATGTCTAGCACAACTACCATTCCTGGAAGAAAGGTAAAGTTCTGAGTTTCAGCCTCAGCCCACGACACAATTTTAATCTGATCTGCCAGGAAGTTTCAAAATACCACAAACTCCTCTGCAGAGTTACAAGTATTCCTTTACGGATGTGTAAATATAACTCTTGTGAATCAATTGTTATTTGTAGGACAATTTTTGTGATTTTAAAACAATATATATTCATGATGAATTTTCACTCTGTAGTAGTGTGTGTATTGATTTGAAATTTTTGTGACAGATCAAAACTGTACCAAAGACTAGGACTTGATCCTGGGACCCAGATTCAACTCCGTCTGTCACCAATCTATGTCGATGTAGACTAGCATTTAGGAGCTAACTGAATAAGAAACATCAGCTTACAATCTTGAAAACCTTTCCTGTAGATAACAGATCAGAGGTACATTAGGAATTTCCATTCAGAAATTTGTAAAATTACAATTTTTAGTGAGCGGATTATAGTTCAATGGTTCGTTCAGCTCAACTGACTTAAGGTATCCACAGTTGCTGTGTGCCTCGCCTAGTAATTACTATTCTATTTTGTTATATCAAGCAAAAATGTGATCAATACATTAAGAGTATTTAGTATAAGTATGTTCCACATGTTAAAAACTTGAGTTTCTTCACATGGTTTAGCAACCGTATAAATGTGTGTTACTACTACAGAAGTCAAGTTTTTCCTTCCTCTTTACTTCTGTAAAGACGGCAGTCCTCTACCGGGTAGCAGTGTTTGAAAGCTACAGCAACCTTAAGACCACTGGTAACTGTCAAACTTGTTTGTAAGATTCAATGTTTCCTATTCATAGGTTTGTCAAACAAGTGCGCATATGTACCAACAAAGACTGTCAAATTTAAATACACTTTTGACGCACCTTTCACACTGTGCATTGTGAAGTATTTTGGTGCTATTAGGAACAGCTACCAATACAAACAAACCATTTCTTGCATTGACTTGAGCACTGTGTATAAATAAGAGAAAGGAAATGAGCTTCTGGTCCAGGGAATGGCTCAAATTGTGAGATAAATACATACATAAATGTGTGCTAAAGGAAACATTACACTTGAAATCTGGTGATAACATCAACTATCTCCAAATGGCCAGGCAAACTTATTCTACTTGTTAGAATTACTTTACACTTATGTTGAAACAGAAGACACAGTTGTGTGAAAATCTATTCTCTTCAACTGGTCCTCTACTGAAGATTCATAAAAAACAATAACATGGGAACAAACACATCCTCAATGGAAAAACCAGAGAGCTTCGATATTTTTATCTTATGGCACACCCACTTGTATGTTGTGTGTAGAATATTCATTTTCTTCTTAACATCTTCCTGCCTAATTTACAACTGGGAAAGACCCAACACCTCTACTATTTTGGCGATTGCCACTATTCTTTTGTTTTATCCTTATCTGTAATTTCCACAACTGTGGAAACCCACAACAGTGAGATAAACTGTAATAAAAAGTGTTTCTCATTAAAGTTGTATGGTGCAACATCAGCACAAACAACATCCACCATCTCGATAAATACACCATCAATCAAAATACCTATAAAACACAGTCTGTGTTTTACAAACAAAGCTTCACACTGTCAAGTAATTTAACAAACTAGTGAAGTTTGAGAAACTATTTGATTGTTTACAGGAGCCTTTAAAGCTTGCATGGAGTGTTAGGAAATTACTATCACTACTCTGAACCACATCAGAAATATAATGTTGATGTTTTCCAAAAAAAAACTGTGTCAGTAGTAAACAAGCATTAACTGTATTAGAAGCCTCAATTACTCCATAAGTATCTGTATTCAGTGAAGTATCACTGGATTACATTAACCGTTATTAGTTAGGTTCATTTTAAAATCTCAATATCTTATAGATGACGACGATGATGATACTACTACTACTACTACTACTACTACTACTAGTAGTAGTAGTGTTTGAAAGCTACAGCAGCCTTAAGACCACTGGTAACTGTCAAACTTGTTTGTAAGATTCAATGTTTCCTATTCATAGGTTTGTCAATGATTAAACAACTACATCAGTCTCAAACTACTACTACTACTACTACTACTACTACTACTACTAGTAGTAGTAGTAGTAGTAGTAGTTGATTAATCATTGATTTTTTTTTTCTCTCAGCATTACTTTATTCTTCACATTGTTTCTAAGGGGAAAATGGGGAAGTTCCTACTAAGGATGGTGTTATTAACATAGCTGCATACTGTGGTTTAAATTTTGCTACCTCTAGCCCCTGTATTTTTATCCTTCCTTATTCAACCAATAAAGGGCAATTCTTGAGCTAACCAAGATGATTCACTGAACCATTAATGGTTCTAGGTTCCTGAGCTGGTTGCTCACATTTTCACAGGTCATCTAGGATTTCTCATAACTGCAAGTGAAACATACGAGATTTAAGATTCAGAGGTAAATTCTGAGATGAACATAGAGAGCCTTTAAGTATTCATGAAACTGGTTCATTAAGTGTCAGATGTGATCAAGGGGCTGGGAGATGACAATTTTCAACTATCAACATGAAGCTACGTTATTCTAGGGTAAACTGAAACAAAAAGGATATGACATTAAAACATTTTCATTTGCGCCACTAACAACAACATACACTTTGAATATGATCGACAAGTCTGAGCAACAAAAGTGCCAATTGTAGATATGAGTATGGAAGGCATCTCTTCCATCTTTCCTGCATGCTTCACCAAAAGTTGCATTCTTGTCCTAGCCCTAGTCCTCAGATGGGAGAAATGTGTACACATCACAAAAAAACATTTGCAATACGCAAAAAAGTAGCAAAGTTTGTTAATCTTCCTATTTTTATATTCACATTTTCAGTGGAAAAGAAAAATCAACATTATTTTTGTGCATTTTACTTGCCGGAGACAACTGTATGAATTAAGTGCAGTGCTGGGCCCATAAACTCTGTTTGTGACAGGCTTTGTTTTGTAGTTGTTTATGTAAGAGCCATAAAAAAAGAGGATGGGGTTAATGACAAATGGTATTATTTATTAACTACACAGAAACATATTTCGGTCCAGTCCAGATATTCTGAATTTTTGTACATAAGGATGATTACATATAAAATTTTGTTATAATGTTTTTGATGGATGATTATGAAGTAAATGCTCACACATTCACAGAAATACATAAAATTGTGGTTTGCTTTCATCACAAAAAATTCAAAGCACTAATTAGGTTGATGATGCTCGCTGATGAAAGGTATGTACTGTGAAATACACAAGCCATCGACAACTGAACAATGGCCCAAGTGCAACTGTTGTTGCCATGACTGCTTTGTTGTTCAAGTTCAAAAAATAACATGCCACACAACAAGTTATTAATCTGAACTTGGATCATCCTGTCCTAATGCCAGAGATTCAAAAGAATTAGGTTCTGCAAGTGACCACGCCCTCCTTTTTCCGGAGAGGGGGGCTGAAAGATGAGATAAAAATTTAAAAAATAAAAATTTGCAAAATGAATGGTGTGGGGTGGTCCACCACCAGATCAATGACAGGCAGCGTGCGGCCTGTGGGTGCCTCTCTACTACACATTCCCAAGTCAAAGTAAAAGCTTCTCATTGGTAGTTACAGAAAAAGGGGATATGTGTGTGTGGGCGTGTGCACGTGTGTGAGAAGCACAGGTGAAGCATTAACTCACTGGTCATTACATAGGCTGGTTTGTAGTACAGGTAATTTATAGAGGTAAAAATACATATTTTTAAATGTAAATAATGGTGATGACATAAGTTTTTTGCTTTCAAAATAAAAAATTCAACAACAGACCAAAACTCTTGGTCTAGCGAAACAATGAGTTCCATGTTCTGTAACTGAAAATAAAAATTAGTAACAACATGTGTAATAAAATTATGAAATATTTTCTGTAGAACACTATTTATGAAACTTCCTGGCAGATTAAAACTGTGTGCCCGACAGAGACACGAACTTGCGAGGAGAGCTTCTGTAAAGTTCGGAAGGTAGGAGACGAGATACTGGCAGCAGTAAAGCTGTGAGGACCGGGTGTGAGTCGTGCTTCGGTAGCTCAGATGGTAGAGCACTTGCCTGCGAAAGGCAAAGGTCCTGAGTTCGAGTCTTGGTCGGGCACACAGTTTTAATCTGCCAGGAAATTTCATATCAGCGCACACTCCGCTGCAGAGTGAAAATCTCATTCTGGAACACTATTTATATCTCAAAGAAATTTTCCTATTAGTAAATTTCTGGTGTACTGCAACATTCATATATTACAAAAGTTGCCACAAAAATCTGCCGTCCCTTACATACCCAAGCAGCTCCGACTCTGGCGTGAAAAGCATGAAAAATAAAAATTGAAGTTTGGGGAATACAGTTATGTAAGGGAATGTTGAAAAGGAAAGAATATTGTGCCCTCCAGTATGGACCTAAAATGCAATCATATCTATTCTTATGCATACATGTTGCAGTTCATTTTCCTACTTCATGGTGTAATATGACTTTGCAGTATTTACACTTGCTGATCCTTTCTTTATTATAGATTTGACACTTCTATCTGTGGGCAGTGTGCTGTAACATCACCTGACTCTAAGGGGACATATGTTGCACATGCCATCTGAATGAACTGTATAAACTTTGTTACATATTTTGCCCTCTTAAGTATCCTGCTGTGGATGAGAAGACAAGAAGCCAGGAAGTTAGTCGCCTAAATGCCTGTGGGTATCAACTTAAAGCCACATGGTACACCAGCCATTATTAAAATGTAGATTCAATCCAATTATAACTTACATTTCTGGTTCTGAAATTAGCGTTTCACATGTCATGACACAAGAATGTCCCAAGTTTAAGTTTGACAGCTTTTATTTCTTGTATGCCACATGCAATAGGCCCTCATGTATGATACAAGTATTTATTTGTATATAAAGAAAACAGAATATATCTCACCAAAGAGAAAAGCAATATCATAACAATATTTCTGGAACAAATAGCCTATTACCAATTGAGCATCATAATCATAGTCATACCTTTTCTTTTGAGTTTCGAGACTTTGGCACATTGCAACACCTGCAAGGAGACAGCCTCTTGATCGTAAATTTGAAAGCATCACCTCCCCAAATTTGTCAGACATATTCACCTGCAGAATTACAATTATACTAAAATAATGTATATGGGCAACAGAAAAAAATGGAAGTGCCATTTGGACTACTGTTGATACAATAAACTGATATTTTGTACTACTTGTTTGGTCTGCACAGTAGTAAAAACTACTTTTTTTTAACTCACCAACGAACTGTTAGCTAAATTCAACAAATGCAAACAAATACACATTGAGATTTTGTAAAACATTTTCCTAAACAATTCTTAGTCATTCAGATGTAATAGTGGACAACATAATATGAAATTTATTACAAATGCTGAAGACACAGAAGTAACTAAAATTTAGTGACATATCTCAAAAAGTCCTTTGACTTCAGCATGAGGATAAACAATAAACCAAATGCTATTGTGTCAAACACTCATGTGCGCCAGACTGTGGTGATTAACAAAGGTTCAATGTCAGAGGGATAGGTTGTAGGGGCAATTAACAAAGCCCCAACAGATAAAATTTGGAGGAAATTAAGTCAAGAGCAAAATACACAAGAAAAGGTGTAAAAAAAATTATAGTAAATTGAATGATATACATGAAAAAATATAAAAATACTTAAAGAAGTGTATCTGTGGATGGACTGACACCAAAAAGAGAAGGCAGTGTAGTGGAAAATTTGAGCTAAGTATAGGAACAAGGGTGAAATGACAGACTGACTGCTGGATTTTGAGTTTCTACTCTGGAGAGGAGGAGGAGGAGGAGGAGGAGGAGAAGAAAGATATCTACAATTCTGTATTTTTATATAAAAACAAAGATGAGGTGACTTACCGAACAAAAGCGCTGGCAAGTCGATAGACACACAAACAAACACAAACACACACACAAAATTCAAGCTTTCGCAACAAACTGTTGCCTCATCAGGAAAGAGGGAAGGAGAGGGGAAGACGAAAGGAAGTGGGTTTTAAGGGAGAGGGTAAGGAGTCATTCCAATCCCGGGAGCGGAAAGACTTACCTTAGGGGGAAAAAAGGACAGGTATACACTCGCACACACGCACATATCCATCCACACATACAGACACAAGCAGACATATTCTGTATTTTTAAGTATTCCATTGAATTTGCATAACTGATTAAAAGGAAAATTCCACACAGAAATGTGAATAATGTAAAAGCAGACAAATGAGCTGACCAGTACTTACCTAATTACAGTCACTCTCTCTCTCTCTCTCTCTCTCTCTCTCTCTCTCTCTCTCTCTCTCTCTCTCTCTCTTCCCCCCCCCCCCTCACACACACACACACACACACACACACACACACACACAAACACAAACACACACACACACACACACACACACACACACACACACACACACACACACACCTACCTTTTCAGAAATTTGTTCCTTCGTCAGGGAGGAGAGAGAATGGAGGAAAAACAGAGAAAGTGGATGCAGGTCTCACAACCTACATTACGAGGTAACAAGGAGAAGGTAAATAAATCTGTCCTTTGAAGCACGTTTCACAAGATTATTTGTCACTTCTGTAATTCTGACAATGATCTGTGTGCATTAAAAGACCAAGCTGCACTGTGGTGCACTGTCCACCCACAGATGTGTGTCAACCTGTAACTGCCTGAGTTGTCAAAGAAAGCCAAGAAGACACCACCTAAAACAAATATGTGACATCAACAGCCATATACAAATGAACTAATGTAAGAAGCATAAATTGGGCCAATAATCCAAAAATATTAATATTGCTTGGGGAGACAGAGGGACTGTATGGAAAACGTGTAAGGGCTTCCCAAAGAAACTTCTGCAGTGAAGGCAAAACAAACTTTACAACAAGTAGACCTGGCCACTCGTTGACAATGTTGTTTCGAGTATGTTTCTTTGGGAAGCCCTCACATATCCTCCATAGTCCCAATTGCTCCCCATGTGACTTTAATATTTTTGGAGCCCCAAAGAAAGACATTTGCGGTCGTCGATTTGCTTTGGATGAAGAGATGCATGCCTGGGTGCAATCAGGGTTCCATATGCGACTCCAAAAATTTTACCACGAAAGTATTGATCATCTTGTCTCACAATGGGCTAAATGTATCAACAGTAATGGTTGTTGTAACTGCGACCAGGACGGTCGTGGGGTAGCAATGACGGAAAGCGCGGCGGGACCCGCGGAGAGGCCCGCAAACAACACCACAACGGAAGAGGACGGACACGACCAACGAAGGACAGAATGAATACAACAAGACCGAACAACAGAGTCACAAGGAAACAAACACGTCCACTCATACACAAACCAGGAAGTAAGCAGTCTAGCGCAAAGCGAGGTGTACACCGACGTAAGCGAGATTCGACTGACTGGCTGAGCGAGAGGCCGGCGTTTAAGTACGCTATCAGAGGCGCCGCTATTGGCCGCTGAGACCAAGTGTTCAACTGTGGCGCCCTCACACTAAAAGCGGGCCAGGAGGCGCGTGCCGCCACAGCTTACGGCGTGATGGTGCAGAGACCTCTATGGGTCTTCAACGTCCGTGACGTCTGGCGTGGATTCAAATTCCGCAGCGCATGGTACCAGAATGGTGATTATTTTTAAAATAATAAACAGATTACTTGCTTTTTAACATGTCTATTTTTCATTTGGCTGCCCCCTTACATATCCACTTATCACCCAGAATATTATGATCACTGGCCTACTACCACATCTGTCCAGGCAGTAGCAGCATAACCTGGTGAGGAATGCCTGCTAGTCAGACACATGCACATTGAACGCAGTATCAGTAAGCATGATGTCTGTACGTACAATGGGGAGGAACGTGATCTATGTGAGTGTGATCGATGGTAGATTGTGATGGTCCGGGGGCTTGGCATGAGCATTTCGGAAATTCCACGACTTGTCAGGCATCTGAGGAGTGCTGTGGCGAGCGTCTTCAACACTTTGCAAAACCAAGATGGGACCACGTCCAGATGTGGATTTGCGCAGCCACCCTTCATTACAAATGCCTAATGTCACAGGTTGGGTAGACTAGTAAAACAGGACAGACAGCAAACTGTGGTGTAACCAACATCAGACTTTAACCCTTTTAGTGCCAAATACGATCTGATCGTGATCCAAATTTTCGGCGAAAAATGCCAGTAACGATCTGATCGTGATGCCTTTCTCATTTGCTAGGAAATACTAACAACTTTGCCTTCAAGCGCGGAAAAAATGAATGAGAAAGGCATCACGATCAGATCGTTACTGGCATTTTTCGCCGAAAATCTGGGCCACGATCAGATCGTATTTGGCACTAAAAAGGTTAATGCCGGCGAGAGTACAAGTGTGTCTGAACACACAGTGCACTGCAGCCGATGGTCCATGCATGTGGCAACGTTAACACCATGACATCAGCAACTATGACTGAAATGGGTATGTGACCATCGGCAATGGATGCTGGCGCAGTGGTTGCGTGGCCTGATTAATCCTGATACCTTTTTCTTCAAGCTGATGGGAGGGTGCAAATGCGTCCTCTTCCAGGGCAACAGCTCCTTGACACCTGTACTGTAGCACAGAGACAAGCTGGCAGCAGCTCCATTATGCTCTGGGGAACATTCACATGGGAATACAGGAGTCCAGTCAAGCTCGTGCAAGGAGTATTGTAGACTGGTTGCATACCACATACACTCATTCATGACAAGCATGTTTCTCGATGGCAGTAGCATTTTTCAACAAGACAATGCACCATGTCACAAACCAGGAGTGGCGAGTTTCCATTGATGTGCTGGCAGCCAACACGCCAGATCTGAACACATCTGGGCTGTGATTGAACGCGGTGTCAGAGCTCATCGCCAGCTTCCCCAAAATTTACGGGTATCAGGTGACTTGTGTGTGCAGATGTGGTGCCAACTCCCTCCAGTGACTTACCAAGGCCTCATTGACTCCATGCCATGACGTGCTACCATGCCATACCTCAGACAGGAATGCAACTGTCACATGGAACGTAAACCGCATCAATCCAGAGGGGGCAGGGAAGGAAGAGGAATAGCAGGGCACAGGTGGGGGGAGGGTGGGGGGTTGGAAACTGGGTGGAGAGGGTGTGGGGAAAGTAGGTTACCATAGGTTGAGACTGAGAATTTTGGGAGCAGAGAATGTGTTGTGCTGATGGGAAGGATCCTGATGGCTCTGATGGTGAAGCAGCTATTGATATCACGGATGTTATGTTCAGCTGCATATTAAACCATAAGGCAGTTTACTTTGCTCTTGGCCACAGTTTGGCAGTGGCCATTCATCCATCTCATGGAAAGCTGGTTTGCATTCACACCAATATAAAAATTTGTGCAGTGATTGCAGCATAGCTGGTATATGACATGACTGCTTTCGCAAGTGGCCTGGCCTCTGATGGGCCTGGACAAGCCGGTGACAGGACTGGAATAGGAAGTGCTGGGTGGTGGGTTCAAAGGAAGGGACCAGAGGAAGGATGGTGAGGCCAAGTACAGTGAGTAGCATCTATCTTTTCCTTATACTGTTTTCATTGTTTTTTTTTTCCTTGCATCCCACAACCTTGTGATGTGTTCCTTTGCTACTATTCTCTATACCATCACTCTTCTCATTGTCCATTCCTTTTATTCGTTCCTGTGTTTATTCACTGCCTTCCAAAATGCACACGCTTCTGAGCTACACTGTATCAGCAATCTCATCCATGCACAACACACAGCTGTGTGACTGCATGGATTGTTGTTGAAACATTTTATGCCTCAAATTCTCCCCTTCGATAATGATAATCATTCCTATTGATCCCACTTCCTCTCTCATTCTTGCATATTTTCCACACTTACCTGTGCCACATGAACTTGTGATGCTCATCCTAACTGATCCTCCTTCCCCTCTCTTCCCTTATCCCAACACATGCATACTTCCATTCTTTCCCTTTCCCTTTTTCTTTTCCTTTTCTCTCATGTCTGTATGTTCTTAATTAACATACTTTTATTTAGTTTCACGCATTTTGCACATTTTATGTATTCTTTCGTATCTGTGTGTGTTTTTGCATGTCTTTACCTACTCATTACATCTCTATTCTGTAATCTAGCTCCCCTCACAAGATTTTCGATTGCCCATTTCTGTGTCATTCCCATTTCCCCAACCCCATCTCTGCCACAATGGACCCCTGCTCCAGCTTTCTGCTCTAGTTCAGAAAAATATCCCTTTCCCTGGCTAAATCCAAGTCTCAAATACAGTTTCTTAAATGCTCCCTAAACCACAGAATTCCCCCACCCCCAAACAGCCTAACCAAAAACATTTCTTTCTCTGGATCCTGCCCCTCTTTTAACAATGCTCTTCACCTTTTCAGATTCCGTCAGTCTCTGGCCCTCACACACCTGGTACTGCAAAAACTCATCTCCACGGCACAAGCAACCCAAACCAGCTCTGTTCACTCTGCAAGATACTGCTACTGTTCAATTCCTGCTACACACCTCACATCTCTGACATTGAATCCCTTGCTCTCCAGAACCTGGAGCGATTCAGCAGGTTATCCAACCTGCTGAAATCCTGCACCCCATCAGGGCATCACTATCCAACCCCGATCCAATCCACCACAGCATTCCTTGCCCTGCTGATCTTTTCAACATGCCACTTCTCCAACACTCCCTACCAATATCCACCAAATCCAGAGCTAAAACATTCCCATAACACAGCTGTTAACCTCTCCCCCAAAATCCTCAGCCCTCAGAAGTTTCAGTTCTATCCAAAGGCCTCACCTTTAGCCATACGCCCAAATTTAACCATGTTGCAGTTGTCAAAGACCTACTCTCCTCCTCCTATCCCTGCAGTGGAAACACTCATTTGCCACCAGTCCCACCAACAAAAGCCAACCTAATCCCAACATTCAACCCTACCTCTCACAGTTCATACCTCCATCCAACCGTGATCCTTCCCACATTCCACCGAACCATTTGCTAGTCACCTTCAGGAATTCCTTACCTCCAACCTTTTATCCAACCATTCTGGATGTCCCATTGTAGCTGGTTATTGTGCCCCCACTGAAAGAATTTTGGCCCTCACTGACCAACACTATCAACCAACTGGTAATATGTCCTCTAATGTCGAAGATACCAACCACTTCCATCATCCCTTTACCTCTAGGATCATTAGTTGTCACTGTTGACATCACTTCTGTAAACACAAACAACCCTCATAATCATGGTCTTACTGCTACTGAACACTACCTTTCCCAATGTCATTCAGACTACGAACCCCCTATCTCTTTCCTCAAATACCTTACTAATTTCATCCTACCTCACAACTACTTCTCTTCAGAAAAGAAGGTGTACAAATGAACTCAGGGCACAGCCATGGGTATCTACATAGCACCATCCTATACCAACCTGTTTGTGGGCCACCTAGACGATACCTTTGTAGCCTCTCAAAATGCCAAACCTCTAGTCTGGTTCAGGTCCAATAATATCTTCATGTGCAGCGACAAGAATTCCCTTGCCCAGTATGCAGAGGGTCTCACTACGGCCTTCACAGATAGGCACTATCCTTCAATCCCCCAGACCGAGTCAGCAAACAGATCTGTACCATTTCCCCACAAACCCTCTATCCTCCCACCACAAGAACCGGCCAAAAAGAAGTGCCCTTTTCATCACCCAATACCACCCCGGAATGGAATAACTGAACTGTACACTTCATCAGGGCTTTGATTACCTATCACCATCCCCTGAAAAGAGGGACATCCTACCCAAGATCCTTCCCACCCCTCCTAAAGCAGAGCTTCGTCACCCACCCAAACTCCTCAACATCCCAGTCCACTCCTATGCCACTCCCAATCTCAGCCCCTTGCCACAAGGATCATATCCCTGTGGAGGATCCTGCTCAGTCGACCCACCCAGTACTTCCCATTCCAGTCTTGTCACTACTGGTTTATCCTATTCCATCAGAGACCAGGCCACCTGTGAAAACAGCCATGTTATTTATCAGCTCTGCTGCAATCATTGCTTTTTATATTGGTATGACTACCAACCAGCTTTCTAGCAGATGGACAAATGGCCACTAACAAAACAGTGGCGAAGAGCAAAGTAGACCACCCTTTGGAACAACACGCAGCTGAATATAACATGTTTGATTTCAAGGGCTGCTTCAGTACCTGAGCCATCTGGATCCTCCTCTCCACCACCTGCATTTCTGAAATGTGCAGATATGAGTTAACCTTGCAACACATTCTCCACTCCCAAAAATACCTCTGCCTCGATCCATGGTAACCTACTGTCCCCACACTCTCCACCCAACAGTTTCCACCCCTCCCGACCTATTATCTCCAGCCTATTCTCATCCCCTCACCCTCTTTGTGTAACACCCTCTGTAACCCCATACACAAAATTTCTCCTTTTTCATCCCCCCCTCCCCACACACACACAGGATTAATGAATATTTTAGTTGTTAACTTCTTATATAAAATCCACAACAGATCAAATAGTAATTAACACTTAGCAACAACATTAAAAAGCAGAAATAGCGAAGACTAGACTCTGAAACCCCTATGTTCGAACCCTAAGTTTCCATATTGAAAGTCACAAACTGACAAGCACATATCAAGACTAAACTTAAAGTGCCCAAAAAATCGAAATATTTAGAAATTATTTAAAAAAGATATGGTGTTGGAAAGATATCTGAGAAATTCAGTACCTTTCAAATACAATTAAATGTTATTTTGATGTAGTTTTTCCACTTATGATTACGAAGCAAAACCACTCAAACAACTGGATAACTTCAGGTATGGTGTAAGATAATTGTTCACAGAAACAATTCCTGTACAGAATTTGCACAGAAACAATTCCTGTACAGAATTACTAAAATGTGTAAACACCTGAATTTGATAAGAACTGTAAAACAAACTATAAAACAACATTCAGCAAGGTAACGAAAAGTACCACAATGCTGGGAAATGACAGATAAATAAGAGACACACCGAATAAAATGAAAGCTGCTTGGAATATCGTAAAGAACGAACGGAGGACTAACAAAATTAAAACTGATTACATACAACTATATGAAAATTCGCAAACCATCATCAAACTACAGGATGTACCTATTGTGAACAACAAACATTTTGTAAATTCAGTGGAAAACCTTATTAAAAAAGTATCACTAATAAACATCACACACACCCTACCTCAAAAATTAGGCAGCCACATAACACAATATTTCTCATTCCAACAAATAGAGAAGAGGTACAGCAATAAACCAAACTACTAAAATCAAAACACTCATCACAAATAAATAATATACCAAATTTTGTTGTTAAAAATGTTCAGACAATCTCTGAACCACTGCCTTATCTTGTAAATCTGTCCATATCAACTGGCAGCTTCCCAACATGTAAAAAAATTTCTACAGTGAAACCACATCACAAAAAAGGAAGCCATTAAGAGGTATTAAATTGTAAACCTATGTTTCTATTGTCTGAATTTTCAAATATTCCTCAAAAGTATTGTTATGAAAGACTAATTTCTTAAATAAATTTCAGTACTAACAGCATCATAGTATGCCTTCAGAAGAAATCAGTCAACAGAAACAGCAATCTTTTCTTTGCTACATGAAATACTTAAAGACACCAGATTCACAGCAACTTACCTTGAGCATGCTGCTAGACTTATCACAGGCATGGACACCATCAGTCACAATAAATTGCTTAATACAATTGAGAATTGGGGTATTAGGGGAGCAGCTTGTAAATGGTTTTACTCATACCTTCAGAAAACAGTTCACGAAGATAACACATGAAGTAAATGACACAATCCATACCAATCTATATCTAAGAGGTCAGCACATCTAACTGCCATGTGGGGGACCGATTTCTGGTACTGCCAGGAAATTTTCCTTGGTGGGATGGCTGAAACGGGGTGCATTCATGCTCGTGAAGCCAACTGAGGAGCTACTTGAATGCGCAGTGGTGCTTCCAACATCAATGCCTGGGAGAGCGGTGTGCTGACCACATGCCCTCCATACCACATCCTGACAGATGACAAGGTGATCAGTCAGGCCTGACAGGCTCATCTAGGCCCAGAATGTGAAACTATTACTTATGAAATGCCTACCAGTTGGTTTATTACAAGTCGAATATGGACATCTTCAAGGTCCCAAAATGGGTCTATTCTTGTTTTTATATGTAAATTATTTGGATACAGAAGCTTTCGATATGTGGTGCTACAGAAGCATGCTGAAGATTAGTTGGGTAGATCACATAACTAATGAGGAGGTATTGAATAGAATTGGGGAGAAGAGGAGTTTGTGGCACAGCCTGACTAGAAGAAGGGATCGGTTGGTAGGACATGTTCTGAGGCATCAAGGGATCACCAATTTAGTATTGGAAGGCAGCGTGGAGGGTAAAAATCGTAGAGGGAGACCAAGAGATGAATACACTAAGCAGATTCAGAAGGATGTAGGCTGCAGTAGGTACTGGGAGATGAAGAAGCTTGCACAGGATAGAGTAGCATGGAGAGCTGCATCAAACCAGTCTCAGGACTGAAGACCACAACAACAACATTTGGATATAAACAGTAACAGCAAACAACACCAATTTCCAGATGATAACTCCATCTCAAATACAGGAAGTATCAATGAAACCTTTGGGAAAAAAAGGCTGTCACAAGGAGTACAGTAAACTACTTTGATGCAAACAATTTTATTATAAACCTTGGGGGCGGGGGTCAGATGCAATGGGCATATTCACCACCCAGAATACAACACCAGCTAATCTTCATGTTGAAATTAATGGGCAAACAATTCAAAAACCAGAATGTATAAAATTTCTTGGTACATGGTTACAACATGAAATGGCATACTCATGTAGTCTACATAAATGGGAAACTAAGTAAAACATGTTTAACACAAGGATGATTCAAATATAAAAGGTAATTCCAATTAAACATTTCTTGATTTATCACTTACACAACTGAAACCTTCAGTTTTTCTGTGCATAACTACCTGCATGCTCTACACACTTCTGCCAGCTATTTGGAAGCTTGGACTTTCCTTGTTCATAAAATGTTTGAGGGTGCACACCAACCAATTGTGCACATGCCCCTCAATGTCTTCATTCTTTTCGAATGTTCCTCTTCGTGTGATTCTTCCATGAATGCAAACAAAAAATAGTCAGGAGGGGGAGAGGGACCAAATCTGGACTGTAGGGAGGGTTTCCTAGCGCATGTCCTCCAATTCAACCCTTGTCAAATTCACTATGTGAGGCTTGGCATTGTCATGGAAAAGGATGACATCTATGATTCTGTCAACATAGAGATCATTAAATACGAAGTTCAAGCTCAGTATGTTTGAAGGATGGGGAAGGAAATTGGCCATGTCCTTTCAAAGGAACTGTTAAGATGCTTAATCAAGCAACGCAAAGTACAAGTGCGTGTGCAGCCAGCCTAGAGAGGTTGCCCTGCAACCTGGTTGACGGCACAGCAAGCGCTGTGCCATGTGAACAACAGCCTCACTTATGTATACTGTCTTATTGTATGCTCACCTATGAGATTATATAATGATGTGATCTATAGTTATGAGATCTTGCACTGTTATACACTTCATTCAATGTCACTGTGGAACTCTTCCTGTGGAAGCATAATAAAACTTGGCTGGTGATACTTCTGATATTATATCTGTACAATGTTATACCATACTTTGTGAGAAGTGTTGTATTCTACTCTGCATGTTTCATTTCTTTGCTTTGATAAACACCCAACACGTGAGTGGAAGAAATTCTTCAATCTCTTGTTGAACAACTCCAAGCTCACACCGACCAGCAGCAGGCTCTCACTGTGGCACTAAACAATTTGGCAGCATCACTGACGCGCAAGGTTCCATCACCACTGATGTAAACCCCCACTGTTTCCTCCATATGGTGATTCTGAAGATGATTGGGATGCATATGGAAAACGCCTTTTGCAACATTTTCAAGCTTTTGAAATAGTTGAGCCCAACTTGTGTAAGGCTTTATTTTTGCCATGGTTTTCTCCTTATGTTTATCACTTTTTATGTCAACTAGCTCCTCTTCAGGGATCAGCCAGTCTCTCTCTTGATGAAATGTGTCAGCTGGTCTCTAATTATCACTGCAAACATACGTCATTATTGCCCACATTGAGTTCTACCACAGTCAAAAGCAAACACAACAGTCATACAGAGCTTGGGCAGTGGAACTTCAAGAGCTTAGCCATTGTTGCCAATTTGTTACCAGGGCCAACAGGATTCATATGCTGATTTGATTATTCGTGAAGATATAATATGCCTCAAATCTGACAGGGAAGTACATGAATGTGCTTTACAATGTGAAAATCCCTCTCTCAGAAGTGTTCTGAATATTGCCCAGTCTTCTGAAGTATCTAGGGCAGCAGCAAATCCAATAGAAGCATGGATGTGAACGTTGTTTCTCAAGTGATGGTAGCCGTAAACAAATTATGCATTGAAGCACTTGTGATGGACAATATTTTAAAAATGCAACCGGACATGGGTGCAGTAGTGACTTTGTTAAATTCTCAAACCTGTGTGAATCTTGGATCACCAGAGACATCCCCCGTCTCTCATTGGTTAGTGAGTTATAACAATCAACAAATATCCATATTGGGACATTTTTCTACTTCGGTAGTGAACACAGCAGTTGTTTGGCCTTTGACCTTTCTAGCAGTGTATGATGCCATACTGAAATCTTATTTGAGTTTAACGGCCTCAAAATTTTTGGCTTCTCTATTTCTGAAGAAGTGCATGTGGTACTGGATCCATTTCTGCACCAACAATTGTGCATGCTCTGCTCAGAATATTCCTCCCTGCTTTCAGGAGGTTCAGGGTGTGCTACCAAATTCGAGGCTCACATCACAATGACACCAATGGCACACCCCCAGTTTTTTTTTTCACGCCCTTCCAGTCCCAGTAGCTTTACGAGTTGTTGTTGATGATTGGTTTGTGGGCGCTCAATTGCACAGCCATCAGCACCCGTACAAAGTCCCAATTTTTACACAGTCCAATCTTGCCACTGTCACAAATAATGATGATGATGAAATGATGAGGACAACACAAACACCCAGTCCGTGGGCAGAGAAAATCCCCAACCCAGCCGGTAATCTGAACCCAGGACCCTGTGATCCAGAGGCAGCAATGCTAGCCTCTAGACTACGAGCTGAGGAAGTGGCTTTACAGGAGCAAGTAAAATTGGAACCAGATCAACTGACATCTTTGGGTGTTATCAGGCACATCTCCTCTAGTGAATGGTCTGTCCCATTGGTAATTGCCAAAAAACCTAACAGCAACCTTCAGATCTGTAGTGATTTTAAAGTGAGTGTAAATTCACAGTCTATTATTGAAACCTACCCAGTACCATGTCCATATTAACTCTTATCACGGCTTTCCAGGGGCCAATGTTTTTCCAAAACAGACTTGTCAGAAAGCTACTTACAACTGCCTCTGGATGACAATTCCAAATGTGTCTTCATAGTGAATACCCCCTTTGGGTTGTATCAATACGAGCACCTGCCATTCAGCATGGCTAGCATCCATACCATTTTCCAGCAATGTTTGGAGCAACTCACAGCCTCTGTGGTGGAGTGCATTAACTATCTGGATGGTATTGTGGTCTCAGGTTTCTCAAAAGACGAACATTTGTTTTGCGGAATCTTAATGCCTTGTTCACGGCGATATAGGCCGCCAGTTTGAAATCTAACTTGGACAAATCTTAATTTTTTCAGCCACCTACCATTTGTCTCGGCCTTGAAGTCTCACATCCTGGTGTCACATTTTGGTACTAGCATGTCTATACCATTACAGCTTTGCCTCGTCCTACCAATGTCAAAGAGTTGCAAGCCTTTCTCTGAAAGATTGTGTACTACCGTAAATTTCTTCCTTGTGCAGCCACCTTGGACCAGCCACTTCAAGCTCTCTTACATGAAGATGTTGCTTTTCACTGGTTACCCACCTACTTGTGTGCTTTTACCCTACTGTGTAGGCTTCCAAAACTATGCATCAATGCAACAGCGCTACTTGCAGATAGAAAAAGAGACCCTTGCTTACATACACTCCAAAAACATTAATGTATTAAATAAACTTCTGGTTTCTCGTTTCAATCCTTCAGCATCTTTACCGGACAAACCAGCCCATCACCTGCAATGCCGCACTCTGTTTTTGTCATGATACAACTATGAGATTACATTTCAAATCGCAACACAACATGCTAATGCGGACGGTCTTTCTATATTGCCAACTGGCCCAAATCCAGCATTTATGAGGATGAGATGTTATGTTTCCATTTAGACATAGACACCAAAAACACCACGGATGGTTTTCTCTTTACCAGTTCTCAGATTCCAGTGGCTGTCACAGCCAATCACATCTTATGTCAGATTGTGCAATCTGCCCACCACGGCTGGTCAGATTAATCAACAGGCCTAGCACCGGATCCTTTGCATAATTATTATGCTCTCCACCACTGCCTCTCAATTCCTGTTGGTGTGTTACTGTTGGCTACCGAAGAGTCAGTGCCCAGGTTTGTGATCCTGTCTGCACTGTGGCAGTATGTCATATGCCTCTTGTGCCTGGACCATTACGGCGTTTCTCGTACAAAATTGATGGCCTGTTGCCATGTTTTCACCAGGTAGTGAAATGAGATCACATGCATTGTGATAGTCTTTCCACACAGTAAGCCATCCATTAAGCAGCACCATGGGCCTCTCTTTCCCCATGGCCCCCCCCCACAGTGCTGCTGGAAGCATCTTCATGCAGATTTTGTGGGTCTGTTCCGTAACCCCTTTTGGCTTGTAGTAGTTGATGCTTTCTCAAAAATTCCTGATGTGGTCCGTTGCCCATTCACGTCCATTGCAGCTACTGTGAAAGGCCTCACGAAGATTTTTTTCCATAGGATTCCCATACATGTCTGTGATGGACAATGGCCCATAGTTTGTGACTCAAGACTTTTTTTTACAAAGTGTGGCATCTGTCATGTTACGTCCCCTTCCTTTCATCCCCAGTCCAATGTAATGGCAGAGTGGCTGGTCTGTACATTCGAAATCCAAATGAAAAAACAAATCGCAGAATTTTCTCCAGAGGAAGCCTTCAATAGTTTTTTGAGTTCACATAGATTCTCTCCAGTCAGCGAGTGTAGTGAACACACAACTGTCTCACGACCTCTCACCCTGTATGCAGCTTCATCTGCTCCAGCCAATGCCAGGACATCTACTGGGGCTTGCCTTGCAATTCCTTCCAGGATCCGCCACCCAGACCTGCATATTTGGCAGGTGCTCTAAGTGGATACCAGGGGGTCAGCCATCACTGCCAAGGCCACCACCTCTGTGCTGTGGACACCTCTGATGACTTGGCGTCATGACAATATGACCAGATCCAGCCATGCATGACTAAGATCGCACCAGAGAGCGCTCCACTCCTGCGGCCACCTCCACCATCTGCATGATCCACGCCTCCTCTGGCCCCCGCACCATGCCTTCTTCATTCTGGGTGCTACCACTGCTGGATGGAGTAGTCAGCGCTAAGTCACCTCCATCTATGCAGCCCCTGTTGCAACTGCTGCCTCCATCACCGAATGCCTGCCCAGATTGGACATGGTCCCAGCTCCATCATCATCAGTGCTCCCTTACAACCTCTCACTGGTGAATGGGCACCACACCTGCCTGCGCCAATTCAGACCATATTCTCCTGTGGCAGCACAACACGTCCACCAGCAGTCACCGCTACTGATCTCCACAGTGAACACTTTTCCCCAAGGGAAAAGGAGTGTTGTAGTCTATAGCGTGATCTATTACTGTAGAAGCAGAATAAAGCTTGATTGGCGTTATTTCTGATAACAACAGGAACCATTCTGGTGTTTGACTAGAGTGATTTAGTGAAATCATGGAAAACCTAAATCTGGGTGGTCAGACACAGATTTGAACCGTTGTCCTCCCTGATGCTAGTCCAGTGTGCTAACCACTGTGCCACTTCGCTCTGTCACTGATACAAAGTACAGCTGGTACATCATCTGGTTGACACTCAGAAAAAGACTTTGTAATAACACACTGAGGCTTAACTTACTTCATTTTTGTGGTGGAAAAACACTCACCTTACATAATGCTCCACATCACAAGCACGAAAATACCCCCCCCCCCCCCCCCCCTCATCTACATCATATGAGCTCCATGGCAGAGGGTTCATCCCAATGCACCAGTTATTAGGTTTTCTTCCTCTTAAAATCTGAGAAGGATTTTAAGATTTTACGACTTCAGCTGTTTCTCAACACCACTGACACCAATACTTATTTCATTCACTTTTTCGGCAGTATGAGGATTAATCTGGGGAAATTCTCCTAGGTTTCCCTTTGTCAAGGAACATTTGAAAATGGAGTTAAGCATTTCAGATTTGCTTTGCTACCCTCAATTTCAGTTCCTCTCTCATTCTCTAGGACTGGACACTAACTTTGGTGCCACTAACAGCCTTTACATATGACCAGAATTTCTTTGGGTTCTGTGGAAGACCACTTGACAATATTGTGGTATGGTAGTCACTGAAGGCATCATCATGCATTGCTCTCTTGACAGCCAAATGTATTTCATTCAGCATCTTTATATCTATAGCCCCACCATTTGTTTTGCACCTATTATGCAGTAATCTCTGTTTCTTCAGAACTTTCTTTACAGTGAATGTATACCATAGAGGTTCCCTTCCATTATGAACTGTTCTACTGGGTACATATCTATTCAGTGCATGGTCAACCATTCTTTTAAACTTGAGACAGAATTCCTCTACATGCTCCAGCCCTGTGTTGAAAGTTTTAAGTTCCTCACTGAGATATGACATTAATGACTTTTTTTATCCATTTTACTGAACTTTTTGTTTGTTTTAGTTGTTCTCTTATAATCACTGTTGCCACAACTGTGTCATGGTCACTGATACTAGTTTCCATGTGGACATTCTCAAAGAGATCAGGTCTATTTGTTGTCATATATTTCCATCATGAGTGGAGTTCCTAAATACACTATGTGATCAAAAGTATCTGGGTACCCGGCTAAAAATGACTTACAAGTTCATGGTACCCTCCATTGGTAATGCTGGAATTCAATATGGTGTTGGCCCACCCTTAGTCTTGATGAAAGCTTTCACTCTCACAGGCATCTGTTCAATCAGCTGCTGGAAGGTTTCTTGGGGAACGGCAGCCCATTCTTCATGGAGTGCTGCACTGAGCAGAGGTATCAATGTCAAACGGCATTCTAAAACATCCCAAAGGCATTCTATAGAATTCACGTCAGGACTCTGTGCAGGCCAGTCCATTACAGGGATGTTAGTGTCATGTAACCACTCTGCCACAGGCTGTGCATTATGAACAGGTCAGGTGCTCGGTTGTGTTGAAAGATGCAATTGCCATCCTCAAATTGCCTTCAACAGTAGGAAGCAAGAAGGTGCTTGAAACATCAATGTAGGCCTGTGCTGTGATAGTGCCATGCATAACAAGTGGTGCAAGCCCCCTCCATGAAAAACAGGATCACACAATAACACCACCGCCTCTAAATTTTACTGTTGGCTCTACATACGCTGGTAGATGATGTTCACCGGGCATTCACCATATCCACACCCTGCCATCGGATCGCCACATTGTGCACTGTGGTTCATCACTCCACACAACGTTTTTCCACTGTTCAATCGTCCAATGTTGCGCTCCTTACACCAAACAAGGTGTATTTTGGCATTTACCGGCACGATGTGTGGCTTATGAGCAGCTGCTCGACCACAAAGTCCAAGTTTTCTCACCTCCCGCCTAACTGTCATAGTACTTGCAGTGGATCCTGATGTATTTTGGAATTCCTGTATGATACTCTGGCTAGATGTCTGCCTATTACGAATTATGACCCTCTTCAACTGCCAGCGGTCTGTCAGTCAACAGACGAGGTTGGCCTGTACGCTTTTGTGCTGTACGTGTCCCTTCACGTTTCCACTTCACTATCACATCAGAAACATTGGACCTAGGGATGTTTAGGAGTATGGAAATCTTGCATACAGATGTACGACACAAGTGACACCCAGTCACCTGACCATGTTCGAAGTCCACGAGTTCCGCGGAGCGCCCCATTCTAGTCTGTCATGATGTCTAATGACTACTGAGGTTGCTGATATGGAGTACATGGCAGTAGGTGGCAGCACAATGCACCTAATATGAAAAACGCATGTTTTTGGGTCTGTCTGGATACTTTTGATCACATAGTGTATCTGTTCTGGGAAGTTTTCAGAAAAGTTTCACAGATGTCTTATCGCAACCACCACTAACAAGATTGTAATTTTCCCAATTAATTGTTGGACGATTAGTCTTTTTCAATGATTGCAGTATGACAAGCAAACTGAGGTTTCCTCTACAGTTTTTGGTTACATCAGGAGATGAGTCTGGGGGCGATAGAAGGATCCGATCATCATTTTATGCCCACCCCTGATACTAAATCTTGCCCAAACAATGTCACAAGTAGCTTCAGTTTCTATCTCAATGGATTTGAGTACCTTGTCTACTGCAATAAATACACCACCTCTATTTTCCATTTGCCTATTTTTTTATATGCGCTTAAATTTTCCTGAAAAATCATATTGTTATCAACTTCAGGTTTCTACAAGAGACATGTTTCAAATACAGGATAACTGAGGAAAATCAGATGCAGAGTAGCTGAAGATTTTCTCATTAATAATTCAACACAAACATCCTTCTGTGTATTTAATTTCAAGAAAATCTTCTGGAAAACTTACCTTTAATGTAGAAACACTTAAATTCATTTTCCTTAGAGATTTGTTTTCTTCCTCCTCCTACAAACAGTAACTTGAATCTTTCATTACTGTTACAGCATAATTGGACAAAAGTACTAAACTGGGTTAGATAAGTATGTTTAGCTACTGAACAATATGTACTCTGATGGACAACTAAACTGACAGTAAGTCATTCTGTGTCAAATCAACATAGATGTCAACCTGCCCATCTCCAATTTTCATCTAATTTGGTGTGTTCATTGTACATGATGAGGGGATAAAATGCTAAATTTCAAAATTGTAACAAAAGTATGTAAGGTTCAAAAAATGTGTGGAAAATTTTACAAATACGGAAAACAAAAGTGACTTAACTTCTGTTCTAATAGAAACAGAAAGAAAGGTCTGGGAACAAGCTTTCAAATAATACACAACATAGTCACTTTGAAACAATGTACACAATTTAAGGTATGTGATAGCCTTTGACCTTGAATGTATCAACACAAGTCACCTTCAAACTTGGTGGAGGAAGAAAAAAAAATGGCTCCCCATGTTACAATGCAGAACATAGTAAAAAGATCAAGTTTGGATGGCACTTGGATTAGAAAATATAAATTATTATGTACAGCCTTGTGATGTAATACAGCGAATACCCAATTGTATTCAGACTACAACAAAGTGACATTAAGTTCTCTTACATGAAAGTAAAGTGTCAGATAGGAAATCATGTGTGCAAAGAGTTGATTTTCTTTGGAATGACTCACATGTTATAACAGAAGCACAGAAGTAAATGACGAAAGAAGGAAATTTATGATCCACTTTCTTGTCAAGAATGATGTCACAGGAGACAGAACACAAGTTCAAATTGGACAGGAATGTGGAAGGACATTGTCAAAATCCTTTTCAATACAATATTACCAGACTGAAGACACTGAGGTCAATAAACCTAGTCTAAAACTAAAAGTCAGTTAGAAAATAATCTTGCCGCCACCCCCCCCCCCCCTTTTAAAATAAAACATGATAAACTGAACCTACCCAAAGAACAATACTAAAAGCAAAATCATAAAAAAAGAATAAGAATATAAAGAACAAATCCAAAAACTTCATAAACTTAAAGCCTAACTTTGGAATGAAGGGCAGGGAACTGAAACCAGATCGACCTGAATTCCAGTGCCTTACCAACGCACCTATGGGCCACCTTACTCGGTGCAGTTTAGATATTACATGACATGGGCATTGCAAATAACTACATAGGTCCTGCCAGTGAAATGTGACAAGCCACCAAAAAGAAAAAAAGGTACTATTTGTTTTACTGTATTAACTCGGCAGTCATCTCACGCACTGCTTATCTTGCATCTTTGAAAAAGTTTGCTGCTTCAGTATATAGAAATACAGTTATTTCATTAGCTGTTTTCAAGACAAGCAGTCAATATAAATATTAACGGTGACTGCAAAGCTTTCATGCAGTCCACCTCCTGTGCAACGGCAGGCATGTTACATTCCACAATATGGTCACTAAAGATTGAGCACAAGCTTTAATAGCAAAATGATGGAGAAGGTAATTGAGTGCATCTTTTTAAAAAGGACCATACTGTCATCCATCTCCTTAACCAACTGGCTGGGCAGATGGGGAGTTAAATACTGCTTCTCCTGAATGCGGTCATATCTTAATTACTGCGCCACTACACATGGTCCCTCCAATAGGATCAACACCAGAGTATCCCTGGTCTCTGTGCTCCTCTTTCTTAAACAGGTGCCGCCACTATTCCTTGGTCCTCAATTAACCTTGTGGAGTATACACAAAATATGCCCCCCCCACAGACACACACAAATGAACAAACATAGCAAATTATATGTCATATTTCCAAATTAACGACTACTAACATGACTCAAGATTTGACATACAGCTAAGTACTGCTCAATACCACTAAACTACGTCCCTTAAACACCAGCGAATACAAACCTGCTCATAATTTACAAACAGAGCAGAACTAAAGTCCTTTGCTATCCAGCTAAGAAGTTCTTCAACTCTTGGAACTTCTACATAAACCAAAACACATTCTGCTAAAAACAATGTTGGCAAACTGTAATTGACTTCTGCTTCATTTAACTTTGACTGGACTTCAGAAAGATTAGTCAAATCAACCCCAACTATGTGATAATTTCCTGCATGTAAATCTGTGGCACTGAGTCTCACTTCTCCATCTGGAACAAAAAAGTCAGAAACACACAAAATGAAATTTCAAGGAACTATGATTTGAACACACTTACTTATGCACTCAGAACACTATTTTACATCAAAGAGCAATTATTTGATATTGTCAGGGGGAAATATGTCTATTGAATCTGTACTGTATGAAGATGTGCAAACCTTCAGTATGAATTTTCTCTAGGAGAGTTTTATTGCGTTTAATTAGGTAACACTTTCTTGCTGTCACTGTGGGAAAATCCAATTCAATGAAATTTGAAACTGTCTGTCCAGAATCTTTCAAGCGCCAGTACAACGTGTCAAAACCCGATCCCAAATTTATCAACTGACATTTGCCTCCACATTTCTGAAAGACAGAAGAAACAATATAATAAAAGACATATTATACCTGTAGAATTCAATGAAACATGTTAACAGTTTTGATTTGTTGGAACACAATACAATTGATTCCATAGCACAGAAAATAAAGTGTCTCCAACCATAATATTTTAAAATAGCTACAAACATCAACAGCACGCATTAAAAGATTGATACACTTTCAGTTGGCGATGTAATATGATAAAGCATTTTGGAGATCTAAAATTAACAAAACACATCTAATGTGGAAAGAAAATCAAAACATCACAAAGTGTTAATAAGCCTATGTTGCAGTTTATTCGTCTCACAACATACAGACACTAACATCTGATTAGAATGCAGGAGTATATAAAAAATGGGTAACACAACCTCACTGATAAACTGTGGTTAATGTAAGAGCAATATTAATACTTTAACATTTTTTCTGTGGAAAAGAACAGCTAACTTGGCACAACAAGACTAGTGAACAACTACAGCCTATGCAAATAACTAGTTCATCTTTCACGAGCTCTTCAATTGAATAGTACCTCAAATAGTGTTCATTAGCTTTTTTTTTTCAGTGAATCTAGTTTCATACTCAGAATGCTCTTGTCTTTCATTTTTGTAAATGGGGAGTCTGGGAATGTAACTTTACACAATTAATGGGGCGAATACTAGTAACTTTGTTTCTTGGATTGCATTCATGGTCAAAATTGGTTTCTTTGAATAATTAAACTACTGCAAAAAAAGATATATAGGGAAAGAACAATTAGTACCTGCAGATTGTTAAGTAATGGGGGACATTCTCTTGGATGCAAAGCACACAGTTCTAATGATTCTTTTCTGCAGTTTCAGTAAACAAAATATGTTGCTTGAGCTTCCACAAATAACAACACTATATCTTATAACTGATTGGAAATGGCTACATACTTTTCCTTGCAATCACATCATATAGCAATAACTAATATCTGCACTGCAAATGCAAAAGTTCTCTGCAAACCAATCTACTGGAAACAAGCAACATCTGTTTTATTTGACATAGGCTGTAACCTCCACTTCCAGAAGTACTGGCTTAAGACATGTAGGTCACAAGTTAGGAGTTCCTAGGTTGCTCTGAAGGTTTTGTATTGGGTGGCTATTTTTAAATCATCCAAAACAATAAAAAAATTTCAGCAGTTTCATCTGACAACTCCTAATCGTAGAGAAGTCTTTATATATAGATAATATGTACTGGAACAGAGGAAGCTCACTCACATTAGTGCGCAAGGAACGATTCGTTATTTTTGTAAATAAGGTGACATTACATGCAAATAACTCTTTAATAACAAACACAAAAATAAAATGACTGAAACATAACGGAACTTAGGATACACCAACTATCTTTTGATAACTTCTGAATATGTACCTACTTCAACACTGAGAAAAATATTATGATGTGCATGGCAGAGGGTACTTCTCTTTGTATGATACAAAGGGTTCCTGCCCATTCCATTTGCATGAGTGCTGGAAGAATGACTGTTTAAATGTATTTGCCGACCCTGTAACCAATCTAATGTCATCTTTGCAGTTTGTAGGGGAGCAATATGTAGGAGGCAACAGCATATTTCTGAACTTTCCATATAATACTGGTTCTTGGCTTTCATGTGACATTTGGCATATAGCTTCAATTGTCTACCATTTCAGGTTTTTTAGCATTTCTGAGGCACTCTCCCATGAGACAAATCCCATATATCATTTTAGTGTCTGATTACTAAAATTATTAACAATAAAGTACCAATAAATGGAGAAATGGTCAGCATGTAGTCATATAAAATAATATGTGTACTATAATGACAGACTGGCACTCACAGATGATAATGAATGCAAGTTTTAGTCTGTACTTACACTATGTGATCAGAAGTATCTGGACACCCACAAAAACATATGTTTTTCATATTAGGTGCATTGTGCTGGCACCTACTGCCCGGTACTCCATATCAGTGACCTCAGTAGTCATTAGACATCATGACACAGCAGAATAGGTCACTCCACGGAACCCACGGACTTCGAACGTGGTGGGCTGATTGGGAGTCACTTCTGTCATACAGCTGTACGCGAGATTTCCACACTCCTGAACATCCATAGGTCCACTGTTTCCAATGTGATAGTGAAGTGGAAACGTGAAGTGACACGTACAGCACAAAAGCATACAGGCCAACCTCGTCTGTTGACTGACAGACTGCCAACAGTTGAAGAGGGTCGTCATGTGTAATAGGCAGACATCTATCCAGATGATCACACAGGAATTCCAAACTGCATAAGAATCCACTGCAACTACTATGACAGCTAGGCGGGAGGCCTGAAAACTTGGATTTCATGGTCGAGCAGCTGCTCATAAGCCACACATGATGCCAGTAAATGCCAGCCAACGCCTCATTTGGTGTAAGGAGTGTAAAGTGATGAATCATGGTACACAATGTGTCAATCTGATGGCAGGTTATGGGTATGGTGAATGAAACTTCCTGGCAGATTAAAACTGTGTGCCGGACCGAGACTCGAACTCGGGACCTTTGCCTTTCGCGGGCAAGTGAGCTACCAACTGAGCTACCCAAGCACGACTCACGCCCCGTCCTCACAGCTTTACTTCTGCCAGTATCTCGTCTCCTACATTCCAAACTTTACAGAAGCTCTCCTCATTCTGGTATGGTGAATGCCCGGTGAACGTCATCTGCCAGTGTGTGTAGTGCCAATAGTAAAATTCAGAGGCGGTAGTGTTTTGGAGTGGTTTTGTTTTAATGGGGAGGGGGGTGCCTTGCACCCCTTGTTGTTTTGCATGGCACTACCACAACACAGGCCTACATTAATGTTTTAAGCATCTTTTTGCTTCCCACTGTTGAAGAACAATTCGGGGATGGCAATGGCATCTTTCAACGTGATCAAGCACCTGTTCATAATGCATGGCCTGTGGCAGAGTTGTTACACGACAGTAATGTCCCTGTAATGGACTGGCCTGCACAGAGTCCTGACATGAATCCTATAGAACACCTTTGGGATGTTTTGGAATCCTGACTTCTTGCCAGGCCTCACAGACCTACTGAATACTTCTCAGTGCAGCACTCCATTCCCCAAGAAACCTTCCAGTACCTGACTGAAAATATGCCTGCAAGAGTGAAAGCTGTCATCAAGGCTAAGGGGGGGCCAACACCAAACTGGTTTTCAGAATTACCGATGGAGGGCGCCATGAACCTTTAAGTCATTTTCAGCTAGGTGTCCAGATACTTCTGATCTCGTAGTGTAGCTATGAAACATGCTCCTAAAATCTGTTAAAGAGACTAGCCATCAGCACATGTACACACTTGTGAGGCTGCAGAATAACTCCCACAGACAGGGATTGAAGGGGAGAAAATTAAGAGCTGGATCACAGAATCATACAATGTTGCCATCTGCACAATACAAAGGAGCTCAAGAAGTTAATGTAGTGTTAAACAACATAATGAACAAACAGGAATTAAATGATCAGTGTTCATGATTACACATATAATATTCACACAATTAAAACACTTTGAAATATTATGCATTTTAAAATTTGTGATTTATAAAACTCAATAAAATTAAATTCCAATGCTATGTTAAAAACACAGAAATCCCCGATATTTTATGAAATTCCTGAAGTTCCCGCATTTTTTCAGGTAAAATGTAATTCCTGAGAATTCCAGGTAGCTATTACAGAAGAATCACCATCCCGAATTTCTATGAATTCATGGTTAGGCCAAGAAACTTTTATGGTGGTTTGGGGAATGGGGGAGGGATGTTCTACAGTAGTAAAGTACACAGTTGAACAGTGAGCATCATAGTCCCATGCAGACTACAACTTTACAGTCAACTGCAGTTCTGTGTATCCTGAGTACATGTGATACACATACACCAATAGTATCACTATCTTTTAACATTTATGTACTATATTGTCTACTGAACCACATACTAGTCAAATACATTTACAATTGGCTCACAGACAACAGCCAAACCTTTATTCTACGAAAACCTCATCTTATGCAATTCCAAACTAATGAAAATGAGTTACAGATGCCAGAAAAAGGGATCAATGACATACACTGGATGAGGCTCCAAGTGTGTAGTTCTTTATGCATTCAGAAGAATTTAAAAATAACCTCGAGGTGGACAAACTAATGAAAAGGCTTTATTCTGTCCTTTTAGCCCTAAGAGATCCCACTCATTATGCTGATATGCAGTTTTGATTGATAGCATATTTTCACTCAATACTGCCCTATGAGATAATCTTCTGTGGTGATTCAGCTGATATCATCTACAGAAACACACAGTAAGAATATAACATAAAGTCTATAAGAGAACATCTTTCAGAAGCCTCTTCAGTGACCTGGTGATTGTGACATGCACGTGCCAATACATGTACTCTCAAACGATATTTGTCATTAATAATAATAATAATAATAATAATAATAGTACTAAAAAGTGAATTTTGGATGAACTCTGCTACTTACATATGGACTATGCCTCTCTATCTAGCATCCCAAATGCAGTTTTATAACTGTGATGCAAAAAACTTCCAGTTACTAGTAGACACTAAGCAGAAAGTTGAGTACTGACTTGATATTGTAAAAATAAATATATACTTATACTTTAACACCAATATATAGACAGTTGATTGTAAGTTGGACAAATGCTTTATTTGAAGTACTAGGGAAAAGAAGCATCTGAGTAATATAAAAGGAGGGGCATAGATTTAAGTGTGAGGAAGTCGTTTCTGAAAGTATTTGTATGGAGTGTAGCCATGTATGGAAGTGAAACATGGACGATAACCAGTTTGGACAAGAAGAGAATAGAAGCTTTCCAAATGTGGTGCTACAGAAGAATGCTGAAGATAAAGTGGGTAGATCACGTAACTAATGAGGAGGTATTGAATAGGATTGGGGAGAAGAGAAGTTTGTGGCACAACTTGACTAGAAGAAGGGATCGGTTGGTAGGACATGTTTTGAGGCATCAAGGGATCACAAATTTAGCATTGGAGGGTAAAAATCGTAGAGGGAGACCAAGAGATCAATACACTAAGCAGATTCAGAAGGATGTAGGTTGCAGTAGGTACTGGGAGATGAAGAAGCTTGCACACGATAGAATAACATGGAGAGCTGCATCAAACCAGTCTCAGGACTGAAGACCACAACAACAACAACTCCCTCCTCCCCAAGGTGGTTGTTTTTCTCGTAATATACATATGTGGAGAGAACTAAAAATAATTGCTGAAGGTATCAGTAGATTAGCACTGGTCATAATTTGTTGTTAGTATACTTCACAGACGTACTGAACAATGACTAATTCTGCCTGTTAATGTATGAATTGACTCATTCCACATCACTCAGGGCTCTCCATGATGGGATTTACAAAACAATGTGTGCAATGAATCAATCAATCAAACGAAACCTGACACTCAATGTGGGTGACAGGCTAAGCTTGAAACTACATGTGAGCACTTCATGGAAAAAGACAAGGACCTTGGTTCAAGTTACTGTCCTTCAAACTGTTTTACTGCACTGTGAATTTATCAGAAGAAACTAATTTGGTATTTAATTCAATTAAAACCCAATTTTTTCTTATGGTTATAATATGATTGCTGATCCACATGATCATATTAATGATGTCACTATCACATATTATTTCTGTCACTTGCACAGCCATCACTGATGTCAGACCAGTGCTACAAATCAAAGAAAGCTTATGCTAATAGAAAACTGTACAAGTGACAATAATTTCACAAATAACGATGTGAAGAATACAAAGAGATTTGAAGACCATACCAGTGTTTTCACAACAGTATTACATCAATCAATGACCAAGCAAAACTTAATGAATAATATTAACTCCATATATTCACAATACACGAGAAAAATGTAGGTAATGAAATCAGTGGTTTCAATCATTTCACTTACACCTGTAGGCCTATTGCTCCTATGTTAACATTATTAAGAAGTCTACACTAGAGAGAAAAGTTTCTACAGCACAGCAGTGATTAAGAATTATGTAATAATTAACGTCCAAATACGTATGGCATAATCCATATCAATTCAGGCAGGGAGGTTACCTTCACAGTCTTGGATGTTGTTGAATTTAGCATATGTTAAAATTCAGGAGTAAGTAAGAAACACATTTTTTGTTTTCTCCATAAAAATTCCTGCCCCAGATACAGGCCGCCAAAGAAGACACTGCGAACATCATTCTAAAGATACAAACTTTGGAAAAATTTTTAAAATGCTGTGTCTCTGTAACACTTCTAGATATTTTGTTAGAGTTTTTTTATTTTAAAGATAATTGCTTTATGATTACAATGGTACCCTTTGTTTGGACATATCTGTAAAAGTTCTTGTACTGTTGCCATTTGAATTTATTTGTAACGGGCAGAAAAAAAATTATTTTCAATAATGACAATCCAGAAAAGTTAGAATTTTTCTGTTGATTATTGCCATGTAGTACCACATTCTCTGTAAAGGAGAGCTTCCACTTTTGCACAGGTTTTATTTTTTAAAAAATATTTTTTTTTCTGTCAAGGGTAATGTATGTCTTCACTGACGTTGTTTCTTACTAATTTCTTTTTTATAATGCTTATTTCTATGGTCTTTGTTACAGTTATTTCTTATCACTTTCTTTGTTGCTGATATTTCTTTTCACTTTCATTGTTGCAGATATTTCTTACACTTCGCTGTAGTTTTTTGTCAGTTTCTTTGTCATGGTTGTTCTTTGCAGGTTTCTGTATTGTAGTTGTTCAGTGCTAATTTGTTTACGTGAGGAATTTGCCAGTTGACACAGTTGCAGTGTGTTTTGTGAAAAGGACCCTTTGAATTGTGTTCTGACTGGGGTCACAGGGGAGTGAAATGTACTGACCATTTGCATATCCATAAAAGGGGTGGAAAAAAATGGAGAGGGAGAGAGGGGGGGGGAGGGAGGCAGGGAGGGAGGGGGGAGAGGGAGGGAGAGAGACTTTTTGTGTTATAAATGCTTTGACAGAATAACAACAATGATAGTACCTGAACAAGGTGAAGCCTCCCATGGTGCATATGATGCAGATTTTGCATCAATAGAGGAAGAATTAAATGGCCCGAATCGGTCAACTACAGAGGTAGGTGTTAGTCCTGTTAAGAAACCGTGGTCAGTTAAGTCGAGTCATGAGCTTTATGCATCAAGAAAGAGCAGAGAAATTACTAAAGCTATGGATGAATACACTACACAAAACTGACCACACTCTTCAAAATAGAATTTCCATCTTCAGAAGAAATTGAACCAAAGCACTCTTGCCAAGAATTTATCACAAATATCAATTCAGTTGTTGAATATTGTGCATCCTACAGCAAAATGGTGCGAGTTTTAACTATTATTCCAGAGACATTTTAAAAGAAAACAAGACACGCAATATTACAGAAACTATTGAAATTAGTAAGAGCAACTATAAAACTTCAAATATTGGAAGATCAAAATTTTATGCACTAAGAAGTAAGTGGGTAGTTCCACACACCCCTAGAGATGTCTGTCTGTGTGTGTACTGCACGAATTTTGAACTTTGTGTGGTAACTTTGAAGAACTTACTGGAGCATGTGACATACGACACCTTGGTTCGGCGTATGAAGTCAATAGTAGTCTGCGACGTACAGCAAGAGACTTGTTTGTTTCAAGAATGTGGTGACTGCCCTGGAGAGAGAGGACTGGTTTTATAGACACTAGGCCTGGAAGATGTAGCAGATAACTCTGCACAGCCGGCCGGGGTGGCCGAGCGGTTCTAGGCACTTCAGTCTGGAGCTGCGCGACTGCTACGGTCGCAGGTTCGAATCCTGCCTCCGGCATGGATGTGTGTGATGTCCTTAGGTTAGTTAGGTTTAAGTAGTTCTAAGTTCTAGGGGACTGATGACTTCAGCAGTTAAGTCCCATAGTGCTCAGAGCCATTTGAACCATAACTCTGCAGAAATTACATATGCGACATGGGAGGAAAATAAACTAATTGAGAAAACTGTTGACTTTGACAGTTTCATTGATGAACTTGGTAAATGGTCAGTGAAAGCAGTAACACACCAGCATCTAAAGAAATTGCAACAACACAATGCAGAAGTGAAAGGGTGCGTACAGTCTCAAGAACTATGTTTAGTGCTTCACTGTGATTTTGCTGAGAACTGGACTGTAATTCTCCCACAAGAAGTACAAGGGTGTCATTAGAGAAATGACCAGGTTTCAATTTGTACAGGAGCGGCATATTTTCAAAACAAAACCACAAGTGTTGCAGTTATAAGTGATGGCACGGGACATGACTCAGCATGTGCTTTGCTAGCAATGCACAAAATTCTTCAACTGCAAACAGGGGCAGAGAAGATTATCATTATTTACGATGGTGCTCTTAGTCATTTTAAAAATCTTTACCAGTTGTTAGAATTGAGTAAGTCGCTTGTGCCAACTGACTGGGTATACAGTGCTACTGGTCACGGGTAGGGGCCTTGTGATGGTGTAGGCGGCCCGCTAAAGCATCATGCTACAAAACAATCTTTTCAGACCAAATACAGCTGCAACTCAGAATGCTGAGGATTTTACGCAAGTCATTAAATCTTAAACATCCACAACCCTCGCTCTTTTGTCCAAAGAGGAAATTGAAGAATTCTGTGAGCAGAAAAAAGAAGAATGGTGCAAACAAACTACTCCTGTGAAAGGAATTCAGAAGACACATTTTTGGACTGAAAGTGATGTGCGAACCCATATTGCATGCACTTTAAAGACGAAGAAAGAAGACATTTCGTTCGTTCGGCCAACATCTCAGAAAAAATAGGATAACATTCAGGTTCACAATCTGGGAAGGGGGATGTTTGTGGCATGTGTGTATGACCGTGACTGGTGGACTGTAGAGATTACAGACACCAACTATGAGTTAAACGAAATTGTAGTGAACTTTATGCTACCACATGGACCAGCTGCTGGATATAGGTTTTCAGCTGAAGGACAGCAACAATGCCATCAGTGCTCACTTCCTGTTCACAATGTTTTGAAGACTGTAAGTGCTCCAGTTTTTATTGGTTCAACAGGAAGGCATCACTCTATATCAAAGGAAGATGCTGAAGCAGTGGAACACATTTTTAGTTCATTGACGCTAATTTCAGTACAAAACACAGTGCACAAAAGTTGTATAAACTGATACCTGTAAGTCTTTCAATCATTAACATAGATTTTGGATTTAAAATGCTTGAAAAATGAGCCTCTTACTCATCATTCACAACTAACATTATGTTAAATAAGGCTAGGTTTTGATTTTTATGATCATGTTATGTGATAATGTGGTAATAAAACAGGTTTAATGTATGGCAAAAACTTCAGGTTTAATGTATGGCAAAAACCTGTTCAACCAAAAAGTAGAAGCTCTCCTTTCCAGGGAATGTAGAACTATATGGTACTAATCAACAGAAAAAACGAAATTTTATGGATTGGCAGTAAAAAAAAAATGTAGTAAAAGAACTAAGACACACAATTCCAAATGGAAGATTTCTTTGTGATCATAAAGAAATCATCTTTCAAATAATAAAAAAAAAAAAAATCTAGAACTGTTCCAGATATACAGCATTATAAAATTTCTTCCAAAATTTGCATCTTCAAAATGGTATGCGCAGTCTCACCTTTGGAGGGCTGTATCTCGTAGCAATTTTTTTTGGAGAAAACAAAAAAATACTTGTTCCTTACTTAGTCCTTCATTTTAACATATGCTAAAACATCCAAGACTATGTAAGCAAGATTTTTTCCTAGCCTGCCTGAAATATATATGGACTATGTCATATGTCTGTGGGTATGTACTTTAGCATTTACCTATTCACTTTCCTTGGAACAAATCACACTTACTGAAACATTATAAGTTCTTTTGGTAGGTGTGGAAGTGTCACAGAGGTGCTCGGCCAACTACAGTGGCAGATGCTGCAACAGGTGTTCTCCATCATAGTTTGGTTTACTATTAAAATCCCATGTGTGTATGTTCTTAAAAGAGTCGATCAATGAAGCCTATTGCTTGCTCCTCCGTATATTACGCGAAAACATTATGAAGATAAAATCAGACAGATTTGAGCCCACATGGAGGCTTATCAACTATTGTTCTTCCCATGAAACATACACGACTGGTACAGAGGGAGGGGGGGGGGGGGGCAGTGGTACACAAAATTCCCTCTGCCACACATCGTTATAAGGTGCTTTGTACAGCTGGAATAAGGCTACCGCACCCCATAATCTCTCTCTCTCTCTCTCTCTCTCTGTCTGTGTCTGTGTGTGTGTGTACACTTTTATTCCAGCAGCAGATATGATCATAATCAGTGATGTGTTTCACAATGTCTGTCATTCACTATAATCAGATTTTGTAATATCACTCTATTTACCACACTCATGAGTAAAATTGAGACATACTTGGATGACCAGTGGGTCAACGGTATATGTCCACTGTGTGAGTGCAGAGGGCTCATAGGTACCACACATGCCACTTGCACACGCACTTACATGTTGCAATCTTAAGATGTCATTTGCCATCAAATGGTTTAACAATAAGTGAACATAACAATGCAAGGGGTCAAAATGTAACTATCATCTACACTAAGAGTTTAGGATACTTGCAATGGCGATATTTCAATTAAAAATGAATTATATGCTACATAAACAGCAAACAAATACATTAATGCCATCGATAATTTATCGTAAATCCAAATGCTTAATGCAACAGTCAGTCAAAGTCTACAGTGGATTCACTGCCAGCCACAACTATATAAATGTGAGTTCAAATTCAAAACTAAATCTAAGCATTTCTCTCTCTGTCGTGCTTTACAGAACAATGTATACAGCATTTACAATAATAAAACGAGGTAACGACCACGGAAAATACATTTATTATTCGTGATTGCCAGTATGGAGCATACTGTAGTGAAAATAAGTACACTAGTTGCATGGGTTATTAATATTGCCACTAGTACCTACACAATAACAACAGAGCGAGTACGTTCCGAAAACAGGTAGGATTTGACTGTTTGAATTTACCGTAACTGAAATTTAATCAAGCATTACAGACGTCTTCACCGAAAACTTGCCATCAGCATTACTGAAAATGTTCATTCCCTGTCGTTACTAAAAATTATTTCGGACGCTAATAATAAAGTAGTTGTACACAAGCCGCTTCATCGATAATAGCTTTCTAATGTGCAAATTTAGCAAAGTTACATATGAAAAGTAGGAGCAAAAATTACGTCACAGTGATAACACACTCTTTTCATCTGTTTTTTAAATCAGTACCTTTAAAAATTTGTCGATAAATATCCCCACACCTTTGGTGCGCGCAAAGTAGCCACGATTGATTTCAGGAGCTTTTCTCTCTGTACCGCGCACAAACAATGAAATATATGGATCATCCCAATATCCCAGTTTTACAGCACAACGTTTACATTCGCTAGCATCATCATTTGTTGCCTGAACCGCTTCACAACTAGGCTGTGACATTTCTCTTCCGAGCTCTCTAGTTAATTTAGCTGTTTGTTTTGTTTGGACACCCTTCACCGTCTGATCCACTACACGCATTCACAGATATTACCTTTGTACACAAACAAGTACAGTCAAAGAGCTAAAACACAAGAACACTGAATTGAGTACAATCACAGTCCAATAAGATCACAGACATGCATAAAGTATGTCTTGGAATACAATACAGATAGTTGAATTCAGTAATCTCTGGACAAATGTGCAGTGGTTGCCCTTCAACGACGTCTCGCAGCCTCTCGCTTGATAGCGACGTCGATTCTCGCAGAAAGGGGATCGGATGTCGCAGAAATGAAGAGGAGAGATTTTTCTAGACGTCAACGGAACGAAACGACAGACATAATCGTCAAATGGTGGGGCGTTCAATCTACACGGAATACAACGTGACGTCAGTTCTTTTAGCCCAATAGCGAACGGTGAAATTGAGGTTATAGGACATCATCCTTGACACAAAAAGTCAGAATATAAAACAAAAATTATCGAACTAGCGATAATAAACAATATATTAACGGCGAAAGTAAACTTTACAATGTTTTGATCAAGTTTGCACGGTAAATGCTGAATAGTGAAACAACCTTTCAAAACAAAGTTTATTGTCTAGCGAAAATGTATACACACAAAAATATCACACAAAAGGGAACATATAGCCTGTTTACCTTATCTAATATCTCTTTTTTTCCCTAAATACCAAGTAATATCAAAAATAACTGACTTCAGTTCCTCGCGTAACAGAAGGTTATTTATTGAAAATTGATTCATTAATTTATGTTATTATTTACATGCAGTGAAAGTGTCAGCCTTTCAGTAGTTGTAAAACTAAACCATTTTTCAGTATTCGATATAGTATCCCATGTGGAACAACATTCAACGTAAAAAATACCCAAATCATCACAGAATATTTGCAAGCCGCCACGAAAACAAGGTAAAACAATAAAATAATGATCAAAAATAAGCAAAAGCACAAAATAAACTGCTACTACATGAGTCAGCGCTGGTTGTACAAACTCGGTTTAGCAGTTGCCAGGATGGAAATGGGAATGAGCGTTTGGCGTCATAGGCCGGGAGGCCCTTTGCAGGGCAGGTCCGGCCGCCTTATTACATTCGACGCCACATTGGGCGACCTGATGATGAAGACAACACAACACCCAGTCCCTGATTGGAGAAAACTCACCGACCCAGCCGCGAATCGAACCCGGGCCCATAGGACAGCAATCCATCACGCTGACCACTCAGCTATCGGGGCGGACGTTGCATGAATAGTAATAGGTCTTTCCTGCTAGCAATGTATTCGCAGCATATGTTTACGCAACAGAGGATTCAGTCAACACTAAATGTCTCATTTGACTGAAGCAGACAAGGGTGCCATAACAGCACTGCATACACAAGGATTTTCAAGTGCCTGTATAGCAAGGACAGTGGGTCTTCGCAAGTCGATCTGTGCAATGTGGATCAGACGAAAGGAAGATGATGGTAGCCTGATCAAACGGCCTCATACTGGTGCTTGCTGCAAAGCAACAGCTGCTTGGGATCGGCAGATATGCCGTTCCAGTGAAAACCATCCATTCGTCAACGCGCAACAAATTCAGAAAGCTTTGAGCCTCCCTTTTAGGAGCAGAACCATCATTCGTTGGCTAAGAGCAGGTGTACTGCGAACAAGAAACACTGCTGAGAACGAGACCCTATTTCCCACAGAGAAGCCCACCTTAATTTTTCCGCTGCAAATATCGGTAGAACTGTTCAGTTTTGGAGGCGGATGGTTTTTACAGACGAACAAGTTTTCTGTACGGCATTGACAGGAAGAGTACTTATTTACCAGCCAAAAGGTGTTAGGTACAGGGTGTGTGAATAAAGTTTCAAGACTGGTTTTTTCTTGAATAGCGGTGTGCACGCAGACTGGTCTCACTGCCTGCACCTGGTGGTGGGGGTGTTGGATAAGTGAGCCAAGTATCGGCATTCGAAGGTGAAACGCTGGAGTGAAAGCATCGTGAATGCAGTGAGTGACTGTTTCGAAATGTCGTTGAGTAATCAGTGAGTCCTAGCAGCGCCTCGTGGAGCAGGGTTGTTCGATCAAATTTTGTGTAAAACTGAACAAGTCCGGTATGGAACGTTCGGAAGAGGCCTCTAAAGAATACGCCATGCCAAGTGCCATGGTTTTCATGTGAAAGGTTCCAAGATGGCCTCGAATACCTGGAGGGAGATGAATGCTTCAGAAGACCTTCAACGAGCAGAAATCTGGCCAAAGTGCGTTAAATTTTAAACAGCGACGGACGTCTAAGCATCAGAATGATAGCAGATGAAGTGGGTTTGACTCTCCACTCTGTGTTTTAGCTAGTGGCAGAAGACCTAATGATGAGAAAAGTGTGCACTCAACTTGTCCCTAAAGTGCTCTTGGATGAACAGAAGGAGCGGCGCCTGGCTGTTTCGCAGGAAATGCTTGAACATTTACAAACTGAAACCGATTTTTTTGGACAGAGTGGTCACTGGTGACGAGACCTGAGTCTTTGAATACGATCCAGAGTCGAAGAGGCAAAGCTTGGAGTGGCACACCTCTGCATCACCAAAGCCAAAGAGAGCCCACATGAGCAAGTCACATGTGAAAAGAATACTCATGGCTTTCTCTGACGCAAAAGGAATTATCCACAGAGAGTTTGTTTCTGCCAGACAGACTGTCAATTGTCAGTATTATACTGGAGTGGTCCGCTGTTTGTGGGATCGAGTTCACTCAGAGAAGAAAGACGACTGAGTGCTCCACCATGACAATGCAACCATTCACACCTGTTTCGCCAACACTCAAGTTTTGACCTGGTTCAAAGTGGTCAAGCTGCTGCAGTTACCCTATCGCCCTGACCTCGCCCCAGTGACTTCTTTTTGTCCCCCTGGATGAGGAGAGACCTGAAAGAGAAGCAGTTTAACAGCATCACAGTGGCCCAAAAGACTTCGACGAGGGTTTTGAACAGCATTCCGGTTAAGGAGTGCCAGGGAGCTTACCAGCAGTGGAAACCTCGTTGGCAGCGGTGTGTGGATTCTCAAGACACCTATTTTGAAGAATTTTAGTGCGATGTATGAAAGTATTCAATAAATTTTGTGTTCTAAGACCAGTCTTGAAGCTTTATTTACACACCCTGTATGATTCAAGATACATTTAGAGTCGCTGAAGAAGTGGTAGAGAAACAGTAACGATATAGGCATGGATATTGACTAAAGAATGTGGGCTCCTGTTGCAACTGGAAGGCAACTGGATGCACACAACTATATTTCCGTTCTGGAGAATGTCAATTTGGCTTCTGTGACCGACAGATTTCACAATGATCAGATCACGTTCCAACATGATCAATCCCTTGTTCATATGTCACGTTTGTTTAAGAGGTGCTTCGACAACCACACAAATATTACTGTTTTGGAAGGGCCACCTAAATGAGCTGACATGAATCCAGTTGAGAATATTTGGGGAGAAACACTTAGAATCATAAAAAGGAAAAGCGTCATTCACTGTCTAATCGCCGCCATCTTTCTGATGCGACTCATGATGCTTTGGACGAGTTACTTGAATGTCCAAGCTATATGGCGAGAGTTGTGGGCTCAATGGCTAACAGACTTTGAGCCGTTGTGGAAACAGAAGGCGGCTATACACTGATATGGTTTTCAGCTTATTTCACGTAAAGCGTTTGCAGCGTGCTTTGACATTATAATCAAAAATTTTATTTCAATGAAAGAGGACAGCATTAAGTTGCAAGATTTCAGGATTAAATGGAAGTTTTTAATTTAGGGAGTACACTATTTAAGAGTTTATATGTTAAAAAATCTCTAGTAATAATACAGCTGGAGAAGAAAGTCGAAAAAGACGTGAAAAGAGCAGGCTGGTCTGTAAATGGTGATTAAGGTCAAATAAAAAACTGAAAACACAGTTGGTAAGAACTATTGTTGCTGATGAGAAGTCATTGACGATATGCAACGTTTTCCCATTCTGAGTCTTTCTAAAAATTTTTATCGTCCCTGGGACTAAAACTGATACCCTTTTATATGTGAACAATATAATTATCAATGCAATTTATGTAGCAGGACGGAATTTTAATGCACAATTTACAGATCAGGAACCTATTAATAGTTTCTTTATTTTTCTTGTCACTGATGATGTTGAGAGAAATACCATAAGTGTCAGAATCTAAATAATGAATACAGGTTCTCAGTGGACTCAAATGTTTTCTGTAATATTGACTAATAGCTTTCAGTGAGTTCTTAATGCCTAGGTTTTCTGCGACAGCCAATGTGAAACTAGGACTAGTTAGGTTAAGTATTTCCCGCAAATGGTCAGAATTAGAGGTACGTTACGAATTTTGTGGAGATGCCAACCATTGTTTTAGAAGGTCTGTGAGAAAGAAAGCAGAGCCGCACACTTTCAGAGCAGAAAATATTGGTAAGTTCTTGACCGAATGATTTGGTATTTTGACACAATGTTGCACTGGAACACACTTGCGATTTTAGATAAATTTTTAATACGTTCGCGAAAAGGATTATCCAATAACTTAAGCAGCAAAGAAGTAATAAAACAGAATATCATGCATGTCCCAGCAGTTTTTAAGGGGGTAGGATGTCAAACGGGTCGACTTATAGCAGTAGAGGAACCTCAGCACATTTTAATTTCCACTGTCTATACTTTTACAAATAAATTCATAAAAAATTGTCAGCATGACCAAGAAGTAATCAGGATTCACACTGATAGCAGTGGACATTGAAAAACATAACAAAAGCAATTTGTTTTATATGTGAAATTCGACAATTTTTTCCGTTACCATTGGCTGCATTAACTGCTTTAGGTACACTTTTCTTCATAAGTAAGAGAGATTCTTCAATGAATTTTCCACAGCATACAAATCATACTTAAAGAAGTATGAAAATCTAGAATTTATTTAATTTATGAAAAAATGACTGAGTTATTACATTTTAAACTTCATGTTTAGAACAAACTCAAATTTTATAGTTAATTATCCCAATATTTAATAGATTTGGAAAATTCTAGAGTTTTGCATGAAGGAGTTTGTGTTTAATAAGCATATCAAGTTTGATAGTAATAGGATATTTATTTTGGATGCTACATGTATCTAAGTACAGAAAATTGTATTTTGCAGAAAATGGCCATTAAAATTTCTGCTTGTATTTGGTACAGTTTTAGAACAGTCCAGCACCATAAGCAGGTTCTTTTTCGTTTTCAATATCAGTTTTCTTCCTCTTCACATTCCTATGATGCACTCTTCTTGATTTTATGACCTCCAAAAATGATTTATCTGCTTTCGCTACACACACTTTGTCTATCGCATACAAAGCTTTGATACAGTTCACTCCGGGCTTAGTTCCTATTTTCTCTAATACATATTTCCTGCTTTGCACACCGTCATTAAAACATGAAACTGCATCATAATCACCAATAGTAAGTGCATTTCTTTCCACAAAAACGGTTTTTGGCAATCTTTCCCATACACATTGGTTAAAACTTTCATTTGGTTTTTGGGTACCACCATGTCGGCATTTCTTCAGTAAGTTTTAATTTGCAAGGTCCCTGAGTATAGGTTTGATGGCTTCCATTACAGCAGTTGGTAGAGAATTCCTATGGTGATATTCTGCACCACCAGCAATTGACCTTTGGTAGCCACACCATGATTCACTTCCTTTTGGGCATCAGTTGTGGATAAGGTTATTGTCTGTGGACATTTTGTGGAAGTATAAGGCCCAAACTGCTAACTTCATATTTTTCAAGTCCCCTGTGTTCCTTCTTATTGCCAAACCATAATATGTCAGTAGTTTGTCAATTTCTGGATCCGTCAGTCACCCTCTCCCTTTTATTCCCTTCCCATCAGATAATTTTTTTCCTGACAAATCTTGTCTCAGCGTTCTAAGTCTAGTGCCAAGTCTTTTCTGTACATGTCCCACACATTCTAACTTCTGCACAATAGTCTCAACTCCATAAGGTGCACACTTTTGAACCTCAAGGAAAGCTTTACTGTCACCATCACCAAGGTACTTCACATAACTCAGGGCATGGGAGGCAACAGATCTGGTAAACAAGCTTACAACTCCCTGCATTTCCATACCTCCACTTGAGCCTCTACAGTTCGTGTTACATACATGATCTGCAATCCCTTTCACACAACTATGACAAAATTTACTCATCACTTCAACATCTAGTACCTTACCAGTGTCAACAGATGTTGCTGTTACAACACCATTCAATGAAGTGTGCCCTCTTTTTTGCCAGGTACCATCAAAAGGAGGCACTATGTCCCTGTCACCATGATTTTCAACAATAGATTCTTCTGCATCACTTTTCATTGAAGATTCTGCAACTTCTTTTACAGCCTCAATCAGTAAGCCATAATATCTCTCAAACTTTGCTGGAGGAGGAGGAAGATTCATCACGGCACAAAATGTTCTTGCTGCCTTCTGTCCCCTACCAATACAGCGCATGCCATATGCTACCCTCAAATTCACATCATAACCTTTGTTTGCGGTTTTAGATGTCATGCAAGACGCACCAACGTTGCACTTGCTGCATATCACAGATAAGTTCGTAGCAAGGCCTTTCCTGGTACTCTTATCTTCCACCAAAGAAACACACTGAACACCAAAGCAATGCTTGCACATAACATTGTCCAATATTAATTGTGACAGTATGTTAACATCAACGACAATATTACATGAACCTTCGGATTCCAGCCTCCATTTACATTAGCACCAAAAACAAGTTTCCTTCTAGAAGCACACGCTGGTGAATTGTTTACTGGCTCTGAGAGGTTGCTGTCTTGAGCCACTGGTGTAACATTTGTTGTAACACCCTTCACTGCGTATCTGTTGCTGTGGTGGCGTTGTTTACAATTGAAGCAATGAATTTAGGCATCCTGTGCGATAATATGCCACAAACGAACACAAAACAACACAGCAAAATGAAAATTGTGTCGAAGATCACAGCACCACACTGCGCGCCTTTCAAAACATAGAACAAACAAAACCAGCGATCAAAACAATGCATGTCGATAGCAGCATAGAAAGTATCGATATCGATAGTCCTTTGTTTCACGTATGACTATCTTTGGCACAAATATCACATTCGAATTCTACAGAGCGAAATACACTTAGGTATGACAGAAGAATGCTGTGCAGAGGGGTCTGGTGCTGCACCTTCATACACTTAAGACCAAATTACGTACCTTGTAACTCCTCAAATATATATGTTTTATACATCAAATTATTCAGGAAGATGTGCACTACAAAATAAGCATATTTTTGAAAAATGGAATTTTTTAAAATTTTTACGTCCTACCCCCCTTAACACATCTCAGTGTTAATGACGTCATATCTTCAGGATATATATACTTCATTCATCTCAGTAGCAAACAAATGTGAAAAATTAAGCAAGCTCTGAACAATCTTGTTGGTAAGTATTATCTACAGTAGATCTGGCGGTGAAAAACGTATGAGAGTGCTCAGTTGCATATTTACCAACGTTAGCTTCTTTTTCTACATCAGGAGTGATACACTCATTTTTACTTGTGAATCCGCAGCTAGATTTATTACTCCATCATACCACTACATTAGTCTTTTATCCGCAATATCTCCACATTTTAGTGGTATTCCTGAAATTATAGTTACGTGTGCTACATATCCGGACATAATAATGATCATCTGAGGACAACTCTAAGAGGTATCTTACGTTTTCTCGACGTTCTGAACGAGGTAGTTCTGCACTCAGTTAGTGTGATCTGCTGTCGGTTTGCCGCTTTCCCTTAGACCAGCTCAGTGTGCACATACACAAGACATCCATATGTCTTTAGCTTTCTTTGTCTTTCTTCTTGGAGACATGACTGTCCTGTTTGAACTCCACTGTCAGTCGGGAACTCAGCTGTTCGCACCATCTGCAACAGCGAGCCTTAGACTAGTTTTTGGTATGGCAGCTCTCGCGATTGCTGCCTCAAGCAGGCTGCAGATACGAGGGCAGTTCAATAAGTAATGCAACACATTTTTTTTCTCGGCCAATTTTGGTTGAAAAAACCGGAAATTTCTTGTGGAATATTTTCAAACATTCCCGCTTCGTCTTGTATAGTTTCATTGACTTCCGACAGGTGGCAGCGCTGTACGGAGCTGTTAAAATGGCGTCTGTAACGGATGTGCGTTGCAAACAACGGGCAGTGATCGAGTTTCTTTTGGCGGAAAACCAGGGCATCTCAGACATTCATAGGCGCTTGCAGAATGTCTACGGTGATCTGGCAGTGGACAAAAGCACAGTGAGTCGTTGGGCAAAGCGTGTGTCATCATCGCCGCAAGGTCAAGCAAGACTGTCTGATCTCCCGCGTGCGGGCCGGCCATGCACAGCTGTGACTCCTGCAATGGCGGAGCGTGCGAACACACTCGTTCGAGATGATCGACGGATCACCATCAAACAACTCAGTGCTCAACTTGGCATCTCTGTTGGTAGTGCTGTCACAATTGTTCACCAGTTGGGATATTCAAAGGTTTGTTCCCGCTGGGTCCCTCGTTGTCTAACCGAACACCATAAAGAGCAAAGGAGAACCATCTGTGCGGAATTGCTTGCTCGTCATGTGGCTGAGGGTGACAATTTCTTGTCAAAGATTGTTACAGGCGATGAAACATGGGTTCATCACTTCGAACCTGAAACAAAACGGCAATCAATGGAGTGGCGCCACACCCACTCCCCTACCAAGAAAAAGTTTAAAGCCATACCCTCAGCCGGTAAAGTCATGGTTACAGTCTTCTGGGACGCTGAAGGGGTTATTCTGTTCGATGTCCTTCCCCATGGTCAAACGATCAACTCTGAAGTGTATTGTGCTACTCTTCAGAAATTGAAGAAACGACTTCAGCGTGTTCGTAGGCACAAAAATCTGAACGAACTTCTCCTTCTTCATGACAACGCAAGACCTCACACAAGTCTTTGCACCCGAGAGGAGCTCACAAAACTTCAGTGGACTGTTCTTCCTCATGCACCCTACAGCCCCGATCTCGCACCGTCGGATTTCCATATGTTTGGCCCAATGAAGGACACAATCCGTGGGAGGCACTACGCGGATGATGAAGAAGTTATTGATGCAGTACGACGTTGGCTCCAACATCGACCAGTGGAATGGTACCGTGCAGGCATACAGGCCCTCATTTCAAGGTGGCGTAAGGCCGTAGCATTGAATGGAGATTACGTTGAAAAATAGTGTTGTGTAGCTAAAAGATTGGGGAATAACCTGGTGTATTTCAATGCTGAATAAAACAACCCCTGTTTCAGAAAAAAATGTGTTGCAGTACTTATTGAACTGCCCTCATAGTAGTTAGGACGTCGCTAGCTGTCCATCAAGTTCTCACATAGCTAGTGCAGCAGCGACGTGGCATTACTGCTGACAATTTTTGGCATTCTACGATCGATCACTCACTTTCGAGCTTCTGCTAAATTCTCGTAATATTCTTTCCATATTGATGAAGTATCCTGATTAGTCATTACTGCCGATACAATCATCGTGAGAGAACAGCAAACTGCATTGATAGTTTAAAAAAAGTGTCATATACAAGGGTTGGAACTTAAATAGTGGCAACTATTAATTCACTACCGATACAAACGAGTTAAATGTTTGCACCAGTTACTGTCCTTCAAAGCAGTCACCAGCTTTGTGTAGAACCCATTGCCAGCAATGTGAAAGGTGGAACAGAGTATGTTCTGCCACAATCTCCATTGTTGCCAGATGTATCCAAGATGGCGGCGATGACGTCATCCAAGATGGTGGCATGTACACTTGGCAACAGTTCATGACATCATCCAAGATGCCGGGTGTGAGGTCATCCAAGATGGCGAATTTTGTGGGAAAATAGGTCAATTGGGCTACCTCCACTAACCTAACACCCCGCCCCTCCCCTTCCCCAGAAAATGATGGGAAGTTCAAATTCCATCAGGACAATGCAACAAACCTCTACTAACCTAAGAAAATGGCGGGAGAAAAGGTCACTTGGGCTACCTCCACTAACCTAACTCATCTGACCGCCACCTCCTCCTAGGGATTGGCGGGAAGAGGACTCACCCTGCGCTGGGCTGTTGGAGAGAGGGAGTGTACTTTATTTATTTTGGAATAATTTATTTAGGGATGGATTTTGAAAGATAGTATATTTATCACAGTGGTACAGAACGTACACTCTGACTTGCTTGGGGTCACGTCACACAGCCTACAGACCTGCAAACCACTCGTAAATAATGCAGTCCATTTATGTCCAGAGAGCCAAACAACTCGTAAATTGCCAAAATAATATGCCCATCTAAAAGCTCTGCAAACATGCTTGCTAATTGTCAACTGTCGAAATCATGCACCAGTCTTTATTTAAACAATTTGAGGCACTACCACCACCCAGTGCGTTTGCCATGAGGTCCAGAGCCCAACTGACCTAGAATACAGTACCACCACCAGAGGGCGCTGTCGTCCATTCCGTGACGTAATCCAAGATGGCAGCCATGACGGCAGCTGATGACGCAAGTACCATTATCCAAGATGGCGGATTTTGACGAGAAACAGTGTGTTCACCATTAAGTCTGGACCTAATACACAGTACTGCCACCAGAGAGTGCTGTTGTCCATTCCGTGACATAACCTAAGACGATGGGGGAAAATGGCGGTAAACAGTGTGGTCACCATGAGGTCTGGACCTAGTACACAGTACTGTCACCAATGGGCGCTATGATCCATTCCATTACATAACCCAAGATGGCTGTCTGGAAGGCAAAATGACTCAGCCTGCGCTGGGCTGCTGGAGAGAGGAAAGAGTGTACTTTATTTATTTTGGAACAATTTATTTAGGGATGGATTTTGAAAGATAGTATATTTATCACACTGATACAAAACACATGCTCTGATATGCTTGGTATCATGCAACACAGCCCACAGACCTGTAAACTACTCCTAAATAACACTCTGAAGACACGCAAACAACTCCTATATTACTGAAATAATTTCATTACAGACATGCAAACTATCCTAAATAATGTAGTACACTGGTGTACAGTCATGAAATCGACTCGTTAACTGTCCAAATAATGCATAGCACAGCCTACAGACCTACTTGCAAAATAATGCAACAGATGTGCAAACAACGTGCACAGCACAGGCACCGCCCACTGCCTCCTGTCCACTGGGTCACACAGGAGGCTACAACACAAGCTACCAGAAGTTGGGATGCATGGGCACCCCCCGCGAAGTGATGCTCAGGTGCCCGTTTGGGTCCAGCAAGCATGAAGTGGTGACATCCCTTTCATACTTGGTACCTGAGAAATTCCTCTCGAAATACATGTTCACTTAGGCACCATTGCTGACGCAACCGGACAGTTGTGAAGACCTATTTGCAGAGTGTGTCGACGCAGCTAGCCATCGCCGGACGCAAGCCAGTGCAAGCCATCACCCTTACTCCACTGCCGTCGGCATGTGAAAGTTCTTTGATACGGATGTCACATGTCTATCTAAATAAGTGCCAAGTCATCCTCTGGACCACGCATGCATGTGTTTACCGTTTCTGGTGCAATGACGCATAGCTGGGGTGCTGGTCCTGTGGGAGCACAGTTCGCCATTGTTTTCTGCATATGGGACTTACAGTGGTAAAATTATATTGCACAGATCGCTAAACTGCACTGACAGTTAAATCTGCAGAAGTTGTCTGCAGATCAACAATTACATACAAGACTCACAAGACTATTGAAAGCCAGAAACATATTTACCAGTGTAACTACAATTAAATATCCGATTGCTGCTACAGTCTGACACTGATCGATGTACAGCTAATGTCTCCCCTTGATGGCTGTGGTTCCGGAACGAATCTCAGTATCTATAGCGCACATAATTTTCCATGTAAAAAATTTCTCTCATACCCTTGAGGTTATCGATGTGCTGAATCTATACGTTTCTCAAGTTAGGATACACACTCACCCTCTCTTGTCATGCCACAACATAAGCCACAATAACTTTACATATTTTACACAAACAGTGCAGTTATCTTTTATATTTGTACAGTGCTCGAAAAGATTATGATATGTCTACACTCACACAGGCTATATATCTTGATTCTCCTCAGTCCTAGGAAATTATCTGACAAAGTCTTACAATCAGCGCTTCTCGAAGGTACTGCATCCCACTAAGATTCTCTCAAACAAGTGTTATGAAGGACAGGGATCTGGCACTATGTGTGATAATGAATACCGCTCCCACAGACGTGATGCTTGGAAAGATATCACTGACTTGGATTGGTGTACTGAAATCGTTATCACTATCGATACAACAACAAGGAAAATGCGAATTCATTTTTCCTTGTTGTCCTAATGTGGCACCCCGTCCATCATGTGTTACCCTTCCTGCTTTCAACACACACAAACGTTCTCACTGTTATGTGGAGACTCCTATATCCCAGCACAAAGGATGTCTTGTGAATGAATGGGGGATTATGATTGGCTCTTATCGAATTTACCCACCAAATTACGGATGCCGCCGGTGTTGAAGCACCATCCGCCTTTTTTTTCTTTCTGCAGATGAGACTTTCAGCAGAAAAAAACTATTTTACACTGATCTCCACATTGCACCAACAACTAAGCCTTGCAAAGTGCCCTACATATCGTTAAATACAGAAAGACTCTTACTCAATTACACTGCTCTCCCACTGAGGACAGGAGATTGAATATTAGAGCGTGAAACCGATCTCCAACACAGCAATATACCTCGTGCACCATGTCAGTGTAGTAAACATACAATTCTTATCCTGCACCATACAAAATCAGCCCTCTTACATCATTCATACATATACTACGAAGACAGACAGCATCGTATATACCCCTCGCAGCACTAGATATTTCCCTGCAAGGTCGGTGGTCATCCACTCACGACAAGTGACCAGGGAGCCCTCAGCAGACCGAAGTCACTCTCAGAACTGTTCTACAAGTTCAGTCTCGTTTCCCCTCGGCACAAACGCATTACTGTTTCTGATCCACAACTGCTTACCTGCTTGTTTTTCTACACCCATCTCCAGAATCTGGGAGTTCAAGAATACATGTATTTTTGCATGGTTTGCCACAGTATTATACCATCTTCGCGATACTTCTCTGTATCAAGCACACAGCAGTATCCTACCAATCACTCACGCAACATGATTCCAAAGATATAGACTCGAAATTATTTCTCTACAAACCCCAAACTTTGGCGAGGTGGAGCATGCTCTAGACCACTAAGTAACTATAAACATATCCTGTCTGCGAAGACCTTTATGTGAGAACTCGAAACAAATAGAGGAAAATGATACTTCCACTCACGAATACCAATGTCGGTGACATAACACACTCCAAATGATCCCTATCATTTACAAAGTCAACTAAGGTGTTTCTCATGTCTAGAGAACTGGCAAACATATCTTCCACCTGTTAGATGCACACACCACAATCGATCTTCTCTCAACTAAATAAAGAAGTCAAATGTGAAGAAGCAGTCAACCGAACAATTTACGTGGGAGGAATAATGGCCCAGTGCTATCACATGCTCGTATTGAATCTTGTCAAATTTCCGCTTGATCACGAAAGGTGCCCAACACATACTAAGTTTTAGTTCGCTATTCAACTGTCTAGATTCACAGTTAAGTCAGCTACATTCCTACACTCCAACAGGCTTCTCCATTTGAACAGCTTCTACCTTTAATGGGAAACGTGAATCATTCTCATCACCGGCGCTGCATGCCAAGCATGCACAGGTAGAATCGTCCTAGGAAACTAGTCACATATATGTTTTATTATTGTACTTACATCTAAATGTTACGATTGCAGTCTCAGTTGAACGACATTTGACAATGAGTGAAGTATCGCAAATACACCATGCTGACAGCTGTGGCTCTGGAAATAGTAATATCTGTACCATTCTTACGACCTGACATACTCTTCCCTTTGCTGTCACAGTACTCCAAGTCAAATCCATACCTTCCTTACAATTGGACATAGTCATTTCCGTTGCACATGTCGTAACACAAACACTTTATGAGCCTGATGCTCTAGGTGAACGTATCATGCACCACCTACTACCAAGTACAATACTTCACCAATAAATGATTGCAGACGATACGGAATAATACTGAGAGAAAATCAGCCATGGCTGGACACGTCTCATAAGTTTTTCTTGCGAGTGCTACCCCCAAGTCTTAGGAAGAGAGGCGTAATCGTCTTACAAACCGCTATATGTTAAAAAAAAAAAAAAAAAAAAACACACACACAACCATATTACCATCACAAGCGGTCTTGGTTCTACATTTGCACACAAGTATCCATGTTAAAAGCTATATCGGCTTTATAAATCCACATATGGCATTACCTACGAATCATGTGGTTTTTCCAGACAAATACCGAGACGGTGATCGCTGGAGTGATATTATCACATCAGGAGTGCAGGTACACACCGCCGTCGGTGCACCCTCGTAATAAAATTATCGAATTTTGGAAGTGATTCAGCTAAGGGGCGTGGTATGAAACAGGTATCTGCAACCTCCTCACACTGCCGCCACTAGATATTTCTCCAGTATTTGTAATACGTTCTGTCTCAATGCCATATCACATTTCTGTCACTCTCATATCCTGAAACAAGCCACCTTTCTCGAATCTATCTGCGACAGTACAATTCTAACATGGCTTCGGGTAGCCTCTATGTATCTTGCAACTACCCCTCAGACTCTGCACTACCGCGCCTACAGCTTTGCACATGTGATTGTTCCAATGTAAGTCGGAACTGAGTAAAGTCGAAGAAAGCTATATCTACCAACTTTGGCAACCTGTATAGAAACGTGCGAAGCCGAGTTACTGTGACAGAACTGCGTTTGGACCAATCGAAGGAAACGAAGCCTGCTCCTGCAACATGATGTAGTATAAAAGACAGTACGGGAACTGCGGGAAGAACATGGATTTTGTTACTACGTTGTGGTGCTTCTCCAAACTACAAGCAGATACTACAGATCCACATCCCTCAGGGTCCATTCACGTCCATCACCCCAAAATTCAATTATCGTTATTCTGTTCAACTCACCAGAGAAAAATTACGAACTGTAAAAGCTCCACTAACTTCATCTGATAGAGAACTCGATAAGATTTTTACCACATCTCCCTCCTCCGATACATCGAAAACAAATACTGCATGCTTGCAGGCATCGGGAACATGTGGCTGTCCTATTAAATACACAGGTATTGATCTAGTGCACAGGCCAGTTTAAAGTTTCATCAGCTGTACTGTAGGAGGGATGACTGTATCCCACGGACTACACTGTAACTCACAAGAGACGCTCCATGTGACCCTGTGTCATTGTTTGAAACATTGTTTTTTTTTCCTGCTGTAACACACTCTGTACACTGTCATATATTTTGTTTTTCCACCACAACTTCGAGGTCTGTGTCAGGTTCTAAACTGACATTAACACGTTCTGATCTATTGGCTCTCGCAGAAAACTAGACGTCGCACGGTGTCAATAATCTTGTTACTGCAGCTACCATAACACGCCACACACACTGGGTGATTTTAAATAAAAGACAGTTACAACGTAAAGAAACTGGAAGAGTTAGGCGGCACTGTGGAGAGTTTCAAAACTGCTGTCCGAAAGTGATTGACGACCTCCACACTTAAACTCATCTGTCACAGTGACAGAACAGCTGATGGTTCTGCTTTCTGTTTCGACTGATTCCTCACATTGCAGTCATGTACACGATCGCTGTTTCGGTGCTGTCCATCCCCAGAAGGTGTTGTCCCTCCACCAAAACTCTTTCTCCAACTCAAACAAGCGATGTCAGTCAATCATTATGTGTTAACCAACAGTGTACCAGTCGACAGATGGGGTGGAAAAGACACCATGAATGTACTCTAATAATAAGCATCACAGTTGATAGTGCGAACAATTTTAGCAATTTTATATAATTTCAACACCGAGCAACGCTGCGACAGCATGTTTTCCAATTTCAGTTTCATAGCTAAACTGCTCCCTCCCTACTTTGCGAGTATCATTGTGAATGTAGATAGATGACTGTGAAGTACATCCATTCATTGTTAATTGTCAAACACATACATCATCAACCAGACAGCACTCTACATATTTCTAACACCTTGAGCACAGTACTTAATTTACGATCTCCTCTATGCTGAGGGGGGGGGGGGGGAGATCACAGAGTATTCTCACAGCCTTAGGGTAAAATTAGAGACTGAAAGACCCCTCACACTGTCATTGACCAACCCGCGCTGCAGCACCGTTACCGATTTAATCTGCAAAAATGGCTATGAGCACTATGGGACTTAACTTCTGAGGTCATCAGTCCCCTAGAACTTAGAACTACTTAAACCTAACTAACCTAAGGACATCACACACATCCATGCCCGAGACAGGATTCGAATCTGCGACCGTAGCGGTCGCGCGGTTCTAAACTGTAGCGCCTAGAACCGCTTGGCCACTCCGGCCGGCATTTAATCTGCAACTGACCAGAAGCAGACCGCTACATTCCATGTCTCATGAATGAATGGAGCTAGCCAAGTCCTCGCCCATCCACGTACACAAGATTTCTCCAGATGCACCCATGTCGAGGAGGTTAGCACCCCTTATCAGTAACAGATTTGAAAGTGTTGTGATGTAATAGCAGACAGTTAAGAAGAACAAGAAACGGGTGATTTTTAAGTATGATGGAGCTCCAGACGGACTGAGCTCAAAACATTTGACGTAAATCAACTGCGCTATCAACCCTAAAAGTATTGTTCTAGAGTCTAGGATCAGTAGCTGGGAGGTATTGGTACGAGAGAACATAAACACACGCACTCCTAAGGCCACAACGTCCCGCCCTTAAACCAGGCTATAATGTTAGATCACTTGAGTTTCAACCTGTCAGTCATGTGGAATGCAGCGCTGTTAATATTTCAATGTAAGAAATATATTTCCAACGCATGACATACATCCTTATTGCAGGTTTCTCTACGATAAACTATGGTATCGAACCGTAAAACGAGAAAACTACTTCCTTAAAACAGTGGCTCTAAGAGATGTATAGCGCTCACTGTCAACATCCGATCACGGTTCGGAAATTATACTTTCCCACCTCAGTCCTGTATAAAATGATCGTTAGTAACGGAGAATACCTCTTACAAGGAAACAGACAAACGCATAGCAGCGGCGTCCACCATGTGAAATTACAAGTAATGTCGCCACTAACTTTGTAAACAGCACATCTGTCAAGCAGATGTATACACAGAGGACTGCAGTATCTCACAAACGCCTATTGTAAACTTAGTTATGAAACTGAAATATCGATTTTACACTTAAGATGCGGCAGGAGAATGGATTACATCGCATAAATCTTCATTCTTTTAAAGGAATCTGTCACGTTTCATCACATGTGAGATGGAAGTCCTCTGATGACCGAAAGGTTTACTGTTAACGATCGCAAGTAGACACTGCTCTAGGACCCGCACGGAACAAGCGGTTGTATACCAGTCGAACACCGGCTATGTCACACATCTGATGCATCCTGACGGAACATCAGAAAAAATGGTCAAATGACCTGTAGTAACTCCCCCCTCTCTCTCTGTCTCTCTACAATGTATCGTCAGTCTACCATTAAATCGCATCTCGTTACAACTCCATCTCAACCGACCAATCCACCCACTCTATGTCGTCCTTCAATGCAGATGCTAGTGAGTTTAGAGACAGATGGTTCTCTGTCTTCGTGAAAAGCGTCAAATACAGGCTCAACTCGCTGAGGGATGTCATCGCCTCAATAGACATGCAGTAGAATGCTGACTTGATGGAAACAAGTAACTGTTTCCAAGGTTCCCTTCGCGTCCATGTTGATGTTTTCTCGGATACCTCTTGCTGTCACCTGCTTGTTCCAATGTACAAATTGTTCTGGACCAAACAGAAGACACGCAACTACTTCCACAATATCCCCACATTTAGGTGTATATTCCATCAATATATACGTATTTTCCGCAATTCTATCGATTTTTTTAATGTCAGTTCTACCCATGCTATCATAACATAACCTCTCGTTCAGTGTTCTAAAATGTCTTGTAAATGTAGCACAGCTGCCAACACCTAGCGCAAATGCACTGATCGGAAGGTATAGTATAGCACTGTACTCGGTTGTGTCCAGTCGCCTTCACCCCACATATTCCACATTTGCAGAGCGTTTGCTCTGTTTTCTGTATGTCTGTGTTGGTTGGTTGGTTGGTTTGGGGAAGGAGACCAGACAGCGTGGTCATCGGTCTCATCGGATTAGGGAAGGATGGGGAAGGAAGTCGGCCGTGCCCTTTCAGAGGAACCATCTCGGCATTTGCCTGGAGTGATTTAGGGAAATCACGGAAAACCTAAATCAGGATGGCCGGACGCGGGATTGAACCGTCGTCCTTCCGAATGCGAGTCCAGTGTCTAACCACTGCGCCACCTCGCTCGGTGTATGTCTGTGTATATGCACGTCCTTCGTGACAGTTGTTTGAGAGAATCTTGACGGGATGCAGCACCTTCGAGAAGCGCTGATTGTGAGACTTTGTCAGATAATTTCCTAGGACTGAGGAGAATCGAGACATATAGCCGGTGTGAGTGTAGGCATACCATAACTTTTACGGGAGCTGTACAGATATAAAAGATAAAACTACACTGTTTGTGTAAAATGTGTATATATTACAGTGTAAAGTTACAGTGGCTTATGTTGTGGCACGACCAGAAGAGATGAGTGTGTGTCCTATCGTGAGGGATGTATAGGTACATCACTTCGATAACCACGAGGATATGATAGAGATTTTTTACGTGGAAAACTATATGCGCTATAGATACTGAGATTCGTTCCAGAACCACAGCCGTCAAGAAGAGACATTAGCTGTACATCGATCAGTGTCAGACTGTAGCAGCAATCGAATATTTAATTGTAGTTACACTAGTAAATATGTTCCTGGCTTCCAATATTCTTGTGAGTCTTGTACGTATTTGTTGATCTGCAGACAACTTTTGTGGGTTTAACTGTCAGTGCAATTTAGCGATCTGTGCAAAATAATTTTACCGCTGAAAGTCCCGTCTGCAGAAAACAATGGGGAATGGTGCTCCCACTGGACCAGCACCCCAGCTATGCGTCATCGCGCCAGCAACGGTAAACACATGCATGCGTGGTTCCAAGGATAACTTGCCACTTATTTAGATAGACATGTGACATCAGCATAACACTCGAAGAACTTTCACATGCCATCGGCAGTGGAGTGAGAATGATGGCTCAGGCTGGCTTGCATCCGGCGATGGCTCGCGGCGTCGACACTCTCTGCAAATAGGTCTTCGGTCCCGTCCGGTCGCATCAGCAACAGTGCCTAGGTGAACACGTATTTCGAGAGGAATTTCTCAGGTACCAAGTATGATAGGGGTGTCGCAGCCTCATGCTTGCGGGACCCGAATGGGCACCTGTGCGTCGCCTTGTGGGGAGTGCCGGTTCATCCCAGCTTCTGGAAGTGTGTGTGGTAGTCTTCTGTGCGACCCAGTGGACAGTGGGTGGCGGGCGGTGCCCATGCTGTGCACGTTGTTTGTGTGTCTGTTGTATTATTTTGCAAGAAGGTCTGTAGGCTGTGATATGCGTTATTTGGACAGTTTACGAGTTGATTTCGTGTCTGCACATCAGTGTACTGCATTATTTAGGAGGAGCTTTCGTGTCTTTACTGAAATTATTTAGGTAATTTAGGAGTTGTTTGCGTGTCTGCAGAGCGTTATTTAGGAGTAGTTTACAAGTCTGTGGACTGTGTGGCAGAACATACTCTGTTACAGTACTGTAGTATAACGTTAGCAGAGCCTGTTCTGTTGATGTGCGAATTGAGCGGTCTACCGCCTGTCGAATCTCGGGAATAGTTCTGAAGCGAATGCCACGAAGTGGTTCCTTCGCCTTCGGGATCAAATCAAAGTCACAAGGACTTAAGTCCGGGGGTAATGGTGGATGGTACAGTAGTTCCCAGTCCCATCGACCGAACAGAGCAGCCACAGCTTGCGCGGTATGCGGTTGCACAGAAAGTGGTGCTGCTTCTTTCGCAAAGCTGGTCGCAGGTGATGCTCAAAAAACGAACAGTAATAATGTGCATTGAAATAATGTGCATTGACGGTCTGCCGTGGAGGAACGTAATGCGTTAGGATAACACCATCACAGTCGTATACGAGAATCACCATAATTGTAGATCACTCCATTCGCACCATATACAGAACAGGCTCTGCTATCGGTGTACTGCGCCTTCCACATCGCTGGCATCGGGTTCTACACAACGCTGGTGACTACTTTGAAGGACAGTAACAGGTGCAAACATGTAACTCTTTTGTATCAGTTGAGAATAAATAGTTACCGCTATTTAAGTTCCAACCCTCGTATTATTCAGTGTCAATTGCACAATCTTCAAAAATGGGCTGCTGCGGCTGGAGAACAAATGAGAACTGCTTTAAATGTCTCTAGAAAGGTGATTGCACGCTTAGATTGCAACTGAATCTTTATTTTGCGTTACGACTTGTCTGTATTAACTATCAACAGAGCAGCGAGAGAAGCGGAAAGCATCAGCGTCATGTCTAGTTCAGGTACCGATATGCATGGCGTTAGTTTTCTTTTTTGTTTGCAAATATAAAGAACGAAATACAGTAATAAAGTGAGAAGGGCCCCTTTGATTTGCGCCAACTGAACGATCTGCGTATTTTTATTTTTCATCATCAACCTTCTTCTCAAATGCAATAAACCTCATTCATTATTGGGTTCTTATTGTTCTCATTGCAGGAAATTTCGTATACCTATTTTGTGCCGATGCACGTGGCCAGTGATTCTGAAAGAATGGAATCTTGGATGTTTCGCCACCCATAATATACACATTTAGCTCGTCGTCTTTAGCTCGTCGTCTTGTGTTCAGTGAAACAGGGAAAACCCGTTGAGAATAAACGACAACTGATGTTGCAGGCAGAACTCTGTAGCATTTTTTTGCCGATTTCACACCGTGATGGCAGGTTACTTCCTGTCGCCGTGTATTACTCAACAATCGAATAAGTAGTAGGGACTCTGCGACTGCTACAGATACATAGCAATTCGTGAGCATGGCCATGGATTACCCTTGGCTCAGCTGCTGGTTATAGTGTAATAACTCTGAAAGGCAAACTGTGTTTGATAATTCTGTTGTGTTGTTATTCGAATGAGTTATGGCTGTGCATAAATTAAAGTTTCTTCTTGCTCTTGTTTACACATCTATGTGAAGTATTATTTAAATTCCAGGTAATCATGTGCTTGTTTCACTTGTGTCATTCGATTTGGAATGCTGTTAGTAAGCCTTCTAGCCATCTGACCCAATACCGCGGGAGCAGCTATGGTGTGCTACTTCTCGAACACGAAGCAACGACTCGGAAGACAACGTCGCTGCAACGATTCGAAAGAACCATCAGTGACATGGATTTGGATTCCTTTCAACATTTACAGACCAAACAAGATGGGAAACATTAAGAAAGCAATGAACAGACTATTTAGTATACATTATATGTGTATATCTCAAGGTGAAAAACATATGAAGACGCTGAATTGCAAACTGCCCACATTTGCCGTTTAGTTTCCGTGTTAATGAACATATTTTTCAGCTTCTTCCCTTCTAAATCCTCAAATGAATTGATTACTGCATGGCATCAATAATTACTTGAGTGCATTTCTTCTTGCATCCATCCTCACCAGCATACACCAGAGCACATACTGGTAGCAGATAACGAGGTGCAAAGTATTGTAGTATATGAAACTTCCTGGCAGATTAAAACCGTGTGCTGGACCGAGACTCAAACTCGGGACCTTTGCTTTTCGCGGGCAAGTGCTCTATCGACTTCTTCTTTTTTTTTTTTAAATCGCATTTTGTTAGTAATTGATCGTTGTATTTCTTCGGGGCGGATGTCCTGACACTTATTCAAGTTCATCGTTGATCCATTAACTCAGTTTCTTTTTGTTATAGAGGGCAGCTAACCCTCTGACCAAACAAACACACTGACTACCGTGCGGGCTCGACTGAGCTACCCAAGCACGACTCACGGCGCCTCCTCACAGTTTTACTCCCGCCAGTACCTGGTCTACTACCTTCCAAACTTCACAGAAGCTCTCCTGCAAGATTAGCACTTCTGGAAAAAGAATATTGCGGAGACTGCCGGCCGGAGTAGCCGAGCGGTTCTAGGCGCTACAGTCTGGGACCGCGCGACCGCTACGGTCGCAGGTTCGAATCCTGCCTCGGGCATGGATGTGTGTGATGTCCTTCCGTTAGTCAGGCGTAAGGAGTTCTAAGTTCTAGGGGAATTGATGACCTCAGAAGTTAAGTCCCATACTTCTCAGAGCCGTTTTGCGGAGACATGGCTTAGCCACAGCCTGAGGGATGTTACCAGAATGAAATTTTCACTTTGCAGCGGGAGTGTGCGCTAATAAAGAATCTTCCTGGCAAATTTAGTATCTAACTGTGTCGTGACATGTGAGGAAAATTGATATCCAGATATTTTTTATGCTACTGAAATAATCTTTGTTGCAAACTATCAGTGTAAGTGTTTTATTCCTCTGTATTTCTGGGGCAATAGTAATCGTGTTAGAACATTATATACCTCAACACTTCGCTTGCCAGATCGCGCATGAGCGAAACTAATATCACTAACTTTGATATCGCTACATTGGCCGGCCTTAGTGGCCGTGCGGTTCTAGGCGCTACAGTCTGGAGCCGAGCGTCCGCTACGGTCGCAGGTTCGAATCCTGCCTCGGGCATGGATGTGTGTGATGTCCTTAGGTTAGTTAGGTTTAAGGAGTTCTAAGTTCTAGGGGACTGATGACCTCAGAAGTTAAGTCGCATAGTGCTCAGAGCCATTTGAACCATTTTTTGAATCGCTACATTGGAACTACGTAACACCGAGGTTAACAGTTCCCTTCCACGACGGAAAGATTAGAAAATGGGGAATTATGGATTAAATTCAATTGATTGACTTAAGTACAGACAGCCTAAAAGGCGACGTTTGAAAGTATTAGGAGATAAAACTGCATAAATACAAACGCGTGCATGTCCCCTCTGACAGCCGATATAAGACGGACACACGAGCACTTGGCTATTTTGCTGTGTCTAGCACTTCTAAGAATTGGCAACAGCTTGGTAAATATTTGGCAGTCCTGTGAGAGTGCATCTACCTCCGAGTATGGCTGTAAACAGACCCACTAAATTCAAAAATGTTCAAATGTGTGTGAATTCCTAAGGAACCAAACTGCTGGGGTCATCGGTCCCTAGACTTACACACTACTTTAACTTATGCTAAGAACACACACACACACACACACACACACACACACACACACACACACACACATGCGCGAGGGAGGACTCGAACCTCCGGAGGGAGGGGCCGCGCATCCGTGAGATGGCGCCTCTAACCGCTAAGTTCACTTGACGTTCACTTTCCACCCCTATGGCATATGCTGTATAATACACATGTAAGATGTGTCACTGACAAGGGAAACACCCATCGCAAACACCTCAGATTTAGTGGCAGAGCGCTCCGTGAACAGCCCGTCAAAAACTGAACCCAGATCAAGCGTGCAAACAGGAAGAACGTGTACTGAACTGTGAAGAAACAAGCAAAATAGAAACAGTGAACGGTCGAAACTTAATAAGAGCAACACTGAGTGCGAAAGTGAAGCGACGGCATAGTGGTTCAGAGGCCTCCGGCCCGGGAGCTCAGCGCATGCGGACGGAGGGTTAGTTGCCCTCTGTAATGAAAGGAAACCGAGTGAATCGTTCAACGATGAACTTGAACGGGTGTCACTAGACGACCGCACCCAACACTAACGAACAAAATGAGATAAAAAAAACACACTCACAGAAAGATCATGGTGTTGGACTGTAAAGCGAGCGAGCCGTATTCAAAGCGCCCTTTTCTTTTTTTAATTTTAGATTTTTTCGCTGTTCGCTGTATTCAAATTTGTGTCTGTGACTTGGTCTAACGTCCGTTTGCAACAGTGAGATGTAACGAAGGGATCTATAATGAAAGTTGATCCTGCACAGGTACTCTATTAGCAGCCGAAAGGAAGTGGCTTTCGAATGGGAACCGCAAACCTTTAATGACAAGGAGACAAGTCAACGGAATCCTCCGCCGCTAAACAAGTCTGGTTTGTTATGCACTGCATTAGTGGCAGGACCTAACTTGTACGCCTGGTAAGTGTTGAGATATGTCTCCTTGCCCGATTTAGGTGTTTGCGTGAATGTGAATGTTATCACTCCCAAGGAAATGATGAAAACATAATAGTTTGTCACATAAGGTGCAACAAATTAACGGGACAGTTTCACAATCCCAGTTTCTCTGTGCTCTGTCAAGACGTATGTTTTTAACGTTTTTGAAGTTGCGTTCCGTTTTGAAAGTTTTGATTCTTGAATTCCTTTACTGTAACATAGTTCACTTCCGTTTATTTGTTGAAACACGTATGTTGTGTGGCGGCGATGGCGAGGCATTACAGAGTCTCTGACCAGAGAGCTTTTTATCGTGGCTAGTCTGCGCTTGACCGCGCGAGAGTTGCGAGCGGTACTCTGTCAGTAGTAGTCGTGCAGTACAGTTGCGAGCAGTAGTCAGTGGGCAGTCTGTCAGTAGCAGTAGGGCAGAGCAGTATGTCGGTAGTAGCAGCCCAGTGCAGTTGTGTGTGAGGAGTCGGCGGCCGTCGACATGGCACTCTGGTCAAGATTCAGGATGAGGTATATTATTTTTAAATGCGCTCAGCGAATAATGTAAATTAACTGTAACTAATTTGTGCAACAATCGCCCCAATAATAATTTTGGTTTTCAAAGCAATTTTTTAACAAAGAATTCTTTAATGAAAGAAATATTCCCTTGATATTCCTTAAAGAAAAGCTTCCCTTAAATTCAAAATTTTTGCAATCAATTTCCTCCAAGCTATGGCAAAAATAATAAGAGCAAATGCAGCTTTATTAAGGTAAGAATTTCAGTTTAACTAATGAACAGGGCCTAAGATCGACATTTCGATCTGTTTTGTCACTGAGATTTTATTATCACTGAATTGACTTTCATTTTTTTTTTGTGAGGAACTTATACTTGGGTCAGATTGCTAATTTTTGTTTAATTGGCATTGTCAGTAGATTTCATTGCGGGAGGTTACACTTGGCTCCCATTTATTATTTTTTTTTATTTAAATATTTCTGTGGGGACGATATTGCTTCGTGGCTCCATTATTATTTAACTTTGTCAGACATAATTTTCGGTGGGGAGGTTACACTTGGCGACACCCAGTCCAGGATCGTATTTCGTTGAGAGTCTTTTGAAAAACAGTCAGATATCTGCTCTTATTTGCTTAGATATAATTAGGATTTGGCGCAACGCTTTTACTAATCTTGTGACTTTCTTTCTACAGGTCAACGGCAATTCGTTGCTCTGTTGTATTTGTGTGTTGTTTTTGCATTGTGCTTATTTCTTTTGTGAATAATTGTGACTATTGCAAAAATGCCGCAAAAGACTGTGAATAGTGTATCGCGAGGTATTATGAATGAAATTACCGACTCAAACAACTTCACCGATAGGACATGTGACACGCAGTGTAATGATGACAATCCTGCGTTCACTAACAATCAGTGCATTCCAACCACTAATGATGACTTTTATCTTAATGATGAACAAACGAACTCAATTGTCTCCTCTGTTAATTTGACGACAATTGATGACGTGGGACGCTCTATTGTAATGAGCGCTGCCCAGCTTAACACAACCGGTTTACTAAATTCACGTGACGAACAGACACATTTGTCTAATGAAAATGGACAGTGTTCTGAAAGTACGACGGATCCATTTAATTCAGAAATAATGACCGACAGTGTACATTCGACTGACAAACCTTTTTGTAAATCTCAAAATAACCAAATGGTTACAGAAAGCGAAACAATTCCAGATCCACCATTAAACAGCACAGAGAATAGAAATGCTGACTTTGAGTCGAATCCAATTATGGCATTGTTGCTACAAATGACTAAGCAGTTTAATGAAAGATTTGATAAAAATTCCAAACAACAGAGTGAACAGGCCAAACACCTAAATGAAAAACTTGACAATAATAACGAAAAACTCAAACAACACTTAAATGAAAAATTAGACGACAATTCCAGACAGTTAAATGAAAAATTAGACGACAATTCCAGACAGCTTAGTGAACAAATTAGAGCCGTTGCCGCGCAGTGCCATGACACTAAGGAACAGTTGCGCGCGGAAATTGAGGCTTGTTCAAAAAAAAGTAGCGAAGAAATTAGGTCTGTTGCTCAGGAATTAAGGGAAATGCAAACAGCCGCAACAGAAACACTTAGAGACGAAATTAACGGAGTCGCTAAACAATGCTCTGAAAAAGCTACACAATTACGCGACGAGTTTAAAGCAATGACAGCAGAACTTTCGCGCACAATGGATGAAAAGATTGACGCGAAATTCGACCAACAGAACTCTCAAATTGACGAACGCTTTAATCTTCACATACAAAACAGTGATACGCGTTTCCGCAAATTTATTCAGGATCAAAATAAAGTCAAACGTCAAGTCATGGAAACAATCACTGCTCAGAGACAAGAAGACAAACGTAAAATGTTTGCGAAGGCAAAAACGTATGTAGACAATAATATTGCGACAGTGTCCGACGAAATTAATACCATCAAACAGTCGAACACAGAATTACGTGACGAAATTTCGGACCTTAAATCGAAAACATGCTTTTCTATCTGCGTATTGGTCGAAGACGACACAGCGCGGAATTAAAGATCAGTTAATTAGTTTGCCAAATTACGAGAACTCAAATTTTCCCTGTGTGACACAATTTTTTGAGCACATGGTGCAACAAAACCAGTACCTAAGTGAACCGTACAGTGAATCCGCACTTATACAATTATGCATCTCTAAATTACCACGGTCATCAAGGGTGTCACTTCTAACAGGCCAGCAAAAAGAAAACATTTCAGCATTCAGAGATCTTTTACAGCTTTTAGAAGTGCAGCAATCAGACTATTCTTTCGTAAACAAAAACTTCACATATAACAACCAAGGCCAACAAACGTACAGCAATTATGATCAGACGCGTAATTTTAATAGAAAAGGTAACAGACGCTTTAGGAACGACAACTACCAAAACTTTAATAACAGCCAAAATTCTAAGTATCAATATCGTCAAAATTTTCAGCAACAGGAACCACACTTTAGTAACAATAGAGGTGTTTCACAACACCAACATCAAAACCAGCCGGTTAGCATACCTAACCAACAATGGAATGCACAAGGTCAATCTAACTTTAATGTTTCGCCGCGTGGACGTATAGTCCCAGATCCAACAAATAGTAACACACGGCAGCAAGGAAACAACTACGTACAAAGAAGACGGTATTTCAATTCCTATCGCAATACACCGTATAGGAATGACTATTACGACAGACGTAAAAATAATGAGAACAATTTTCAGCGTACATCTAACAACAGTCGGACATACCAACAGCAAAATTATACACAAGAACCTATTCTCATGAATCAACCCGACAGTAGGTATCATCCAGAGCGTAATACGTCTGGAAGAAGTAATAGAACTGTTCAAATAGTAGAAATGCCACAACATCCAGCTGAAAATAGTAACACATCAGATAGAATCTGACTAGATACTGTACAGGTCGCATCATCCAATAATACAAGCACTACTTTACACACGCAAAATGTTGTTCACGAAAATGTAATTACTTTTGACGATATCAGAGACACTCTCTTGCAGGAAAGACCATTTGTTCAGAAAACTATTTCACATCCTGTCATCGAAATTAAAATTGGTTCATCGAAATTTTCAGCAGTAATTGATTCCGGATCACCTATGTCAGTTATAAATGAAGAAACTTTTAACGAGTGTAACAAAGAGAATGCCTATCCGACATTACCTTTAGGCAAAACAAAGGTGAAAGGAGCAGTATCGAGTAAAGGAGTAGACGTTAAATTACAGACGCATTTATCATTTTGTATTGGAGGTCATACTTTCCACTCAAATTTTTGGATAGTTCCTTTATTGACAACAGATGTTATTTTAGGTACGAATTTTCTGGTACAACATGACGCAGTTATTGATTTTCAGAATTCTTATTTAATGTTGAAGGATGAAAATGTGCAATTTGCTTTAGAATTTCAGCACTCACTATCTGCGGAAGAGCAAACAATTAATCGCACAGAGGTCATTTCCGTGCACGTAACATAGACTGTAATCCCACATTGTTCACGGATACGTGCGTACATAACTATAATACTCCAGACGAAGCTGACTACGACGTAATACAGATGATTTCTGATAAAGTTAAACAAAGCAGTGCAACTACAGACGACGAACGAATGCAATTACACGAAATTCTTTTACAGCAAGCTCAAGTTTTCGACAACATTCCTGGTACTATGTCCGGTTTTATGTATGAATTTCAAGTGAAACAGCACGACACATTTAAAGCAAAGCATTACCCCATTCCATATATCCACAGAGAACAGGTTAAAAAAGAATTGCAGGATATGCTTGATCAAGGAATTATAGAACCGGCAGTTAGTCCGTACATAAACCCGCTACATATTGTTAAGAAAAAAGATGGCTCACTTCGCCTTGTACTTGATTCACGTCACATTAATGACATTATTATTAATGAACCAGATCGACCATAGACTTTAGAGGAACTTTTACAGAAATTTCATGGTACTGCTATTTATTCTACATTAGATTTGAAATCGGGATTTTGGCAAATTCGACTTCATCCGAATTGCAGAAAATATACAGCTTTTCTTTGTTTTGGCGACTGTTATCAATTTTGCAAATTACCGTTCGGCTTAACTATTTCTTCTGCAGCTTTTATTCACGGTTTGAACACAATACTTCCGACAGAACTTAAGGACAGAATTACGACGTATGTAGACGACATTCTTATCGCAGAAGATAACTGGTCTGAACACAATATGATTCTTGAACAACTGTTGCAAACTTTTCATGCTCAAGGACTCACAGTTAATCTCAGTAAATCGCACTTTGGCAAAACTTCCATAAAATTTCTTGGACACGTAATTTCAGCAGAAGGCATTGCGCCTGATCCGGAAAAACTTCAAGCTCTACGTGACATTACTATTCCTACAACGAAAAAGCAATTACGCAGTTTTTTAGGTTTAACTAATTTTTTTCGTAAATTTATTCATCACTCTGCTTTAGACACACCCAGATTATGCCAATTAACAGGTAAAAACAGTATTTGGTCGTGGGATAAGCAAGCACATTCTGAATTCATGAACCTGAAACATGCTTTGTTGAATGCACCACTTTTATCGCACCCAGACCTTACCAGAAATTTTTCCATAGCCACCGACAGTTCTAATACCGCTTTAGGCGTACACATTTTTCAGGAAATAGAAGAAGATGGGTCTACAGTAATTAAAAACATCGCATTTGCAAGCCGCATTCTGTCACCTGCTGAACGAAATTATTCCGTTACAGAATTGGAAACATTATGTGTTGTATGGGCTTTTACGAGATTTCGGCACTTTCTTTATGGGAGACACACTACAGTTTACACAGATCACAGAGCTATACAATTTTTACTTTCGGCTAAATTCACACACGGTAGATTAAGTAGATGGAAGCTATATTTACAGGAATTTAATTTTACGATTGTTCACATTCCCGGCACACAAAATATTATAGCAGACGCACTATCGCGTTCTCTGAGCAACAATCAGCAAGACGTAGCAACCAACTTCTGCAAAGCAAATTTCAGTGTCATGTACATTCAACAAGTTGCATTTGAAAATTTTATTTCGTCGTCATTACAGGACATAGCACAAGAGCAAAATAAAGACAACGTGTGGAAAGAAATTAAACACCTTTGGCAAGATAGGAATAATGTTACGATTATAAACCATTACACTGTACGCAATGACATTCTGTTTCGCCGCTCTCATCCTGACAGCAGCAACTGGTTATTATGCATTCCTGACGAACCGGTTAACAAATTAATCTGGTACACTCATTTAAGTTACGCACATTACGGAGCACGAAAATGTTTTCTTATACTGAGACAGAACTGTTATTTTACCAACATGGAGAAACGTATACGACGAGTTTTAGCGTCTTGTAAAATTTGCCAGAAAGCTAAGTCAGACACCACTTCACATATTCCTCCTTTATATCCCATTATACCTGTTAAATTAAGACATATGGCCGCAGTAGACATTTTTGGTCCGATTCCGAGAACTAACAGAGGTTTTTGCTACATCTTTGTCGCTGTTGAGCTCACTTCAAAATTTGTTACTTTCACTCCGTTACGCAAAGCTACTGCTAAAACTGTTTCGAAAGCATTTGTAAAACATTTTCTATTTCATGTAGGGCATGTGTTGAAAGTAATTTCTGACAATGGACCACAATTTCGTTCTGCTATATGGACACGCATGTTACGAGCTAGAAACATTTCTCCGATTTATATATATCCAAGTACCATGCTTCTTCGAACCCCTGTGAAAGATTAATGAAAGAAATTGGTAAACTGTGTAGAATATACTGCCACAAAAGACATATTGATTGGGACAAACACATATTCTCATTCCAAGATGTAATTAATTCCATTCCAAATGAATCCACTATGCTATCTCCGTCTGTTATACTGAAAAACGTTGAACCACCAAACAAAATTAAAAAGTTAGTAAACTTCCCTACTTGTCGTCGACTAAGACACCATGAAATAATTAACATTGCGCTGAACAACATCAAACGTGCCGCAGAACGCCGGAGAAGACAGCAAAAACAGGTTTGTACACGCCGCGACTCTCACACTGGACAGAAGATATTAGTGCGTACACACTATTTATCCAACAAAATAAAAGGTAGGTGCAGTAAATTTGAACTTCTATACGCAGGACCATATCGGATTCGCAGCATTCCTCATCACAATGTGGTACACGTCGAAACTTTGAGAACCAGAAAATCGAAAGGCAACCACCATTGGTCAAATATTAAACCCTTTATTAAATGAAGACACTGTATGATTCAACACACTATGATGCCATTTACTAATGCAATTATATTCACATGACTCATTATTGATGATTATCGTATTTTTCTTGGCAAGTGCCCGGCAAGGTAAGGTTAGCAGGTCGCTTTTCTTGTCGTTACACGTCAGACCGTGCATATTTTTCCAGATGAACTTACGTATTTTCTGAATAATTATGCAATTCTATGTAATGACGTATTAATTTTATCAAATTCTCTCTCCATTAAAGTCTTTAATTCTCGCCCTATTAACTACACTACATACAAGCTGAACACAACGAACGTCACATTTTGTCTTTTTATGTACGATTGTTTTCATGTTTTGTTTATATGCACTGTGAAATAGTTAAGGTATAACACACCAGTTGACTTTGACATTTTTGTTGCCCTATGACATCTCAAGATTGTGACTGTTCAACATTTTTTTTTTTTTTTTTTTTTGCTGCATTGTGATATTCTCTGTACATTTTGCCTTTGAACACTGTCAATGCTTTTGACATATTACGTTTTCTGTCATGTTATGCTGTATGCTTAATTGTGTCACCATTAACCAGTCATTATTTAATGGGTTTATGATTTAAATGTAAGACATTAATCTCTGTTCATCAATTTCAGAAAGAAATGATGCTTGTAAGAAATAAATTCAACAGAAATGGGAATTTCATCTACGGAATGATCGAAAGGAGATGCAATAACGTTATGAGGAAGAGTAAATGGATCAGGATTAACAAGCATTAACAAGCATATACTATACTCATCGTAGAATAGCAGTCTTAACTAATTTTTCTTTCAGAATACAAGGTGATTGATGCAGGCTGTCAGACAGAACTACACATCTTAGTTTTAGTGATGAAATATGCTAGAGATAAGGAATAGTTGTGTAATGAATAATGAAGTGATTTTTTTTGCAGATGATAAAAAATGCTGATGAATAATGATGAAGAATATGCTGCTATGAATAATGAAGTTTTTCTTTACAGGTGATGATGATAATGGTGTTATGATGAGATGTATAATGAAGTTTTTTTTTCTTTGCAGATGAGGATAATGTTGAAGTTATATTTATGCTATGTAGTTATTTAAGTATTTGTTGCAGTTCGTTTTGACAGCAAGTGTTATATTGCACAGTATAACGACTGAAGGTTTTGGAAAGGACAGCTATGGAACACATTTTTTTATACACATTTCACTACCTGTTAATTCGAAGTTCACTACTTTTCAGCATAAAATGCATTTCTCTTTTCAGCTTAATAATCCATTTTTATATATTTTTTGCAGGAGAAATTATTTATGAGATTAAGGTGCTATAAGCATTTGTTCATTAAATCTATGAATGTGGTTACATATACTCTACTTGTTTCATGATCTTGCCACAGCTGACTTATGACGGATGACGTTACACATTTTCATTTATACCAACAAACCAGAAACAATTTTTTTTCCTTCTTGCTTTCCCTTATAATTACCCAAAGCAATGCATTGCTAGCACAAAAACAAAATGTATTACCAGTCCCAAATAATGTTACTAGTTTAAGAGAATTATGAATAATACTGATCAGCTCTGAATATTATGTCACTTCAGTAATGACTTCTTAATGATAAAAAAAAAATAATAATGCTTTGTAACTGGCTAATAACTGCAACTGTTTATTGTAATGAGACTACTTATAATGCCCATGATTATTGATGCTATGACTGTAATTAACTGGTTTTTAATCATGACTTCTTAATGGTGTGTATCACCAGTTTCAAATAATGCTACTCATTTAAGAAAGTTCTGAATCATACTGAATGATGAACAATGTTTTATACTATTCAATACTTACTGGCCACTGAGTGCCAATAATTAATGTCACTAAATGATTTACGTTAATAATTATGCCATTAATTAGCTCCTGTTTTCAATGATGAATTTTCATGTTCTATAACTGGCCACTGAGTGCCAATAATTAATGTCACTAAATGAATTATGTTATTAATTATGCCATTAATTAGCTCCTGTTTTCAATGATGAATTTTCATGTTCTATAACTGGCCACTGAGTGCCAATAATTAATGTCACTAAATGAATTATGTTATTAATTATGCCATTAATTAGCTATTGTTTTCAATGTTGACTTTTCATGTTTTGGTAAATGGCCAATGAGTGCCAATAATTTGTATCACTCAATGTATTATGTTAATGCTAGGCCAATAATTGACTCTCCTTTTCAATTAAGACTTCTGATGAACATTATTCTGTCATACTAAATATGCTTTGTAACTAGCCAAGGACTGCCACTGTTTATTGTAATACGATTACCCATGAGGCCAATAATTTAATTTTATGAACATTATTCTGTAATACTACATACTTGGTACAGAAATGTTCAATAACTGGGCTATGAATGCCGCAAACTACTACTGTAATTCTCAATGAAGCCTATTATGTGACTTAATGTCCTTCACCTTATGAGCTAACTACCCTGAATTACTGCAATATCCATTTGTCCTGTCCATCCTCATGATCACGGAGCACTATATTTGGTTTTTGCACTAATTCTACGTTGGTGTGCCTTGTAAGAGCGTGGTGTTGACACGACATGCTGTCCACCACCGTGAGCGATGAAGACGTTATTATGGTCCCACTGTTTGGTGTACCTAATGTACTGCCAAAATGAAAACATGGAACATTACTACGACAGTTCAGTGTCTTGGCTACGCTGATAAATTCTGATGGGAAAAGAACTTCAAATTGTGTCACTGGTGTTGTATTTCTGTGGAAAGATATGGACTTTCAGAACAGCTGTGTGCAATCTAAAGTGCTACAACCATGATGCAATCCTTCCCTTTCCTATCCTAATTCTTGTCACATAGTGAAAATCATTTTTTGCTAACATCATTTATGTTCATGGGCTATACATTTTTTTCGATTTGCTGAACTCCAGTGCGAGTACACTTATGTCACTTGTCGACATGATTTTTTTTTGCCATTATGTTTATTTGTTGTGAAAATGCTAAAGACATTTTTTCGATTTGTTCTGAAGTACAGTATATGTGCACTCTTGTCTTTTATATTGTATATACATTTTTTATTTTGATGATATGTTCTGAACTACAGTGCATGTGCACTTATGTTATGTGTTAATATGTTTTCTACTGAACTTCAGTGCCTGTGCACTTTCCTCATTTTTCAATATGATTTGTACTCATTCTGTATACCTTTTATGATTTCCTGATATGTTCAATACTTAAGTGCGTATGCACTTATGTCATTTGTTACTCATTGTATATACATTTCGTCATTTGCTGATATGTTCTCAACTGCAGTGCATGTGCACTCATGTCACTTGTCAACATGACTTTTTGCCATTCTGTTTATTTGTTCTGAAAATGCTAAAAAATTTTTTCAGTGCGTGTGCACTTTGTTATCTGTCAAATAATTTGTATATACATTTTTCTGATCTGCGAATATGTTTTGTACTCATATCTTGTCTTTGTCTGAAATGTTTTGTACTCGGTGCATGTGCCCAACATTTAATTCATGTATCTAAATATTCTGTAAATTGTACAAGTTGATTAATTAAAGAAAAAATTTTGCCGCACTTGGCAAGTCCAAATGACTCACCATAGTTGCCAAATTTTTGCCCCCCCAGTGGAGGGTTATGATACACGTTCCGTTTTGAAAGTTTTGATTCTTGAATTCCTTTACTGTAACATAGTTCACTTCCGTTTATTTGTTGAAACACGTATGTTGTGTGGCGGCGATGGCGAGGCATTACAGAGTCTCTGACCAGAGAGCTTTTTATCGTGGCTAGTCTGCGCTTGACCGCGCGAGAGTTGCGAGCGGTACTCTGTCAGTAGTAGTCGTGCAGTACAGTTGCGAGCAGTAGTCAGTGGGCAGTCTGTCAGTAGCAGTAGGGCAGAGCAGTACGTCGGTAGTAGCAGCCCAGTGCAGTTGTGTGTGAGGAGTCGGCGGCCGTCGACATGGCACTCTGGTCAAGATTCAGGATGAGGTATATTATTTTTAAATGCGCTCAGCGAATAATGTAAATTAACTGTAACTAATTTGTGCAACAATCGCCCCAATAATAATTTTGGTTTTCAAAGCAATTTTTTAACAAAGAATTCTTTAATGAAAGAAATATTCCCTTGATATTCCTTAAAGAAAAGCTTCCCTTAAATTCAAAATTTTTGCAATCAATTTCCTCCAAGCTATGGCAAAAATAATAAGAGCAAATGCAGCTTTACTAAGGTAAGAATTTCAGTTTAATTAATGAACAGGGCCTAAGATCGACATTTCGATCCGTTTTGTCACTGAGATTTTATTATCACTGAATTGACTTTCATTTTTTTTGTGAGGAACTTATACTTGGGTCAGATTGCTAATTTTTGTTTAATTGGCATTGTCAGTAGATTTCATTGCGGGAGGTTACACTTGGCTCCCATTTATTATTTTTTTATTTAAATATTTCTGTGGGGACGATATTGCTTCGTGGCTCCATTATTATTTAACTTTGTCAGACATAATTTTCGGTGGGGAGGTTACATTGTTGCTTTCATTTTTGTGAGACGTCTATGTGGTATCTCGCCTGCTCTCACTATTCATCACATTTACTTGTGACGGTAATGTATTCTTACAACGTGACTTATATTCTATAACCAATGTATAGTATGGCAACTGCCGAGATAACAAAAAGGGAACAAACGTTTCAATAACCGGGCGGACAGTTCATAAAGTTGTGAAAAAAATGAAAATAAATGGTTGCCACTTCGCAGTGGAACACCGCGACCACTTAACCACGGCGCCATGAGTCTTTGTTGCACTTGTTGAGCTTGGACCGTCCACTGTTTCTATTTTGCCTTTTTTTCATAGTTCAGTACAACTTCCTGTTTTCCAGCTTGATATGTGTTCAGTTTTTGACCGGCAATCCACTGGGGCGTCTTACCACTAAATCTGAGGGGGTGCGATGGGGAGTTTACTTTGTGAGACGGGGAGTTTCGTTTCTGGACTGTACGTATTACGTACTTTACATAGGAAATAACTACACTTACGTTCAACAGTGTATCGCGTGATATGAGAGACCTGCTGGTAAACAGGGATGGGGCCCCTCCACGCTCGCACCAACGTGGTGACCAGACCAAAAGTTCTACTGTCACCTCTGTCAACATGTTAGTTATCTAATAGGTGGATCAGCGGATGCTGGGCTATGATGTTATCCTGCGTCTGGGTAAGACTACGCATTAACACGGTCCATCAGGTGATAGATAGTGGACGAAACGTGAATGAGGGTAGCAATTTGAAGAGCAGAGCAGAGATAAAGTGCCAAGGCTCGTGCCGTGGGAAAAAAACCTCTGCGACAGTGGGTAGGGTAGTAAGAGCAGTAGTGGCTTACTAGCTCCGATAGTTCATGCAAAGTTGGGTTTTTTGGTGTGGGTATCATGCATCATTACTGTGGCAAGTGATGGCGATGTATCCCAGTTTGCTGCAGCCGCTGCATTCCTAGAACAATCAAGATCGCTATATAGTAGTGGGAAATCGTCCATAGATCATCTCACCGTGTGTGTGTGGGGGGGGGGGGGGCGGGGGAGGGAGCTTGTTTGCATGCAGTGTACAGTACGGCTTCCCTGCGAGGTGCCAGTTATTCGGCAAGTGTGTTCCAGCGCTTCGGTATTGCACTCATCCTAGCAAGGTAGCTCTGTGTGTGTGGGCTGGCCGCCTTCTGTAATACAAGGAGCTGAGTGAAGTATTTAACGATCAACTAAAAGGGGAGTCATCTGATGTCCGCCCAGAACAAACAACGAACACAGAAACGAACAAAATGAAACAAAAAATGTGGTTCTGCAAGAATGTTACCACTCGATGGCAGTGTGGGTTGTTGGTTCTAATCGCGGTGGACACCATGGCACTGAAAGTTCTTTTCTTCGGATTCACTTAATGAGAACGAAAACTGCTAGAATAAAGTCGTTAACGAAATCTGGAGAAAATCTTTACGCATTAAGTCTTCTCACACTCTCAACTCACTAAACTCTTTTAGTGGCTATATATATATCTTTTTTGCGAATATCAAGACGCATGATCGCACAAACATCTCTGAAGAGATCAGTATCGCCCGTCAATGATACGAACGTGAGTTCTGTTCGTCACGTAGCACCCATACGCCATGGGAATAGTTAAGAAGTGAACATAATGATTAACATACGTCCTCTGTGCTAAATCACTGTAATAGCTAGACGTTAGCTGACACACGTGTTTGCAATTTCCTTCCACTCAGGGTAGCTTGGCATATGGGCAATTTTGTTGGTTTAAATCTAATTGAATACCTTAAATATCCCTTTCAATTAGCGTTCAGTTCTCCATGAGGCCATATGTGGTCCAGAATGTGCCTACGTTACAATAGGTCGTACACTGCAAGATACTGACGCTGTTTATCGCATACATTTTTACGCTAAAGAATCGAACGACGACAGTAAAACGCATTGCACCACGATTGCTAACAGTGGCTTGAAGGAAACACACGAATTCCTGAACAAATAATTGCATGAAGAATCGCCTCTAAGAGAAAATGAAGCGAGATGTAAAGCATTAATAGTAACACTAAACAACGTACTGAGATATTTATTTGAATCGCAAACTATAAAGTCAGTTTCGCGCATTACTTAGGGCACTAAGCACTATGGGACTTAACATCTGAGGTCATCAGTCCCCTAGAACTAAGTAAACCTAACCTAAGGAGGTCACACACATCCATGCCAGAGGCAGGATTCGATCCTGGAACCATAGCAGCCGCGTGGTTCCGGACTGAAGCGCCTAGAACCACGCGCGTCACTCATGTCTTGCATAATAGTGAAGCAGGACAGTCATCATATTAAAACGTGTCGTCTGCCGCCTTTGACATCAGGTGTGAAATGCAAATCGTAGACTTTTTCTGTGAGCATTACTCAACAACAGTAAATCATTTCATTCCATCCAAAGCGACGAACGGTAGCGGGCGCTATCGCCAAGGGCGACGGAGCGCAGTCCCACCACTGCTATAACTGCCGGGGGACACTAAATGGGCAACAGACAGCACTGGTGTTCGGAGGTAGGCAGTCTGCCAACAAAGAATGTTCGGTAAACTATAAAAAAACATCAGTTGTATCACATCTAAATGAGGAATTTGAAACTTTCAGTCCAGAGCAGGAACATGTGGAGGCACTCTGGCTCAAGTTCAAAAGAATAGTCGACCATGCGCTGGATAGATATGTACCAAATAGAACAGTTCGTAATGGAAGGGAACCTCCACGGCATACACTCACTGTAAAGAAACTTCTGAAGAAACAGAGATTACTACATATACACTTCTGGCCATTAAAATTGCTACACCAAGAAGAAATGCAGATGATAAACGGCTATTCATTGGACAAATATATTATACTAGAACTTACATGTGATTACATTTCTGCGCAATTTGGGTGCATAGATCCTGAGAAATCAGTACCCAGAGCAACCACCTCTGGCCGTAATAACGGCCATAATACGCCTGGGCATTGAGTCAAACAGAGCTTGGATGGCGTGTACAGGTACAGCTGCCGACGCAGCTTCAACACGATACCACAGTCCATCAAGAGTAGTGACTGGCGTATTGTGACGAGCCAGTTGCTCGGCCACCATTGACCAGACGTTTTCAGTTGGTGAGAGATCTGGATAATGTGCTGGCCAGGGTAGCAGCGAACATTTTCTGTATCCAGAAAGGCCCGTACAGGAACTGCAACATGCGGTCGTGCATTATACTGCTGAAATGTAGGGTTTCGCAGCGATCGAATGACGGGTAGAGCCACGGGCTGTAACACATCTAAAATGTAACGTCCACTGTTCAAAGCGCCGTCAATGCGAACAAGAGGTGACCGAGACGTGTAACCAATGGCACCATACCATCACACCGGGTGATACGCCAGTATGGTGATGACGAATACACGCTTCCATTGTGCGTTCACCGCGATGTCGCCTAGCACGGATGCGACCATCATGATGCTGTAAACAGAACCTGGATTCATTCGAAAAAACGATGTTTTGCCATTCGTGCACCCAGGTCCATCATTGAGTACACCATCGCAGGCACTCCTGTCTGTTCATACAATGTAGGCTTTCACGGCCGGCGTTGTCTTCAGTTGAAACTTCTGGGCTGAGAGGCCATGGTCGATGTATAAAATTTCCACCTGACGTTTCGTCTCCATCTGCGGGAGACATCTTTTGAGGTCGTCCGGCTACTGCCACTGAGGCTCTTTTTTTTTTTTTTTTTCTTTATTGTAATTTGGACACCCCATACAAGGTGGGCTGGCAGCGGAACAGTGTACTCCGCTCTTCAGCCATAAGCAGTACAATAAAAAAGAAAGGGAGACAGACAAGTAACAGAATGGCGGTTTAAAAAACAGGAGATACAATAGTTAAAAAAAAAAAAAACATGAAGCCGTTCACACTTGACGAAACAAACAAGAAAAACCGTCGGCACTGGGCACAAACACTGACGAGGTAGATGACACACGTGAACGAAGGAGCGTGGACGGCGAAAAACACTGAGGCACAGACACGACGGCACAGACACTAAACCGAGGGCGATGATCTCCGGCGCGCGAAAGTTCACGATGCGTGTGCGAGTCTGGGGACCTGCCAAGAGAGGAGGAGGAGGAGGGGGAGTGGGAAAGCGAGAGGGGAGAGTGGGGACGCCACGGGCAGGGGAAAGAGGGGGGAGAGAGGAAGGGGGAGGGGAAGCCCGGAAGAAGTGGGGTGGAGGGAGGGGACGGGGGAAAAGGAAAGAGAAGGGAAGGGAAGAGAAAGGAGGGAGGGTGCCGAAGGGAAAGGACACCAGGAGGGAGGGGGGGCAGGGTCAAAGTTGATAGGAGGGGTAGATGGAGGGGACGAGGACATCATCAGGGAGAGGGAGCTGGCGGAAACCACCTTGGGAGAGGGTAAGGAGGGTGGAGAGATGGAGACCGGGTGGGACATGGGAGTACAGGCGCGGCAGCGGGCGGGGGTGGGAGAGGATCGGGGAGACGAGCGGGTGAGGAGGATCGAGTTTACGGGAGGTGTATAGGATTCGTATCCTTTCGAGGAATAGGAGGAGGTGGGGGAAGGGGATAAGGTCATACAGGATCCGCGTGGGGGAAGGGAGACGGATGCGATAGGCAAGGCGGAGAGCATGGCGTTCAAGAATTTGGAGGGATTTATAAAAGGAAGGGGTGGTGGAGATCCAGGCTGGATGGGCGTAACAGAGGATAGGGCGGATGAGGGACTTATAGGTGTGGAGGATGGTGGAGGGGTCCAGACCCCACGTTCGGCCGGAAAGGAGCTTGAGGAGACGGAGTCGGGAACGTGCCTTGGCTTGGATTGTCTGGAGATGGGGAGTCCAGGAGAGGCGACGGTCGAGGGTGACGCCAAGATACTTAAGGGTGGGGGTGAGAGCGATGGGACGGCCATAAACGGTGAGATAGAAATCAAGGAGGCGGAAGGAGGGAGTGGTTTTGCCTACAATGATCGCCTGGGTTTTGGAAGGATTGACCTTGAGCAACCACTGGTTGCACCAAGCGGTGAACCGGTCAAGATGGGATTGGAGAAGGTGTTGGGAGCGTCGCAGGGTGGGGACAAGGGCAAGGAAGGCGGTGTCATCGGCAAACTGGAGAAGGTGGACAGGGGGTGACGGCGGCGGCATGTCCGCCGTGTACAACAAGTACAGAAGGGGGGAGAGGACGGAGCCTTGGGGCACACCGGCGGAGGGGAAAAAGGTGTAGGAATCGGTGTTATGGATGGTGACATGGGAAGGACGGCGGGAGAGAAAGGAACCGATCAGACGAACGTAGTTAATGGGAAGGGCGAAGGTTTGGAGCTTGAAGAGGAGACCGGAATGCCATACGCGGTCATATGCGCGTTCGAGGTCAAGAGAGAGGAAGATTGCGGAGCGACGGGAATTGAGCTGTTCGGAAAGGAGATGAGTGAGGTGAAGGAGAAGATCGTCGGAAGAGAAGGACGGCCGAAAGCCACACTGGGTAACGGGGAGGAGGCGGTGCTGGCGGAGATGCTGGTGGATGCGGCGGGTGAGGATAGATTCCAGGACCTTGCTGAAGACCAAGGTAAGGCTGATGGGACGGTAGGAGGAGACGGCGGACGGCGGTTTGCCAGGTTTGAGGAACATGAGGATACGGGAGGTTTTCCACAGGTCGGGGTAGTAACCGGTGGACAGGACTACATTGTAGAGCCTGGCCAGGGTGGAGAGAAAAGAGACAGGAGCTTCACGAAGGTGACGGTAGGTGACACGATCGTGACCAGGAGCGGTGTTGCGTTTGGTGCGGAGTGTAGTGATGAGATCCTGTGTGGTGATGGGGGCATTAAGGTCCATGTGTGGAATGTTGTCCAAGTACTGGAAACCAGGAGCGAGGGGAGGGACAGAGGTGTCAGTTCGATCGCAGATATCTGGGAAGAGGGAGTAATCGAACTGGGGATCATCAGGGATGGAAAACACATCGGACAGGTAGGAGGCAAAGTGATTGGCCTTACTAAGGGCGTCAGGGAAGGGTTGATCATCGTGGAGAAGAGGATAGTAGGGGGAGGGTTTAGTTCCGGTAAGGCGACGGAAGGCGGTCCAGAACTTGGACGAGTTTATAGGGAGGGTAGCATTTAAACGGGTGCATGTCTGTCGCCAGTCCCGGCGTTTCTTGGCCGCGAGCAAATTTCGAATGTGTCGCTGTAGTTGCCGGTGGCGTCGTAGGGTGTCCGGGTCACGCGTGCGGAGGAAGGCACGGTAGAGACGACGGGATTCACGGAGGAGGAGGACGGCCTGTGGTGGTAAGGTAGGACGGTGGGGGTGGATGGCAACAGTAGGGACGTGGGCCTCCACGGCCTCAGACAAGGTCTGCTGGAGAAAGGAGGCGGCATGGGTGACATCATCGGGACGGCGGTAGGCGAGAGGGTGGCTATCGACCTGAGTGGAGAGGGTATCCCGGTAGGCATTGCAGTTGGCACGGGAATAGTCATGGATGTACTTAGGGGGAGGGTCATGACGGGGGTCGGGGCGGGGGCGACGGCCGTCTGAAACGGTGAGGAGGACAGGGAGATGGTCGCTACCAATAGGCTCCAGGACATCCACCGTAATGCGACCAAGGAGGTTGGGGGAGGAGAGGATAACATCGGGAGTGGAGTTGGATTCGGGACGGGTGTGCTGGGGGATGGGGATGAGGTCGCCTTGAAGGGAGGAGAGGAACCGATGCCACCGCCGTAACTGGGCAGCGGAGCGACTATGGATGTTGAGGTCGGCGGCGATCACATAGGAGGAGAAGGTACGGTCGATGTGGGAGAGGAAGTCGAAAGGAAGAGGGGCGTTGGGGCGGACATAGATGGTGGCACAGGTAATGGTAAGGCCAGGGAAGAAGAGACTAAGGATCAGGTGTTCGGTGGGGTCGGGAAGGAGAGGCTGGAGCCGAACGGGGATCTGGCGGTGGTGGCCAATGGCAACTCCGCCACGCGCAACTGGGAGGGGATTATCGGAGCGGTGGAGGAGATAGGGAGAGGTGTGGATGGAGTGGTGGGGTTGGAGGAAGGTTTCATTAAGGAGGAAGGCATCCACACGGTGGGTAGCAAGGGTGTGCAGGAAGAGGTTCTTGTTGGCGGGAAGGGAGCGGATATTGTTGAAAAGACTGAGGCTCCAGGTACTATCGCATTTATAGAGCGCTTAGAGGGCACCACCATTCGTCACGTGATGCCGACGCTATGCCTATCTTTGGAAGGCGTCATCATTCTCGATTAAGAGTAATCGATTGTCGTTCTGCTGGAGCAACGTCGACATCCATATTTTGTCCAACTTTAAAACTTCTTCTTTTCTATTAAAATTGTTATGGTTTTTGTGAATTTCAATTGCTTCTCTATACATGCGCGCATGATAATGGGATGTTCGTGCTAGAACGCTTGTCTCATGAAATTTAATTTCGTGATTCCCATCTCGAAAAACACGCTCAGCTACGGACGATTTTTCTATGTGTCCTAAGCGACAGTTTCTTTTATGTTCGGCTAAGCGGGTGTTTAAGCTTCTTTTCGTTGTTCCAAAATATACTTGTCCACAACTGCATGGAATTTTATATACCCCAGGTGTTACTAGGAGATGTCGGGCGTCTTTTGCAGTTCTTAAATATTCCTTAATCTTCTTGGTGGTCTGAAGATTGTTTGGATCCCATACTTGGCCAGCACTTTCCCGATACGCTCCGTGACCTTATTAATGAATGGTAGGAAAACTTTTCCAGTAGGTGACCGTTGTTGCTCTGGACTTCTGGCTTCTTTTCATCTTTGATGGAGGGCTCGATCAATTTCCTTGCTGGTATATCCGTTTTTCATGAAGGCTGACCGTAGGTGATTCAGTTCATCTTGTAAGTAAGCCGGCTCGGAGATTTTGTTGGCTCTGTCCACCAAGGTTTTCATGACACCTCTTTTTTGCCTAGGATGATAGTTAGATTCCTTGTGGAGGTATCGATCCGTGTGAGTGTTCTTTCTATATACCTTGTGGCCCAGCGTCCCATCCACCCGTTTAATTACCGACACATCCAGGAAATTGAGTCGACCGTTGCTCTCTTTCTCCATTGTAAACTGTATCTTCGGGTTAATGCTGTTCAGATGCACCAAGGAGACATCCAACTCTTCTTCATCATGAGTCCACACTAAAAATGTGTCATCAACATAGCGGTACCATTTAGCAGGCTTTTTACTGGCAGTCTGCAGCGATCGCTGTTCGAATATCTCCATAAATAAATTGGCAACAGCTGGGCTGAGAGGGCTTCCCATCGCCACCCCCGTCGATCTGTTCGTATAACTCGTTGCTATACTGGAAATAAGTTGTCGTCAGACAGTGTTTAAATAAAGCCACCATGTCAGTCATAAAAATATCTGCTATATATGAAATAGCTTCGGTTACAGGCACCATGGTAAACAATGACACTACATCGAAGCTCACAAGAATATCACTTGGGCTGACGTTAATCTCCCTCAGTTTTCAATAAAATGCGCGAGTTTTTAATGTAACTGTCGGTTCTGCCAATGTGTGGTTGCAGCAAGCAGGCGAGATATCTGGCCACCTCTTGTGTTGGAGATCCTTTGGCACTCACAATCGGTCTCAACGGGACCTGTGGTTTGTGTACCTTTGGGAGTCCATAAAGTCTGGGTGGAGAAGCTTCCGTTTTGCAGAATTGTTTTTTATTATCCGAAGAAAGAGAAGATTGTTTCACCAGTTGATTGGTATTTCTAAAAATTTTGATTGTAGGATCCTTCTGAAGCTTTTTGTACGTAGTGGAATATTCTTCTGAGCTTCGATGTAGTGTCATTGTTTACCATGGTGCCTGTAACCGAAGCTATTTCATATATAGCAGATATTTTTACGACTGACACAGTGGCATTATTTAAACACTGCCTGACGACAACTTATTTCCAGTATAACAACGAGTGTTACGAACAGATCGACGGGGTGGCGATGGGAAGACCTCTCAGCCCAGCTGTTGCCAATTTATTTATGGAGATATTCGAACAGCGATCGCTGCAGACTGCCAGTAAAAAGCCTGCTAAATGGTACCGTTATGTTGATGACACATTTGTAGTGTGGACTCACGGTGAAGAAGAGTTGGATGTCTCCTTGGTGCACCTGAACAGCATTAACCCGAAGATACAGTTTACAATGGAGAAAGAGAGCAACGGTCGACTCAATTTCCTGGATGTGTCGGTAATTGAACGGGTGGATGGGACGCTGGGCCACAAGGTATATAGAAAGAACACTCACACGGATCGATACCTCCTCAAGGAATCTAACCATCATCCTAGGCAAAAAAGTGGTGTCATGAAAGCCTTGGTGGACAGAGCCAACAAAATCTCCGAGCCGGCTTACTTACAAGATGAACTGAATCACCTACGGTCAGCCTTCATGAAAAACGGATATACCAGCAAGGAAATTGATCGAGCCCTCCATCAAAGAAGAAAAGAAGCCAGAAGTCCAGAGCAACAACGGTCACCTACTGGAAAAGTTTTCCTACCGTTCATTAATAAGGTCACGGAGCGTATCGGGAAAGTGCTGGCCAAGTATGGGATCCAAACGATCTCCAGATCCACCAAGAAGATTAAGGAATATTTAAGAACTGCAAAAGACGCTCGACATCCCCTAACAACACCTGGGGTATACAAAATTCCATGCAGTTGTGGACAAGTATATACTGGAACAACGAAAAGAAGCGTCAACACCCGCTTAGCCGAACATAAAAGAAACTGTCGCTTAGGACACATAGAAAAATCGTCCGTAGCTGAGCATGTTTTTCGAGATGGGAATCATGAAATTAAATTTCATGAGACAAGCGTTCTAGCACGAACATCCTATTATCATGCGCGCATGTATAGAGAAGCAATTGAAATTCACAAAAACCATAACAATTTTAATAGAAAAGAAGAAGTTTTAAAGTTGGACAAAATACGGATGTCGACGTTGCTCCAGCAGAACGACAATCGATTACTCTTAATCGAGAATGATGACGCCTTCCAAAGATAGGCATAGCGTCGGCATCACGTGACGAATGGTGGTGCCCTCTAAGCGCTCTATAAATGCGATAGTACCTGGAGCCTCAGTGGCAATAGCCGGACGACCTCAAAAGATGTCTCCCGCAGATGAAGACGAAACGTCAGGTGGAAATTTTATACATCGACCATGGCCTCTCAGCGCGGAACTTTCAACTGAAGAAGACTCCTGTCTGTGATGCAGCGTCAAGGGTAACCGCAGCCATGGTCTCCGAGCTGATAGTCCATGCTGCTGCAAACGTCGTCGAACTGTTCGGGCAGATGGTTGTTGTCTTGCAAACGTCCCCATCTATTGACTCAGGGATCGAGACGTGGCTGCACGATCTGTTACAGCCATGCAGATAAGATGCCTGTCATCTCGACTGCTAGTGATACGAGGCCGTTGGGATCCAGCACGGCGTTCCGTATTACCGTTCTGAACCCACCGATTCCATATTCTGCTAACAGTCACTGGATCTCGACCAACGCGAGCAGCAATGTCGCGATACTATAAACCGCAATCGCGATAGGCTACAATCCGACCTTTATCAAAGTCGGAAACGTGATGGTACGTATTTCTCCTCCTTACACGAACCATCACAACAACGTTTCACCAGGCAACACCGGTCAACTGCTGTTTGTGTATGAGAAATCCGTTGGAAACTTTCCTCATGTCAGCACGTAGTAGGTGTCGCCACCGGCGCCAACCTTGTGTGAATGCTCTGAAAAGCTAACCATTTGCACATCACAGCATCTTCTTCCTGTCGGTTAAATTTCGCGTCTGTAGCACGTCATCTTCGTGGTGTAGCAATTTTAATGGCCAGTAGTGTAGGAGTAAAAGAAAGCATGGGGTTATAGGAAGACAGATGCTGAATGAAACGCGTTTAATTATCAAAAGAGCAATGCGTGATGCGTTCAATGATTACTGTAGCAGAATATTGTCAAGTGATCTTTTACAGAACCAAAAGAAATTCTGGTCGTATGTAAAGACTGTTAGTAGCACCAAAATTAGAGTCCAGTCACTAACAAATGAGACAGGAACTGGAATCGAGGGTAGCAAAGAAAAGGCTGAAATGCTTAACTCTGTTTTCAAATGTTCCTTTGCAAAGCAAAACCCAGGAGAATTACCCCAAATTTAATTCTCGTAGCACCGTAAAAACAAATGAAATAAGTATTAATGTCTGTGGTGTTGAGAAACAGCAGAAATCGTTAAAATTGAACCTCCCTGTCAGATTCTGTACTGAATTTGTGGCTGAGTTAGCAGCTCTTATAACTATAATCTGTTGCATATCCCTCAAACAAAAAACCATGCCTAGTTCTTGGAAAAAGGCACACGTGACACCCGTCTACAAGAAGGGTAGTAGAAGTGATCCACATCAATTTGCTGTAGAATCTTAGAACATTTTCTGAGCGTAAACATTATGAGGTATCTTGAACAGAACGTTCTCATCAATGCCGACCATCATGGATTTCGAAAACATCGATCATGTGAAACCCATCTCGCACGTTTTTCGCATGACGTGCTGAAAGCTTTGTATCAAGGCAATCAGGTAGATGCAGTGTTTCTTGATTTCCGAAAAGCATTTGACTCAGTACTGCACCTACGCTTGCCTATTGTCAACAGTACGATGATGTGATGTATCAAAAGAAATTTGAGGCTGGATTCAGGACCTTTTGGTGGGGACGACACAACCTGTTATCTTGGATGGATAGTCATCGTCAGATGTAGAAGTAACTTTGGGTATGACCCAGAGAGGTGTGTTGGGGCCCTTGCTATTCATGTTGTGTATTAATGACTTTGCAGACAATATTAATAGTAAAATCAGGTTTTTTGCAGATTATGCATTTAGCTATAAAGAAGTGCTATCTGAGAGAAGCTGCATAAATATTCATTCAGATCTTGATAAGATCTCAACGTGGTGCAGAGATGGGCAACTTGCTCTAAATGTTCACAAATGTAAAATTTTGCACTTCACAAAACGAAAAACCTAGTATCCTGTGACTATACTATCAACGAGTCACTGTTGGAATCGGCCTACTCATACAAATACCTTGGTGTAACACTCTGTAGGGATATGAAACGGCATGATCACATAGGTTCTGTCGTGCGTAAAGCAGATGGCAGAATCCTGGGGAAGTGCAATCAATCTACTAAGGAAATTGCTTATAAATCTCTCGTGCATCTGGTTCTAGAATATTGCTCAAGTGTGTGGGACCTGTAGCAATAGTACTAACAGGTGATATTTAACACGTGCAGAGAGGGGCACCACTAATGTTCACAGGTTTGTTTAATCCAAGGGAGAGTGTCACAGATATACAGGAGAAACTGAACTGGAAGACTCCTGAAGATAAATGTAAACTATCCTGAAAAAGTCTATTAACAGTGCTTCAAGACCCGGCTTTAAATGACGACTCTAGGAACATATTACACTTCCCCCCCCCCCCCCCCCCCCCCTACGTATCACTTACATAGGGATCGTGAGCACTAAAACTCTAGTAAGTGGTACAATGGGACGTACCCTCGGTCACTCACCTCACGGTGGTTTGCAGAGTACAGATGTGGATGTAGATATCAGATTTATAATTTATACCATTTTTTTAAGCCATGGTTGCATTTCCCATTTTATTGACGTAGACGAGGAGAGTTTATTTTCATGCTTGTGATATGGAGCATTCTCTAAGATGAGTGTTTTTCCATCACAAAAATGGAGTAAGCTAAGCCTCAGTGTGTTATTATAAAATCATTTTCTGTATGGCAACCAGTCGATTCTATCAGTAACCGCATCAGATATTTCTGTAATCTGTTTTATTTCTTACGTTTAGGCAAATCATTTCACAAATTAGTCATCTTCGGAAGCTTAGTATCGGTTTAGCAGATGTCAACACCTTCTCCATAGAAGCATAATAGCATCATATGTCCAGAAAAATAAATATTGTATGTGAATATTGTAAACACAGATTGACTATTTACAATAACCGAATCACAATTATGTATACTTCAAGCTGTTGTGATTCATTGGGAATTTCGTTACTGAGATTGGTGTGTATACACTTAACGATCAAGTACTTTGGTAAGACCTTAAAAAATGCCTTGAGCTGCAGTATAAAGAGTGTAGAAAAAACTTAGTTCACTGAACAGATGATGTATATAAAAGAAAGCAGTGGGGACCGAACCCAGAAACCTCAGCTAACAAGATTACTTATCTCATACATTACCACTGCACCACAGACACCTCCTGTAAAATGTCGCAAATTGCTTGCTATTAGTCCGCCATTATTTCGCTCTTATCGGCTATTCAAGATTCTTGGTTACATAAGAAACACTCGTCTTTAATTTATTGATGAGATAATCGAACGTATCTCTGGTCATCCACGTGTATTCGAATAATTTGTCTGGTGACCTTCGTAGCTGATGATCCAAGTAATTATGAAATTCTTCATGAAGATACCTCCCTTTGTAAACTTCATTCACAGCACCCCTTTATCGCCTTGCTTTCGTAACTAAGGCTGTTTTTGCTGCCTTATTGTTGAGATACGGTATACTACGACTGACGGGCGCCATTTTACAGAAACAGATCGTCACCTCTAATAGTCATCTTGAAGCGGGAGATAGTCGTTCGCACAACTGAGCATATCGCTCGATGCTGCTACCGTCGCCGTCTGCCTTCGTGATCACGTGAAAATTTGAGAAGATTCAATATGGACTTGTGTTTGTGCTGGACCATTATTCCCTCCCATATAAATTATCCGGTTGACTGCTTCTGCACATTTCCCATCTTTATTTGGTTGAGAAAACATCTAGCAGGTACAAGACATGTGGTTCTCTGTTTTTCCAGGAAAGCTTCAAAGACGGAAGTCAACACAGGTGTATCACTATTACTTCAATAGACATGCAGTAGAATGCTGCCTCGATGGAAAAAAAAGTGACTGTTTCCCTGGTTCCTGATGCTCCCATGTCACAGTTTTCTCGTTTTCCTCTTGCTGTCACATACTCATTCCCAAGTACAAGATTTTTTCTGCACCAACCAGAAGACATGCAATAACATTCTTAATTTCCCCACAGTTCGGTGTATTTTCGCTCAATTTATGCGTATTTTCCGTCATTTTTCGTAACTTTAACGATTTTATGTCACTTCTATCCAAGTGATAATGACATCACGTATCATTCAATGTTCTAAAATTGCTTGTAAATGTAGTACATCTACCAACACCTAGTGTAAATGCACTATTTTTCTGGTCGGGCGGCATAGTACAGCACACTACTCGATTGCATCCAATCACCTCCACACACATACTTTACAGTTGTGTGCACATGCTCTGTTTCCTGTATGTCTGTGTCTGTGCATGTGTCACGGATGACTCCTGGGACCACAACAGACCCGAGTTAGCGTTCGAGTGTAGATTCGACATGTGACATTGAGAACGATGTTGGGATGTGGATCCACAATATGCCACATCCAGGAAATGAATCTGAAGGTGGATTCGAGATGCAGAATGTCCAGAGCGATATTGGAACGCAGATCCACAATGTGCCACATCCAAGTTAGCATTCGCGTGTGGATCTGTTGAGCATTATATATCCAGAGCAGTGTTCAGAGGCAGATCGACAACACGTCACATCTGGGATAGGGCACGCAGGTGGGCCAACCACATTACATCCGAAGATGTGTTCTATGTTTAAAGTTGGGTCGACACATACACAGACATACAGAAAACAGAGCAAGTGCACTGCAACTGTTAAGTATGTGGGTGGAGGTGACTGGATGCATTCGAGTACAGTGCTGTACTATGCCACCCAACCAGAAAAATAGTGCATTTGCACTAGGTGTTGGAACAATTTAGTGATAGACTGATGATGCATTCTAGAGAAGGAGGGAATGTTGCTGCAGGTCATTTGACCATTTTTTCCGATGTTCTGTCAGGATGCATCCGTTGTGTGACAGCCTGCGTTCGACTTTTATACAACCTGTGTTCTGTGCGTGATTTACAACTCTGTATACTTGCGATTGTTAACAGCAAATCGCTCAGTCATCAGAGGACTTCCATCTCATATGTGATGAAACTTACCACCCTGTTTCGACACATTCCTCTAAACGAACGAAGATTTATAACATACTCCATTCCCCTGTCGTATCTGGGTATAAAATCGAGACTTCAGTTTCATAACTAAGACGACTCTAAGTTAGTGATAGGTGTTTCTGAGGCACTGCAATAACCGTGTATACATTTGCTTGACAGATGTCCTGTTTACAGAGGTAGTGGTGGCAGAACGTGTAATTTCACATGTCAAGCGCCGCTACTATGCGTTTATCTATTTTCTTCTCCATTACTAACGATTATTTTATACAGGACTGATACTTGCATAGTATAATTTCTGAAGCATGATCAGATATGAACAGTGGACACTATACATCTCTGGAAAATTATATTGTGCATGTATCACGCAGAACCGATGTATTAAGGGAGTAGTTTTTTTCATTTTACAGTTTGTTACCATAGTTTATCGTAGAGAAACCTGCAAGAAGGATGTTTGTCATGCGCTGGAAATATATTTCTTATATTGCAATATTAACAGCGTTGCATTCCACACGACTAATAGATTGGAAACTGAAGTGATCTAACATTGTAGCCTGTTTTAAGTGCAGACCCGTGTAGCCTTAGAAGTGCGTGTGTTTATGTTCTCTATTGCCAGTACCCACCTGGTACTGATCCCAGACACTAGCACAATACTTTAGAATTGATAGTGTAGTTGATTTACATAAAATGCTTCGAGTTCCATCCGTCTGGAGCGCCATCATGCATAAAAACCAACCGTTTGCTGTTCTTCTTAACCATCTGCTATTACATCACAACACTTTCAAATCTACTACTATTCACCGATAAGATGTGCTAACCTCCTCGACATAGGTGCATCTTGAGAAATCTTGTGCACTTGGATGGGAGCGTAGTTGGCAAGCTCCATTCATTTACGAGACATGGAATGTAGCAATCTACTCCCGGTCGGCTGTAGATTAAATTGGTAATGGAGCTGCCGGCTGGGTTGGTTAAAGACAGTGCAAGGGGATATTTCAGTCTCTAACTTTATCCTAAGACTGTGAGAATGCCCTGTGACTCCCATCCACATACAGACAGATCATAAATTATGCACAATGCTTGAGGTGTTGGAAACATGTAGATTGCTGCCTGGTATACTTTGATGATGTACAATATGTTCGAGGATTAACAATGAATGGACATACTGCACAGTAAGCTATCTACATTTGCAATGGTACTCGCAAAGTAGAGGAGGGGCGGTTTAGTGATGATACTGTAATTGGGAAGCATGCTGTCACATCATTTGTCGGTGTTGAAATTACTGTAAAATTGCTAAAATTATTCACACTATCAACTGTGATGCTTATTATTACAGTACATCGACGGTGTCCTTTCCATCCCACCTGTCCACTGGCATGCTGTCGATTACCAAATAATGATTGACTGACATCGCTTGTTTGAGATGGAGACAGAGTCTTGGTGGAGGGGCAACACCTTCTTGGGGCGGCTAGCACCAAAACTGTGATCACGTACATGACTGCAGTATGAGGAATCGAAATGGAACGCGCAGTCATCAGCTATCCTGTCAGTGTGACAGATGAGTTTAAATGTAGAGGTCATCAATCACCTTCGGAGAGCAGTTCGGGAACGCTCCACAACGCCGCAAAACTGTTCCAGTTTCCTTATCTTGTGACTGTATTTTATTTAATATCATCCAGTGTGTGTGTGTGTGTGTGTGTGTGTGTGTGTGTTGGTAGCAGCAGCAACACCATGATTTACACTGTGCGAGATACGTGAGAGGCAATAGACCAGAACATGTTAATGTCAGTTTAGAACCCGATACAGACCTCGAAGTCGTGGTGGTGAGAACAAAATGTATGGTATTGTACAAGGCGTGTTACAGTAGGAAAAAAAAGAAATGTTCCAAACAACGACTTATAGTATAGTCTGTGGGGTACTATCGTTCTCCTGCAGTACAGGTGTTGGCACTTTACACTGGTCTGTTCAAGCAACGTCGCTCACTGGCTGCCTGCTCCACTGGATCAATACCTGTATATTTAATAGGATTTGTTTTCGATATATGGGCAGAGAGAGATGCAGTAAAAATCTTGTCGAGCTCTCCACTGGATGAAGATAGCAGAGCTTTTATAGCTCGTAATTTTTCTCTGTTGGATGGTACGGACAACGATGATACAATGTTGGGTGATAGATGTGGATGGACCGTGAAGGACGCAGATCTGCTTCGGACTGCAGTACCTTCCTAATTTTGCCAGTAAGAAACACCACCATAGCTGTTCGTACTGTTTGTATACTACCTCATGTTGCAGGAGCGGGTTTCCTTTGGCGCTGACCTTACATATTGTACAGTGTTGATGGAGCTACGACAACATGTTCCCATTTCCATTGAGTGGTCAAAACATGGTCCTGTTGCACAAACTCAGCTTAGCCTGTTTCTACATGGGCTTTAGAATGTGGCAGATTTATCACTCTCCGACTTCTGCTCAGTTCCGTATTAAATTTGAACCATCACGTGTGCATAGCTGCAGGGTGGCAGTTGCAAGATGCATAGGAACTATCTAAAATTTTACTGTAGCAGATAGGTTCGAATAAGCTGACTCGTTTCGAGATATGAGAGTGTCAGAAATATGATTCACTAGTGACTGTAATCATTAAAAGACTTCTCCATAGGATCCAACACAGGTATATGGTTGAATGGAAAGACTTGGTTCCAAATCACAGACATTATTTTTACTGGAAAGCATAGCACTAGAGATCGGAAAAGCTAGTGTACATTTCTTATGACCTCTACTGTCTGTGTTCCTTCTCAATCAACCATCATCTATAACCCAGTGGATATATCGCAGAACCTCTGACATGGCATTGAGACAGAATACATTACAAATACTGGAGAAATATCTAGCAGCGGCATGAGGGAGTTGCAAATACTGGCTTCATACCGTGTACCTTAGCCGAATCATTTTCTAAATTCAGCGATTTTATTCCGAGCTAAAACCCGCCAGCGACGTGTAACTGTACTTTCGGTCTGTTAATATACACTCCGGCGATCACAGTCTATACTCAGTGTCACGATATTTGTGCGGAGAAACCACTTCATTCGCAGGTAATGCCATACCTCAATTTATAAGGCTTGTATGGTTTCTAATACGAATATCGTTTGCTATGCTTGTGAGCACCTGTAGAACCAAGACTGCTGGTGACAGTAGCATAGTCGTTGCGGTAGTGTTTTTAACATCTGGCGGCTTATAAGACGATTACGTTTGTCTTTCTAAGACACTGTGGCCCAGTTAGGATGCAGGAATGTAGCTGACCTAACTGTGTCGGTCTCTAGACGGCTGACTAGCGAACTAACACTCAGTATGTGTTGGACTGGCTTTGTGATCACGTGGAAATTTGAGAAGATTTAATATGGACGTGTGTTTGACCTGGACCATTATTCCCTCCTGTGTAAATTATCCAGTTGACTGCTTCTGCACATTTCCCATTTTTATTTGTTTGAGAGAACATCGATTGTGGAAGACATGTGGAAGACACGTTTGCTGGTTCTCTAGACATGGGAAACACTTTAGTTGACTTCGTAAATTATAAGGGTGATTTGTAATCTATTATATCATCGACATCGGTATTCGCGAATGGTAATATCAGTTTCCTCTATTTTTTCCGAGTTTTCACATAAAGATCTTTGCAGACGGGATAAGTTTCTAGTTACTCAGTGGTTTACAGCACGCTGCACCTCGCTTAAGTCTTGGGTTTCTAGAGAAATAATTTCCAGTCTGTATCTTCGGAGTTATACTGTGCAAGCGATCGGTAGCATACTGCTGTTTGCTTGATATCGAAAAGTATCGCGAAAATGGTATGACATTCTGGTAAACCGTGTCATATGTTCTTCTAATTCCAGGGCCTGGAGATGGATGTAGCAAGCAAGCAGGTAGGGAGGTAGGGACCAGAAACAGTAACGCCGTTGTGCTGGGGGGAACCGACCCAGCCTTTGTACAACAGTCTTCGCGCTGTATGTACGAGTGTGTGATAGTCGACAGCTATATGCAGGCTGCAGGATACGAATTGTGTGTTTACTATGTCGATGTGGTACGTGGAGATCAGTTTCACGCTGAAATATTCAAGCTTCCATCATCAGTGGCAGAGCAGTGTAATTGAGGAAGTGTCTTTCCTTATTTGACGATCTGTAGGCCACTTTTGTGGGGTTTAACTGTCAGTGCAGTATGGTGATCTATACAAAATAGTTTTACCACTGAAAGTCTCGTCTGCAGAAGAAAAGGCAGACACTGCTGTCACACAGGAAGCACCAGTAAAATGGGGAGTAAATTCAATAAGAGCCAATCAGAATGCTCCATTCATTTCCGTGCAGACAAGCTGAGATGTCACGAAAGCTCGTACAACAACAAAAACGACCGTCAACTATTTCTGTAAGACTTAGTGATTTCCGAGAGGTAGACATGGCTCTTATTTACATAGACATGTGACGTCAGTATAACACTCACAACCTTTTAGCACTGGTCCGCAGATACAAAGGCAATGCATCATCGTGCTAGCAATGGAGAACACGCATGAATGCCCCGGAGCCTCTGTAGCGAACAGTTCGCTGATATGTTGCGGTTGACTATGTTACCAGTTTTACATGTAGTGAACGTGTCTGTTGCATTAGTTTGTGAACAGGTCTGTGGGCTGTGCAATGCATTATTTCAACAGTTTATAACTAGTGAGCGTGTCTGCAGAGCGTTTTACTTGCATTATTTTGACAAGTTACGAGTTGCTTGCATGTCTGTACATGCATACAGCATTATGTCGCTAATTTGCGAGTAGTTTGCGGTCTGTAGGCTGTGCAATGTATTTCATACAAAACTATAGCAATCATCATGGCCTTCATCATCTACACACTCCTCAGGGAGCATATACCACCTTGGTGGTTGTGGGTTCTGCGGTGGTGGCGGCAGTGACGGCGACACTGGGCATACTGGATGGAGCTACTGCCTATGACAAGTCAAATTGTTTAAATAAACACTGCATGCAAAATAAAAACTTACGTCCATCCTATGCAGCAACCCAGCACAGGCTGAGACCTTTTCCCGCCAATTCCAAGGAAGAGGTGGCGGTCAGATGATTTACATTAGTGGAGGTAGCCCAAGTGTCGTTTTTTTCCCACCATTTTCTTAGGTTAGTGGAGGTAGGCCAATTTACCTTTGTTCCGAACTAAAATTTGAACTTCTGCCATTTTCTGGGGGGGGGGGGGGGGGAGTGGTGGAGGGGGAGGGGAGGGAGTTAGGTTAGGGGAGGTAGCCCAATTGTTCTATTTTCCCATCAAAGTTTGAACTTCCGCCATGACGTCATTGTGACAGGCCACTTCTATCGCCGCCAACTTGGATCCGCCATCTTGAATAAATTTGGCAACAATAGAGAGTGGGGCCATGCCTCCTTGTCCCCCTAATAATATCTAGTGCTGTGAGGGCTAGATATGGTTCGTGTCCTGACGGTGTCTGTCTTCGCGCTATATGCACGATTGTCTGGTGGTCGATAGCTATATGCAAGATGCTGAAGTGATGATTTTGTTTGGTGCAGGATGCGAATTGAGTGTTTACTATATCGACACAGTATGTGGTGATAAACAGCTGGGTTGAAAATCAGCTTCACGCTGGAATATTCAAGCTTGCGTCGTCAGAGGCAGATCAGTGTATTGAGGAAGTATCTTTCTGTGTTTCATGATCTGTAGACCACTTTTTCAGGGTTTAACTGTCAGTGCAATATGGCAATCTGTACAAAATAGTTTCGCCACTGAAAGTCCCGTCTGCAGAAAAAAGTGGCAGACAGTGCTTCCATACTGTCAGCATCAGTTATTTCCCAGGTAAATTCAGTAGGAGCCAATGAGAATGCTCCATTCATTCAAAAGACATCCTTTGTGCAGGGACATAGGACCCTCTACCGACTGGTTCAAACAAGATGGGAGCAAGGTATCTACAGAAAGTTCTGAGAGTAACGTAATGCCGTCTTTGTTAAAGTGTTCAAAGACAAGGCGGGATGCTGTCCCTTATCTGTCATTGTGGCATTAGGACATCTCCAGACCAGCAGCTGTAGGAAACCGAAAATTCCAGCCATTTCTCTGTTCTGTAGGACAGTGCTTCGAATTATGTTTGTAATTGTTCTGATTTTCCCATCTGCGCTTCGACAGTGCTGTCTTTCTAAACAACAAGAATGCTTTTGAGATCAACGGTGTTTTCGCAAGCATGCATAAACATGATGATGGCTTTTAGTGGTGAAAACATTTACCGCTTCTGAGACATATATTGAAAGCAGGACATTACGATTTCCAGGAAGGGTAACACGTGAAGGATGGAGTGCCTCGTTAGTACCACCAGGAAGAAAGTAGCCTGTTCGGTGTTATTCTGGACTATTTTCGTAAACAGGTCCATTAGGACAAGTATTTCCAAGCACAGAAGCTGAGACATCATGAAAGTTCCTACGACATTAAAAGCGACCGTTAACTATTTCTGTGATACTTTACGATTTCCGATAGGGGACTTGGCTCTTATTTACATAGAGATGTGACGTCAGTATGACACTGACAACCATTCAGCTGAGCTTGGGATGGTGAGTCACTAGGCTAACATCTCTCGCTCAGAAATTAGGCTTGCACTGGACCCCCAGGTACATAAACTATGCATCACCAAAGATAAACACGTGCACAGCCAGACGCATCTCGCATGTGAGACCAGCATGATCACGCCACCCGGCGTGTGCACGTTGGACCTCTGTAGAGAACAGATCGCTGATAAGTTGCAGTCGAATTTCTTAATGATAGTTTGAAAGCTTTTCTTATGTGGAATGAGTGTTTGTGCAATGCATTATTTTCGGCTGTCTAAGCGCTGTGAGCGTGTTTGCATTGTGTTATGCATGCATTATTTTGTCAATTTTACTCATAGTGAACGTGTCTGTATATCAGTGTACTGCATTATTACAGCTCTGCAATGCATTATTTCGATAGTTTACAATTAGCAAGCGTGACTGGAAAGCGTTTTACATGCGTTATTTTGACAATTTTCGAGTTGTTAGCGTGATGTACATCAGTGTACTGCATTATTTTGGTAATTTACGAGTAGTTTGCGAGTCTGTAGGCTATGTCCCCAAGCACGTCATGGTGAGTGTTTTGTATCAGCTTAATAAATAAACTGTGTGAAATCCATCCCTAAATAAATTGTTCCAACATCCCACTGGAAATAAATGAAGCACACTCCTTCCTCTCTGCAGCAGCTGAACACCGACTGAGTCATTTTCCCGCCACTTTCCTCCAGACAGCCTTCTTTGGTTACTTCACGGGAGGGACGACAGCACCCTCAGGTGGTGATATTGTGTACTAGGTCAGTTAGACTCCGGACCTCCTGGCGAACTCACTGTATGGAGCGATTGCCTATGACAATTAAAATTGTTTATATAAACAATGCATGCAAATTAAAGACTTACGTCCATGATATCCAGCAGCCCAGCACAGGCTGAGTCCTTTTCCTGCCAATCCCATGGAAGAGGTGGTGGTTGGATGACTTAGGTTAGTGAAGATAGCCCAATTGACCTATTTTCCTGCCAAAATTTGAACTTCCCACCATGTCGTCATTGCGACTTTGCAACATATATCGCCGCCATCTGTATTATGTAAGCACCAAGTTCTGTAAGCAACTCTTCCATTCTAATTTGTAAGATGTTTCTGAATAATGTGTTGCAAACGGTAACATCTCACTTCTTATTGCTGCCTTCGTTCACTGAAGCTATGATAAAAGGAATGGATAAAAGAATGTGTAATTTATGAATAGCTTAAAACATTCCGGGAAAAAGAATTCAATGCAGTTTTTAAAATCCGTTACGAGACCTATCACATGTCTCAGTAAAAAGCACGCATATTATTACTACTGGCAGTGACACTCGAAGATAACTGTTTTCCTTCCAGCTTTTGTTTTGTGGAAGATAGCCCGCAGCTCGTGGTCGTGCGGTAGCGTTCTCGCTTCCCACGCCCGGGTTCCCGGGTTCGATTCCCGGCGGGGTCAGGGATTTTCTCTGCCTCGTGATGGCTGGGTGTTGTGTGATGTCCTTAGGTTAGTTAGGTTTAAGTAGTTCTAAGTTCTAGGGGACTGATGACCATAGATGTTAAGTCCCATAGTGCTCAGAGCCATTTGAACCATTTTTTTGTGGAAGATACACAAGGTACACACGTTATCGACAATGTTGGTAGCGTTGTGTCTCCTAGCTCATTATGCTCTGAACTGGACAGTAAAGCTTTGAAATTGAACATAACGAACAGGCGAAGGGTCTCGCAAAATCTGTCACTGACTTCATGCAGGTAGCAGGTGAGGTAATAATTTAATGTGTCACCTAGAAGGTTAGCAGAAACATAACGTTAAATTGAGATTGATAGGCTAGACGAGAACATAACAATGAAAAAGATATGCCAGACAGGAAAAGAAAAAAAAAATGTATTTAATTTTGTGAAAATAGATCAGTTGGTTAAGTGGACATATATAGTGTGATAAGGAGTGGATATATTGTAAGTGTCACACTGCGAAAAACATGAGAATTTTAGGACCTAGATGGTGGATACTTAACATAAAATGTTATGAGGCAAATGTAGTTATTCACAAACGAAAGTATTATGTACAATATTCCATATAGACAGATAGTCGAAATAAGGGTTATTATTAATCTCTACTAGTGCAGTTCCCTGTTTGGTATGGCACAGTTCTCAGAATGCATCAAAGCATATTCCACGGTGACCATTACCATGATATGTAATTTGGCAGGTGGGTCAAGGCCGGTAGTTTAAGGAAATGATAATGATGATCCTACACAGAGGGCCTAGGCGTGATTAATATGGATACATCATAACAATCCCGGAAGTGAAAATAATGCTTATAACACGTATTAACGAGGGAAGCTCCCCATCACACCCTCTTCAGATTTAGCGGTAAAATGGCCCAGTGGATAGCCCGCCGAAAGCCCATATCAAATATGGGAACGGGAAGAAGGTGTACCCAACTGTGACAAGTTAAGCAAAATAGAAACAGGAAAAGGTCGAAGTTCAAGATATGCTACATCAAGAAAACTGCCGGAACCACAGCATCGTGATTGTGTGGTCATGATGTTGGATTGCAAAAGCAAGAGATCTGTGTTCGAATCTCCTTTGTGAAAAAAGAAATAGTGTTTAATTTAGTGAAATAGAGTACTTAGTTAAGTGAACTAATATAGAGTATGGGTATATTGCAAGTGTTACCATAATCCACATCGTTCTCTACCACATGTTATGACTCTTGCATTCCAAACTGCCAGAATCACAACATCGTGATTGTGTGGTCATGGTGTTGGACTGTAAAGCGGGAGATTCTTCCTTCTGTAGTTTTGGCAATTGTTATACTATACATTGACTATAGAAGATAAGTCATGTGGTAAGAATAATTACCGTCGCAAGTAAATGTGCTGAAAAGTGAGAGCAGTCGTTATGTTGCATAGACCTCTCACAGAGATGAAAAAAACAAATAAATGGGTGTGAACCATGTCACAAAAATGGAATGCTAGAGTCATAACATGTGGTAGAGAACTATGTAGATTGTGGTAACACTTGCAACATACTCATACTCTATATTAGTTCACTTAACTAAGATCTCTATTTCACCAAATTTAACACTATTTCTTTTTTCTTTTCCTCTTAGACATATCTTTTTCATTTTTATCTTCTTTTTTAGTCTATCAATCTGGAGGTCCCTTTCTTACACCCCACTGTTGCAAACGGACGTTATATCATCGACACAGACATAAATCTGATTACTGTGAACACACACATCAGTGACCAGATGGACAGTTCTTAATTTTATGAAAAAAATGGGGCATAAGGGATATCTGAATACTGATTTCCCCCTTTGCAGGCCAACACCATGATCACATAACCCTGACACTGTGGCTGTTCAAATTCTATTGATGATGCACATCTTTAGCTTGGACCATTCATTGTTTCTATTTTGCTTCTTTTTTCACAGTTCAGTATTCCTTCTTCCTGTTTTCATTCTTGGTCAACAAGAACACGTATGAAATGTCTACCAGCACAAATAAAAGTGCATAGTCACTGTTACCCATCACATGCCCATTTGTAATATATATTTGATCATCAGTTGTACCCAAAGTTTTAGTCAACATGTTTCAATGCATCAGATACATGGTCTAAAATTATTCAGTTAAACACATTTACTAAAATTAATGTCTGTATACATTCTTACATACTAGCTTTTACTCAAAGAAAAAATAATGGTTAGTCCATACAACATATACTTAAAATAACATAGGAATCCCTGTTATCTTAACATGGACGTACAATTTCACTGAGAATATTTTGTTATGTCTTTGTGAGGGTACAGCCCTTGGATTTTGTTTGTTGTTGGATAAACCAACAAACAGGTTCCTGGATGTAAACTCTGACTATTCCAAACGGCCTCTAATATGTAATTTGCTACTTTTTCTTTCTCATTGAAAGAGTAGATGACCTAAGACGACTTCTCAGAACTACATTTCTACAACTCAAAATCTTTATACAGCAGACAGCCTTTTGTCGTAGTTCTTCTTCCTCTGGTTAGCTGTCTCCATTAATGTGATAAGTGCCTGCCTGACTTTCTCATCCCTTGCAATATCATGCCCTGAAATCTGAGGTAATGAATTCATCCAATCGTTCCTTTCTAATCTCCTGAACGTTAACTCATTGACAGTGTAATTTGTCCAAGTATGGGGACAACCTATTAACCACCTCTTTGAACAGTGTCAGAAAAGTAGTCCAGCTGATTTGTTTATGTGGGCAATAAGTTTGTATAAACCTTTTGAACTTCCTGAAAGTCCTCTCAAGTGTGTTACTTTACAGTGGTACTGTGATACAAGAATATGTTTAATACTTTCGTTCTGTAAGGAGGTTCACCTGTGCTTACTGGTGGAAATGGTTACATTATCAGAAAATATGGACTTAGGTTTGCCAAACCTCGCTGTGTAATCTTCTACAAGTCTTTGGATGACAAAAGCACTGTTAGCACTTCTCAGGTTACACAATTCAATATATTCAGAAAACAGATCATATAGTGCTGCTAGATACTTCATCCTCCCACAAGCGCATGCTAATGGGCCTGTGACGTCAACTGACACACTCCGCAAAGTTTCAATAGGCAGAATTGGATGCAATACGATGTGACAGCATCTGTTTAGTGATTTAGCCTTCTGACAAATAGTACAAGTTTTTACTTGCAGTAACTTTCGTCTTATGGTGGCAAAATAGCGATGTTGACTGATCATATGAACACATTTTGAAACTCCAAAGTGGCCCCCAATGAAGATGGGTACACCATATTAAATTCAGCTCATAATTATCTGGAATAGAAGCACACTAGTGATATGATAAGGCGTATATCCGTAAAATAAAACATTGTTGTGAATTTTTCAACGTTGCGCCTGGTTGTGTGAAGGTTTGTGCAGTAATTGCTGTTTGACAATGGTCCATGTGGACTCAGCATCCTGCAATATATCCATGTGTTTGCACAAATCTAAGCAACACTTCCAACGAGCAGTGTGTTTCATGAGCAAAACCCAAAAATTTGCAAATTTTCTTTAATTTCTGCTTAATCTGAAAGACTTGCAGAGGTCAGTGCATCAAACAAATTATCACTGTCTCCCGTGACATGCATGAACTCGGAGTCATATTCCTGATGGTATGGAGACCATCTGCCTAACCTGGCTTGTAGCAGCTTACAGCTTAGTGGTCAGATTAATGCTGGTTGGCCACAGTAGACTTTTTTGTGGTCAACAAAGAGGTAAAATTGAAACTTTTTGAAAGCCCACACAACTGCCAGTGCTTCTAGCTCTGCTATGGTATCTGCCCTTTTGCAGTCAGATAGAGTCCAACTGGCAAAGTCGATGGTGCAAATGGTAGTTTTGGCCTCGGTCTCTTTGAGTTGAAAGAGATGGGCATCTAAATCAGTGCAGCATACATCAGTGGATAAACAGAAATCTGTTGATATGTCAGGATGGTGTAATAACTTCGAAATTAAAAGGGCCTTGATTATTTTTCAAACTCAATCTGACATTCACTAGACCAAAACCACTTTATATGTTTTCTTAATAGATTGAGTAACACCTCACAACTCAGCGACTGATCTAGTAGAAAAGCCTATAAAATGAGACTGATCTGCAAAGTTTCAAGCTGTTTCGTCATGCACACAGCACTTACATTCTCTATGGCACTGAGGTTTTCTTTATCCGGTAATATTCTATGACGTGTTACAATACGTCCAAGAAATTTTATTTTTCCCTTCCAAGTTGGCAGGAATTCATACAGTGTCTGCATGGATGTCCATAGTACTCTCTCTAGAAGATCGACATATTCCTCCCATCTTCATGTTGCAATGAAAAGGTTATCCAGAAATGTGGTGATCTTATCAAGCAACTCAAGCCCAAGTATTGTTAAGGCTGCAACAAATACACTAGAACTAATGATTAAGCCAAACAGTAAAACCTTAATTTGATAACTGTGGTCAGCATAGACAAATGCAGTATACTTGTGCAACTCCTCTGTCAAGGCTGTTTGCCAGTATGAGGGATGCAAGCCTTTGTTCAAACCAGAACAATAATTTCATTGACATTTCTTAAGTCCAGAACCCCTGGCTTAGTGTCACGGGACTACAATATGGTGATACTCAGTGGTCGTTTATGTTAATGACATTTTCCGAATTTCACTTCCAACTTCAGATCGGAAAGGAGTGTGAGGCACAGAACGTTTCATGCAGAAAGATGTCAATATGATACTGATAATCACAGATGGACCAAAATATTTATTAAAGTAGTTTCTTGACCTGGACTTAGCTACATCAACTCAAAAATCTTGAGTTTAGTAATTCCTTCAGCTCAATATATCTCCTTAGTATCATGTTGCAGTTTGTCTGAACTGTGAGTCCGTTTATCAATTAATTTAATTTTGTAGCCTTGGCAGCATTTGTCATACACTGAAGATCCAAAGAAATTGCTACACCTACCAAATGTCGTGTAGGGCCCCCGCGAGCACGCAGAAGTGCCGCAACACGACGTGGCATGGACTCGACTAGTGTCTGAAGTAGTGCTGGAGGGAACTGACATCACGAATTCTGCAGGGCTGTCCACAAACCCGCAAAGAGTACGAGGCGCTGGAGATCTCTCCTAAACAGTATGTGCAAGGCATACCAGATATGCTCAATAATGTTCATATCTGGGGACTTTGGTGGCCAGCGGAAGTGTTCAAGCTCAGAATAGTGTTTCTGAAACCACGCTGTAGCAATTCTGAACGTGTGGAATGTCACAGTGTCCTGCTGGAACTGCCCAAGTCCTCGGAAAACACAATGCACACGAATGGATGCAGATGACGTATGTGTCACCTGTCAGAGTCGTGTCTAGATGTATCGCAGGGCTCATATCACTCCAAATGCATACACTGCACACCATTACAGAGCCTACACCAGCTCGAACAGTCCCATGCTGACATGCAGGGTTCATGGTTTCATGAGGTTATCTCCATACCCATCCTCTGGATACGATTTGAAACGAGACTCGTCCGACCAGACAAAATGTTTTCAGTCATCAACAGTGAAATGTTGGTGTTGATGGGCCTAGGAGAGGCGTAAAGGTTTTGTTGTACAGCCACCTAGGATACACGAGTGGGTCTTCGGCTCTGAAGGCCCATATCGATGATGTTCTGTTGAATGGTTCGCACGCTGGCACTTTTTGATGTCCCAGCATTGAAATCTGCAGCAATTTTCACAAGGGTTGCACTTCTGTCACGCTGAACGATTCTCTTCAGCTGTCGTTGGTCCCGTTCTTGCAGGGCCTCTTTCCAGCTGCAGCAATGTAGGAAATTTGATGTTTTACCAGCCGGTCGGAGTGTCCGTTCGGTTCTAGGCGCTACAGTCTGGAACCGAGCGACTGCTACGGCCGCAGGTTCGAATCCTGCCTCGGGCATGGATGTGTGTGATATCCTCAGGTTAGTTAGGTTTAATTAGTTCTAAGTTCTAGGCGACTGATGACCTCAGAAGTTAAGTCGCATAGTGCTCAGAGCCATTTTTTTGATGTTTTACCGAATTCCTGATATTCACAGTACACTCGTGAAATGGTCGTACGACAAAATTCCTACTTCATCACTTCCTCGGAGATGCTGTGTCCCATCGCTCGTGACACTCACTTAAATCTTGATAACCTGCCATTGTAGCAGCAGTAACCGATCTAGCAACTGCGCCAAACACTTGTCTTATGTAGGCGTTGCCGACCTCAGCGCCGTATTCTGCGTTTTTACATATCTCTGTATTTGAATGCGCATGCCTATACTAGATTCTTTGGGGCTTCAGTGTAGTTTATCTTTGATTTTATTATGTCTACTGTGATGCTCATCTCTTCTATTTTCATGTTTCATTAGCCTGCGGACAGGACTTTTTTCGTCTTTCTCTCCCTAAGGAACTCAGTACCAATTATGCAACACTAAAAAGGAACCTTTAGTCGCTACATTTCCTAGTGTGACTGGAAGGCAGAATTGTAATATTTCGAGATGTAGGCCCAATGGCTCTCAGTATTCTACAGTTCTTTACAGCGATGTCAGAATTTCAGTTAAACTACGAGGGTAAGTCAATTATTATCCGCAATTTAGTTATATTTTTGTTTGTTTTAGTAGTACTGTCGTTTTACGTTGATGACGCATGCTTAGTTTATTTGTTGTTATATCTTTGCAATTTTTCAGCTGCTAGGTTAGTTTCGTTATCGCTGCCATGCTGTTAATCATGGCTGCTCCGCTGTCTATTTGCACCAAAGAAGAGCAACGTTCAGTGATCCGTTTTTTGTGGTCGGAAGGTGTATCAGGGGCCGAAGTTTATAGAAGACTTTCGGTACAATACGGAAACCGTGTTTTGCCACAATGGATTGTCTGCGAATGGATTGAAAAGCTTCGAAATGGTCGCACAAGTGTTACGCACGATGAAGGAACCGGACGACCGTTTACCGCCACAAATGAAGAAACCACTGAGAGTTCATGTGAAACGATTCTCTTAGACAGACGATTAACTATTGACAAAGTGGTACATCGTCTGGAAATTAGTCATAGTTCTGCATACGAAGTCATAAACAACAGACTTGGGTTTCATAAAGTTGTACAAGATGGGTCCAAAACAACTCAAATAGTTGCATAAACAAACGCGTTTGTACATCTGCAAAAAACATTTGGATCGCTATGGTAACGAAGGGGACAACTTCTTAGACAGGATCATTACTGGTGACGAAACATGGATCCATCATTGCCAGCCGGAGAGTAAACGGCAGAGTATGGAATGGAAACATTCAAATTCGCCGTGCAAGGGAAAGTTCAAGACACAACCGCCCGTAGGTAAACTGATGCTTACGGTTCTTTTGGGACGCACAAGGTCCAGTACTGGAACATTATGGGGAAAGAGGCACAATAATAAAAAGGGTACGTTACAGTGAGATGTTTACTGTCGAGCTAAGGCCTGCAATTCGAAGCAAACGCCGAAGATTGCTGTCAAAAGTTGTTGTGTTGTTGCACGACAATGCCCGTCCGCATTTGAAATTTGAAATCCTGGATCATCCTCCATATAGTCCCGATCTTGCCCTTTCTGTCCATCACTTGTTTGGTCCACTCAAAACAGGCACTAAGGGACCGTCGATTTGCCTCGGACGAAGCAGTGACAGAAGTGGTGCAGTCCTGGCTCGCAGCTCAACCGAAAACCTTCTTTTATGGGGGCATCTGGAAGCTTGTACAACGATGGACCAAGTGCGTTGAAACGCAAGCAGACTATGTAGAAAAAGGATGTTCTTGTATGTCTCCTATTTGATTACAATAAAATTTTATAACTACTTTGCGGATAATAATTGACTTACCCTCGTGTAACATATTCGTTATCTTTGCGTATATAGATGACTGGGACACAGCGTTGTGGTTTTCAGCACACAAGTTTGGTTCCAAATCCTAATAAATGCGTTGGTGAGTTACAGTGATCGCCATTCTGCTGCCATCACCATCAAGATGTGACCACTTTTAATTTCCCGAGCTGAGTAGCTTTCATCAGCCACTTCAACCATGTTTATTAACGGATTTTGTTCTCGCCAGTTCTGATTATTCTGTCTCATTTTTCCTGGTTCTGGGTTTGCTAGTAGTGGATTCTATTTGCATGCAACTGGTTCTCTGGACCAATGTTCATGTGGTTACCATGATTATTTGCCCACTGGTTACCCATACCATTGTGACACTGGTTACCATGGTTGTTTTTTCAGTGGTTTCCCGTTTTATTATTTTGGTTTCTGGGATTGAATCTTGTACCTTGTACCTTTTATTTCGGGCTACAGAGTTCTTTTCATTGTGTCCACATGATTTGCTTCTCTAAGTGGACACAAAATTTATATGGGATTCATTCCTTCCATTGGTGTTATGGTTTTTACTTTAAGCACGCAGTGATGGACCTACCACACTAACAGCTCTTGCTTTTGAACCCTCATGTGTGAGGTCAGTTGAATGAAAGAGTGACATAAAGTCATCCCGGTTTGTCTGCAGTATGTGAACTTGATTTTTTTTGTGAATGTCTATAGGCAACTTTGCCTTTAACGTTTGCAAGACGTCTCTTTGTGATATGGGCTCATCCAGATATCTTCTTCTATTTATGTACTTCTCAAAGTACTTGTGAAGGTTTCTTTGCCGTGCATTAAAAGCCTCAGAATTGAGTACTTTCTCACATTTTGTGTTAGTCCTGTTGGTTGATTTTGGTATAACCGTGCTTGGAGGCAGCCCAACATCTAACACAATGTGTGTGAATCGGCATGAAATTTACGTAATGAGAGATAATTAATATTTGCAGCACTGGAATTAAAGCATGCATTCTTGTTGAAACTAAATTTGGTACCATGAACATTCTTCCTCGCAACGTAAGAAAAATACAATGCAATGTACCAAAGTCACACAACCGTATTTTGGAGCAACTTGGTGCTTAACAGAAAGTCAATTGTTTTGATTATTACACACACACACACACACACACACACACACACACACACACACACACACACCAGATGGGAAAAATTACTGCCTCTTCTTACAATTTGAGGCTAAAGTCATATGTAGAAATAGAAAATATTCTTGCGTCTTTTATAACTAGCAATGTACACCTATCCTTTTGCATTTTTATCACACATAGCACTTACAACACTCATTGTTGACACAGGAGGAAAATTACACGTCCTTCTTGTGTGAGATCTAAAACGTAAGCCCTCTCAAGCGAGACTGAAACAAAAGTTGTTAAAAAGTTGAATACTGTCCTGATGTTTCTTTTTTGTTACAAAGATTATTTTAAAATCGTATCTTTACTAATGAGGGAAAGAAATCATTCATATTGCGAGAAAAATAAAAAGTTATTACTCAGTTGACCCCCACTGTACACTGACATTGTATGGAGGTGTACAGTGTTAGGCAGTACCATATGATTAATCTGTTGCTGTTACCGATGTGTGTGTGTGTGGGGGGGGGGGGGGGGGTCAAAGCCCTTTATTTCTTGGTCTTTAAGATGGACTAATGTTAAGTGGAGATTTCAGCTTTACCTTATTATATCTACATATATCTGTATGATTAAATGATGGTGGCATCCTCTTGAGTAAAATATTCCGGAGGTAAAATAGTCCCCCATTCGGATCTCCGGGCGGGGACTACTCAGGAGGATGTCGTTATCAGGAGAAAGAAAACTGGCGTTCTACGGATCGGAGCGTGGAATGTCAGATCCCTTAATCGGGCAGGTAGATTAGAAAATTTAAAAATGGAAATGGATAGGTTGAAGTTAGATATAGTGGGAATTAGTGAAGTTCGGTGGCAGGAGGAACAAGACTTCTGGTCAGGTGACTACAGGGTTATAAACACAAAATCAAATAGGGGTAATGCAGGAGTAGGTTTAATAATGAATAGGAAAATAGGAATGCGGGTAAGCTACTACAAACAGCATAGTGAACGCATTATTGTGGCCAAGATAGATACCAAGCCCACACCTACTACAGTAGTACAAGTTTATATGCCAACTAGCTCTGCAGATGATGAAGAAATTGAAGAAATGTATGATGAAATAAAAGAAATTATTCAGATAGTGAAGGGAGACGAAAATTTAATAGTCATGGGTGGCTGGAATTCGAGTGTAGGAAAAGGGAGAGAAGGAAACATAGTCGGTGACTATGGATTGGGGCTAAGAAATGAAAGAGGAAGCCATCTGGTAGAATTTTGCACAGAGAACAACATAATCATAGCTAACACTTGGTTTAAGAATCATGGAAGAAGGTTGTATACATGGAAGAACCCTGGATATACTAAAAGGTATCAGATAGATTATATAATGGTAAGACAGAGATTTAGGACCCAGGTTTTAAATTGTAAGACATTTCCAGGGGCAGATGTGGACTCTGACCACAATCTATTGGTTATGACCTGTAGATTAAAACTGAAGAAACTGCAAAAAGGTGGGAATTTAAGGAGATGGGACCTGGATAAAATGAAAGAACCAGAGGTTGTACAGAGTTTCAGGGAGAGCATAAGGGAGCAATTGACAGGAATGGGGGAAAGAAATACAGTAGAAGAAGAATGGGTAGCTTTGAGGGATGAAGTAGTGAAGGCAGCAGAGGATCAAGTAGGTAAAAAGACGAGGGCTGGTAGAAATCCTTGGGTAACAGAAGAAATATTGAATTTAATTGATGGAAGGAGAAAGTATAAAAATGCAGTAAATGAAGCAAGCAAAAAGGAATACAAACGTCTCAAAAATGAGATCGACAGGAAGTGCAAAATGGCTAAGCAGGGATGGCTAGAGGACAAATGTAAGGATGTAGAGGCTTATCTCACTAGGGGTAAGATAGATACTGCCTACAGGAAAATTAAAGAGACCTTTGGAGAGAAGAGAACCACTTGTATGAACATCAAGAGCTCAGATGGAAACCCAGTTCTAAGCAAAGAAGGGAAAGCAGAAAGGTGGATGGAGTATATAGAGGGTCTATACAAGGGCGATGTGCTTGAGGACAGTATTATGGAAAAGAAAGAGGATATAGATGAAGATGAAATAGGAGATACGATACTGCGTGAAGAGTTTGACAGAGCACTGAAAGACCTGAGTCGAAACAAGGCCCCCGGAGTAGACAATATTCCATTGGAACTACTGACGGCCTTGGGAGAGCCAGTCCTGACAAAACTCTACCATCTGGTGAGCAAGATGTATGAAACAGGCGAAATACCCTCAGACTTCAAGAAGAATATAATAATTGCAATCCCAAAGAAAGCAGGTGTTGACAGATGTGAAAATTACCGAACTATCAGTTTAATAAGTCACAGCTGCAAAATACTAACACGAATTCTTTACAGACGAATGGAAAAACTAGTAGAAGCGGACCTCGGGGAAGATCAGTTTGGATTCCGTAGAAACACTGGAACACGTGAGGCAATACTGACCTTACGACTTACCTTAGAAGAAAGATCAAGGAAAGGCAAACCTACGTTTCTAGCATTTGTAGACTTAGAGGAAGCTTTTGACAATGTTGACTGGAATACTCTCTTTCAAATTCTAAAGGTGGCAGGGGTAAAATATAGGGAGCGAAAGGCTATTTACAATTTGTACAGAAACCAGATGGCAGTTATAAGAGTCGAGGGATATGAAAGGGAAGCAGTGGTTGGGAAGGGAGTAAGACAGGGTTGTAGCCTCTCCCCGATGTTGTTCAATGTGTATATTGAGCAAGCAGTAAAGGAAACAAAAGAGAAATTCGGAGTAGGTATTAAAATCCATGGAGAAGAAATAAAAACTTGGAGGTTCGCCGATGACATTGTAATTCTGTCAGAGACAGCAAAGGACTTGGAAGAGCAGTTGAACGGAATGGACAGTGTCTTGAAAGGAGGATATAAGATGAACATCAACAAAAGCAAAACGAAGATAATGGAATGTAGTCAAATTAAGTCGGGTGATGCTGAGGGAATTAGATTAGGAAATGAGACACTTAAAGTAGTAAAGGAGTTTTGCTATTTAGGGAGCAAAATAACTGATGATGGTCGAAGTAGAGAGGATACAAAATGTAGACTGGCAATGGCAAGGAAAGCTTTTCTGAAGAAGAGAAATTTGTTAACATCGAGTATAGATTTAAGTGTCAGGAAGCCATTTCTGAAAGTATTTGTATGGAGTGCAGCCATCTATGGAAGTGAAACATGGACGATAAATAGTTTGGACAAGAAGAGAATAGAAGCATTCGAAATGTGGTGCTACAGAAGAATGCTGAAGATTAGATGGGTAGATCACATAACTAATGAGGAAGTATTGAACAGGATTGGCGAGAAGAGAAGTTTGTGGCACAACTTGACCAGAAGACGGGATCGGTTGGTAGGACATGTTCTGAGGCATCAAGGGATCACCAATTTAGTGTTGGAGGGCAGCGTGGAGGGTAAAAATCGTAGAGGGAGACCAAGAGATGAATACATTAAGCAGATTCAGAAGGATGTAGATTGCAGTAGGTACTGGGAGATGAAGAAGCTTGCACAGGATAGAGTAGCATGGAGAGCTGCATCAAACCAGTCTCAGGACTGAAGACCACAACAACAACAACTACCTTCTGCGCTAATGTACTACTTTGATCCAAGGTACCTGCTTCTGCTCTTTTGGTTATATCATCTAATTTTTCCCTATCTAAGTTCTTTCTCTTTTGGCACATTCAGACTCTAATTCCAAACCTTCTACTCATTAAGAGTAGAAGCTCCTTTACTGTCAATGGTAAACCTTCATAGTCCTTGTGTAGCTTCTTGACAGCAATGGTCACTTTCTTTATAGTATTACACATTTGGTTTTGAATTGATCTTGTACTACTGTTCGTGTCCGTGATTTTCATTAATTCACTTTCTACGTGTTCTTGATTGTCACTAACTGAACCTACCTTTTCGTTCAAAACATCAATACTTCATTTAACGTCAGAAATAACCTCCTGTTTTAACCCTTAATGTACGAGGTGTGGTCTCTCAGACCGTGCGAAAATTTTCGAACTCGCTCTCGAAGGCCACTTGTGATGGAATGCTTCTATACTCTCCCTACCATCCTTAAACTGACAAGTCTAAGATGTTTTGTTGTCGGTTGCGTTATCGCCTTCTGTGTTTATTGTTGACACGTGTTGCCGATAGATGTTGGGAGTCTCCTAGACCGCGCCTCGTGAACTACGTACCTGTTTTCTTCATTACGGTACCGTATAGCTCAAAAAGTGTTGGCACGAATATGTCATTTTTAATTTTCCCGAGTTTGATGAAATTGTTAGTCGGTCTCTGGAAGAAGGTGTCAGTGATGTAGATCAAGAAATAAACGAAAAAGACGACGATTTTACATTAGTCAGTGATTACAGTTCTGCTATCGAACAAGAATATCATTCAGAGGAAGAACTTCAGGAAAGCTGCGATGGAGATGTCTGTTTCTTCAATGAAATACTTAATGTGTCTGCTAAAATCGAATGTGTTCTGATTGGTGATAAAAATGTAGTTCCCAGCAATGAATGCCAATTTCACATACTTTCTTTTGGTACCTATCGGGTGGAACTTTTATGCGCAAATTTAAACCCTGGAATTTAGTTTTATTTGGAAATTTATTTGCTACAGAGATTGTATAATTTTTCAGGATGTAAAATTCAGTACTCTAACAGTCTATTTATGTGTACTATTTAAAAGAACCATACAAAATTACGTGCTTTTGTGTGATAAATAATAAAATGTTGCAGTCTTTATTTAGTGCAATAAAATAAACTAGATGCATTAAAGCAACACTTAAATAATTGTAAAGAAAGTTAAATAGCATAAATTAGAAATTTCAAATGATTTTGGCCTTAAATCTCGGTTTAAACATAGGGGTCCTAGGCACCCACCTCGTGGTATACGTTACAGAAAAGTCACCTCGCGAGTTAAGGGTTAATTGTTTTTTCACTTCTTTTATATTTTCAGCCATCTCTGTCTGTAGATTTTCTGTCAGATCATTGAATTCTTGTGTGACCCTGTTCTGAAAATCTTCCAACATCCGTTTTTGTTCTGTTTTGAAATCTGAAAAACCTTGTGACAAATCGCTACATTTTGTGTTCAAGTTACTAATCTGTTTCCAGAATGAGATCTTCACTCTGCAGCGGAGTGTGCGCTGATACGAAACTTCCTGGCGGATTAAATCTGTGTGCTGGGCCGAGAGTCGAACTCGAGACATTTGCCTTTTGCGGGCAAGTGCTCTACCAACTGAGCTACCCAAGCACGACTCACGCCCCGTCCTCATAGCTTTATTTCTGCCAGTACCTCGTCTCCTACCTTCGCCGGAGAGCTTCTGTAGAATTCAGAAGGTAGGAGACGAGGTACTGGCAGAAGTAAAGCCGTGAGGACGGGGCGCCGCGTGAATTGTGCTTGGGTTGCTCAGTTGGTAGAGCACTTGCCCGCGAAAGGCAAAGGTCCAGAGTTCGAGTCTTGGTCCGGCACACAGTTTTAATCTGCCAGGAAGTTTCACATCAGCGCACACTCCGCTGCAGAGGGAAAATCTCATCCTGGAAACATCCTCCAGGCTGTGGCTAAGCCATATCTCCGCAATATCCTTTATTTCAGGAGTGCTAGTTCTGCTAAATTCGCAGGAGAGCTTCTGTAAAGTTTGGAAGGTTGGAGACGAGGTACGTAATAAAAAAAAAACAAAGTTAATGGATCAACGACGAAGTGAAACGAGTGTCTTGCGACGTCCGCCCCGAGCGGATACAACGAACGAAAAGGAACAAAACGAGATTTAAAAAAAATGTTGGTAGAGCACTTGCCCGCGAAAGCAAAGGTCCCGAGTTCGAGTCTCGGTCCGGCACACAGTTTTAATCTTCCAGGAAGTTTCTTTACTAAGCTGTTGTGTAACTGTATTGGAATTCGTGCTCATAATTGTCAATAACTGCTGTAACAGCGCATTGGTGGTACTATTATCGTTGTTATAAGCTATACTTTGCATATTAATATTCGGATTACCGATAATCGGTGTCCGTCCTATGTTGTCAAAATACACTGCTGTTTCACGTTCCTCTATTTCGTTTAGCAGCGATATATCGCTTCGGGAGATGTGTGAAACAGTCTCATCGATAGTCATCATGATATCATCGTAGTTTGTCCGTGTATCTGTGCTGTCGTTTCTTACATATTTGATACCTATCTGTGAAGTATGTCGGGTTTCTGGTAACCGCATGGTTGGTGCTTCGTTTTCATTTATCTGTTCGTCCAAATGCACCTTCTGTATTACGATCAACAATGGGTAATTTTTGCTCAGCCATTTTGATCGTGCTAGCAATTACCAAAAATTTTAATAATGGCCAGTAGAAAAAATTTTATGCAGGTAAATCTTACACCTGAAACCTGCAATTTCCTGTGAAATCGGGTTTCTATAAATTCCTGTCAATTTGTAGAAAAGTGTTACGACACAAATTTTCGTAATAATTTACACTATACAGATGAGTCACAGTTTCGTATGATTTTTGAGTCCTTCCGAATAATAAATATTCTACTACATAAATGTCGAGGAAAAAGGAATGAAAGCTAAATACGACAAGAGAGGCACTACCAAGTACAAACATGCAAGCTATTGCGCAAATTTCCTACATTCTCTGCGTAGTCAAGCAGTTCACTTACGTTTCCCGTTGGTGATGAATTGGTATTTATAATTCTTTACTCCTCGTTTTTTATATTATGCTGTTCGTTTTCAGCCTGCCGCTGTGGCCGAGCGGTTCTAGGCGCTTCAGTCTGCAACCGCAATGCTGCTACGGTCGCAGGTTCGAATCCTACCTCGGGCATGGATGTGTGTGATGACCTTAGGTTAGTTAGGTTTAAGTAGTTTTAAGTCTAGGGGACTGATGACCTCAAATGTTAGGTCCCATTGTGCTTAGAGCCATTTGAACCATTTGAACATTCGTCGTTTTCGTATCATATGCCCTTTGTTGCACTCATATTCATGCAATAAGAAAATAGACAAAAATTAGTTTTCTTTTACACAATAATGACAAATTGTTTTCTTATGTTCGCTAGAAAAAGTTTGTTCATGTTTAGCCATGACTTGGTCCTGGAAAATCGGTTGCTAGTTTGTGTTAGCTCTTGTTGGTCGATTTTTAATAACTGTGCTTAGAGGCTGCCCAACATTTAACACAAAGTGTAGGAATCTGCATGAAATTTACGTAATGAGAGATAATTAATACTTGCAGTACTGGAATTAAAGCATGAACTCTTGTTGAAACTAAATTTGGTGCCATGAACAGTCTTCTTCGCAACGTAAGAAAAATACATTGAAACGTACCAGTCACACAAACTGTATTTTGCAGCAACTTGGTGCTTAACAGAAAGTAAATTGTTCTGATTATTATACATACATATTTTTAATAGAAGTCACTATTAAGTTACGCTGATGTTACCTCTAATCTTCTGTGGTAGCCGATCATACAGTCCATCCATTAAATCTTGATGATAAGCGACTTTCTGCCGGATGGGAGAAATTATTGCCTCTTCTTACAATCGCAGAGTAAAATCATACGTAGAAATAAAAAATATTCTTGCGTCTTTTATAACTCGCAATATATATTTTTCCTTTTGCATTTTTATAACACATAGCACTTACAACACTCATTGTTCACACAGTAGTAAAAATTACTCGTCCTTCTTGTGTGAGACCTAAAACACAAGTATTCTCAAGCGAGACTGAAACAAAAGTTGTTAAGAAGTTGAATATTGTCCTGACATTTCTCTTTTGTTACTAAAATTATTTTAAAATCGTATCTTTGCCATCTTCTGCGGCGATGTACCAAATTCTTATTACTAATAAGGAAAAGAAAACATTCATATTGTGAGAAAAAATAAAAAGGTATTACACAATATTTCTTGAATCTTTGCGAACCAGTACATGGAGAGAAATTCTGTCGTAAATTGTTTATAAATTTGACAATATTGAGCAGTTTACTTCGATACCATGGTGGTTTTACCCTGGATAAAACTTGTTATAAATAGTATTTTGTGCATATCTATCAAGTGTAAGGTAATACACCATGAAAGGGTTTCACAAAATTAACAGAGTGAATAGTGTTTTATAAGGCAAGAACACCTAAAACCACCTACATGTCAGTTAACTTTCCTCAAGAATAGCTGGTTGTAGAGCAGGCACAGCACTACTCAGTCAGCACTGGGCCTGTCAGCTCAAACTAATCTTGCCACAACCTATTTTATGAGGCTGCAGGATGTTGCACACAATCAATGTGATGCACGACTGATGGAACATCATGAACCATGCTTTTCATTTCCATTAGTTCACATTTCACGTCTTTTACTTGGGCAATAACAGACCATCCCAGTTACTTTAGTCTCCTTGTAATTCATTCTCGATTATCGACAGTTCCTGTTGATTATTTTTATCCGAACTAATTCCTGCAGGTATCACACTTGCATTGAATTTTGTTATACTTGAGGTTCGACCTTCTTTTGTTATTTTGGTCTCCTCCTGCTATAAACCAGTCTAAAAACGCATTCGAAAATCGTTGACTTTCCCACTCAAATTTATCTTGCTGTTTACTATCACATTCAATGGTAATGTTATCTGCCCTTATAGATAACGGCTGAACAGTGCCTGACAATGTTTCTTGCGATTTACTGATAGAAAAAACTTAATCAGTCAGTTTGTTTATGGCCTCAGGTACGCCTTCCTGTGGTGATCTTAATTCCGAAGTTTCGTATTTAAATACTTTCGCAGTATGCTCCTGCTATTCATTGAGATCCACTAGTCAAGACGACAACATCGCTTATGCCGATAAAATTGTGCTCAATTCAGTCGACGACGTATTTTGTGGCGTTGAAATTGCGACTGTGCCACGAAAGTTTGCTTAATTCTGTCGACAAAGTGTTCTGTGCTGACAAAATTTCACTTAGTCCGTCCAGAATAGTATTCATGGACGTAGCCATTATTCCTAATCTATGGAACAGTTCTGTTAGTGGATCAATGGGCGTAGCTTGTTCAGTTTATGGAGCAACATCAAGTTGAGATTCATCATCAGTAAGCATTTTAGATACCATACTAGATTTCTGTATTAGATATATCACTGTATAATAAATAATTAATAATGTTTCCATTGTAATAAATTATCAGTTGGAGGTCAGAATTAATTACAGTTACATTCATAATGAGAAACAGTTTGATGGCTCTTGACTATCCTGACCACGTAACACACTTGATCAGCCACTTTGATTGCAATGTTTGTAAAGGAACGACAAGTAATTTTGCTACTTACGACTCAGATAAATCTAATTACAACCCCACAAAACCCCAGAATTGTGGTTTGGTGGCAAGAAAGGTAGCTCTAAAATAAGCAATGGTAACTTGAGTTTTGCTGGGTCCCGCTATACCAACTGAAGCTTTCCAATCAGAGTCATTCACGTTGTAGTTCTTGTGAACTTTTCATAAGTGAAAAATAAAACATACAAGGTTTGTAATTACAAGAAATTTTAATGTGTCACAAGTTACTTGTTATATTTTAAAAATTTTGAATCTGCCATTGAACAGTCGACTTACTGAAGTATCCCTAGGATCAATAATTGTTCTCTCTCTTCTTTGTAATTAAGTATCAGGTTCTGAATTTACATTTCATTATTAGGAAAAAGCTTTTCTCTCAGTACTTTCTGAATTAGTCGCAATAAGGGCACACTAGACTCCTTGCAAATGAAAATGACTTTCAAGCAATGCAGAAAATATTTTTCTATCACTTTATTTATAGCTCGCTTCCATTGGCTAAGAGTGTTAATACAGCAAACATTTGTTTATGGAAATAATTAGAATTTATTGGCACAGACTGATTACACAGACAACATCACTAAATGAAAGCAGGCCAGAGTTGAATTGAAAACACATTTAATGATAAAGCTGCAATAACACTTGATACTATAGGATGTCAGAGAACACAAGTTACATTTCCTAAAATAGTCTCTTGCAGATTTCTGGAGAGCAAAAACATTTCACCTTATGATGGGAGTAATTTCTGTATAAAACAGTAACAGTTATAACATTAGTTAATTGAAATGTGATCATTGTAGCATATTTATTTGTTAAGAGTTCAAGTAGTATTGCTCTGTGCATCCTGTTCTTGTATAATAAAAATAATAGGTACATAAAACATGGATGTAGTTATAACATGACAGATGAATGTCTGAGAAACAAGTTAGTAGATAATTTTTTTCTCATGATATTATATCAAGTTATGACGTTTTGGAACTCTATTACACACCATTACTTTAGCAACAAGAACAAGGTGTTCTAAAATTTTTGTCGCTACCAAGACTTCGATTTATAGCTCTATGGACAAATCAGTTTAATCTCTCTCTTGTTGGTCGCATAAAAAATTGGAGCATATACATCACTACATTAGCTGAGATTTACTCGCGATTTCTTTCACTCCACTTTTAAAAGAAATTTTGTCAGTACTAAGAGCAAACTACCTTCCCCCAATAGACCCAAGCAAGGAGGAGTGGAGTACTACATTGATCTATCTGGAAACATACAACAGCAGACCTAGTATCACTGAAGCGAACAATGAACTGCGTCAAGGAAGTGGTAAAGTTGTGGAAATATACCCTGACTGATGGTTTGAATGCATGTACAAAACAATGTGTAAAAGGCTTTGCGTTATGTGCAAATGTTAATACATTTAAAACAGAGGTAAAAATTGGGATGAGGCAGTAGGCTTGATCCACAAAGGGTCAGTAGAACCACTATTAGGTTTTTCTAGGAGCCAAGCTTAGGAGAACAATACTGATAAAATTTATAAGTCAATCAACAAGAGGATGTATTGCCATTCAGTACAACTCATGTTGAGTATAATATCGCAGTGAATTCACAACTTAATGATAGAGTAATTCATACTGTATATGGATACTTTCCTCAAGTGGGCATAGGTTATAAAATATTTGAGTTGCCTAGCAATATCATTGATTACTCGGGCATAGACCATATTATAGATGAGAATGGTGACTTAGTCGATTTTTGCTGTGAGGAAATTGTAGTATGCCTTCATTGGAAGCAGCGAGGGCATAAAGTATAAAATCGATGCAGACACCCATCAGAACATCACTTTGCAGCAGAAGCAGAATCTGATAACAGGTGGGAATTATATGTTCCTTAAATCAATAACACAGAAACCTCCCAATGACATCACTCAATATAACAGCTCCAGGAATGTTTCTCCCACAGACTTTTTGCTTTGGCTGTGTTTAATAATAACAATGATACAAGAATTCTCATTCGATATCAAGATCATTTAACACTTCCAAGAAAGAGCTTCCTATGCTTGGAAGGATGATTTGTGAAGAAGAAGGATGGAAGCCCTCCAGCAGTGACATTGCAACTTACTAATAATGCATTTGCCTATCAGTTCCATCAGATAATGTCTGAACTTAATGGCATGGAGATCGACAACACAAGAAATGTTGGTATCATATCGACCATCAAAACATGCAGCCCCACATCAATTTCTGACATGACTGCTTTACAAGATGCGGTATGGATCATAGATGGACAGATAAGTAGCCACTTTAGTTCAGGTGTTCCACTCAAATTGTTAATGGGGTTTTTTGAGGACAGTAAGTGCATCATTATGAACACTAAAAAGGAACCAAATCTGGTTCTGAGGGCGACAGGTAATAATTCAATAATAACTAAAGGAATGCAAGAAGACGAAAATAATATCATCTCGAATAAACTGGTTTGGAAACTGTCCCACATATCTTAATCAGACAAAGAGCACCTGAAACTTTCACATGTATTGAATACAGGTGTTCAGCTATCATTAACTTTCCAGAGACATCCAAACAAACATGGACAATTAAGCTATCAGTTCAACTAGAATTGCCTTGATTTATTATTCTGGTGCTGCAAACAGACTAGGAGGGAAATTTGAAAAAGGGCCCTAGTATATAGGACAACTATAAACTAACAAAATGCAGAGTGTACCTAAATTCCAAGTTCTTTCCATACGATAACTTACAGTTTGGCTGGGCCAGTAATAATATTGGTCTACTGTATGTTAAGTATGCTAAGTTTCACTCTTCTTACAGTGAGGTTAATGAATTGAAGATACATGCTCAATCCACAGAAGTTTATGGAATTATCACCTACAGTGGTGACAGACTGTTCAAAGCAAAATGAGACAATCACAACTGTAACTGTTGACGTATGTACTGAATTTGAATAATCACAAAACTTCCCTACAGGCACCACTGTGTATGTATTGTTGTTACATGACTGTCTTGCAAACTAAACACTTTTCATAGGAAAAATACAATGTGTAGTATAAATGTAGAGGAATTGTGTCATGTGCGAAGTATTTCACAATGATACCTCAGAGTGCAAACATGACAGTAGATACACAAGTATTTTACAGTGAGTGCAGACATTTCGTGATTAAGGTTACTGCATTCATTGCATTCTGCAGTGCTGGACGAGTATTAACAAGATATTCCACAATCGTAACTTTCCCAGACTGTTAAGTACAGTCACAATGTGCTAAAACTTGATGTCTGCTTCATGACTCCTTTGATTTTATTATGGGAAGTGCTGGGATGCTGAAGGAATTATGCACGAAAATATCGGGACACCGCTCAGAAACTGTGGTCATACAGAAAGAAAAGTTTATGTTAAACGCTGTGAAGAAGTATTGTAGTTGCATAAAATTTTCAAGAGCATAGTAATTCAATATAATGAGGAGTACAACTGCCCATCAATTCGAAGACTCAGTTAAATGCAAGGTGACAATGGCAGTAGTTATATGCATACTTCAGATAATGTACAGATACTTAAAAGTTGGATTACCAATAAATGGTATTGTCTATTAAAACTGAGTATTTATTTGTTCGGCTCCTCCTCACATGTTTTTTCATATCTAAAAAAACCTAATTCAAGAATGATACACACATCAAAAACAGTTTTGCATCACCTCAGTTCCGAGAGTCCTGGAACCTGTACAGAAAATTGGAATAGAGATCAACATAAACATCATTTCCGCCCCGTTTATTGCTCATGAAAACTACACATTGCATGTTGTACCAAGATACAGCAAGACCTTCAGAGGTGGTGGTCGAGATCGCTGTACACACCGGTACCTCTAATACCCAGTAGCACATCCTCTTGCATCAGTGCATGCCTGTATTCATCCACAAATTCATCAACGCACTGTTGGTCCAGATTGTCCCACTCCTGAATGGCAATTCGATGTAGATCCCAGGCATGTTCAATAAGGTTCACATCTGGATAACATGCTGGATACTCTAGTCGAGCGATGTCATTATCCTGAAGGAACCCATTAACAAGATGTGCACGATGGAGTCGTGAATTGTCGTCCATGAAGACGAATGCCTCAGTAATATGCTGCCAATATGGTTGCACTATCAGTTGGTTGGTTGGTTTGTGAGATTGAAGGGGCCAGACTGCGATGGTCATCAGTCCCACACTACCAGTCAGAGGGTGGCATTCACATGGCCTTTCACGACCACCAGCAGTATACATTGGCCCCACATAATGCCACCCCAAAACATCAGGGAGCCTCCAATCTGCTGCACACGCTGGGCAGTGTGTCTAAGGTATTCAGCTTGACCGGGTTGCCTCTAAACATGTCTCTGACAATTGTCTGGTTGAAGAGAAGAGAATGTGATTCCAATCCTTAGTGGTCCATTTGGCATGTTGTTGGGCCCATCTGTACCATGCTGCATGGTGTCATGGTTGCAAAGATGAACCTTGCCATGGGTGTCGGGAGTGAAGTTGTGCATCATACAGCCTATTGCGCACAGTTTAAGTCGTAACACGACGTCCTGTAGCTGCACTAAAAGCATTATTCAACATGGTGCGTTGCTGTCAGGGTTCCTCTGAGCCATTATCCGTAGGTAGCAGTCATCCACTGCAGTAGTAGCCTGTGGTTGGCTTGAGCGAGGCATGTCATCGACAATTCCTGTCTCTCCTCCATGTCTGAACAACATCGCATTGGTTCACTCTGAGTGTGGACGCTTCCTTTGTTAAGAGCCCTTCCGGGCACAAAGAAAAAATGCTGACACATGATCTAAGCGCATGGTTGAACTACAAGCAACACGAGCCATGTACCTCCTCCATGGTAGAATGACTGGAACTGATTGGCTGTCAGACCTGCTCCTTCTAATAGGCACTGCTCATGCACGGTTGTTTACATCTTTGGGCGGGTTTAGTGACATTTCTGAAGAGTTAAAGGGACTGTGTCTGTGATACAATACCCATAGTCAATGTCTATCTTCAGGAGTTCTGGGAATCGGGGTGATGCAGAACATTTTTTTGATGTGTGTATATATTACTACATACCGATTTGGCACATGCCTCACTGCAGAGAGCTGTCTTGCAAACTGTTACAGTTGAATAGGCCCAGCATATATATACCACATCAGCAATGGGTGCAAGTGGTAGTGTCAGATATCAGAAATGGCTCTGGCAATTTGCTGACAATGTACTATTGTTCCCACATAAAATGCTTATGTATTGGTATAATGTTATATACGCTTGTTAAAAGTTGATGTCTCTAAAACTTCCATTCACATGTACAACCAAGAGGTGCTGGAGTGTTATATATTTTTCATACACTATATAGGGGGGTTATGTGTGTTGTTGCCCCAGATGATGATTACACGAATATTTTGTCAGGATTTGTAAGTGGTGGATCCTTGAGGTATGGCAATACGCCAACACGAGAAGTAAGTTTAAACAGTTTCATTAACAAAGGCAGATTATAAAACATGCATGCTAGCACACCCATCATCACTGTGTCTGACATCCTAACACCGGATTATTATGGTTTTATCGAAAGGCTCCATGGTGAGCTAAGAAAAAGAGACATATTCGCGCCCGAGGCCGTGTTAGTTAATACGAGGTGTGGCTAGAAAAAAACCGGACTAATACTGGTGAAACAATAAAACGAATGCAATAAGGCTGAAAGTCGCGTGGCCTGTCACGTGACTCTCGCTCCGCCTACTGCTCGAGTTTCATCTGCCTCCTGCACTCAGTCTGCCCGTGGCGTCTGTTTAAAGTAGTTGACGTTTTGTCTGTGCGTCGGAAAATGTTGAGTGTACAGAAAGAACAGCGTGTTAACATCAAATTTTGTTTCAAACTAGGAAAATCTGCAAGTGAAACGTTTGTAATATTACAACAAGTGTACGGCGATGATTGTTTATCGCGAACACAAGTGTTTGAGTGGTTTAAACGATTTAAAGATGGCCGTGAAGACACCAGTGATGACACTCGCACTGGCAGACCATTGTCAGCAAAAACTGATGCAAACATTGAAAAAATCGGTAAACTTGTTCGACAAGATCGCCGTTTAACAATCAGAGCAGTGTCTGAGTTAACAGGAGTTTACAAGGAAAGTGTTAGGCAGATTCTTCATGAAAGATTCAACATGAACAAAGTGTGTTCAAAAATGGTTACAAAGTGTCTCACAATTGAACAGAAGGAACGCCGAAGAATGATTTGTTCTGACATCCTGGAAAACATTGAAAGTGATCCCACCTTCTTACAAAATCGATGCATTGGAAAACTCCTGGTTCTCCACGACAAAAAAAAAGCACGAATGTCAAAATCGGAATTCAAGGCAATGATGATTGTTTTTTTTGACATCAAAGGGATTGTGCACATTGATTGGGTACCAGAGGGACAAACAGTGAATCAGCATTACTACATTAGCGTCCTGGCTACCCTACGTGAGCGAGTACGGAGAAAACGGAACGATTTGTGGAGAAAAAAGTCATGGATCCTTCACCAAGACAATGCCCCAGCTCACAGTGCGTTGTCAGTGCAGACGTTTTTGGCAAAACACAACATTCCCATCTTAGATCATCCACCCTACTCACCTGATTTGGCCCCCTGTGACTTTTTTCTTTTCCCTAAAGTCAAGTCAGCTTTGAAAGGAACTAGATTTGAGACTGTTGATGCAGTAAAAGAAAAAGCGACGGAAGTAATGTATGGACATACCGAAAATGATCTGCAGCATTGCTATGAACAGTGGAAAATTCGTATGGAAGCGGTGTAGAGACCGAGGAGGAGAGTACATTGAAGGAGATAACATGAAATTGTAAATAATTGTAAATAAATGTTTTTTCCAGCATCAGTCCGGTTTTTTTCTAGCCGCACCTCGTACTGCCCGTTGCGGACGGCGGGCAGTGGTGTACTCTCCGTCGCAGTGCGGCCGGACGCGCATCTACTGACCAAGCCGGCAGGTCGGCTGGCGATTGTGTGTTAACGTACCGCACAGCTGCGCGAAATCCGTAGACCTTTACAACTGAAGGAAAGGAACCACATTACCTCTTGGTGTAATGTTATACGTGCTTTTTATGCATTGATGTCTATGACTTCCATTCACATACATAACCAAGAAGTGGTGGTGAAATATTGTATGTTTTTTACACTACACACACACACACACACACATACACACTGGTGATTGGTGCACAAGCTTGCAGTTGCATCATCAGTACTCTAACTACAAGTTGGGACAGGAAACAGCATAATAATATCTGTTTATTACTCATTTATCCCTTTGCAGACTTACTTTTGCACTAAGTGAATACAGGCATTTACATACTGTTTTAACTGTTTCATATTTGCACTGTTCTCATGAAAAATAGTTCAGATGCTATGGACACAAGCGTCTCAGTCTGTCTGTTGCAATTGTTCATGTACGGTATAGATCATCAAAATGCACAACACTTGAATGTTTTATGCATATGTGCATGTCCGATGAAATTAATTCAAGCATTGTTTCTCCATACATATCCACCTCCCTCCCAAATACATTGATGTTAATAGGGGTGTAGGAAGGGGCGAACTCATTTATCAGTTCTTCTCTACATAATCCTTTGTGCTACATAGATTATCCCATTCGTACCACAAAAAGTGCACTTCAGTCCAAATCAATTGAATGTTTTCTACTTCAATTATTACACCAAAGTCATTGTTTGGGTACTACCTCAACATTCACGCATTTAACCCCACTAGCAGTCAGATTACATGTATTTGCGAATAGCAGTATGCTAACACATAAATGAAGCTCAGCATTTTGAGGAAGTTCCAGTGGCTGCAGCTGCTGTGGTTGTGGTAGCAGGTCAGATAAACCTAGAAGAATGTCCCTGGGATGCTGTTGCTGTGGTGGTGCAGACAACCATAAGTTGAACACCTGCATGTTCTGGCCCTGCAGTCCTGCTAGTACTAAATCAGGGGTGTGTTGTGCTGCCATAAAAATTTAATAACAAAATGTAATTGTAAATTAATGTAGTAATAAATGAATAATTACGATATTATTAATAGCTGATGAACTAATACTTAATTTTGTGTCTAACAGTCTTTTTCTGCTGTGCTGATAGCACTCCACGATGATCCTTTAATTATGACATACAGAGCTCAAATAAAGGCAATTGGTTTTTTTAACAAAAAAAGGGAAGAGGAAGGGAACTTAGTTCCTGTTGGCCAAGAGCATATTGCCTCAGTAGTGGGACACCCTAGCAATTGGCTGAGAGCATCATGATGTTGATTTCTTGATGGAGGAAGTGAGGGAAGGGTAGGAGTAGAGAGTGGGGGAGTGGTCGGGCATGAGAGGGGTACTGGAGTCGAGTAGCCTTGAATATAATAAGCACAACTGCCTCAGCAACCAAAAGTGTAGTTTCAAGAAAGCCCACATCACCAATTCCTGGAACCCTGACACCAAAAGTTCTGACATCAGTAATGTGAGCAAAAACTGGCAATGTTCTACTACTCTTGAGATCTAGCTATGCTCATTTCCGCCAAGGAATTCAGTCCCATTAGTAGATAACCAAATCTGCGACTCCCTGAAATACCTTACCTTTATTGACTTCGATTTGTTTGTTTTACACAAAATAATTATTTAAAATGGAAATAGACTTCCACCCAAGACGATGTTTAGCATTTATCAGTTTCTACTGTTACAGTCAAATTAGCCTCTGCCTCTCGTCAGCCGAGACACTGACCTGAACCTGCCCTCCTATCTTAACTTATTCTCTCTAAGACCAGTCTTTAACACATCTGTGATGAGCTTAGTGCAATGCTTGTAAATCATAATTCGTAATCATAGCTCAAAATACACTCATGTTTTATATTTGAACTAAAAGGATTGGCACCTGCTTTGCAATTTTATTTTATTTTACTGTATGGCTAGGGCCCCCATCATTCAGACCGTTCGCCAGGTGCCTGTCTTTCAATTTGACGCCACTTCGGCGACCTGCAGGTGATGACGATGATATGATGATGATGAGTACAGCACAACAACCAGTCCCTAGGAGGAGAAAATTCCCTGACACAGCCGGTAATCGAACCGGGCCCAGAGGATTGACAAACGGCCACGCTGGCCATTCAGCTACCAGGGGCCAACTGCTTTGCAATGGAACACCATCACAGTGAGAAAAACACATTAGGAATGCAGGAGTGACATTTGTTTTTAGAGGTTCGCAAAACAAAATGGCTCTGAGCACTATGGGACTTACATCTTACGTCATCAGTCCCCTAGAACTTAGAACTACTTAAACCTAACTAACCTAAGGACATCACACACATCCATGCCCGAGGCAGGATTCGAACCTGCGACCGTAGCAGTCGCGCGGCTCCGGACTGAGCGCCTAGAACCACGAGACCAGGTTCGCAAAACAGTATCAATTGTAAGGCACTAAGTTGGTTCTAGGATAAAAAATTACGTCTGAATTTACAGGCCAGTTATTTACTCTGAGATCTCGACTCATACCACAATGAAGTGGCAGAGAATAAGTTTCCAGCAAAATGAATGTAAAGTATTGTAAAGTTGACTGGGAAATTGTGCTCCAACACAATAAGCACAAGGTCACCTCGAATATTAGAACACAAAGCTCCCTAGAAACGCAGTTTAATCGAGAATGTCCCACTAGCACTTCACCTCAGCTTGCAAATGCAAAGTAAATGCGGCCAAGACGCATGAAACAATACAATTAATCGGCCAACTCAAGTTGCATAGCACATCCCGCAAAATGTGAGCTACTCAGAAAGTGGGTAGTTGTACTGTGAGATGCGTCACTTACTCAAAACTCTTGGCAGATGTGTCCTCCACTTGTCTTCATGACTAGAATTGAAGAGCTGACATGGAAAAGGATGTAAGTGCCATAAACTAAATTTTTCAGGAGTTAAAAAAATGTAACTGGGACTTTAGAAATGGCTTATTTCTTGTGATTTTTAGGTACAATCAATTTAGTTGTGCGTTTTGAACAATACTCACTATAGTTATTAACAAAAGGTATTAAAGTCATTGTTATACACAACAATAAAAAGGTATGAAGAGCGGATGTCCTTGTAGAACTGATGATATTTTAGATCTAGGTAAGCCAACATAGCCAATAAATCTTTTTTCTTGGCATCGCTGATGTTTATTACATGTGTCTCATTGCTGAAGGCGTGCAAGGTCTCTAATTCCCATGGAGGTATAAGGAGGGGAGATGACATGACGTCACAAACTTGAAGCCGACAGAAACCGAGCTCCGCCATTGCAGTTTGGTCAGAAGACTCGTTTCTGATTGCGCTACTGTGTAGAGCTGCTGAAGGTTTTTTCATTTTAAAATGCCGGTTTGCGTTGTTTAGGGTTGTACTAACCGTTGGAATAGTGCTACCAAGTTAAAAGGAATCACGTTCCATGCGTAAGTGGCCCCGTTCGTAAAATATTGTCGTTTATATTCGTGAGATGTGCGGCCTTGTTTACGTTTTGTGAAACTGTTTTCTTCTTATTTTATTTCAGATTTCCGATCAATGAAGCTCGTAGGGCTCTGTGGATTCATAGGGTAAGAAGGAAAGACTGGATACCTAACAAATGGAGCAAAATATGTTCCCAGCATTTTCGAGAAGAAGATATTGACCGAACTTCAGTTTCTAGTGTTCGGATCAGGGAAAATGCTGTACCATCAATTTTTCCTGCCTTTCCAACTCACTTACAAAAGGTAGTCTACGTGAAATCAGCACATTGATTCTGAATTCCTGTAAAACTAGGAAATAAACGTACAATGCCAGAAAGTATGAATGTTTTAATTAGGCCTCTAATTTCAGTTGTGTTTTTGTCTATAACCAACAACATGTGCGGATTACAGTGGGATTGATCCATGTAACAATATTTTCATAGTTTTATCACATTTTCGGGCGTAAATTTCTATTTTTATCAAGAGAGTTTGTGTGTTTTGTGTAATTTTATTTATGTGTCATAAGACTTTAGGCATTAAGTCAAGTTATAACTGTCTTAATCTGCTCTTCCTCTTTGTCATATTTAATTTTACTTATTTCGGTCGTTAATTACTTAATCATCCATTTTGGAAAATTCAACAAGTTGAATCAGTATTCTTTGATAATAGTTTCATACCAGTAAGCATTGGTGTCTGTAGTGAAAGAACACTAGTTAAATGCCACAGTAACAGCATTGCATTTACTCTTGTTATGGGCAGTGACAAATTATCAATTAGAAAAAAGTGCTTAATTGTGTAAGATAGTTCGTCTAATGTATCATATGTTCACGTGTGTATTGCTACTATTTCAAAACATACCACTGAGAGTACATCGCCGCCCCCCCCCCTTATGCAGCTTTTCATAAAGGCAGGTTTCTTACCCTCTCACATCCACAGGTGTTTCTGTACTGTCATTGTAGTGCAAATAAATAGTAACAAGTCCTATCAGAATCTACAAACATTGTAAATGCATTATGAAATGCAAATAATTATAAGTAGGCTGTAAGGTGTAATTGAACAGTTTTTATTTGTTTTCAATCTTTGTTTTCTGTAGGAACAGAAGAAGAGACGACCACCAACACAAAGGCATCAGACATCAAAATGTACAGTTAATTTAATTGCTACATGCAGAACTCAAGATGAAGCCACTACTAGTGGCTTTCAGGCTGAAGCTTCTCATCCTGCTAATCCCACCACACCATTGAATGTAAATCCTGAAGAAACACCAATTGTGAGGAACCTTAAGAGGGATGTGTCTGTGCTGCTGACAAAAAATGAAAATTACAGGAAGAAAGTCAAAGTTCTTCAGCAATCCAAACGCCGTTTAATAAAAAAAAGTGGCATGTTTGAGTACAGTGATGGAAGAACTGAGAAAAAAACATTTTGTGGATGAAGACAGTTTAAGTGATATTGCAAGCATACCTGGAATGCACAAGCAGCTATTGCAACGACAGGCAGCAAAGGCAAACTGTAAGAGTGTACCTAGAACTTACAGCCCTGAGCTACGTTCGTTTGCTCTTACATTAAACTTTTATTCCCCACAAGCGTATAAATATGTTAGACGCTGCTATGACACGTGTCTGCCACATCCGAGAACATTAGCAAGGTGGTACCAGGGTGTGGATGGTGCTCCTGGCTTTACCACGGAGGCATTTGCCATTATAAAATCAAAAGCTTCTCATCAGGGCCAGACTAATAAAATTCTATGCAGTTTGTTAATGGATGAAATCGCAATCAGGCAACACATAGAATTTGATGGAACACAGTATTATGGATACATAGATATGGGGTCCTCTGTTGCTATGGATAGTTTACCTGTAGCTAAAGAGGCCTTTGTGTTAATGTTAGTCGCAATTAATGGGTCATGGAAGCTACCAGTAGGGTATTTTTTGACATGTGGATTGACAGGGGAGCAGAAAGCTCATTTGGTTAAACAATGCTTTAGCCTTGCCAGTGCCAGTGGCATTAAAGTAGTGTCTCTCTCGTGTGACAGTTGTGCCTCCAATATGTCTATGGCCAAATGCTTGGGGTGCAATACTGACGTTGATGGATTAAAGACAACCTTTTTTGTTCAGGGTAACAATTTTGAAGTTGAATTTCTGTTAGATCCACCACATATGCTGAAACTTGTAAGAAATGCATTAGGGGAGAGAAAACATTTTTGGGATGGGCAAGGTAATGTAATTTCATGGTACCTATTTGAACTACTGCATAAGTTACAAGTGAAAGAAGGTCTCCACTTAGGCAACAGCATTACGAGCAGCCACATCAATTTTGTGAATAACAAAATGAAAGTTAGGTTAGCAGCCCCGCTGCTCAGCACTTCCGTGGCAGACGCAATGCAGTACTGCTGCGATATGAAGATACCAGGCTTTGAAGATGCTTCTGCTACAATAAAATTTACAAGGATATTCAACTGCCTGTTTGATATATTAAATTCCAGAAGCCTTCTGCAGAATAAGTGGAAGCAGCCTCTGAATGTTCACAACTTCAAGGTTGTTAAAGAATTTTTAATGGAAGCTCAGGCATACATCAAAACACTTACTGTGTGTCAGAGACAAAGAGTTGTGGACAGTAACAGGAAAACAGGTTTCATTGGCTTCCTAGTGTGTATTTCTAGTGTCTTGCACCTCTATACAAAGCTTGGACCACAATCCTCTGCACCTTTGTTGAAGTTCCTCCCCATTTATAAGTGCTCCCAAGATCATTTGGAGATGTTTTTTAGTGAAATCCGTAGTCGTGGTGGATGGAATAACAATCCAACAGCTCGACAGTTCATATCTGCCTATAAGAAACTCCTGATTCACAATGAAATTCGTGAATCAGACAGAGGCAATTTTATAGCCCTGGAAGAGATCCCTATTTTGACGTACAGTGGTCAGACTATAGAACAACAAATTAATTTCACCACTGAACGTAGGCAATTATTAGATATGGAAACCCATTTGGTGAGCCATGATCACGATTACGTTGAAGCTGAAATGATTCTCTCTGCAGTGGCAACCCATATTGTTGTTTATATTTCAGGATTTGTGGTTCGTCACTTAGAGAGAACTTTACAGTGTGAAACATGCTTGTCAGTGTTGCGAGGGGAAGGGAGTCATACTGCCTATTCTGTTATACACAGAAAGAGTAGAGGTGGTTTGATTTCACCATCTGACGATGTTGTGGACATTTGTATGTGTTCTGAAAAAGTATTTAGAAAATACAGTGCTGGAAATAGGAGGGTTCCTGTGAAAGATCTTAATACTAAATGTGTGTCAGAGGTACTTGGCACTTTTCTGTTCAAGCCTGTGTTTGAGGAATTGGGAGAGCACATGAAAGATCAGCACCCACTAGATAACCACTTGGTACTGCTGATCAAAGCTATTGCGAAAAGGTACCTGCTGACACGTCAGAAACATGCTGCAAAATGTGTAACAGATTCACTCCATGAAAAAAAATTGAGAACAGCATACACCAAATTACACTCCTGGAAATGGAAAAAAGAACACATTGACACTGGTGTGTCAGACCCACCATACTTGCTCCGGACACTGCGAGAGGGCTGTACAAGCAATGATCACACGCACGGCACAGCGGACACACCAGGAACCGCGGTGTTGGCCGTCGAATGGCGCTAGCTGCGCAGCATTTGTGCACCGCCGCCGTCAGTGTCAGCCAGTTTGCCGTGGCATACGGAGCTCCATCGCAGTCTTTAACACTGGTAGCATGCCGCGACAGCGTGGACGTGAACCGTATGTGCAATTGACGGACTTTGAGCGAGGGCGTATAGTGGGCATGCGGGAGGCCGGGTGGACGAACCGCCGAATTGCTCAACACGTGGGGCGTGAGGTCTCCACAGTACATCGATGTTGTCGCCAGTGGTCGGCGGAAGGTGCACGTGCCCGTCGACCTGGGACCGGACCGCAGCGACGCACGGATGCACGCCAAGACCGTAGGATCCTACGCAGTGCCGTAGGGGACCGCACCGCCACTTCCCAGCAAATTAGGGACACTGTTGCTCCTGGGGTATCGGCGAGGACCATTCGCAACCGTCTCCATGAAGCTGGGCTACGGTCCCGCACACCGTTAGGCCGTCTTCCGCTCACGCCCCAACATCGTGCAGCCCGCCTCCAGTGGTGTCGCGACAGGCGTGAATGGAGGGACGAATGGAGACGTGTCGTCTTCAGCGATGAGAGTCGCTTCTGCCTTGGTGCCAATGATGGTAGTATGCGTGTTTGGCGCCGTGCAGGTGAGCGCCACAATCAGGACTGCATACGACCGAGGCACACACGGCCAACACCCGGCATCATGGTGTGGGGAGCGATCTCCTACACTGGCCGTACACCACTGGTGATCGTCGAGGGGACACTGAATAGTGCACGGTACATCCAAACCGTCATCGAACCCATCGTTCTACCATTCCTAGACCGGCAAGGGAACTTGCTGTTCCAACAGGACAATGCACGTCCGCATGTATCCCGTGCCACCCAACGTGCTCTAGAAGGTGTAAGTCAACTACCCTGGCCAGCAAGATCTGTCCCCCATTGAGCATGTTTGGGACTGGATGAAGCGTCGTCTCACGCGGTCTGCACGTCCAGCACGAACGCTGGTCCAACTGAGGCGCCAGGTGGAAATGGCATGGCAAGCCGTTCCACAGGACTACATCCAGCATCTCTACAATCGTCTCCATGGGAGAATAGCAGCCTGCATTGGTGCGAAAGGTGGATATACACTGTACTAGTGCCGACATTGTGCATGCTCTGTCGCCTGTGTCTATGTGCCTGTGGTTCCGTCAGTGTGATCATGTGATGTATCTGACCCCAGGAATGTGTCAATAAAGTTTCCCCTTCCTGGGACAATGAATTCACGGTGTTCTTATTTCAATTTCCAGGAGTGTAGTTCTTTTTAAAGGTCAATAAATTTGTGAACTTTGCATTCCACACTTCTTTCCTCTATGTTATTTAATTTTCCCTTTTAAAGCTGTGTTTGAGGGTACATATGAAAGCTTTACCCCTTTTGGAGAACATTTCTGAAGTATTTTAATGAGGTAGTGTGTGCTTCTGGTGGCAGTGCATTAAACAGTTTCTTCTCCAGGGTATATATAGCCATTGTGAATTTTGTAAAGGGTGGTCAATTATTATTTGTGACGTGTATTTTGATGATGAAATGATTACCTTAACTTGTAGCTATATGTAGTTTAAAGAGTACTGCATTTAGTAATGGAGTTCATTATAATGAGAGTATAGTGGTTTCAGAAGGAAAATTGTATTTCTTGACTCACACCACTAAGGCTTTCAAGGGCTCATTTGTAAATTGATCCAGGAAATTGGACCACTCCTATGATACACAGCTGTGATCTGAAAGTGTGTGTGTGTGTTTTTTTCCCTTCACATTGTTCTGTGGGATTTTTTATCACCAGTTCTAGCCATACTACTTCATGTTCTGATAGATACATAATATTAAAAAGCCCATTTCATACTTACTTATTTTTACATTTGTTATAACACTGTCCAGATGTAATTGTCTTGTTATTGGCACAAAACATATTATGCAACCTGAGGATATTAAACATATGTAAGTGCTTTGTTGTAACCCAAATGTCAATATTAATATTGTACCATATCCCAAGAGATTAAAATGTTTCTCAAAACTACATTATTTATAACTTTCCCAAAAATTTTGTTAGTCCCACACTTCACATATAAGATTATACGGAATGTTAGTGGATAAGCTATGAGATTGAAACACTGACGATTTGATTGAATGCAAGAACACAGCTTGATAATTTGTACTTTAAAATGTGTTGTAGTGAGTTGAAAAGTACAAAACATCATAGTATGCAATTTGTTTCTCTCCTATTTTATCCTTTACTTTTGCAACTTTATCCCATGGAAGTCTGCAGTGTGTTACAGTAATTGTAAAAGGTGAGTGATAAAAAAATATTGTGGAAATGTAATACTAGTTAAATGCTATGTGCAAGAAATGGTTCAAAGTGTACCACTGATTTAAGATATTTTGCTTTAGCCAACATTGAAGCAAATAAAAAACAGAGGTAGGTTAAAACAGTCAAGGTGCGTTGCTCTTTTCCATTATGTTTTATACATTGCGATGAAATTTAAGACTATTGCAAATAAGTACCTATCATCAGCAAGTGTTTAGCTTGACTTGCAGGTTGAGCGTGCATGTTTGCAGGGCATCCTAATTTAACTATTGGTGATTTTAATAGCAGTGTTGTCCTTTACACAAATTTGTGTAATTGAGATTTGTTTAACAGTTCATGATTAGTATCAAAACTGCTACTTAATGACATGTATTGACTTATACACTAAAGAAAGGTTTCCTAATTATTATCTGACATGTAGGCCTATTGTGCTATTAATAATCACACACAGAGCAACAGTTGTGATTTCATAGTGTTCAGATGTTTAAACTACAATGGTACTGAAAATCCCATTGTGTGTACTTGTACAAGTTTGCTGTGTTGACATTCACCAAAGCACTATTATATGCTTATTTTTCTTGACAAAGCACAAACGATATTTGTATTTACAAACGAAATTTTGTATACGTGTGTAAACGAGTAAGAAATATCATCCGGTATGTAAAATAGCATAGCTTTCGGGTTCTGCTTTCAGTTTACATCGACACAAATACAGTAAAAGGTGATTTGAGTTTGAAAAGAGCTTTGTACGCTGTTATTTTTCATCATTCGAAGTTCGTATCCAAAAGAAACACTTAAGTTAACGCGACCAAATCAGTTATATTGCTGGGGCAAAAACGCATTAAAAAACAAAGCGAAAACACCTGAAAAAGCTATTCTGACGTTGTGTTACGCATGTAAACATTGTAACACTCATCATCTGAAATTATTTCGCAGACATAACGTTAAATATGAAGGACACGCAATTCTAACAAGAGCTCTGTCACTGTTTTGACCAATCAAACATGGCGGGCGACCACGCCCACCGGCTTCAAACAGACGTACAGCAGACGGCCATAGTGCCATCTCCCCTCCTTATACCTCCATGCTAATTCCTCATATTTTCCCTTCTTGAAAATAGTATGATGCTGCCATGCTTCCATTTCATTGAGGGTTTCTTTGTTTTAATTTGTGGTAAATCTGTCACAGATACTTTGATCCACGGTTTGTTAGTGATCTGTAATGCTGTTGTCTTTATAAACTCATCACAGGCATGGGAGACATCAAAGAAATCAGATTTTGCCATTGGCACCACCTGAAATGGTTTTGTAACTGCGACGATCCCACTACACTCTGAAGTTGTTCTGGCACCATGGCTTTGCAAACGCGTATTCGTTTTTCAATAACGCCAAAATCTCGATCACAAGGTGTATAAGAATGCCCAGAGACCAGAAACTTCAGTTCAATGGAATCATAGTATCCTCTCACTACTAGATACATTAGAACCAGCAACACCGTCTTGTTCTTATTCTGACCAGCGCAGTTGTCACACCATATTTCCAGCTGGCGCTTAGGTGTCAATCGATTGGAAAGAACCTTTAAAAGACATGATGGAATAGCGTTGCCTCCACGTCCTCCAATTCCTTCGTGCCACATACACATGAATGCAGAATTTCTCACATGAATACACAAGTTGTAATTCGACAGCTGGTACATATAAAACATGTTACTATGTGTTAAAGTGGGCGTGAACATAACATGCTGCATATCGACAGCTACAGTCGGTATAATTGTTCGAAGGATATTGACTAGATTTAATGGAAGCAGAAAGAAGTCTTACAGCTTTCTCAGTTTTCCTGAGGTGAAGCTCTTTTGCATAAATTGCAGGGAATCTGGAAGCTCCACTAGGGGCGTTTATTTCACAGGTGAACTTATCGTAGGTACGGCAGGTTTCTGTTCTCAGCCGTCTAAAATGCTGGTTGAGAAATTCTCTCTTGAACACTCTGCGATAAAACCGACCATCAATATGTGTCTCAGGAAATTTTTCCTTGATTGCATGATAAAGCCGATTAATGTTTAAGTCAGGACTGAGGTACTGCTTTGCTGACTTCTGCCTCGAATAATGGCTTTCTTCTGTTGGGAATGATCGAACATGGTCTTTTATGTTATGGATGTCAGAGTCATTAAATTGTTGCCTGTGTGATGCAGCGGAAGTGCCTCGGGCATCCCTGAACACTATATCTCATTTCTTTAAACGTTCCAAGAGAAGTTGGTTTTTCTTTTTCGATATTCCGAAAACAGCTAAGAAGGTGTTGTTACAGACCCTTATGGTACCTTGCCATGATGGAATAGTGTACATAGCTGACACTTGACTTCTGCTGTCTGCTGAATCTTCATAGCTCCCATGGGGTCCTCTTGCAATGTTCGTCGGTTGAATTCGACTCATTAAATACGTGCCTTGTGCATCTTTTGCTAAATGAGAGAAATCCTCATACAACTTCTGGATGTCGCTCTTGATCAATGACTGGGATGCATATTGGCATTTACACGAAGTCTGGATATAGAATGAACACAGCGGAATCAGCAACAATATTGAAGGAGTGTAATGCAAACAATGTGTTGATTATGTTGTTATATTTAGCCTTGTCTGGAGGTTTACACATTTCCTTCACTTTTGGGATGTTCCTTGACATCTTAGCTCTATATAATTCTTCAGTAAGCGTCAAAACACACTTATATGAGTAGTGAATATAAATCAACACACAGACTTCACTAAGTTATAATTCAAACCAGACTTCACTAAGTGTAGCACTGACTCTCACTGAATACTGAATGGCACATGCATTCTTTTCTACATTAACATCCGTGAAGTTACATCAGATGCCATCTAGCGGCATCAGTGGGAACTACAAAAAGTCGCTCTGGACATAGATCTCTATCCAGGCCACTGACGATGGCACATAGGACATTTTCAATGCAAAATTGGAATAATGAACAATTTGGCACTTACACCCTTTTCCATGTCAGCTCTTCAATTATCTTTCCCTCTGTGGCATGACCGCAAGTCTCTCCCCTCTGGGGTAAAATGGCAAGTGCTCCAGCCATCTTCCCCATAACAAGAGCTAAAAATTGACATACTCTCAGTTTTTTGGAAAACTCAATATGGAGGGGAAGACACCGAGCCATTCCCACAGTGACCACCGAGAATTTCACTTTATTTGCGTAAATAAAAGGAAACCCTGCAAAAATTCCTATTTTTGGTTTGCAGAATGCATCTTAACATGCAAGAGGATGGTATCGCCTGCTAGCCATATTCCACTCATTGGTAGAGCCCTGTGCACCTAATCTCGTTGGCAGGCTAGACTCAGCTGATAGGATAACAAAATTTAGAGGGAAAGACAATGAATTTTCTCGTCGTGTTTGAGGAGCGCCATGGTGGTCTGTTCTTAGACTTGCGTACAGGGAGGTGAATTCCTCATGCACAGTTACTCTCTCTGGACTTGCTGTGTCTTAGCGACAGCTAACTTCAAAGGAGAAAATCAAATTTGTCGCCGAAGCGTGGAGCAACGGCTTATTGCAATCGCGTTCAAGAACTGCAGTGCCATGGAGACCTATTTCCCTTGTCTAGAGCCTCTGTGACTACAGGATGAATACCTGGGCCCACTCGTTTCTTAAAAAGATACTCTGAAGCCTTTCTACTGGGTTATCAATCCTTTTATTCTCTTAAAAACAGTCAAAAAATGAGAATAAAACAATTGAATATCGGTCAGCAGTAGGTGACTTTGATGTCACATTTCTTTTAAAATGGTAGCTTTTCACATCATTGTTACAGAGTTAAACAAGCCTTATGTTAAAATACATGAGTTATAAATCAAATTATTCTTTATACAATTATAAACGGAACTGCAAGCTAATTCTGTGTAAGATACAGCGCATCATTATAAAAATATAAGACCATCACAGATTTCACGTTTGTTAACATGCATGTAATGTTATCATATGTTGATTAAAGTGTCTTGACATAAAACTAGAAGGGCTAATACATAAAAAAACAAAAATCGCTACAAAAATGCCAAAATAAAAATTGAACAGAATGTTGTTTTTATTTATTACAAAATGTTGTATTTCATTTGGGAAGTTAAAATCTAAATTTGGATTCCATTAAGGCAAAGTATTTTGAAAGTTATTGATGTGCAAACCACACAATACAGTATTAATTAAACATCGTCTTTTAGGTTAAACTAGTTATTTCTATCAATATATTTTGAACTCCAGCTTCATCTGATGGACCTCAATCCCTTCAAAAGCCTTTTTTTTAAATTGTATCAGAAAACCAGCCGAGTAGTGCTCTCATCCCATAATAGTTGTGCCCCACAAAACCTATCATGTTACTATGAATAACATTTGGTTCTGTCTTTCAATAAATGTTAGTAATGTCAGCCACAAATCAAAATCGAAAACTTGAATCAGTCGATGAGAATTGATGGAGTAAACACAAGTAAATTGACTGCCATGAAAAGAGATGGACAATCTCAAGCAATTTTATTGGAAATTTGTGGTAAGTTCTATGGGACCACACTGCTGAGGTCATCGGTCCCTAGGCTTACAAACTACTTAATGTAACTTACACTAAGGTCAATACACACACCCGTGCCTGAGGGAGGACTCGAACCACCGAAGGGGGATGCCGCGCGAATCGTGACAAGGCCCCTTAGACGGCACGGCTACCCCGCGCGGCAAGCAATTTTATATTGTATGTGAGAGTCTCTGTTTTATTATTCACGGAATATTCAGGTTACGATGAAAAAATGTTCAAATGATCTTTCAAAAAAAGCCATAGATGTTCTGGTCATATGTAAAGGCTGTTAGTGGCACCAAAGTTAACGTCCAGTCACTCGTGGATGAGAGAGGAACTGGAATTGAGGTGGCAAGCAAAAGCAGCATTATGTAACTCCGTTTTCAAAACTTCCTTTACAACGGAAAAAAACCTCAGGAGAACTGCTAGAATTTAATGTTCGTACCACTGAAAAGATGAGTGAAATAATTGTTGGTGTCAGTGGCATTGAGAAACAGTTTAAATCATTAAAATTGAACAAAGCTCCAGGGCCCAGTGGAATACCTGTCGGATTCTATACTGAACTTGCCTCTGTTTTAGCCCCTCTGTTATCTATAATCTATTGTAGAATTGAGGTGGCAAGCAAAAGCAGCATTATGTAACTCCGTTTTCAAAACTTCCTTTACAACAGAAAAAAACTCTGGAGAACTGCTAGAATTTAATGTTCGTATCACTGAAGAGATGAGTGAAATAATTGTTAGTGTCAGTGGCATTGAGAAACAGTTTAAATAATTAAAATTGAACAAAGCTCCAGGGCCCAGTGGAATACCTGTCAGGTTCTATACTGAACTTGCCTCTGTGTTAGCCCCTCTGTTATCTATAATCTATTGTAGATCCCTAGAATAAAAAACCGCGACCAGTAGTTGGAAGAAAGTGGGGGTTACACCTGTTTACTAAAAGGGTAGTAGTAGCGACTCACAAAACTACCATCTAGTATCCTTAACATCTTAAAACATATTCTGATCTCCAGTATAATGAGATATCCCGATCACTATGACCTCCTCCACGCTAACCAGCATGGATTCCGAAACCATCTATCATGCGGAACCCAATTCATACTTCTCTTACATGACACACTGATAGCTTTGGATCAAGGTAGAGAGGTAGATGCAGTATCCCTTGATTTCCGAAAAGCATTTGACTCAGCATCACACCTATGTATATTGTCAAAATTTCGATCAAATGCGGTGTCAAGTGAAATGTGTAACTCAATCGAGGACATTTTGTTAGGGCGGACACAACATGTTATCTTGGATGAAGAGTCATTGCTAGATGTAGAAATAACTTTGGGTGTGTCCCAGAGATACGTGTTAGGAACCTTGCTGTTCATGTTGTATATCAATGACCTAGCAGACAATGTTAATAGCAACCTCAGATTTTTTGCAGGTGATGTACTTACCTATAACGAAGTATAGTCTCAAAAAAGCTGCATATAAATTCAGTCAGATCTTGATAAGATTTCAAAGTGGTGCAAAGGTTGGCAACTTGTTTTAAATTTTCAGAAATGTAAACTTGTGTCCTTCACGAAACGAAAAAATGTTGTATCCTATGAATATAATATCAACGAATCGCAGTTGGAAATGGCCAACATATACAAATACCTAAGTATAACACTTTGCACGGATGTGAAATGGAATGAGGATATAGGCTCATTTGTACATAAGCCAAATTTCGGTATGTTGACAGAATATTGGCAAACTGCAAAAGTCTACAAAGGAAATTGCTTAGAAATTTTGCATGTGACCTATCGTAGAATATTGCTAAGTGTGTGGGACCCAGCCCAAATATAACTAACAGGAGATATTGAATGTATACGGAGAAGGGCAGCAATTATGATCACATGTTTGTTTGATCCATGGGAGAGTGCCACTGATTTGCTGAAGAAACTGTCCTGGCAGGCTCTTGAAGATACGCGTAAACTTCCTGCGAAAGCCTACTTACAAATTTTCAAGATCCAACTTTAAATGATGGACTCTAGAACTGTCCTAAAACCCCCTACATAACTCCCCTGTAGTAATCGTGATGACAGGGTCAGATTAATTACAACACACACAGAGGCATTTAAAGAATCGTTCTTCGTGCCGTCCATACGGGAATGGCAAGGGAAAAAGGCCTAATAACTGGTACAATGGGACGCACCCTTTGTCATGCATTTTGCAGTGGTGTGCAGAGTATAGATGTAGATGTAAATAAATAACTTTTTTCTCTGGCAGTCAGTTATATGTAGATCGAGTGCTTGTAACCGATCTTAGATTGACTGAGGAGAGAATTAGACGGAATTACATCAGAGTCTGACCATTCGTATTTCCGCAGTTGCACTGAAACACTACAGGTTTAAAGAAATGAGGTCGATTATTCTTCTCCCTACCTTCCATCCTAATCCAACACCTAATTCAAACTACTATTTTGTCTATGGTGACCACAATGTCGAAGGGATCTAATGGTCTTACGTACCTTTGTTCGTTTGAAGATGTCCATTTCATCCATTCCCAGATATTTGATACAGGGTGTTTCAAAAATGACCGGTATATTTGAAACGGCAATAAAAACTAAACGAGCAGCGATAGAAATACAGCGTTTGTTGCAATATGCTTGGGACAACAGTACATTTTCAGGCAGACAAACTTTCGAAATTGCAGTAGTTACAATTTTCAACAACAGATGGCGCTGCGGTCTGGGAAACTCTATAGTACGATATTTTCCACATATCCACCATGCGTAGCAATAATATGGCGTAGTCTCTGAATGACATTATCCGAAACCATTGACAATGTGTCTGGCGGAATGGCTTCACATGCAGATGAGATGTACTGCTTCAGCTGTTCAATTGTACCTGGATTCTGGCGGTACACCTGGTCTTTCAAGTGTCCCCACAGAAAGAAGTCACAGGGGTTCATGTCTGGCGAATAGGGAGGCCAATCCACGCCGCCTCCTGTATGTTTCGGATAGCCCAAAGCAATCACACGATCATCGAAATATTCATTCAGGAAATTAAAGACGTCGGCCGTGCAATGTGGCCGGGCACCATCTTGCATAAACCACGAGGTGTTCGCAGTGTCGTCTAAGGCAGTTTGTACCGCCACAAATTCACGAAGAATGTCCAGATAGCGTGATGCAGTAATCGTTTCGGATCTGAAAAATGGGCCAGTGATTCCTTTGGAAGAAATGGCGGCCCAGACCAGTACTTTTTGAGGATGCAGGGACGATGGGACTGCAACATGGGGCTTTTCGGTTCCCCATATGCGCCAGTTCTGTTTATTGACGAAGCCGTCCAGGTAAAAATAAGCTTCGTCAGTAAACCAAATGCTGCCCACATGCATATCGCCGTCATCAATCCTGTGCACTATATCGTTAGCGAATGTCTCTCGTGCAGCAATGGTAGCGGCGCTGAGGGGTTGCCACATTTGAATTTTGTATGGATAGAGGTGTAAACTCTGGCGCATGAGACGATACGTGGACGTTGGCGTCATTTGGACCGCAGCTGCAACACGGCGAACGGAAACCCGAGGCCGCTGTTGGATCACCTGCTGCACTAGCTGCGCGTTGCCCTCTGTGGTTGCCGTACGCGGTCGCCCTACCTTTCCAGCACGTTCATCCGTCACGTTCCCAGTCCGTCGAAATTTTTCAAACAGATCCTTTATTGTATCGCTTTTCGGTCCTTTGGTTACATTAAACCTCTAGGCGGTGGAATTCCAACACCAGAAAAATCCTCTGTTTTAAGGAATAAACCATGTTGTCTACAGCACACTTGCATGTTGTGAACAGCACACGCTTACAGCAGAAAGACGACGTACAGAATGGCGCACCCACAGACTGCGTTGTCTTCTATATCTTTCACATCACTTGCAGCGCCATCTGTTGTTGAAAATTGTAACTACTGTAATTTCGAAAGTTTGTCCGCCTGAAAATGTACTGTTGTCCCAAGCGTATTGCAACAAACGGTGTATTTCTATCGCTGCTCGTTTAGTTTTTATTGCCGTTTCAAATATACCGGTCATTTTTGAAACACCCTATATCTTACGGTGCTTTATCAGATCAATACGTGGCTGATTTCACTTTATAAACTAACCAAGGATTCGTTCGTGCAGAGGACAGTTCTCCATTGATGTGCAAGCCAATGTGGCTCTGGGAATTCTTTCTTCTGTGGTGAGCTGTGAGTGACACACTTCAGGTTAGTCGCATTTTAGTTTATCATCAACTGTTATGACGGTTGAAAGCCAGGTGCGGAAGAGAAGGGGTGAAGTTCTGTTTCCTGCACGGAAACAGCATACAAGGAAGCCGCTGTGGTGAAACAACGAGGAGTTTCTTCAGGTCATAAACGAGGAATTGTCTCTTGCACAGCGGTACATGAGAGCGTCTCCCGACTTCCCAAAGGTTTGAAAATATCGCGAGCAGTAATAAAATGATGAAACAGTGTAATTACAGGAGTACGGAGAACTGACGCAGTGTCGTAGCGATCATAACTGGCGCCCGGGGCACAACACTTTATGGGTGTCCCACGCCCTCGGCGCACAGACAATACATAGAGGGTCTGTGGTACGTTATTCAGCGCTCCCTGCAGTGTCACGCTGTACTGGTAGTTGCCGTGTTTCGGGATGTCATTCTACAGTTGTGTTGAAAGGAGAGTTCATGTATGGTTTTGTAAGCCATGCAGTTGCTGAACTTCTTTTCGGAATCGTGCCTGTCGAGTGCTCAGAGTATAAATGTACCCACATATCTAGAATAAAGATTGGTGTAAATATTTTTACATATTGCATTCTGTAACTGTGCTGTTTTTTGTGTACAATCATTTATGTACTTGTGTAATACAGCTCGTTTCATCCAAGTTCCGCTAAGCATACAATATTCCGAGAATTTTGGATCTATAGAGATGCTAACAAAGGCTTGCATCATACTTTGCAACATTTCCAAAACGTCAGGAGCATACGACTGTAAGCTTTTTTGTGAGTGGAAACTTACTTCCTAGTTGGAAGGTATGGTCGATTACATCTTTTTCATATCAGTTTTTGACAGTTGTAACAGGCATTTCTCCATTAACTATTTTTGTTGCTTTCTGGAACCTAAATGAAGAATGCTTTCACATTAGAAAGTATGGATTACAGACACAAAGTTCTGTAATTCCGTGTGAACAGATAATTATGTTTTTAAATTATAACTTCGAATCATAATAGGAGCCTTTTGCATGCAAAGTATAAAGTACAAATTACTCTATAAATCATTCTTGTTATGATTTTATATGTTGTGGTCTTCAGTCAAGAGACTGGTTTGATGCAGCTCTCCATGCTACTCTATCATGTGCAAGCTTCTTCATCTCCCAGTACTTACTGCAGCCTACATACTTTTGAATCTGTTTGGTCTATTCATCTCTTGGTCTCCCTCTGCGATTTTTACCCTCCACGCTGCCCTCCAATACTAAATTGGTGATCCCTTGATGCCTCAGGAAATGTCCTACCAAGCGATCTCTTCTTCTAGTCAAGTTGTGCCACAAATTTCTCTTCTCCCCAAATCTATTCAATACCTTCTCATTAGTTATGTGATCTACCCATCTAATCTTCAGCATACTTCTGTAGCACCACATTTCGAAAGCTTCTATTCTCTTCTTGTCCAAACTATTTATCGTTCATGTTTCACTTCCGTACATGGCTACACTCCATACAAATACTTTCAGAAACGACTTCCTGACATTTAAATCTATACATGATGTTAACAAATTTCTCTTCTTCAGAAACTCTTTTCTTGACATTGCCAGTCTACATTTTATATCCTGTCTACTTCGACCATCATCAGTTATTTTGCTGCCCAAAGAGCGAAACTCATTTACTACTTTAAGTGTCTCATTTCCTAATCTAATTCCCTCGGCATCACCCGATTTAATTCGACTACATTCCATTATCCTCATTTTGCTTTTGTTGATGTTCGTCTTATATTTTGCCAGCTTCATTTACTGCATTTGTATATTTTCTCCTTCCATCAAATAAATTCAGTATCTCATCTGTTACCCAAGGATTTCTACTAGCCCTCGGCTTTTTACCTGCTTGATCCTCTGCTGCCCTCACTATTTCATCTCTGAAAGCTACCCATTCTTCTTCTACAGTATTTCATTCCCCTGTTCCTGTCAATCGTTCCCTAATGCTCTCTCTGAAACTCTCTACAATCTCTGGTTCTTTCAGTTTATCCAGGTCCCATCTCCTTAAATTCCCGCCTCTTTGCAGTTTCTTCAGTTTTACTCCACACTTCATAACCAATAAATTGTGGTCAGAGCCCACAACCCCTGAAAATGCCTTACAATTTAAAACCTGGTTCCTAAATCTCTGTCTTACCATTATATAATCTATCTGAAACCGTCCAGTGTCTCCAGGCCTCTTCCACGTATACATCCATCTTTCATGATTCTTAAACCAAGTGTTAGCTATGATCAAGTTATGTTCTGTGCAAAATTCTACGAGGCGGCTTCCTCTTTCATTCCTTATCCCCATTCCATATTCACCTACTACTTTTCCTTCTCTCCCTTTTCCTACTATCGAATTCCAGTCCCCCATGGCTATTGCATTTTCGTCTCCCTTCACTATCTGAATAATTTCTTTTACCTCATCATACATTTCTTCAATTCCTTCATCATCTGCGGAGCTAGTTGCCATATAAACTTTTACTACTGCGGTAGGTGTGGGCTTCGTGTCCATCTTGGCTACGATAATGCGTTCACTATGCTGTTCGTAGTAGCCTACCCGCGTTCCTATTTTTTTATTCATTTTAAACCTACTCCTGCATTACCCATATTTGATTTTGTATTTATAACCCTGTATTCACCTGACCAGAAGTCTTGTTCCTCCTGCCACCGAACTTCATCAATTCCCACTATATTTAACTTTAACCTATCCATTTCCATTTTTAAATTTTCTTACCTACCTGCCCGATTAAGGGATCTGACGTTCCACGCTCCGACCCGTAGAAGTTCAGTTTTCTTTCTCCTGATAACAACGTCCTCCTGAGTAGTCAACGCCAGGAGATCCGAATGGGAGACTATTTTACCTCCAGAATATTTGACGCTAGAGGACGCCATTATCATTTAACCATACAGTAAAGCTGCATGTCCTCGGGAAAAATTACGGCTGTAGTTTCCCCTTACTTCCAGCCGTTCGCAGAACCAGCACAGCAAGGCCGTTTTTGTATACGTATAGTCATTTCCCAAAGTTTTGATCGTCAATAGGCCGTTACATAGTTTAAATTATAGCTTCTGATAATGGTGTAGATAAGGTATGATGTGCAAAGTGTAATTTAATCTGATATTCAATCTTAGAAATCGAAATGTTGAAGGATAGTCGTGGGGCGATATTGGCCGCCTCCTGTACCACCCTCCTCCTCCCCCTGAAATCTTGCTTGTGGTGAGACTGACCAGTAGCAAAGCCTAATGTTTGCATTCGTCCCTTATTGAAACGCACTTTGCCATATTTAACAGACTTTTACTTGTAAGTGCTCTGCTAGTGATCATCTGCGGTCGCAGTATGTAAATGCAAGCTGCTGACACTGTGAAGAGATGGTGTGTATGAAGCGTTGGTGTACTATACTCGCAGGTTATATTGTTAATAAACGCTAACAGCAGCAATTTCGTGATTTCTATACGCATTGTCATGTACCACGCCCTTTTCTTTTGACGGCCGAAGACATGGCGCTGGCTTGTTTTAATTTGCTTCGCTGTGGTGGCGATATTACCTCTCTGTGGTATTCCGTCTCTTCGGTTACGACTCTACACTTTATTGGTCCCCTCACCACCCTCCAGAAAGAGCTATAGTAATATAATATAAAGAATTTAATAATAGTATATTGGCACCCGGGGCAAGGTAAAACGCCATGCCCTCCCTCCCCTCGCTACGCCGCTGAACTGACTAACTAACTGATTTGTCGAGAAATTCCTCACAGAGGGTTTTTACCTACGACTTGTAGATAGGAAGAAAAGGAGCAATATTCGTGCACACAGCTGATAAAAATAACTCCTGAATGGGTGAGTGTAGCGAACTGAAGTAACTCTTTGAATCTATCAACGGTCATAACTGATGACGAGAGTTGGCTTTATACAAAATTGAAATGGTTGTACAGCGTTATTGGCTGGGAGATCCAAGTCTAGAATTGTTCGGCCGCCTGGTGCTAGTCTTTCTATTTGACGCCACACCGGCAACTTGGGTGTCTTTCTGATGAAGATGAGGTGAGATGATTAGGATAACACAAACACTCAGTTCCTGAGCGAAGAAAATCACCAACCTCGTTGGAAATCGTACCAGGGACCCTATGATCTAGAGGCAGCGCTGTCATTCAGTATAGAACGAGCCGCAGACACAGCTGTACATCCCAGACACGACCTAGAAGCCAACTTATTAAGTGAGCGTAACTCGCCGATGTTACAAAAGATCAGCTAGTGGCATCCAATGTCCATATCATGATTTTTTCAATACACAAATCATTCTCAACTCATAACTCATTCGAAATACTAAAAATGTTAAAAAATTTCGAGACTGCAAAAATAGAGGAACAATGCGTCTATATTAAGTTTTGCGTGATACTGGAGAAAACCTTTACAGAGACACACCAAACGGTTCAGGAAGACTATGGTGATGAGTGCTTAATTCGAATCGATGTTATGAATGGGTCTCACAGTTTAAGAATGGCCGGTCGGATGTTAAAGATGACCCGCATTCAGGACGCACTTTGACTTCTACCGACGACTCTCATGTCAGGAACGTCGATGAAAATGTGCGTGCCAATCGAAGACTGACTGTCCAAGAGGTTGCAGAAGAAAGTAAGATTCCTGCTGGATCATGTCATGAAATCCTGACACAGCATCTTGGAATGCATCGTCTTGTCGCCAAGTTCGTCCCACGGTTCATGTGTTAAGACCAGAAAAACCTTCGCCTCGCAATCTGTGAAGAGCGTTTGGATCGCGCAAATGGAAACGAGGTGTTCCATAAGAGAATCATAAGAGGTGATGAGACATGGATCTACGTTTATTATGTCGAGACCAAGGTTCAATCTTCACAATGGGTGGGGAAAGGTTCTTCTAGACCAAGAAAAGCTTCTCAGGTCAGGTCAAATGTCAAAGCCATGCTGGTACTATTCTTTCACTTTGAAGGATTAGTTCACCATGAATTCGTGCCACATGTACAAACTGTTAATTAATGGTACTATCGGAACGTGTTGCGACGCCTGCGAGAAAACGTGAAAGCGGCCTGAAATGTGGCGAGACAATGCATGCTGCTCTCATCTCGATAACGCACCCGAACATTCATTCATGTTCGTGCGTGACTATTAAGGACACATGAAATGAAAAGAAAATTCGCAGACGGCGCTTCGCGGGATCCAGCAAGAGGCGTACCGAGACTACTTCCGGAAGTGGAAACGGCGTTGTGAGCTGTGTATCAATTTTGGAGGAGAGTATTTCGAAGTGGACCATGAGTAAGTAAAAGGTAAGCGCAGAAAAATGTTTTGAACAAATTTCCGGAATTTTTTGAACAGACCTCGTATACCATAGCACAGAGCCTGGAGTGTGTAATTCTTTTCCGAAAACGTCGCAGTTTATCGAGCTACCGTATTCTCACAAGCTCAGAGATGGAAACAGGTTATTGACCCAAAAGGCATGCTTTTTCAAAAAAGCTGCGCGGTTAGAGGCGCCATGTCACTGACTGCGCGGGCTTGGAGCGCCGGAGGTTCGAGTTTTCGCTCGGGCATGGGTGTGTGTATTGTTCTTAGCATGAGTTAGTTTAAATAGCGTGTATGTCTAGGAATCGATGACCTCAGCAGTTTGGTCCCTTAGGAATTCACACACATTTCAACATTTCATTTTACCAGAAATCGCACTTCAACTCAGAAAAATGGAAATCACGTTTACACTGATATATTCAGCCGAAAAATACTCTAAACGAAGTACTGTTTCTAAGTCTTTAGAGTAAATACAAAATTTTTGCTGCTGTACCTCCCCCCGCCGTCTGCTCCAACTTATATCGTGTATCGAGACTGCGATGCAGTTCTCGTATTACCTGGCATTTTTTAGTGTTATTTCCCTCAAGTGGTCGTGGGGGGGGGGGGGGGGGAGGTTGCTGGCAGCGATACAGACAACATGCTTTTCAGCCAGTAGACATTAGTGTCTAACTTAAGGGGAGTTGGAACACCCTATCCCGACAACGTTAAATTTAGTGAATTGGCTTCCCTGTATTTGAGAAACCACTGTAGCCATTGACATGAAACTTTTACTGATCATTAAACTGTACGTTCTGAGTCTACTGAACTACAATAATTGCATTTCAGCCAATTTTTTAATTTCATGGTTAAAATTTTGTGTACTTTTTTGTACGTTATCTTAAATAATGTTATTGTACATAACATTATGTTCTTCTTTTAGTTCGGTAGGCTCAGGATATGTGTTATTACTCACTGAAAATTTGAATACTCTACTCGAAGTGGTTTCTGAGATTTAGGGAAAAACGCAACATAAAATGTAAATTTTCAGGAGCGGCTTATAAAGTTTCAAAAGACTGTAACTCACTTAATATATGCTTAATTTTTTATTTTTATTTTAAGTCACTCAGAAGCACCCTGCACCATACAGTATATCATACTCTTGATCTTTTTCCAATTTTTTCTTCTTTCTGGATTCCTTAGTGGCCAACTGTGCTGCATACTCTGCTTTATCAATGCGAAACTTGTCCATCCGTTCAAGTTCTCTGATGCAGTTTTCTCCAGGATTAATTCCCATAGGCTGTAGCACTTTCACCCTACCAATGTTGCCATCATTAAAAGCAATAACAGCATCACTGATCCCTCGCTTTAGTGTCTTCATTCCAACGAAAAACATTTTTTGGTATTTCTTCAGTAATTCAGGATTTGCCAGGTCTCTGTAAATAGACTTTATGGTACCCATGACTGCTCCTGGGGTGGAATGTTTATGGCTGTATGAACTGTTTGAGTACTGGGCGTTGCAGTAATTTCACCATGAATCAGGTCCAGGACGGCAAAGGTGCTGTACTGGTTTTTTTATCAGTTGACAGTCTGTGGAAGAAGGTAGCCCATACTGCCTGCTTCATTTTCAACAAATCATCAGTATCATTTCTAATTGCCATCCCATAATACTGCTGTAGTTCATCAATCATTTGTCTGTCAGCCTGCCTCTTATGGTTTACCATCAGAAAGTTTCTTATCTCTCAAACTTTGTTTCAACTTCCTCAACCTGGTGCCCATCGTCTTCTGGACATGACCAACATAATCCAGTTTTGTGATCATCTTCTTACCATAAGGGTGAGCAGCTACTACACTGTTATATGCTTTTGATTCTCCATCACCTAAGAACTTAGTGTAACACATTCCCCTTTCGTTCACAGATCGACTTAAAACTTCAATAGCTGCAGGGGCCTCCATACCACTACTTGTTCCTTCATAATTTTTGTCACAGATATGCCCTTCTTCACTCCCTGATTTACGCTTATAACAACGTTTGGTTAAAATTCGGAAATCTGTTACCTTTCCAGTATCCACACTGTCACCGTAGCAACAGAATTCTTAGAACAGTAGTCACGCCTCTGCCAAATGCCATCAAAAGCTACTGGTATGTCAGTCATAACATCATTTATTTCATCAGCTTCGTTTGCAGCACCCTTCATTGAATCACATGCAACAGATTCCACAGCAGCTCCAATAAATCCTGCATACTTGTCGATTTTACAAGATGGGCGTGACATATTCGTCACGACACACGTTTTTTCTGCTGCAATGTGTCCTTTACCAATAGCTCTCAATCCATAAAACCACCTAACATTTACTTCAAAATAATTATCTGTACACTTGTCAGAATTCCAAAATGAATGAGTATATTTACAACTGGCACAAATAATGATACGTTTCCTGGCTAGTCCATTTGATACCTCACTGTCTTCATGTAAACTAACCAGCCCACCACATATTTTACAGCACACACATTCACCTAACACCGTTGTTAGGATGTTTAAATCTATCAGAATATAATCCATCCTACCATTTACCTCACTTTACAATTTAATCTGCGAAGCACTAATTGGTGTTTCTCTAGATACTGACGAGTTTGCCTGTATTTCATTGTCTGTAACTTCACATCCCACATTGTTGTTGTTGTTGTGGTCTTAAGTCCTGAGACTGGTTTGATGCAGCTCTCCATGCTAATCTATCCTGTGTAAGCTCCTTCATCTCCCAGTACCTACTGCAGCCTACATCCTTCTGAATCTGCTTAGTGTATTCATCTCTTGGTCTCCCTCTGTGATTTTTACCATGCACGCTGCCCTCCAATGCTAAATTTGTGATCCCTTGATGCCTCAGGACATGTCCTACCAATCGATCCCTTCTTCTAGTCAAGTTGTGCCACAAACTCCTCTTCTTTCCAATTCTATTCAATACCTCCTCATTAGTTATGTGATCTACCCATCCAATCTTCAGCATTCTTCTGTAGCACCACATTTCGAAAGCTTCTATTCTCTTCTTGTATAAACTATTTATCGTCCATGTTTCACTTCCATACATGGCTACACTCCATGCAAATACTTTTAGAAACGATTTCCTGACACTTAAATCAATACTCGATGTTAACTAATTTCTCTTCTTCAGAAACGCTTTCCTTGCCATTGCCAGTCTACATTTTATACCCTCTCTACTTCGACCATCATCAGTTATTTTGCTCCCCAAATAGCAAAACTCCTTTACTACTTTAAGTGTCTTATTTCCTAATCTAGTTCCCTCAGCATCACCCGACTTTATTCGACTACATTCCATAATCCTCGTTTTGCTTTTGTTGGTTCATCTTATATCCTCCCTTCAAGACACTGTCCATTTCGTTCAACTGCTCTTCCAAGTCCTTTGCTGTCTCTGACAGAATTACAGTGTCATCTGCGAACCTCAAAGATTTTATTTCTTCTCCCTGGACTTTAATACCTACTCCGAATTTTTCTTTTGTTTCCTTTACTGCTTGCTCAATATACAGACTGAATAACATCGGGGAGAGGCTACCCTGTCTCACTCCCTTCCCAACCACTGCTTCCCTTTCATGCCCCTCGACTCTTATAACTGCCGTCTGTTTTCTGTACAAATTGTAAATAGCCTTTCGCTCCCTGTATTTTACCCCTGTCACCTTTAGAATTTGAAAGAGAGTATTCCAGTCAACATTGTCAAAAGCTTTCTCTAAGTCTACAAATGCTAGAAACGTATGCTGAACACAATGTTTCCCTTTATTCGAAAATCTATTACATGAAACCCACGTTTCTTAAAAACACTTCGTGTTGGCGTCATGCTGTACTTTTTGAGAGATTTACCAATCTATTCGTCACACTTCCTTCGAAAAATGTTAGCAGTTCGACATACAACGCGTGTTTATACTATGGAACGATACGATACTGTTTTTGAGAGTGCAACAATCCACAGCCTTCTATATAAATGATTACTGATTTTACAGATCTTGAAGTAATGCACGTAAAAATTTTAATATTTTCAACCGCTGCAGGTTATATTTAAAATAATAAAGTAAAATACTTCGCATGTTAGGTTATAAATGATATATATATTTCGGAAACTTGCAAATTTTATTATGAGATAAAAATCCGAAAATGTGAAAAAAACTTTCTTTCCGTTCTAACTCCCCTTAAACGCAAAAACAAAAAAGTCAGGGAGATATATGGACTATGAATTTAAATTATTTTAAACGGGGATGTTTATGGAAGAAGGTCCATATGGAGGGAGATAAGAGAGTGGTGGTGATGAGGCCTGAGGACTGGTAAGAGATGGCGACGAGACAATGATGGCTGTGGGGGATGAGGAGACAGGAGTAGCTGGTGTTGGGAGCTATTGATCTGAGAGGAAAAGGGATGGTGTGGGGGCAACAGGAATAGGGAAGAAGAAGACAGAACGTGGGAACTCTTGGGGATGGATAGATATGGTAGGGTGTATTCGCAGTTTGTCTGGGTGGAGTTCATGGTCTGGGAGAGGGAGTCAGTTGAAATTTCTTTGGGAGAGGACATGGAGAGTGCGTAGGAGGAGGGCTGGTTTGGTGTGATATGTATGTAGAGGCGCAGCAGCACACTAGAATTGGAAAGGAGATGGGAAACAGTAGCATTATTGGAGTCGTACTTACGGATGGTATAAGTTATTCAGAGTTGTTCAAGGTGAGTGAGGAGTTTTGGGAATTTAATGACTTGGTAAAGGATCCTTGTGGGGAAAGCTCATAATCCGAAAGATTCTATCATTTTATAAATGAGAATTTGAATACTATGAGAATTTTTCGTGATTTGTCTACTGCAGGGAGCACTTTAAGTTTAAACTGGCTTACCCTTTTCTCCTTCAATATCAACCTCGACCAACATACTGTTTATTTCCATTTTGGTTCTAACGTGGGACAACGTTTGAGACACTGTATTTGGTACTGTGTTTTCGTCTGGATTGCTGTCACAGGTAGTCTAGCACATTTCCTCGTGATAAATCTCTGGCCATCAGATAGCTGTACACAATATGATAGTAAACTAAGTAGCTTTTGGAGGGTACTGCTGCGAGTAAATTACGAGAACCACTTCTTTTATGCAGCAACAAATGTCCCAGGAATTTGAAGGTAGCAACGAAGACGAAAAGCCGTTAGATTACTGAATGAGATTTTCACTCTGCAGCGGAGTGTGCGCCGATATGAAACTTCCTGGCAGATTAAAACTGTGTGCCCGACCGAGACTCGAACTCGGGACCTTTGCCTTTCGCGTGCAAGTGCTCTACCATCTGAGCTACCGAAGCACGACTCACGGTCGCTACTCACAGCCTTACTTCTGCCAGTATCTCGTCTCCTACCTTCCAAACTTTACAGAAGCTCTCCTGCGAACCTTGCAGAACTAGCACTCCTGAAAGAAAGGATACAGCGGAGACATGGCTTAGCCACAGCCTGGGGGATGTTTCCAGAATGAGATTTTCACTCTGCAGCGGAGTGTGCGCTGATATGAAACTTCCTGGCAGATTAAAACTGTGTGCCCGACCGAGACTCGAACTCGGGACCTTTGCCTTTCGCGTGCAAGTGCTCTACCATCTGAGCTACCGAAGCACGACTCACGCACGGCACTCATTCGGGAAACATCCCCCAGGCTGTGGCTAAGCCATGTCTCCGCTATATCCTTTCTTTCAGGAGTGCTAGTTTTGAAAGGTTCGCAGGGGAGCTTCTGTAAAGTTTGGAAGGTAGGAGACGAGATACTGGCAGAAGTAAGGCTGTGAGTAGCGGGCTAAGTCGTGCTTCGGTAGCTCAGATGGTAGAGCACTTGCACGCGAAAGGCAAAGGTCCCGAGTTCGAGTCTCGGTCCGGCACACGGTTTTAATCTGCCAGGAAGTTTCATATCAGCGCACACTTCGCTGCAGAGTGAAAATCTTATTCTGGAAACATCCCCCAGGCTGTGGCTAAGCCATGTCTCCGCTATATCCTTTCTTTCAGGAGTGCTAGTTCTGCAAGGTTCGCAGGAGAGCTTCTGTAAAGTTTGGAAGGTAGGAGACGAGATACTGGCAGAAGTAAGGCTGTGAGCAGCGGGCGGGAGTCGTGCTTCGGTAGCTCAGATGGTAGAGCACTTGCACGCGAAAGGCAAAGGTCCCGAGTTCGAGTCTCGGTCGGGCACACAGTTTTAATCTGCCAGGAAGTTTCCGATAGATTAATGTTTGTCCTGTGTAAATGGAACATTTTCGGGTGGTGATCTTATCAGGTTTCTGTAAAGTGTGACGAATTCATGTTACTAGAGGGGCAAAGGGAGTTTTGGCACAGTTTTTCAGTGCAGGGCAAGAACGTTAGGGGCAAGTATACATTCAGGGGCAAACCTATCGTTTTCCTTTTATTGACAGGTCCTTAATCTATTGTTCTGCTAAGAGGATTAAGACCTCCTGAGAATAAGTCATTCTTTTGATTGCCAGGTCCTGAGCCTATTGTTCCCCCACTCCTCCCCCTCCACCTCCTCCACATCTACCACCTTCTTCCCCATCCCTCAGGGAACTCCCCTGAGCACACTTTTGATACAGATTGACTAATTAATTAAATCTATCATTTAATTAAATCCAACCTCTGGGAAACCCTGTAGCCCTCCCCATCTCCTCCTCCTACCAGAAATTGGCGGTAAAAATACTCAGTTGATCGGTCACTCGGAGGGGAATCGTTTGCAGCATATAGAATATTGTGTAAACAATGTAGACAATATGCAGGATATTGTTTATTTAAACAATTTATGGGATTCAAGGTGGTGCATAGAATATACATTATTTATTTAGTTAAAGAATTGAGCAAGAAATCGATTGCAGTGTGTGGATATTGTTTAAACAATTTACACAATGTGTTGAATATTGTTTATTTAAACAATTCACGCAATACAAGGCGAAGTTTGGAATATAGTTTGTTTATTTAGTTAAAGAATTTGTTGGGAAATTGACTGCCAACTTTGGATTACTGTTTATTTAAACAATTTGCACTATACAACACAGTGTACAGAATACAGTATATTTAAAGAAATTGTCAGGAAATCGGTAACAATGGGGAATATTCTAAAAATTGCGGAGCTTTTTTATTTTGGTTGTGCATGAAATGCTGAGTACGCTTACTTTATGTTTGCTGCTGGAGTCAGGGATGTTAGGCTCTTATTTTTTTGTTTTCCTCTCTTTTAGAAGCAATAATAGAGCGAAATAAGCCTTTTGCACTACCCTACAAAATTAATTATTTAACAATTCACAGGAGTCAAATAGATTATTTAAAACACTCACCTCCATGTTATGATGATCCTTCTTCGTAATAAAACACATTTTCAGCGTTTGTGTATCACATGCAAACATAACACAAATCAAGTAATGATATATCCGCCACAAATAAATTGTAGTGCAAAATATATCCAAGGTCTTGTATGCACCAACATTTGAGAACACATACGCCCTCCTCCACCACAACATTTCTACTAAACCAAAATATAGCCAAGGTCTTGTATGTACCAACATTTGAGAACACAAACACCCTCCTCCACCACAACATTTCCACTAAACATATCTGGTGGAAAAAAAAAATCCTACCGGTCACACAAATTAGCAATCACGAGATGTGCGCTGTTCACTGTCTACCGCATGGCCTCCCGATGTACCAGCAGGGAAAGAGACCCACACCCGAAAGCATGTGTGCACGCAATACAACTATCGGAATCAATAAGATGATCTGTCTGGAATCTGACATAGTGATTGGTTAAAAAAGTACTGTAGACTCCTAAATTGTTTCTGTCCATTGCATTTGGAAAGAGGAAGGCCTGCTGCATGACAGAATAGAGCCAACAGCAAATGCTTAAACCACAATCCAGTTCGTAGCAGTAGTTGTCATGAACTAGACGTTGGAGATAGCTGAAAACACTCGCTCAGCCCGTGCGCTCCTTTCCCGAGGTCCACACACAGTGCATCCACTCCCATGTTCAGCGCCAGTGCCGCGTAAAGAGGTCAGTGAAAATTACCGACATGGCTGCAGCCACAGTCGTGGACGCACACGTATGCCAGAGTGCACCATCCCTGCCATGGAGGGCATCCGAGGATGACTGTAGTGGGAGGAATTCAGATGTTATCAATATGTCCAGTGCAAACATCCATCATTTTGAATCTTCTCTCATGTAGCATACACGCATCTGCTTGTGTCATGCGCACCCAGGACACCGGTCACTTCGCCAGTCCTCTCTGCTGCAGGCAAGATCAGACAGGTAGGCGTATTCTTTGTACACATAAAAGGCTGAGCTAATCCGTTATTCCAGGTTGCTGACTCCTCGTGACCACCCTTGCAGGCAAGCGCAATGCACTGCGAAACAAGCAGCTGCAGCTTGAACGTATACAGGAGTTCTAAACAATTCCACACTGACATAGGCACACCAGTTTAAAAAATCTACGCAATCCGAGCCAACAATGTTGTTACCATATACCTCGAATTTCTCATATAAACGGTAGATTCCCCCCAATTTATACAAGTTATTTTCGAAGATGGAAGAAATCGGACAATACACACGTTTTCAAGTCGCTAAAGTATCACTACTTGTGAAAATCCTTTACAGGAATATGGGTTAGGCTATATTCTCACGAACTATTCTTTCATTAAGTAGAAAAACTCTTTCCTTACCTGTCACGTTCTGCGTCACAGGGCTAGAATATTAAACTCATTTTTAGCTCACAATGGAGTGCTAAGATCTACCACTGTCACAGGACGCCTCCTCACTTTCGAACTCTCTCTTAAGGTAACCAAATGTCTCGGCTCATACAAAGTCTTTTAAGGTAACAGCACAGAGAAGTTGTAAATATAAGTTTTATATTGTATATCACTTTATAAATTTGATTACAAATCTGATTTTCTGGTTGTCTCTCCCTGAATAGATGGACGATTGAAATATCATTAAAAGATTTCGCCGCACGAAAAAAACGCCAAGTGAAAAATCATATCTGTGGTGCACTAGCCATTGCCTACACCTGCTAGGTGGAATGTCATTAATATCAAATTGATAGACTAATTAAATAAATTGATCATGATAATCAGTTTTTCTTTTTCAGTAGTCGGATTACACTCACTGGGTAGTTCAAATGGGAATGCTTGGAGGGAAGACGATGTTCTTGTCGAGGAACATCATTGAGAACCGAATTTTAAAGCTGATCACAGAAGGATTCTACCACCAGAAACATACATTATGTGTAAGGACTGCGGTATTAAAAACACAATCACAATTACTATGTTACTGTCACCCTTCATAAAAAGCGGTCTTGGTTCTACAGGTACATACAAGAGTTGCAGATAGTGTTTCGTTTTCTGGTGGAAATGCTGTATGTGATTTGGAATCAAGTCTTTCCATTCAACCACGTACCTGCGTTGGATCCTATGAAGATGTCTTTTAATGATTACAGCCACTAGTAATAATATTCGTGGCACCCTAATATCTCGAAATGAGTCAGCGTTTTCGAACCTACCTGCTGCAGTAGAACTCCAACGCGTTTTTAGATAGTCCATATGCATCCTGATAACTGCTCCTCCGTCTCTCCCCATCGCCTCTGCAGCTTTGTGCGTGCGATCATTCCAATTTAAGTCACAACTGATCAGAAATCAGAGAGCACTATATCTACCACCTTCTGCGGAAACAGGGTAAGCTGAGTTAATACAACAGGACCGTGTTCTGACCACTCGATGGAAATGGAAACATTTGTTGCAGCTCCACCAATGGTGGATAATGTGTAAGGTCAGCGCCAAAACGAAGCTTTCTCCTGCAACACGAGGCAGTATAAAAAACAGTACGAACTGTTATGGTGGTGTTTCTTATCTGGAAAGTTAAGAAGAATCCACATGGTACAAGAACTGGAAGAAGTACGAGGATTTTGCTACTGCAATGCGATGAATTTCCAAACTACATACGATTACTACACTCTGAAGGAGATCTGCGTCCCTCAGGGTGCATTCATGTCTGTCACCCAAATATTTTATCTTTGTTATTTTGTTCCATCCAACAGAGAAAAACTATGAACTATAAATGCTCCACTAACTTCATCTGACAGTGAACTCAATAAACTATTTATCGCATCTCTATTACGATATCGAAAACCGTTACCGCCTGCATGCCAGCATCGAGCATATGTGGTGATCCTGTTACATATAAAAGTATTGATTCAATGGAGCAGGTGGCCAATGATCAAAGTCGCTTGCACAGACCAGCATAAAGTTTCATCGCCTGTACTGTAGGAGGATCATATACTACTGGCCATTAAAATTGCTACACCAAGAAGAAATGCAGATGATAAACGGGTATTCACTGGACAAATATATTATATTAGAACTGACATGTGATAACATTTTCACGCAATTTGGGTACATAGATCCTGAGAAATCAGTACCCAGAACAACCACCTCTGACCGTAATTACGGCCTTGATACGCCTGGGCATTGAGTCAAACAGAGCTTGGATGACGTGTACAGGTACAGCTGCCCATGCAGCTTCAATATGATACCACAGTTCATCAAGAGTAGTGGCTGGCGTATTGTGACGAGCCGGTTGCTCGGCCACCATTGACCAGACGTTTTCAATTGGTGAGAGACTGGATAATGTGCTGTCCAGGGCAGCAGTCGAACATTTTCTGTATCCTGAAAGGCCCGTGCAGGACCTGCAACATGCGGTCGTGCATTATCCTGCTGAAATGTAGGGTTTCGTAGGGATCGAATGAAGGGTAGAGCCACTGTCGTAACACATCTGAAATATAACGTCCACTGTTCAAAGTGCCGTCAATGCGAACAAGAGGTGACCGAGACGTGTAACCAATGGCGCCCCATACCATCACGTCGGGTGATACGCCAGTATGGCGATGACGAATACACGCTTCCAATGTGCGCTCACCGCGATGTCGCCAAACACGGATGCGACCATCACGATGCTGTAAACAGAACCTGGATTCATCCGAAAAAATGACATTTTGCCATTCGTGCACCCAGGTTCGTCATTGAGGCGCTCCTGTCTGTGATGCAGCGTCAAGGGTAACCGCAGCCATGGTCTCCGAGCTGATAGTCCATGCTGCTGCAAACGTCGTCGAACTGTTCGTGCAGATGGTTGTTGTCTTGCAAACGTCCCCATCTGTTGACTCAGGGATCGAGACGTGGCTGCACGATCCATTACAGCCAGGCGGATAAGATGCCTGTCATCTCGACTGCTAGTGATACGAGGCCGTTGGAATCCAGCACGGTGTTCCGTATTACCCTCCTGAACCCACCGATTCCATATTCTACTAACAGTCATTGGATCTCGACCAACGCCAGCACCAATGTCGCAATACGATAAACCGCAATGACGGTAGGCTACAATCCGACCTTTATCATATTCGGAAACGTGGTGGTACGCATTTCTCCTCCTTACACGAGGCATGACAACAACGTTTCACCAGGCTACGCCGGTCAACTGCTGTTTGTGTATGAGAAATTGGTTGGAAACTTTCCTCGTGTCAGCACGTTGTAGGTGTCGTCACCGGCGCCAACCTTGTGTGAATGCTCTGAAAAACTAATCATTTGCATATCACAGCATCTTCTTCCTGTCGGTTGAATTTCGCGCCTGTAGCACGTCATCTTCGTGGTGTAGCAATTTTAATGGCCAGTAGTGTATCTCACAGCCTTTGCCATGTACAAAGAATGTGCATTTCTGTTTAATCTAGCCTGCAGCAGCGATGACTGACGAAGTGACCAGTATTCTGTTTGAGCATGATGGAAGTGGACATGTGTGTGTTACATGAGAGAAATTCAAAGGATATTGCTCTGGAGGTATTGATAACATCCAAATTCCTACCACTCCAGTCATCCCTGGATGTCCTCCATGGTCTGGGGTTGGTGCAACCTGGCATATATGCGCATCCACGACTGCGGCTGCATCTGCACCGATAATTTTCACTAACCTCTTTACATGGCACTGGTGGTGTACATTGGGGCAGATACGCTGCATGTGGGCCTTGGGACAGGAGCGTGTGCAGTTTGCAAGTGTTTTCAGCTATCTCCAACATCTGGTTCATAACAACTACTGCTACGAATTGGATCGTGGTTTAAGTTTGTTGTGTTTAGTGATTCTCAATACATAGCAGTGGGCTCTGTCTTGCAGTGGTATTTACTATTGTCTCTATCCTATCACACACTAAACCTCTCCATCTTCCTTCTTGCGAATGTAGGAAAGAGAAGCAATTTAGGAATTCTATTGTACTTGAAAAAACCCAATCGTAATATCAGATTCCCCATTGATGGCGATCTCTGACATCTAGCCATGACAATTTATTGCTACAGACTGGATGATGGTTTAAGTGTGTTGTGTTTAGTGCTTCTCAATACATCGCAGTAGGCTCTGTCTCGCAGTAATATTTCCTGTTGTCTGTTGTGTCATGCACCTTTCTACCTTCTTCTGAATGTAGCGCAGAGACGCAGTTAGGAATCTAAAGTACTTTTAAAAACCAAATCGCAACATAAAATTCGCAATAGATCGATTTATTGTTTAAGATAGTTATATTGCATGCACACATGCATTCGAGTGGGGGTGTCTCTCCCAGCTGTTGTGGACAGAGGCTACGCTGTAGACAGTGAATGGCACACGCCTCGTGATCCCTAGGTTGTGTGATTGGTAGGATTTTTTTTCACCAGGTACGTTTAGTGGAAATGTTGTGGTGGAGGAGGGTGTTTGTGTTCTCAAAGATTGGTGTGTACAAGACCTCAGATATATTTTGCACTATGATCTGTTTGGTGTGTAAATTTCATTACTTGATTTGTGTTATGTTTGCATGTGATACACAAACACTGAAAACATGTTTTATTATGAAGAAGGATCATCGCAACATGGAGGTGAGTGTTTTAAATGATCTATTTGACTCCTATAAATTGTTAAATAATTAATTTTTTAAGGTAGTGCAAACGGCTTATTTCACTCTATTATTGCATCGAAAAGTGAGGAAAATATCGAAATTGCGTCAGCTTTCCCTTTGTCTCCAGCATTACCCAATAGGAACACTGTATTCTGAGGAGAAATGCAAACCACTATCTTCATGTTTGGAAACGCGGTTCACACAGGCAATTAGGGAGTGGCCTCCCGAGACAGATAAAGACAGGAGGCGAGTCTGGAATTTCCCAATCAACAAAATGCCACCACTTGATGCTTTGTTTGGCGGCTGCGAGATCAAAGGATGCCGATATGTGGTCGGTGGTCACTGGTGTTTAGTAATGTCATTTGTAAGGAGGACACTGGTCTATTTTGACCTTTGTGGTGGTGCTCTGACGATAGAGACACACACGGATACCCAAAATGGCGGCTACTGTACTGCACTTCATTCCATTCATGATCTGTAGACCCTTTTTGCAAGGTTTAACTGTCAGTGCAATATGACTGGTGTGTGTGTGTGTCTCGATCTGTTTAAATATTCCATATTGCGGTAGACTTCCTGAAAATGTGTGTGTGAATTCCTAAGGGACCAAACTGCTGAGATCAACGGTCCCTAGACTTACACACTACTGAAACTAACTTGTGCTAAGAACAAAAAACACACAACCATGACCGAGGGAGGACTCAAACCTCCGGTGGGAGGGGCCGCACAATCCGTGACACAGTGCCTCAAACCCCGCAGCCACTCCGCACACTTCCTGACAAATTCTTTAAATAAACTATATTCAATCCACCATCTTGTATACTGTAAATTGGTGAAAAAAACAGTATTCCATAGTTTGCAGTCAGAGCCGCACGGGGTAACCACAGGGTTCGAGACGTTTTGATATGTTTCGCATGGCTCCCAATTTTGGAGTTTGAATCCTCCCTTGGCCATGGGTGTGTGTGTTGCCCTTAGCTTAAGTTAGTTTAAGTTAGATTAAGTAGTGTGTAAGCTTAGGTACCGATTACCTCAGAAATTTGGTCCCAAAGGAACTTACCAAAAATTTCCAAATTTCTGCTGTCAATTTCCCCACAAATTCTCTAACTAAATAAATAAACTGTATTCCAACCATAGCATTTTACCGCGTAAATTGTTTAAATAAACAATATCAACATGTTGTCTAAATTGTTTAAAGAATATTTCATACACTGCAATCGATTTGCTGACAAATTACTTAACTAAATACGTAAATTAAATTCCATAAACTGCCTTGAATCCCATAAATTGTTTAAATAAATAATTTTCCACATATAGTATAAATTGTTTAAACATTATTCTATACACTGCAATTGATATCCTGACAAAATCTTTAACTAAACGAAGAACAAACGATATTCTGTGCACTGCCTTGAATCCCATAAATTGTTTAAATAAACAATATTCCACACATTGCCTGAATTGTCTAAACAATATTCCATACACTGCAATCAATTTCCCTCCAAATAAACGATCAACTGAGTCTTTTTCCAGCCAATTTATAGGAGGGGGAGTTTTGGGGTGGGGGTTCCCAGAAGATGGATTTAATTAATGGATTAGTTTAATTAATTAGGCAATCAAATTGATATCAAAAGTGTGCTTGTAATGGCAAGGGGAGTTCCCTGAGGGAAGGAGGAGGTGGCGGTGGACAGGGAGGGAGAGGAAGGAGAGGGGTGGGGGATCAATAGGTTAAGTGCCTGGGAAGTGTCAATCAAAAGGAAGGATTATGCCCAGGGATCATAACCTGGGATCAAAAGGATGGATTATGGAGGTCTTAACCCTGTTAACACGGCAATAGGTTAAGGACCTGTCAATCAAAGGAGAACATAGGTTTGCCCCTGATTGTATACTTACCCCTAATGTAGGCAACTCACACTAACAAACTCTGACATAACTCTTTTTGTCAAAAAATGGTGCAAATGGCTCTGAGCACTATGGGACTTAACTTCTGAGGTCATCAGTCCCCTAGAACTTAGAACTACTTAAACCTAACCAACCTAAGGACATCACACACATCCATGCCCGAGGCAGGATTCGAACCTGCGACCATAGCAGCAGCCCCATTCTGGACTGAATCTTTGTCCCACTACTCACGTTTCCTCAATGTACTCGCCCATGAATGGAACCCAAATATTTATACCACTCTTTTACAGAAGAGCTTATACGTGAAATGTGACTTCTAAAAATGTGTATGGAATAGAGGAAAGCGAAGATTACTTCACACACACACACACACACACACACACACACGCACACTCACAGCCACAACCACACACACACACACACACACACATACACACACACACAGCCACAACCACACATACACACACACACACACACACATACACAAATATGTGGCACGCATAGAAAAAATGTTTCACGGGAACAGAATCTTACGTAATACTGAACTTGTCTCTACATTCTATGGAGCAAATATGTGCCCATTTTATAGCACGTCATCTAAAGTCAACCCCACTCTTCAAGGACGTTTTCTACTGCCTTCAGTTTGCCCATATATCTATTAGCCCTATTTCCCACCTACAATAAACAGCAGCTAGGAAGAACACTTTGTAAAAGGTAAATAAATCAGAGGAGAAGGGAAAGGGATTGGAGGCGAAAGTGGTGTCTGTGTTGTTATATGATTAGTAATTTATATACGTACAAGGTTATAACTGGGTGTCTGTTTTATAATTAGGTGTTCCACGTTTCTCATGGCAAAAGAGTCTATTGGTGGACGTCGGAGAAAGAAAATTTGCCATTTAATGCTAGCTGGCATTGTGTTTACTAGAGACGAATTTTGGGCTTGGGGCATTGTGATTCGAGAAGAAGGAATTGGTAAGTCTCCTGTTGTTTTAGGGGGAAGAATTAAGTACTGAACTGGTGTTCTGCTGGAACATTGTTCATCTTTAGAAATGATGCCTTGCTTTTGGCAAGGATTAAGGGCTATTGCATCGTGATTGTTCTGTCGTTCATTTGCAGGTAACTTCGAAAAGTCTTAATTAAGAAAACAGTGTCTTGAATTCGCATCAGCGATTAATTTCTGACCCATGTTCTCGCTTTTTTCTGATCTAAGATTTATTGAATGAAACAAACACTTGTCTAACGGATGTGAACTAAGTAGAACAGCATATCTTTCAGCAGACTGACAGTCTCGTATATCTACATTGAGCTATGTGTGTGAGTTTAAGACTGAGCGTATACGATCGGAAATTTATTTTCTAACTTACTGTATATATGTTTTTTTACTTTTGGGTGTATATTCACAGAGATGGAACAGTACTTTCTGCTGAAATATGTTGAAATGTACACCAGAAATAAGGAAATCCTCATATGCAAAAACTCTTTGCCGATTGTTTATTCCTTGGCCTGCGGTTCAAATGTAAAACGAAACAATGGCTGAGCGTTGAGGCAGTGTTGTTAATGTATGAACGCCCTTTAGGCTCTAAATCTCACAGTATTAAATTTCAAATGAAACAGTAACGTAAAATTCCCACAATTATTTGGGTTATAAATTTAAAGTAAAATGAGTGCACAGTTAATGAAACGGAGCCTGTTCAGTACAGCTAACAAAGAGAAATCAACTGAGAGTCTGACAAAACGGGAACAGTGGGTTCAGAAGTCAGGTGAGTAGAAAATTTTGCCTTATATTTTTTTCATATGTTGTATGCCAGTAAATGAATTAGTGATTTTAACGTAGCATTTTTTGTAACATGTTCTCACTCATCCATCCATGATGAGAAGTGAAATAACACGATGCTCTGACTTGTGCATCTGTCATCGACACTGTTTAACATGTTGCCATTCAGTTATATTATAAATCCGGGCAGTTAACGGTTCAAATGGATATTGTTTACTACTACAGCACATCTTACGATAGATATTAAAAATTTCTTTTCCAGATGCATAGATCTGATTACTCTTTTGAAAATCGAGTGCAATGAGCTATTGTAATGACTGAGGAAACTACCTTTGAGTCGAGATTCATATTTAATGAAAGAAAATTTATTAGAGAACACACCGAAGCGAAAGTAGTATCACGGATACCGAGAAAGTATGATAGGATTAGTACTATTAATGGCACATATCTCCTTTTTCTTCAGCGTGTATCTGGTCTGTGGCAGCATCTGGTTGGCACCCGCCATACAGTAATCATTTTCATTTATTTGTTTTTACTTAGGTAGGCAAATGCGCTTCGTAACCACAATCGTCAGTTATCCTAAGCGAGGAACTCGAGGACACCATCAGTCTTTGAATCATATAATCTTTGCCCTAGTGTACATTCTTATTTAAGTCTCGGAGAATAATAACACCAGTTACGGGGCGACAGAAAAAAAAGACGGTATTTTAACTGTTTGTATGTTATGTTTATGAGGTGGTATGCAAAAACGCTGTAACATGTGAATACACTATCACCAATTAAGTATTTTAAGAATCATAACTGTCAAACATTTAATTGAAGTTGCTACTTGCCACGGGAAGTGGGGATTAGTGAAAAATGGGACACAACCCATCGGCTTTGACCAATGACGTCAGAAGTTGGCAGAGATGGTGTATTGCACAGAATTCACAGCAAAGACGAATGGTGAGAAACAAAGGGAAGCAGGACAAAGACAGCGGTAATTTCCAAGAATATTTGCCTGTCGAAGGCGCGGCCTGCAAACGATATATATCGAACGTGCGATTCCAAATTGATCACGCGACTCTGGTGGCGGGCGTTATGATAAATTATTTGTGAGATGCTAAGGAAAACCCAAACGATTTATGACGGTAGTGAGTGGGATGTCTGGTATTGTAGACATTTCTTCTGTCGATTGCCTCACGTAGAAGAATCTAATTCCATCCTTACGCAAAGCAGAAAATTATTTTAATTTTTGTCGGAAATATGACACTATACCCATATTTTTGCGTGACATTGGCAGAGTCTACCCAGGTTACGGCAAAGAGGGAATGCTTACCGTAGCATACCCATCAAGTGGACTTTCTCATGACGACGACGACGACGAGTGAGATAAGTCGTTATCTTTGTAATTACAACTAATTTAGTAACGCTCTTCTTTTGTCGTTTCTGTGGTGACCACTATAAACATGCTCATAACGCCCGCCACCACAGTCGCGTGATTGATTTGGCTGAAATGGCTCTGAGTACTATGGGACTTAACTTCTAAGGTCATCAGTCCCCCAGAACTTAGAACTACTTAAACCTAGCTAACCTAAGGACATCGCACACATCCATGCCCGAGGCAGGATTCGAACCTGCGACCGTAGCGGTCGCGCGGTTCCAGACTGTAACGCCTAGAACTGCTCGGCCACCCCGACCGGCGTGATTGATTTAGAATCGCACGTTCTATATATATCGTTTGGAGCACGCAGCTCGATAGGCAAACATTCTTGGAAATTACCAAGGAAATAGATGGTAGACATATATAACGTACATCCATATCTCGAACATAACGTTGGGTCCATCGTTTCTATGAATCCTATTATCCCAGTCTTCGGTTGATCTATGGCTCAACTGAAGAATGGGATACTAGCGCAGAAAATAAAGGAAAAAAGGGACAGAAGTAACGTTAGGAATGGCCTACCTCAGTTGACACATATGAGAAGTGATTTAAGTTGCTTCAGTACGTCGAGAACATCTACTTCCAAGTTACTCACGGACTTTTTTCTTCGAAAAACTACATCCAAAATTCAGGTGCGCCTTATATTCGAAATTAATATAAAATTGCCCAGTGTTTCACTTAGAATGTCCGCCAGTCTTAAAAATTCCCATATATTTGATGCTGTGGGAAACCTATTCCTATTTGGGAACACTGGATTCAGCTGGCAGCAACACTGCACCGATTTTTCAGTTGACCAATGTTACGTATGTCGTTTTCTTCGTCTTCGCTAGCACTAGTATCCTATTCTTCAGTTGACCTAAGTAAGTCAACTGAAGTACGGGGTACACATTTTCGTTTTCGATAGTAAAGTATCAACTGAAAAATATCGTAGTAATACTAGTGCTAGCGAAGACGGAAAGAAGCGCTAATCACGTACTGCAGTTAAGATAGATAAATCCATACCTACAAACGAAAAACAAAAAGTAAAAATTGTCCAGAATGAAAAAAAAATTCTTCCAAATTATCTCAAACTCACTAAGAATGGAACTAAGTACCGAATGAATTGGAACGACCAAATGATTTGAATTAATACAAGCGACAAATGTCGTACACAGAGTCTAGCCCTCTCTTTCAAAATCACATGCATTTATTTCAATTTACAAAAATGACGCCTCACCACAGAGATTAACCGATTTATTATTTATGACTCGAAAATAAAGACATTAATGTTTAGGAACAAACTATGACGTAATAGGTCAAAGCGGACGGGTTGTATCCCATTCTTAGTTGACCCGGAAACTGCAGCAGCTGGTCCAAGGTCGCCCATACCCGGGGGCAAGGGCGGGCTGCCCCCTCCTCCCTAGTTCTCAGAGAAAGAAAAAAATATACAGCGTGTCCCAGCTATCTTGTCCACCCAAAATATCTCTGGAACAATAACAGCTATTGGAAAACGACTTTCACCCGTATCAATGTAGGGCTGAGGCCCATGAATGTACATATTTGGAAACATTCTAAAACGAAAGCATATGTATTTTTTAACACAAACTTATGTTTTTTTTAAATGGACCTCCTATATTTCTTCTTCAGCAATCCATAGCATGACAAAGCACATACACAATGGCGTTGATTGCATCGCAATATTCCCATTACATCCCGAGATATTGTGACGCGAAGTTGACGCTTGAAACACCCGACATGCGCTGCTAGCGCACGTCCTGAGGCTCAGGCGTGAACCCCATGCTGCCCGTAATCGCGATGTGATTGACATGTGTAATCACACCTCCATACTTATCAAGAGGTCCGAAACGAATAATACGGTCTGCTGCCATCCTGCATTAACGTCGTACATTCCAGCAGGTATTTATCCCTAGCCTGATGCGGTTCTGTAACATATCTGTGTACCGCAACGTTAGTCACAAAGTTAACTTCGCTTATCGTTAATCCGTTACTAAAAAGGTAATGCCGTTCAACGTTAAAACTTTACTTTACTGTAGATCTAGCGCAAGTGACAGTTAATCATTCACTCGTAATAGTAAAATTCATGTTGATGGTTTTAGTGAAACGAGCAAGTGGACTAAAAATTTACCGTTGTTTAGGTAAAAATGTTTTGATTTGGGAAGTTCAGGTAGGACATAGAACATGAATGTAAACATGTTTAACCAATTAGTTTTATTATCACATAATTATCATTGTTATGTTTATCTAATGCGTTAAATGACAAATTGTTGCAAACAAATGTTTCTTAACATCACTGGGTAAAATGGCCCTTTGTAAAAACGTCCACTGTGATACCAGCACTACATACTAAACATAGCGTTCACATCTCATGCTCAAAGTGATGCCCATTGGCTTGCATACATAGGGTCACTCTGCGGATGAAGGATGCCCTACTTCGTGCTACTGTTCTCTCTTTGATGGCTGTACAAGCATCAATAATGCGTTGCTTCATGTCCTCTGGTGTTGTTGGTTCATGTTGGTAAACAGCATCCTTCACTGCTCCCCAAAGAAAATAATCCAGCGGTGTAAGGTCCGGAGATCGGGCAGGCCACCTAACTGGGCCACCTCGTCCAATCCACCTACCAGGGAACTTACGGTTCAGAAGTCGTCGTGCTCGTAAGGCGTTATGTGCAGGGCATCCGTCATGCTGATACCACATGACCATTCTCCAGTTCAGAGGTACGGTGTCCAAGAGAACAGGAAGATTGTGTCGTATAAATCTGGAGTATTGTCTGCCATTTTGGATGCCATTTATAAAGAAAGGTCCGATAATGGTATCTCCAATAATCCCACACCAAACATTAACTTTCCACGGACGTTGATGCTCTACCTGACGGAGCCATTCTGGATTGTCTGCGGACCAATAATGCATATTCCTCATATTGACAATTCCTTTGTTGGAGAATGATGCCTCGTCGGTAAAGAGAACATCTGCAAAAAAATTTGGATTAGAGGTTTTTGCTGAGCCCACCGACAAAATGTTACCCTACTGCGGAAGTCATTTCCATGAAGATCCTGGTATAAATGTACGTGGTAAGGATGAAATTTATGACGTTTAAGAATACGCTGTGCACTTGATTTCGACACACCAACTTCACGTTCAATTTGACGTGTGCTGATTTGAGGATTCACAGCTATGGTAGCGAGCACAGCAACTTCAGCACGTTCATCTGTGCGTGTTCTAGGACGATGTCGAGGTCTTGGATTTAAGCTTCCCGTTTCACGTAGACGAGATGTGAGACGACCAAACATCCGGCGCGAAGGCGATGGCTTGTCAGGGAATAGTCATCTGTACAGTCGTTCTGCCTGAACAGCATTTCGTCCACCTACAACAGGGTACAGTACAGTTATGTAGAGTAGGGTAGAAAACAGACATATTAACTTAATAATCATAATGTTTGCCAACAGTACTATCAACAAACAAGCAATCTCATAACGTATTTCCCGTCAACGTACATTCTCCATAGATCAGCAGCATTTCTACCATATCTTCATGTGTGTACATTATACTGTACAGTATAAGTTCCACAACACAACGTTTATTCACAATGTGTACTACCTTCGTGCCGTCACTAGATTACTCTGATGCACGACTACACTGGCAAGCGGTGTACTGCACGCCAAAGCAACAACAAATGGGATGCTCGGAGGGTGGTGGAGTACAGGAGCTTGCATGGGTCGCAAATCATAAACAAGGCGAAGTGGTAACTGTGGCAGTAGTGGGAACTACACTGGACACTTGACTAGGTAGAGCCAGGCCCTGCGCGACAGGCACAATGGGCCATATAACGAATTAGATAAACCTTATTTTGGGTGTGCAGGATAAATAAGACAACCTGACGGGTGTACACCGATCGGTACTGGTTCATATTGTGTACGTAGATACGTAAAACGTGCAAGAGGGAAACCATTATGTGCTTATGAGAGTTGATGGCAGCAGACCGTATTATTCGTTTCGGACCTCTTGATAAGTATGGAGGTGTGATTACACATGTCAATCACATCGCGATTACGGGCAGCATGGGGTTCACGCCTGAGCCTCAGGACGTGCGCTAGCAGCGCATGTCGGGTGTTTCAAGCGTCAACTTCGCGTCTCAATATCTCGGGATGTAATGGGAATATTGCGATGCAATCAACGCCATTGTGTATGTGCTTTGTAATGCTATGGATTGCTGAAGAAAAAATATAAGAGGTCCATTTAAAAAAACATAAGTTTATGTTAAAAAATACATATGCTTTCGTTTTAGAATGTTTCCAAATATGTACATTCATGAGCCCCAGCCCTACATTGATACGGGTGAAAGTCGTTTTCCAATAGCTGTTATTGTTCCAGAGATATTTTGGGTGAACAGGATAGCTGGGACACCCTGTATAATGTAGGCAGGTGTTTTCTTTCCAAGAAAATGGTTTGAAAGTCGGTATTACGCACGTTTTTAACAGGGTCGGAACCGGAACTTTTTTATGGTTACTTAGAAGTTGTCATTCTTCATCATCATCTTGGACGGTTTCCAGTTTGGAACATAAGGATCTCCATCGTCTTCTGTGTTGCCACCGTCTCTCCGTCTTCTCTTTTCTTCTGGACGCATTCCTCCACTCCTTTCAGCCCTCTGTCTCTCGGTCTTCCTCTTGGTCTCTTTCCTTCCAGTTTCATCTCGTGTATCCTTCTGGATATCATCTTCTCCTCCATTCACTTAACACGCCCATACCATCTCAGCCTTGATTTCTCTATCTCCTCCTGTAATCATTGAATGTAGTTTTATCCCGTATAGCGCTTAGCGCATTTTGAGTGTTAGACCTCCCTGCTTCAGATACGTCAGCTTCAGAAGTCCCGTGAAACTTTGTATACGTGTTTTTAGAAAAGTCTAAGCATTGTGATACCAGAAACTGAAGACTGCTTAAATATGTGAAGAGCTATAGTACTATGCTTTTTCGCCACAGTATCATGGTACAGATTCCACTTTATTGACGTTTTTTCGGTAACGTGATAGGACTTGATAGCCAACAATATTTTTTTACGCTTTCTGTTACACTTATTCATATTGTCAAATCTTTGTTCTAATTAATTACGCTGCAACGACGCTGTAGACCGTGCCGAAGTATCACAAAGAAACAACGAATTTTGGATTACGAAATGGTTATAGTAAATACGGCAAGCGATTTGCACCACCTGCTTGCCCATTATTATTTTTATTATTATTTTCCATTTTTCTTTATTTACACTTCTGCTTTTTATAGGCAAGTAAAATATCAATAACATTTTTTCGCCATCTCATCAGGTAAGTAAAACCATACACTACGCACAAAAAAAAAAAAAAAAAAAAAAAAAAAAAAAAAAAAAAAAAAAAAAAAAAAAAAGCAAATCAATGCTCGAATTTTGGAATAATAAAAGATCTGAGAGCCAGCAATATTCTTTTTACGTTTTCTATTGCATTCATTATATTGTCGAATATATTCTAATTAACTGCGTTACAATGACACAGTATAGGGAACTATCTTACACAGAAATACTTAGATACCCACAAGGGCTTGATAACCTGCATAACTGGGAAGGCATTAATCAGAATGTCATGTATAAATCTGATCTGCTAGTTTCGTAAACACGTCATAAAATCGCAGAAAATATTACTGCAATACGGGACTTTATGACCTGTCTTGCTGTTTTTCAGCATTTAAAAGTGCGTCATATCAAAGTGATACTTACAATTACGCATTTGTTGTACATATATATGAAAAGTAACTGGTCCTTCTCTCATTTCTTTTTAAATCCGCAGCAATGATAATGCTGAACCACAGCTGTTACTAAAACTTACACGTGGAGAAACGTATGTAAAACAACGTGTAATATTCGAGTTATGCTGTAATACCGCAAGCAGCGTCGTCCCAAAATCAAGTGACTAGCCCGGTTTGATGTCGAGAACATGCACAGTAGGCTGTGCCCACTCCACATAATTGTATATTCTATGATGGGGACCCTTGAGCTGGTTCCACCCCCCACAACGCAATGTAGCCACCATGCTTTGCATCGGTTCTAGACGCTTCACTCCGGAACCGCGCTGCTGCTACGGGCGCCTGTTCGAATCCTGCCTCGGGCAGGGCTGTGTGTGATTTCCTTAGTTAGGTTTAAGTAGTTATAAGTCTAGGGGACTTATGACCTCATATGTTAAGTCCCATAGTGCTCAGAACCATTTGAACCATTTTGCACCGATTACCTGAACTCAGTATGCTCAGGGAGTCTCCTGTTCCAAGACGGCGTCGTGGGCAGCGCTCGCAATAGATCACAAACTTCAACACACATGTTAGCACAAAACAGCTAGAGAATACAACACGGCAAAAGGAAATACAAAATTCAACAATGTCTGCTACGTTGCCATTGCACTCATTATTGTTTGATCGCTAAGGTTGGCAGCGGGGGTGACACAAAATATTAGTGATCCGAAGTCTCGATTTCTAGTGAACTAGAAAGCCCACCAACAAGATAATATTTACAAATAGTATTTAGGTGGGGACGACCGTATAAAATCCAGGTTTGGAAAGGGGAGAAGTCAGATGGATATTGAATGAAAGAAGTATAAGAAGCTCTACGTCGGCAAAGCAAACTGAAGACCGTTGCAGGGTTACAACACAGACGTGTTGATACCTGCGAAACAGGCACGTGGTACGCCGTCACATACTACAAAATGGTTCTAAGCACAATGGGACTTAACAACTGAGGTCATCAGTCCCCTAGACTTAGAACTACTTAAACCTAACTAACTTAAGGACATCACACACATCCATGTCCGAGGCAGGATTCGAACCTGCGACCGTAGCAGCAGCGCGGTTCCGGACTGAAGCGCCTAGAACCGTAGGTCACAACGGCCGGCCACACACTACACGTCGGTAAGCTATGTCCTTTATTATGCATAGCACATCAATTAAACACTCACCAGCATGTTTGTTTGATAATTCTCTTCGCGCGCTATGGCTGTGACAACATATGTTCTGTGTAAAGTGTATTAATCCATGTTTCGTCCGAATAAATCGCTGACTGTGTTTACTGATGATCGACTTTTTCTTAAAACCCTAATGTGGTACGCATTTTTTGAAACTCGTCTCGTTCGTACTTGGTAACACAGTTATTATGAACATTTTAAAATTGAATCCCGTAGATACGAGCCGTGTCTGAAAACAACTCATAAAACATTTTTTTCAAACCAAAATTTATTTTTACATGAAGGGGCATTCCTTTAACTATTTCTCTTCATAGCTTCTACCGTTGCTCAGACATATGTCATACTGGAAATCAGCTTTTCTATGCACTCCTCATACAGAAATGTCGCCAGTGAAGTCGGCCACCGTTGAACACGTTTTTTGCGTCGTCGTCGCTGTTAAAGCGCCTTCCTCCAAATTCACGCTTCATGTTCAGGAACAAGTAGTAGTCAGAAGATGTACGATCTGGGCAGTTCAAAACAAAAGGCGTGAAATGCTCAGACAAAGCATTTTGTCGTTTCAGACCAATGTCCCTTTTCTACTGCTGTCACGCAAAACGTTATTCAGCAGATCGGTTGGGAGTAGTTCGATCATCCGCCATATACCACCGATCTCGCACCTCCTGGCTACCACTTGTACTTGAAGCATGATTTTGGAGGAAGGCACTTTTACAGCGCCGATGACGCAAAAAACGATGTTCAGCATCGGCCCCCTTCATTGGCGGCATCTTCCGTGAAGAGTGCATAGAAAAGTTGGTTTCCCGTTATGACATAGGTCTAAACAATGATGGCAACTACGAAGAGAAATAGTAAAAGAAATTATCTTTCTTGTAAAAACAAATTTTGGTTTCAAAATGGTTTTTATGAGTTTTTTTTACCAAAACGGTACTTACTCTCTCGACATGTCTCGTACAAGGACGTAGCAAGGGGATTGTCACAAGGGGGTGTCGCAAAAGGCTCGTGTAGTTCATTTTATACTGAAAGCACATGTATATAATTTGCTTTCAGGAGGCCTTCATGCAAATGGTTGTTGTTGTGGTCTTCAGTCCAGAGACTGGTTTGATGCAGCTCTCCATACTACTCTATCCTGTGCAAGCTTCTTCATCTTCCAGTAATTACTGCAACCTACATCCTTCTGAATCTGCTTTGTGTATTCATCTCTTGACCCCCCTCTACGATTTTTACCCTCCACGCTTCCCTCCATCACTAAATTGGTGATCCCTTGATGCCGCGCCGGCCGCAGGTGGCCGAGCGGTTCTAGGCGCTTCAGTCTGGAACCGCGCGACCGCTACGGTCGCAGGTTCGAATCCTGCCTCGGGCATGGATGTTTGTGATGTTGTTAGGTTTAAGTAGTTCTAAGTTCTAGGGGACTGATGACCTCAGATGTTAAGTTCCATAGTGCTCAGAGCCATTTGAACCATTTTTGAACCCTTGATGCCGCAGAACGTGTCCTACTAACCGATCCCTTCTTCTAGTCAAGTTGTGCCACAAATTCCTCTTCTCCCCGATACTTTTCAGTACCTCCTCATTAGTTTCGTGATCTACCCATCTAATCTTCAGCATTCTTCTGTAGCGCCACATTTCGAAAGCTTCTATTCTCTTCTTGTCTAAACTATTTATCGTGCGCGTTTCACACCCATACATGGCGACACATCATACAAATACTTTTAGAAAAGGCTTCCTGACAATCTATACTTGATGTTAACAAACTTCTCTTCTTTATGAACCCTTTTCATTCCGTTGCTAGTCTACATTTTATGTCCTCTACTTGGACAATCATCAGTTATTTTGCTCCCCAAATAGCAGAACTCATCTACTACTCTAAGTGTCTCATTTACTAATCTAAATCCCTTAACATCACCTGATTTAATTAGACTACATTCAATTATCCTTGTTTTGCTTTTGTTGATGTTCCTCTTACATCCGCCTTTCAAGACACTGTCCATTCCGTTCAACTGCTCTTCCAGGTCCTTTGAAGTCTCTGACGGAATTATAATGTCATCGGCGAACCTCAAAGTTTTTATTTCTTCTCCATGGATTTTAATTTCTAATCCAAATTTTTCTTTTGTTTCCTTTACTGCTTGCTCGATATACAGATTGAATAACATCGGGGATAGGCCACAACCCTGTCTCATTCCCTTCCCAACCGCTGCTTCCCTTTCATACTCCTCGATTCTTATAACTGCCATCTGGTTCTTGTGCAAATTGTAAATAGCTTTTCGCTCCCTGTATTTGACCTCTGCCACCTTCAGAATCTGAAAGAGACTATTCCAGTCAACATTGTCAAAAGCTTCCTCTAAGTCTACAAATGCTAGAAATGTAGGTTTGCCTTTCCTTAACCTATCTTCTAAGACAAGTCGTTAGGCCAGTATTGCCTCAAGTGTTCCAACATTTCTACGGAATTCGAACTGATCTTCCCCAAGGTCGTATTCTACCAGTTTTTCCATTCGTCTGTAAAGAATTCGTGTAAGTATTTTGCAGCCGTGAGTTATTAAACTGATAGTTCGGTAATTTTCACACGTATCAACACCTGCTTTCTTTGGGATTGCAATTATTATATTCTTCTTGAAGTCTGAGGGTATTTCGCCTGTCTCATACATCTTGCTCACGAGATGATAAGAGTTTTGCCAGGGCTGGCTCTCCCAAGGCTATCAGTAGTTCTAATGGAATGTTGTCTACTCCCGGGGCCTTGTTTCGACTTAGGTCTTTTCAGTGCTCTGTCAAACTCTTCACGCAGTGTCACATCTCCCATTTCATCTTCACTAACGTCCTCTCCCATTTCCATAACATTGCCCTCAAGTACATCGCTCTTGTACAGACCCTCTATATACACCTTCCACCTTTCTGCTTTCCTTTCTTTGCTTAGAACTGGTTTTCCATCTGAGCTCTTGATATTCATACAAATGGTTCTCTTTTCTCCAAAGGTCTCTTTAATTTTCCTGTAGGCAGTATCTATCTTACCCCTAGTGATAGAGGCCTCTACATCGTTATATTAGTCCTCTAGCCATCCCTGCTTAGCCATTTTGCACTTGTCAATCTCATTTTTGAGACGTTTGTATTCCTTTTTGCCTGCTTCGTTTACACCATTTTTATATTTTCTCCTTTCATCAGATAAATTAATTATCCCTTCTGTTACCCAAGACTTTCTACTAGACCTCGGCTTTTTATCTACTTGATCCTCTGCTGCCTTCACTATTTCATCTCTCAAAGCTACCCATTATTCTACCGTATTTCACTCCCCTGTTCCTGTCAATCGTTCCCTAATGCCCTCTCTGAAACTCTCTACAACCTCTGGTTCTTTCAGTTTATCCAGGTCCCATCCCCTTAAATTCTCACCTCTTTGCAGTTTCTTCAGTTTTACTCTACAGTTCATAACCAATAGATTGTGGTCAGAGTTCACAGCCCCTGGAAATGTCTTACAATTTAAAACCTGGTTCCTAAATCTCTGTCTTACCATTATATAATCTATCTGAAACCTTTCAGTGTCTCCAGGCGTCTTCCACGTATACAACCTTCTTTCTTGATTCTTAAATAAAGTATTAGCTATGATTAAGTTATGCTCTGTGCAAAATTCTACCAGGCTGCTTCCTCTTTCATTCCCTCCCCTCATTCCAGATTCACCTACAACATTTCCTTCTCTTTGTTTTTCTACTTCGAATTCCAGTCCCCCATGACTATTAAATTTTCGTCTCCCTTCACTATCTGAATAATTTCTTTTATCTCATATACATTTCTTCAATCTCTTCATCATCTGCGGAGCTAGTTACTACTGTGGTAGGTGTGGCCTTCGTGTCTATCTTGGCTACAAAAATGCGTTCACTATGCTGTTCGTAGTAGCTGACCCGTGCTCTTATTTTTTTATTCGTTATTAAACCTAGTGGTTCATGGTGTGGGTTCCTGTAGTCATGTCCTAGTTCATGAACCACGGGCAAAGTATGAGTGGCCAAGTAAGTGGTCCCGATAGTCGGGATACCAGCTACTTTGGAATAGGGCTGGGCATCTCGAACGTATTCTGAGTCGTGGTCACTTTTGTGCTCATACGGCAAAGACTACCAAATTCACCGGTTAGTCCCTCAACCGTTAGGGGTAAAACTCAATGGGACTCGGGGCAAGTAAGGCTAGCAACCTGCTTCCCTGGTACTTTAAATATGATGCTGGCAACAATCAGAGCAAAATGCCTCGGACCTTTGGAGGTGACGGAGTCCCACCTCTAACTGACAAACCAAGGACTCCTAAGATACGACTTGGCAAACAAATGGTAATGAGATGGGGAGCTATTAATATCAATGGGGGCTACTCTGGGACGAAGGTAGAGTTGGCAGAGGCTGCAAGTAAGATGGGGCTGGACGTTTTAGCTGTTAGTGACATTGGGGTAAGGGGTGAGAAAGAAGAGGAGTCAAAGCAGGAATAGCACAATGGGGTGTAGGGCTTTACATCAGGAAGGAAATGGAACCCAGCGTAGTTGCAGTAAGGTATGTAAACGAACGACTGATGTGGATAAATTTGACAGTGTCTAGCAAGAAAATTAGGATTGTGTCAGTATATTCGCATTGTGAAGGGACAGATCAAGATAAGATGGATAGTTTTTATGAGGCACTCAGTGATGTAGTTGTTAGAGTAAAGGATAAGGACAGTGTTCTGCTCATGGGTGATTTTAATGCCAGGATTGGAAATCGAACAGAAGGGTATGAAAAGGTTATGGGTAAATTTGGAGAGGATATGGAGGCCAACAGGAACGGGAAACAACTCTTGGATTTCTGTCCCAGTATGGGCTTAGTAATCACAAACTCCTTTTTTAAACATAAGAACATTCACCGGTATACTTGGGAAGGCAGGGGAACCAGATCTGTCATTGACTATATAATAACAGATCAGGAATTCAGGAAGGCTGTGAGGGATACACGTGTATTCAGGGGATTCTTTGATGACACTGATCATTATTTAATCTGCAGTGAAATTGGGATTGTGAGGCCGAAAGTGCAGGAGGTCAGGTCCATATGTAGGAGGATAAGAGTGGAGAAACTTCAGGATAAGGAAATCAGCCACAAGTACATAACAGCGATTTCAGAAAAGTACCAGTTAGTTGAATGTAGTCAATTACAGTCATTGGAAAAGGAATGGACAAGGTACAGGGACACAGTACTAGAAGTGGCTAAAGAATGTCTTGGAACAGTAGTGTGTAAAAGTAGGATGAAGCAAACAGCTTGGTGGAATGACACAGTCAAGGCAGCCTGTAAAAGGAAAAAGAAGGCGTATCAAAAATGGCTACATACTAGAACTCAGATAGACAGAAAAAGTTATGTTGAAGAAAGAAACAAAGCCAAACAGATAATTGCAGCATCCAAGAAGAAATCTTGGGAAGACTTTGGAAACAGGTTGGAGACTATGGGTCAAGCTGCTGGAAAACCATTCTGGAGTGTAATTAGCAGTCTTCGAAAGGGAGGTAAGAAGGAAATGACAAGTATTTTGGACAGGTCAGGAAAACTGCTGGTGAATCCTGTGGATGCCTTGGGCAGATGGAGGGAATATTTTGAAGAGTTGCTCAATGTAGGTGAAAATACGATCAGCAATGTTTCAGATTTAGAGGTAGAATGGGATAGGAATCGTGATGGAAATAGGATCACATTTGAGGAAGTGGAAAAAATGGTCAATAGATTGCAGTGCAATAAAGCAGCTGGGGTGGATGAAATTAGGTCGGAACTCATCAAATACAGTGGAATGTCAGGTCTTAAATGGCTACACAGGATAATTGAAATGGCCTGGGAGTCGGGACAGGTTCCATCAAACTGGACAAAAGCAGTAATCACACCAATCTTTAAACATGGAAACAGAAAAGATTGTAACAACTACAGAGGTATCTCTTTAATCAGCGTTGTGGGTAAAATCTTCTCAATTATTGTTGAAAGAAATGTGCGAGTATTAGTTGAGGACAAATTGGATGAAAATCAGTGTGGGTTTAGGCCTCTTGGAGGTTGTCAGGACCAGATCTTTAGCTTACGGCAAATAATGGAGAAGTGTTATGAGTGGAACAGGGATTTGTATCTATGCTTTATAGATCTAGAAAAGGCATATGACCGGGACCCTAGGAGGAAGTTATTGTCTGTTCTACGAGATTATGGAATAGGAGGCAAACTTTTTCAAGCAATTAAAGGTCTTTACATGGATAGTCAGGCAGCAGTTAGAGTTGACGGTAAATTGAGTTCATGGTTCAGAGTAGTTTCAGGGGTAAGACAAGGCTGCAACCTGTCTCCACTGTTGTTCATATTATTTATGGATCATATGTTGAAAACAATAGACTGGCTGGGTGAGATCAAGATATGTGAACACAAAATAAGCAGTCTTGCATATGCGGATGACTTAGTTGTGATGGCAGATTCGATTGAAAGTTGCAAAGTAATATTTCAGAGCTAGATCAGAAATGTAAGGACTATGGTATGAAGATTAGCATCTCCAAAACGAAAGTAATGTCAGTGAGAAAGAAATATAAACGGATTGAGTGCCAAATAGGAGGAATAAAGTTAGAACAGGTGGACGGTTTCAAGTACTTAGGATGCATATTCTCACAGGATGGCAACATAGTGAAAGAACTGGAAGCGAGGTGTAGCAAAGCTAATGCAGTGAGCGCTCAGCTACGATCTACTCTCTTCTGCAAGCAGGAAGTCAGTACCAAGACTAAGTTATCTGTGCACCGTTCGATCTTCCGACCAACTTCGTTGTATGGGAGCGAAAGCTGGGTGGATTCGGGTTACCTTATCAACAAGGTTGAGGTTACGGATATGAAAGTAGCTAGGATGATTGCAGGTACTAGTAGATGGGAACAATGGCAGGAGGGTGTCCACTATGAGGAAATCAAAGAAAAACTGGGAATGAACTCTATAGATGTAGCAGTCAGGGCGAACAGGCTTAGTTGGTGGGGTCATGTTACACGCATGGGAGAAGCAAGGTTACCCAAGAGACTCATGGGTTCAACAGTAGAGGGTAGGAGGAGTCGGGGCAGACCAAGGAGAAGGTACCTGGATTCTGTTAAGAATGATTTTGAAGTAATAGGTTTAACATCAGAAGAGGCACCAATGTTAGCACTGAATAGGGGATCATGGAGGAATTGTATAAGGGGGCTATGCTCCAGACTGAACGCTGAAAGGCATAATCAGTCTTAAATGATGATGATGATTAAACCTACTCCTGCATTACCTCTATTTGACTTTGTATTTATAATCCTGTATTCACCTGACAAGAAGTCTTGTTCCTCCTGCCTAATGACTTGAAGAACGCTACCATTATCACTATTTTTAAGAAAGACGACCTTAGTGTATGTGGGAACCGTCGTGGTATATCGCTGTTGTCAGCTGCAGGTAAAATTCTCTCAAGAATTCTACGAAATCGGCTCCAAATTCAGAGAGGACTTTGTCTGAATCTCAATGCGGGGTATTTGGCAGTATGATAACTTCGCTGTGTTGGCAAACAAGTTGAAATTAGAATACAATGTATTACCTCTCTGCTAATAAAACACAGCTCAGTCTTATAATGTAAGGTTTACTATGGAAGAGCAGAAGAATATTAAGTTTAGATTGAATAACTTACAATGTTAAACGGGTTCAAATCTCCTTTGACAATTGCCGTCTTTCTCTTTCAACAATCTTGCATTTAAATGTATTACTTATCTGAAAGGAAGTCATAATTTCTTCAGCACTTCAAAGCATCCCAGGTTTCACAAGTTTTGTTAAAGATCTTTCATTTGACAAAAATTCTTCACTTTCCTTTTTCTCAAATTATGATTTCAAGTGCCACTTGAAACTATAGCAACCAGATTTATGTATAAAGAAAAACGGAATATAAAAATACTATGAGCTACAATTTTGGGATCTAAACACCGATTCGCGCAGTAATTTCAACTAGACTTGTAGTGTGTGGACCTCATAAATCCGTCGCCACCGACATTCTGCTTATGTCATCTGCTCTGATTCCCTGAGCGCCATCCAGAACCTCAGTGATCCGTATCCGGTTCACACTTTCGTGCACCGGATCCAACGCTCTCTTCAGCAGCTGGCGGACGACGGTTCTCCGGTTACCTTTATGTGGGTTCCCGGCCATGTCGGTATCCCTGGGAACGAAGCTGCAGATGCCGCGGCCAAGGCTGCGGTCCTCCAGCCTCGGACAGGTTCTTGTTGTGTGCCTTCGTCTGATTTTAGCAGGGTCATTTGTCAGCGCATTTTATCGCTGTGGAATGCCGATTGGTCTACACTTAACTGCAAACAAACATAGGGCCTAGAAACCTCTCCCCACGGCTTGGACGACTTCTTCACGTCCTTCTCGGACCGGTTACGAATTGAACACTGCCGGTTCAGTCACCGCCATCTGCTGACGGCTGCGCCGGCGCCGTTCTGCCCATGTGGGCAATTGCTGACGGTACGCCACATTTTAACGTCCTGTCCGAATTTTAATACACTGCGCATTGATCTTGGCCTGCCATGTACTCTGGATGAAATTTTAGCGGACGACCCAGGAGCAGCTGCTCGCGTTCTTCGTTTTATCCACTTCACACACCTGCCTAAGGACATTTGATTATGCTGTTTTCTTTTAATCCCTGGCCTGTTAATGTGCCTTTTATAGTGTTGTCCTTTTTAGTTGCTATTTTAACCTTGTGCCTCGCAGTGGATTCATAACTTAGTCTGGGCGCTAATGGCCACTGTAGTTGTGCGCCCTAAAACCACAAAAAAACATTTGATGTCAATAAATTACCCTACGATGCACAACATACGTTGCTGTTTGTGTGACGTTTATTTACTAATAACTTAAGAGTTCTGACGGTTAGACACTGTTCCAAGGATATGACGAATAAGACTTTTCACAGTAGGACATCGTACTTGTAGTAAAACTCGAAGATATGATAAAGCGCCATTCCACAAGTGAGCCATCTTTATGCACATTGACGTAGTACATAAAGACGACCGCTAGCGCTGGCTGCTCTGACCGAGCGGTTCTAGGCGCTTCAGTCCGGAACTGCGCTGCTGCTACGGTCGCAGGTTCGAATCCTGCCTCGGGCATGGACGTGTGTGATGTCCTTAGGTTAGTTAGGTTTAAGTAGTTCTAAGTCTAGGGGACTGATGACATTAGATGTTAAGTCCCAAGGTGCTCAGAGCCATTTGAACCATTTTTGAACGACCGCTAGCAGCCTTCCAATGTAAATATGGTTTTTAGTGCTGAGAGATGTTGGGCTCGCCTTCGATACAGCTCTTTTCATTTAAGCAGAGAGGCTGCATAGTTAAGGGAAGTGGAATCTTGCCAGGAAAGAAAGGAATTGGCTGTGACTTACGGTAAGGGACCAACCCCGTCTTTTGCCTAAGTTAGGAATAGGAAACCACAGTAAACCATTTTCAACGTTGCTGGCGCATGGATTCGAGTTACCTCGCCTCCCGAATCCCAAAGATTACTAGATCCAGCTCGCCTTGGTACAGAGCTAGAGCATTCGGTGAAAAAGTTTGAAAACCTGGTAGTTGTACATTGTTTACAAATGAAATAAAATTTTAATTGTGCAGCGATTTATTGAGTTGAGTTATAGTATTACAAGAGCGTATACAGATTTTGGACAAAAAGACTAAAGGATTTGGGGCGGAGGGGGGGGGGGAGGGGGGGGGGGGAAGCAGGGCGCAGTCGGCCCGGACGAATTCGTGCAGCCTGCTGGAAAAATCTTTTAGAAACGAACGAACTATAGATTGTGCTGACATCACATACCCCTTCCGCTCTCCACAAATCCCTCATCGTTCCGTGTCGGAATCGATTTTCATGACTGAACACTGTCCTGGTGACCAGACTGGGGGATATTTTCCATTTGGGGTAAAATTGATAGAACTTTGAGAAAATTTTGTAAAGAAATGCAACTACCGTCGTCCAAGCGATATTTTTGTTGCTCAATTAGACGATTATAATAGTCCGTACATACTTTTAAGTTATCATAAAGTTAGTAGACGAATCAAAATCGGTTTTCCTCTGCTTTCTTGCTATAAATTTATCCATAATTAGAAACTATCAGAACAGCAAACAGCCTAAAAAGAATGAACGACAGCACTTACATTAAATTCATCTGCAAGTAGGTACGGAACTGATTAACAAAACAGCATTGAACTCAAGTAAGGCCAACAATCTACAGTAGTTGGTTTTGGCTTAACTAGGAATACCTGATGGCTGATATGTTGTTGTTGTTGTGGTCTTCAGGTCTGAGACTGGTTTGATGCAGCTCTCCATGCTACTGTATCCTGTGCAAGCTTCTTCATCTCCCAGTACCTACTGCAGCCTACATCCTTCTGAATCTATTTAGTGTATTCATCTCTTGGTATCCCTCTACGATTTTTACCCTCCACCCTGCCCTCCAGTAATGAATTGGTGATCCCTAGATGCCTCAGAAGAGGTCCTACCAACCGATCCCTTCTTCTAGTCAAGTTGTGCCACAAACTTCTCTTCTCCCCAATCCTATTCAATACCTACTCATTAGTTACGTGATCTACCCACCTTATCTTCAGCATTCTTCTGTAGCACCACATTTCGAAAGCTTCTATTCTCTTCTTGTCTAAACTATTTATCGTCCATGTTTCACTTCCATACATGGCTACACTCCATACAAATACTTTCAGAAACGACTTCCTGACACTTAAATCAATGCTCGATGTTAACAAATTTCTCTTCTTCAGAAACGCTTTCCTTGCCATTGCCAGTCTACATTTTATATCCTCTCTACTTCGACCATCATCAGTTATTTTGCTCCCCAAATAGCAAAACTCCTTTGCTACTTTAAGTGTCTCATTTCCTAATCTAATGCCCTCAGCATCACCCGACTTAGTTCGACTACGATCCGTTATCCTCGTTTTGCTTTTGTTGATGTTCATCTTATACCCTTCTTTCAAGACACTGTCCATTCCCTTCAACTGCTCTTCCAAGTCCTTTGCTGTCTCTGACAGAATTACAATGTCATCGGCGAACCTCCAAGTTTTTATTTCTTCTCCATGGATATTAATACCTACTCCGAACTTTTCTTTTGTTTGCTTTACTGCTTGCTCAATATACAGATTGAATAGCATCGGGGAGAGGCTACAACCCCCTCTCACCCCCTTCCCAACCACTGCTTCCTTTTCATGTCCCTCAACTGTTAAAACTCCATCTGGTTTCTGTACAAATTGTAAATAGCCTTTCGCCCCCTGTATTTTACCCCTGCCACCTTCAGAATTTGAAAGAGTATTCCAGTCAACATTGTCAAAAACTTTCTCTAAGTCTACAAATGCTAGAAGCGTAGGTTTGCCTTTCCTTAATCTTTCTTCTAAGATAAGTCGTAGGGTCAGTAATAGTGCTATCGATATATCGATAGCTTAATTCTGTCGATGGCCTTGTTGACTCTTAATAGTGTGTTTCCCTTTTTCGCCGTATGATTGAAAATCAAAATATAACGTCTTATCAAAAGGTTTCCGTTCGAAGGCTATACTGTCCAGAATTGGTATTCCACTCAGTCAAAATCACAATCATCCCACCGATGTAACTGGTTTGATAAAACGTCGTGTCCCGCTGCGTAAAGAAGTCCGTAAGTGCTGGCTGCACATCCTCGTCCGACAAGAATCGTCGACTCTTCAAAGCCTTTTATAAGAGACCATGACTACAGTGTGGGTGCTCGAGTGTCTCCCATTTGAGTTGGCGTAACTTGAGCGTTACGATATTTGCGGTATGGAGACGTATGTTATCAAGAAGCAGTAGTACCCCTTGTCGCACTGTTCCACAACGGTGCTTTTCGACAGACATGCTGCCCCCATACCATATTCTTCATTCTCCTATGGATATCTACCAGTGTTTGTTCTTCGGAACGCAAGAAAAGAATAACAGAACGTCGGTCCTATTTGGGAGCATTTGGCCAGAGTTGCCGTAGTTCACGTTTCCGCTTTTACCGCATGCACATTGGAAAGACATATACACTGCAGCAGACGGAAACTTGTTGATCGCCCCTGGGTATCTTTCAATTTCAGTACACAGCAACTAGGTCGTGTGTTATCTCATTTGGGTGATTGAGGGCGGGGGGTCCTGACCTCCCTTTGCCTACTTCCTTGCCTCGTAGAACAATTTCTTTCAGTTTCCTTGCTAGGCTTCTGCGTGAAAAAGCTGTGAAGTTGGTATTTTCTGTAAATGCAGACTTTCCCGACGTATACCGATGACGAAATCTGGGTCAGCTCTAGCGTGTGATTCCATGTCTCGGCCTTGAGCCACGACGTCGTGAGTAACGTCACGAGGTTACGATGCGTAGGATGTTAAGTGCCCGGCTATTGAATGCTTTTGTGCTTGCTTTAGTAACTGGCGTTTATTTTTACAACGTATTTCGTACCGGGTACGTTTGATTTTTTGAATGAATTTACACTGCTTGACAGTTGCTAAGGAACAGAAACATTATTGGACAGAAATAATCGCAGGCAATGATAGACGACATGAAACACGGTACATAACGTAATAGAGGGGAAGTGGTATTTTTATAAGAAAAATGGTTCAGATTTCACCACATGGAAAAGCAGGATATTAGACAAAAATAACATTCATATTTGACACACGTCAGACCCTCAGCATAAAGGTCGATATTGGACTCTCAGTAAAGAATATGCCCTCCTCGATCTCTAATGTACACTATGCAACTGTTATTCCTGCTGGCAACCAAACCGTTGAGGATTCCTCGGGGAATATTGTCCCACTCCTCTTTCAAGGTGGCTTTCAGTTCTCACATGGTTTGAGCATGGGGTTTTCGTTGAGAAATACATCTGCCAAGACCATCCCAGGCATGCTATGTGGGTTTAGGTAGGCCATTCCATACGTTCAATAACTTTACTTTCTGGTGTGTCCAACACCTCAGCGTTACTGTGTAGGCATGCATTGTCGTCCATAAATCGAAACTCAGAATCCATCGCACCCCTGAACAGACGGACATGATCTATAACAATTTTCTTGGAATACTTCTATGCTGTAATGATACCTCCCCCGAAGATATGCATCTGTGTTCGGTCACTGTGCATAAGCGTCGCCACACCATAACGCCTAGCCCGTACCGAAGACGTTCACGAACATTCTGTGATGTGTAACGTGTTCCCCTCTCTCTCTGCACTACTCTGCACTAACTGGTGGCCAGAATCACTTGCCACAGGAAGCAGATTCGTCGGAGAACATCACTCTGGACCAGTGTTGCTGACCTCAACCAACATCCTCCCTAAATCGACGAATTGTTTATTGGCGATGGCGTGATTGAAGAGGGGGCACACAAACCGGCCTAATTTAATCGCCGCGAAATGGTTCTGGCAGAGACAACGAGTACCAAATGTACTTGCAATATCTACAGCGATCTGCCTAGGAGTGACGCATCTGCTCTTTTCCGCCACTAAGGCTACGTACCAAGAGCCTCTTGCGGTGTAGTGGTCCGTCTACGACAACCGGTATGCTTTTACACCTTCAGTGGACTTTATTAATCGCGAGGCGATACTTTTGGACACATCCATACTGTGGCCACAATAATGACACTTTGACCAGCTTCGAGCAGACCAACCTCTCGTCCGCCATCGTAAGCTCTCAAATGATGATGTCTTGCAGAATGTTACCGTACCACACGGTACAGAGTGACTCGCCCCCTTGGTTACTATGGCGGATAATTTGCTACAAAATATCAGTAACAAGCTGCAGAGACACTCTTCGTCTTTTTCTACAGCATCTCTCAGTGCCGTTATTTTTCTCGTATTTTACGTAATTACATTGTTAATTAAAACGCGTAATACCTGAAATACATTTTTGGAGAGGAAATTTTTTTACTATATTCTTAAGAAGAAATAATAGAAGGAAAGAAAGATTTAGATGATAACAGAGGTCACTGTACCTGACTATTTCAAGTGGGAGGACTTCAGTAAACACGTCGAGCATGTCTCACGTGAATTAGCATTCTACCATGGTTACTACTAAATGTATGTACGTCGTGAGATTAACTCCACGTGGTTCGTTTATGAGGTTTAACAGTACTATCTATTACTACAATTACTTCTTCTATTTGCCCGCGGCATAAGCGGGAGTTGAGCCTCGGAGAAGGGAGACCTCGAGGCTCGTCTCCATGAAAGGCACTACATATCTATGTTATGCGTTCGTGTTTGTGTGGTTAAGTCTTATGACTCTGCATACCCATGTTTGTATATATTATTACAAAATTAAAATGTTTCATAATTTGCATCTTATACGGTTTACATATTACACAATAACTTGTTTGAAAATAACGGTCCAAAAAACTGAGGAATTACTTGTTTTAGATTGTACAAACAGGAAAATTCGTTGTTTTATTTCTTATTATTAACGTATTTCTAAATCCCATGTATATATTACTCGTAGTATTGTTGCTGTCCTGTGATCTGCAACTATGTCGTATACGTCTCTGTACCTGGTGATACTGGTGTATTCATATCATCCTCTGTTTCCATATCAGTGTCCGAATCTATGTTGTTCCATGTATCATGTTGTGGCTTAGTGTTTGTGTCTGGTCGTGATCTTGTCTATGGTCGTTTCTGCTTATAAATCTTGTGCAGCACTCTTGATAACTCATCAGTGATCCATTTAAGCATGCTCCTTTTATCTGGATCTCTTGAAGCTTGTTTAAGTCTTCGATTTCTGTCATTGATCTTACGTGTGTGTGTGCCGCATTTTAAGGTCATGTATTCGGAGGGAGGGGGGGGGGGGGGTCCGTATTCCCCACATTCACATGTATCACTGTGGCTAAGGCCAAAACAGTGCAGGTGTGTGGGGTAAGGACCATGTCCCGTCAGGAAATTACCATACCACGACTTGGACCAACATGTCTGAGCCTCAAACGTTCCCAGATCTACAGGAAGAAGGAGAAGATCAGATGACACTTGTCAGGTGTTTTCCATTCTTTTTGTCATGTCTCAACCTTCCAAAGATCTAATTGGCGTTTTTATGTAATATGCTCCTCTGTTATCTCATGTACTTTGTCCAGTCTTACCCATTTGAGCCAGTATGCTGCTGCTCTGGTCTGATGGTCAGTGGAATATGTTACAAGTACAACGCATAGGGCTTCCACGGAGGTGGCGCCAAATGTCACTGACATTCTGAGCAACACACCTCTTTGTCCACGCCTCACAGCGGTTTTGTGGGTCGGGAATGGCAGTTGATGTGCCCAGGCACTTGCTGCGAAGCGTATAATAGACTCAAAGAGGGCTTTGTAATACTTTCGTAGTGTCTGCAATGGTAGTCTATAGTGAATTGGGGTTAGCGTGACAAGTTTGTGCATTAGTCTAGTCGCATTTTCAGTTTTAAGTCTTATGTGCTCGTTGTATGTTAATCGTTCGTCGAGATGTATGCACACACTCCTCGTTATTTTTTCTGTATGTTAGTATTTCAGTCTAAAGGTGGGGTTTCTCTGCAAGCCCATTTGATCAGTAAATATACTGTCTTGCTTGTCGTAATCGTGGGATTGTCATGGCAGCACTTAATTTTTACAAGGAATTAACACAACTCCTTGTTTTCTGAATTGCGATGTTTAGTTCGCAATTATTTATACTAGCAAGTCGTCAGCATAGGCTATTGCACCCTTAACCCTATCATCTTCGTCCAGATTGTTTAGGTATGGTTCTGTGGTAATATCCCAGAAAATTGGCCCGCATATTGATCCTTGTGGCCATCCTTTAGTTATTTTTATGGTAACATTTTGTTTTCCTGCTTGCCACTGAGCCACCACATCTTTGCAGTAGTCGAGTAAGCTCTTGTATAAGACTGTTGGTGTCGGCATCTCTCGTAGCCTTGTGAACTAGGCAGTCCACCAGAGATTGTCGAAGACGCAGTTTCTGTCAATTGCTATTGCTATTGAGTATTTTTCTTGTGTGTCCTGAATTATTTCCAGCGCGCGATCAACGGCATCTATTGAGCTTTGGGTCTAAAGTCATGCTGATGTGGACTGAGACCGAAGAGCCTCTTGTGTGACTGCACTCTTATTACAGAGAAGCCTCGCCTTTACCTGAGACAAAGTGTTCAAGAGCCAGATGAGTCTGTAAGCCTTTGGGTCTGTTGTGTCTCGATCCTCATTTTTTTTATGTTTACTACGTTCGCAGTTTTCCACGTGGCCGGGACCCTACCTTGCAGCAATGCTACATTCAGTAACTCTGTTAGAAAGGTGGTGATCTGTACAATTGTATTTTTTACTGAGTGTATGTCCTCCGTAGTATCTTCTTATTCTTTAACTGTTAACCCTAACCTCTTCTTGGGCAAATGGAACAGTAACGGGGCCATTTGTGTAGGTGTCATCCATTTATATTCGTTAGTCTGTGTGATGTTGCTGGCCATTCATCTTTTTGTCATCAGAGTGAAGTTTCAGTAGGTACTCTGCTGAACATCTCTAGCCCTTGTGATAGTGCCGTCTGTGCGCCTAAGAGATGACAGTACTGTCGACGTCTTTACCTCATCTATTTGAAATTTGAACAGTTCTCCCCATGTGTTGTTTTGTAACTGAGTTTTGACAAAATTGTTCCAGTGATCCTTCTGGTCTTTCGTAGTTCCTTTTTATATTTTTGCTTTGCATAAAGATATAGTTCCAGTCTTACCTCCCTCTCTTGTGTTGTTTTTGCTGTTTGGTAGTGTTTCTTTTTATCTCTAGCGTCTTTTCATAATTTTGTTAACTCAGTGGAGTAGGGGAGTATCTGCTTCGGTGCACGGTTGGTCATTGAGATAGCTAATTATTGTGCTTTTTGAAGCAGGTCCGTCAGAATGTGTGCTTCGTACTCTATGCTACCATTGGCTGTATGGAGGGAAAATTCTTCAACCATGTCCCTTAATTTTTGGCAGTCAGCCTTGTTTAGAATAAGTCGTCTTTATTGTCGATATGAAGTTTGTGTGATCGCGTTTGCGTATGTGTATATGTGGATCAGTATGGTGTTATCACTGTGTGTAGCATTTTCTGATACTCCCCATTTATTGACGTATACTGTAGACTTCCCATTTGCTAGTGAGATGTCGGTATTGCTTGTTCCTCATGCACTGTTGCAGTATGTAGGTGTTTGTCCTGCTTTGTTGAGAACAAAGAGGCTGCATTCATTTATTGTGTCAACTACGATTTGTCCCCTATTGTCTGTTCTGTTTGCTTGCCATAGCGTCGATCGTGCATTGACGTCACTAAGTGTGAGTAGTCTTTTGTCCCTAGAAAACTGTGCACATATCTCTTATTTGATTAGCAAATGGCTCTATGTCATACGAATACTGTGCAATCATGGATGTGACAATCCAAGAGTCTTGTACATGTGTAATTTCAGCCATGGCTACGTATTCAAAACAAAATCATGTCATTTTTGTGACTGTGTGTTTTAAATTCGCTATTACAATCGCAGCCTTGGCATTTTGGATTCCAGTAATTAATATGAGATATTTGGGAAGGTCTGGAAGATTCCCACCACGCATACACGGCACTTTGGAGACAGATTATATTTATCTATACCTCGTTGAGAAGTCTATCCAGCTCTACTTCAAACAAGGTGCTCGCTCCTATTGCAGTTTATTTGTAAGAGTTTCATAGGGGTGAGGAGGGGGGGGGGGGGATGGGCGGGGTATATCTAATGAAGGCATAGAACTTAGGTGTTGTCTCTTTAGGATCGGAATAAACGCGCCCATGAGCCCTCACGAAATCTTATAAACTTTATCTATGTTTAAACCCTCACCTCCTCGTGTGCATGCGTACAGTAAGAGTCTGCAGAGTTCACGATGGTCGGTTGGCAGGTTCTCTGTCCAAAGTATCATTCTGTCCGCTCCATTGTCGGGAAACATATTTTTGCCTCTTCCCGGTGATTGAGGCACATCACCAGACGCAGAGCAGTCTGAAAAATTTTCCTGTATTCTAACCAGCTTACGTGTAAGTGACTCTCAAGATCATTATAATCAATTACACTGATCTTATATTGTTTCGGGTTTTTGTCTGTGTACTGTGATTTGTCTTCCTCTGTTGTTAGCATACACTGGGAATTGTGTGTGGATGAGGTATTTGTAACTATTATATGGTAGATTATTTGTATTTTGCATTAGGCTTCCGTAAGCTATGTTATTGGAATATTGTTTTCTCACGTCGGGGTTATTTGGCCACAGACTGTTTTTTTTCTTTGTGCTCAAATTCCTTGTGCGTCTGTGCTGTGTGTACTGATACCATATATAAATCATGTGGGCTTTATGTACGGTCTGCATTTGGTAGTCATATTCTGATTGTAATTTTGCTGACGTGTTTTGATATAGTCAGTTGTTAACAGGAGTAAATTTTTAAGTTTCTTTTGTTGCTTTATCAATATGTATATCTGCTCCTTGGTTTTCACTGAGGCGCTCTAGGGCATCTTCTCATGTATGTTTTTTGATTGCTTTGTTCAATCCAGCGCTACAGTGGTGAAAAACGTTCTCGACTCGTAGCAGAAGTCCGGTCTGGAAGATAACTCACTAGAACACGTCGTGTTTTAAGAACTTCCAGCATGCTGGAATAGCTGTGGCTCACCAGCTGCTGTTAATCAGTACAACGAAAAACCTCCCTACTGATGGCAATTTAACTTTATTTTTTATTCACTCGATGACTACTTTTGGGGCCGAGACCCACTTTCAAACCATGCGCAGTAAACTGTTCATTTGCGCATTTTGACACGTGTTTTGCATTTTCGGCAATACCATTTTCGACTATGTTACCATGATTTGAAAATGGATACCGGAACTAGTCATCGAGTGAATATAAAAAAAGTGTTATTTGCAATATTCGACTGGTTTTTCTTTGTACCAATGTCGTGTTTTAACTGCCTTGTTACTTGGTAGTCAATGGTTCCCTGCGCACACATGTTGTCTACGCAAGCAGTGACGCCAAAATATATTTTCTGCTATGTCACACATTTGTAGCGATAGAAGATCTTCCGATTCTCGGTCTCTTAATTGTACTACACCCACATGTTGCCGCCAGGCGACCGCACGCCGCCAATTTCCCGTTTTAATTGATGCGCTTGCATGTATTCTTTCTTTGTTCAGGGTGCGGCAGAACCGACTAAGTAATTTCTATCGATTACCGCTGGGGCTATGGTGGGGGTAGGCAGTTGCACGTGGTCTGCCTTCGTTCAGTCGTTCCCCATTTCAGTAGCCAGCATGGTCTGTACCGGTGCACATCGTTGTTTTGCCGTTCGCGCTTATTATGAAAACAACAGATATGTGATCGCTACACAACGAGCTTTTCGGCGACAGTTCAACATTCCACGCAACAGTGCCGTTCCTAATGCAAACATAATTCGGTCCTTGGTTCTGCAATTGGAGGAAACTGATGGCACACTAGGAATAGATACACATGGTCGACGCAGATCCATCAGAACGCCAGAAAATGTGCAGCGGGTGAGACATTCAGTTCAACATCGCCGCAACGTTCTGCCCGACGACATGGTGTTGCATTGGGGATTTCAGATCGCGTTTGAAAAGGATTCTGCAATGTGATTTGAAGTTCCATCCATGATTGCTCAAGAATTACTCCCAGCAGACTACAACCGTCAAAATCTGTGTGAGCAAATGCTTGCTCAGATCCATCCGAATGCAGCTTTCCTCAGTAGTGAAGAGCCACATTTTCATCTTAGTGGGTGCTGCGTGAATAAGCAAAACATTCACAACCGGGCTGAAAATAATCCGCGAATTTTTCATGAAAGACCGCAACATTCTCATAATTGACAGTGTGGTGTGCCATATTACAATCTGGCGTGGTAGGCCCTTACTTTTTTGAAGAAGGAGTGACCGTAACAGTGAATTCCACATGTTATGTTTCAATGTTGCAAAATTTTCTGCAACCCAGAATGGACGAGATTGTTGAAAACATGCACCGGGGAACTTGCGGTTCCAACAGGATGGAGCTACTGCTCACACAGCTCGAATTTTACTAGATATTTGAGAGAAATTTTTCTGGGACACCTTGTCTCTTTAAGGGGTGATGTTGGGTGGCCTGTACTGTCACCAGATTTGAGCATTTGTGACTACTTTCTTTGTGGATATCTGAAGGAAAATGTTTTCAAAAGCTGCCCTCACAACCTACCAGATTATTGACGAAGTGAATGCCATACCCGCGATATATGTGCAAGAGCTGCTAGAAACCTCAGGGATGGTCTACAACAGTGTATTGATGCTAACGGCCGCCATCTTGAGGACCTTATTTTCAAAACTAAATGAATGTAAAATGGTATGTTGTACTAATTTAGAAAATAAAAACATATTTTCTCTATACATCCAGATTTACTTTCAATTGTTCCTTAAAACTGCTCAGTCGGTTCTGCCGCACCCTGTATATCTGTACCTGTGTTTAAAGAGGTGGTTAATGTTTGACCGCTGTATCTGTAATCCGTGTTAGTGAATGTTGTCGATGCTGTCATATTTGGTTTGCTCTGCTTGTAGGTAGGGCAGTCAGGTCCCTCTGCCTTATTACATATCCTGTTTCTATACTTGCGTGGTATACATCCAACTGTGACTTCCTCTCGGCGTTCTGACTTGTTGTGGCCTGGCTTCGCACATTTTCCACAGACTGATTCTTTATCGCAACGGTTTTGGGATGACCTAGGCCTCAGCAATTGAAGATTTCTGAACAGCCACAAAATCTTTGATGTATAAAGACTCGAACTGAATATAGATTCTATCCCTTTGCAGCAGCAGAAGACGAACCCTTGGCTTGACTTCCAGGACATAAGTAACTGTTCGTTTACTTTTTGGGCCTGTCTTGAACTTAAACTTCATAGTAGAACTCTTCCTTAGAGATATGTTCGCTTAAGTTGATCTCATATAGTTCCTCCAGGAAGTCCAGGTCAGTTCAAATAGTTGCGACCTGATACACTGCAAGGAATGTCTCACTTACCAGGTCAACAACCACCTCTGTCCAACACCGTACTGCGTGAACTGTCGAGTGCATACAGAGCGCTTGTACACCGGCTTCACTACAGTTAATACACACTGCCCTCTACATTTCTTTTCATTACCATTGGTTAAATTTTCCGTAGCAATTGTCAGTTTTTCTGTAGCTGTTAGGAATTTTTCTTAAGTAACTGTCAGTTGTTCCTTAGTACTTGTAAAGTAGCGTTGTTTTCTTTAGCTAAAGTTCACTTACGGTGAAATCTGTAGTTTTTCTGTTGGTATTTTAAGTTGTGTCATATAACTGGATTCATTTTGTCGATACTGCCTTCTGTTAGTTTCTGTGATATTTCGTCAGCTGTGTATTGGAATTTCTTTTGGAGTTGGCTAAAGTCAAGATCAGGGCCAGTGGCAGTTTAAATTTGGTATCGGTGGGTCACGTTGAGCTTTATATGTCAGTTTAGGTGGTCAACTTGTTTCGTTAGTTTTTCTGAGTTTGCGTTAGGCATGTAGTACGGTTTCTTTTAGAATTTATCTTTTGGTATTGGTGTATCTACCTGAGCAATACAGGTTAACTCAAGTTGTCAATACAACATTTCGCTATCCATCGAGATTTTTCGTTTGGTGTGTACTGCTATTTCTTTTAGGATTATTGTTTTGTATTCGCTGTCTCCAGCCGAGCTATACAGCTCAATTCAAATTGTTGATACCATGTTTTGTTGTTTGTTGTGATTTTCCTTTAGGTGTATAATGTGATCTCTTATTGCTATTGGTATTTCAGGGTTGGCTGTATGTAGGGTTGCCATATTGACCAAATAAAGTAAATTGGTTATTAAAGGTAGGAAAGACAACATAGTGTATCAAAACACCAGAGTATTAATTATCATGCAGTTTCCCCATAAACATCGAGTGTCGAGCTTTAAACTTTCAACTATGTTAACAAAATGGTCACATTCTAAATTCCTTTGTAAACTTATATTGCTTAGTGTAAATAACTAGTTCGTCACTAAACCAAACCTTTCAGTTAGGTACTCTGAAGCTTTTTCAACAAATAATTAAATGTTTCTGTGAATTTTATTAGTCTGTTCAGATGAAGATAAGAGTTTAATTTTTTTGCTGGTTTCATATCAAGGGAAGAGATCTTGTTTTACTTTTGTTAGTGAGTTTTTAAGATCATCCACGATATTATACACATAAAGATTATTCATGATATTATACACATAAAAAATAAGCAGCTGCCTTCCAGGCATTTTACACTTTCATTAAACAAGCTTAAAATCTGGCTACAAAAATTCAAGTAAATAACAGTGAAGTCGGCGAAGAGTTCTCGGGCTTCCAGCCGGGTGGCGGTGTCTTCAAACAGCGACGTTTCGACGAGTGACATACTCGTCAGAAGATGATGAGTATGTCACTCGTCGAAACGTCGCTGTTTGAAGACACCGCCACCCGGCTGGAAGCCCGAGAACTCTTCGCCAGCTGTATACGCCGGGAAAGCATACATCAACAGTGAAGTCATTGTCAGTGTTAAGCATCAATAAGCAAAATCACTGGACAGTTTCCTCCTAAGTTTACAAAATAACTAATTGCTTTGCAATTTAATGATACTGTTTCTGCCGGTCTGAGTGGCCGAACGGTTCTAGGCGCTACAGTCCGGAACCGCGCGACCGCTACGGTCGCAGGTTCGAATCCTGCCTCGGGCATGGATGTGTGTGATGTCCTTAGGTTAGTTATGTTTAAGTAGTTCTAAGTTCTAGGGGACTGATGACCTCAGAAGTTGAGTCCCATAGTGCTCAGAGCCATTTGAACCATTTTTTTGGGATACTGTTTCTCAACGGTATAGAAGAGCGAGCCATTTTTTTTCCATATGGCACTTCATTTAATCAAAGTCTCCGTCCACTAATTCTACAAAATTTTTCAGGTAATGTTTCTTACAGCAGAGTGGGAAAAATTTCAATGTTACAGTCTTTATGTCACAATATAAAAAACTTGGCCTGTCTCAGGCAGTTATGCACTATGTGTGTGTGACTATTTCTCTTAATCAGATCTGGTACCACAACTTTCACAATTGTAAACATGGCCCTACTCAGAGGATAGTTCATGCTTGAATAAGAACTTGATTTGTGTTTTAAGTGATAATATTCGAAGTGTCGCCTGACTAATACGTTTTGTGAAGTAAAATTTAGCTCAGTCAATAAGACTGTTTGGCCCAATCAATCAGTTATACAGAGTGATTCTAATTAAATTTTCAGTTTCGAAACGCTATAAAAAAGGCCTGCTACTCAGAACGGCGTTAAATTTGAACGGAATGTTGTCGAATAATGGGGAAACGTTATGGAAACAAAAACAAATTAACAAAAATTTTCCCACTAGGTGGTACTATAAGCGTTATAACGTAACGCTACTAGTAACAGATGAATCGCAATACGGCGGCTATGGTAAGCGTAACACATTAAACAAACCGTACTGTGCAGCGTGACTGCACACGTTTGGCATTCAACTGTTGCTGTATCTTTAGTTAGGTAAGCCCATCCACCACGGCAGGGTCGTACAACATCGGTTAAAGAAAATCGGAATTTAATTGTCCTGGAGCCGAAAACCAAATAAAAAACAATAATGACATCGGTTTTAATTGTCGTGAAGCCAAAAACTGCATAAAAAGCAACACTGAAATCGATTTTTAACTTTCGTGAGACTGGTGTAACATGTCCAGTATGCTGTCCATCGTTTCCTGCCACAAGATGAAATCGAGATATGCCTACAGCATGTTCTTCAACAGATCAGAGTGTCTTAGGGTCTCGTTCAGAATGCGAAGCTCAGCGTGTGTCTTCAGTTTGATTATATTTGTAATCGGAGCACAGAATACATCATCTTGCAGATAATTCCACAGCCAGGGATAAAGTTTAGGTGGTATGGACGACCAGGCTGTAGGGAAATGACGGTTGATAATTCTGGTGTTTTCAAAATGCCTCTGCAGCAGCTACTTCGGTAGTTGTGCAATGTGCGGATGAGCGCCATCTTTCGTAAAAATAATCTTACCCACCCATCCACGCTATTGAAGTGTTGGAATGACATTGTTGCACAAAAAAACTCTCATAGCGTTTACCAGTGACAGTACAGGTAACAAGACCCTCATGACCCATCACCTCGAAAAAATATGGCTCTACGATAAACGATGCAATAAATCTGCACCACACAGTTACATTTACAGAGTGAAACGGTACCAGTTGACGTGTGAGATGGTTTCCATTGCTCACATTCTGCAAAACTGTGCACTGACATGTCCTACGAGATGGGAACGGGCTTCGTCCGTCCAGGGAATGTTCCATGTCCATTCATTGTCCACTACCACAGGAGGAAGAAATCCTAGAGCAAACCTTTATCTTACTGGCAGGTTAGCATGAAGCAACTCGTTAACATGGGTAATTTTGTACTGTAGCAATCAGAATGTTTCGTAGAATTTTGTGCACCGTGTTCACAAGCACGCCGAAAGTTCGGGGAAGTTCCCCGCGCACTGCGTGTTTGCACACCACGGCTCTACGCCTCCTGCGATGCTATGGCCATATTTTCTACTGAGGTTGGATCAGTTGTTTTCCTCCATCTGTCACATTGCACTTCAAAACAATCTTTAAATTTTGTAATCATTTTCTCCGGACACTTGGCAGACATCGGACCAACTTCTTTTTTCGTACTCTTGAGTGTCCAGGACTTCTGCAGAGCTACTGGTGCACAGTCAACATTCTTCTTAAAAGAGGTTCATCAGCAACACCCGATCCTTTATTGAGACAGCCATGGCAAGTGACGCAGACGCACAACCTTGTACCTCGCGTCTTTTATTGTGGATGTTCTGCCACTTACAGCGGCATCTAGTGGTTAAATTTCTGTTTTGTTCAAGTGTGACGTCATGATAAGCAGTGGTTCTTTTTTTTTTTTACAGCGTTTCGAAAATGGAAGTTTAAGTTAATCACGGTGCTCTTGGAGAGTCTTACGATTTACCGTCGCAGCTTTTCGCGTACTTTTAGCTTTCCACTTTCACTAATTGAATTGTTACTATCTATTTCCTTTACACGTATTTTCATTTACTATAACAAGATACGGATTTTTGTTTGGCGATGACAACGGTGTCGCTTCGCTCAAACAACAACGAATTGAGCGTGATTTTGAGGCGGTTTTCAGCAACTGTTTAGACGAAAGCAGTAGTGCTCGTACGTCTTCGCCTCGAAAGCAGTACTGTCGGAGATTTCAACATGAAACTAAACAGAGCCTAAATGATTCACTGACGGATGACGTACTCGAGACCTTTCCTCATGACTTAAGATGATGATATGATGCCAGCGAGTGCATCCAGTGACAGGAATAACTGCCAGATCGACGACTAGCAAAGAGCTATTAGATCCTACAAAGCGGCTAGTGTCAGGAATGAAGAATTCATCTGAGAGGAGAGACTCAGCCTGCACATTAATTACATTGACTTAGAATTAAAATGTTCGGAACACTCCTCAAATTGTGCGCAAGTATGTCCTGTGAAAAGAACAGTATTCTCTGTCATCGTTTATCGTGGTTTACTTTCGCCAAAATACCACCAATTCACGAAAAAGAGTGAGTAAAATAAATAAATAAATATTAAAAGAGCAGTGCAGGCTACACTCGCCAAGATAGATGATAACTGAAACTAATGTGGCTAGTAATCCTTTCGGCTGTTACATGTTGGTATTCTGAACAGTGGAAGCCTCTGAATCAATTCATCTTAGAGGGACGGCCATGTACAATTATGTAGGAGAATGTCACTCTTGCATGTACAGTATACAGGGTGAATCACATAAAACTTGCACCGCAGATACTGTGGAAATGGAAAGTACTATTGATATGCGGTTTTCACAGAATGGACTGGTACTGAAGGGCTGGTGTGTTAGCCAATAAACAGATTATAATAATATTTAGAACTTATTTTTGTGCAAACATCCCCTTTTATAAGTGGAATAATGCATATTGATATTAACAGATTACAAGTAGGATTAATTAGAATGTCATTTTTGTTTGTAGCAGAATTCTAGTGCGAATCGTTTATGAGATATCGTATTTTGAATATTTTCCACACTGACACTTGCTTGTGCCATCCAACCAGCATAATTGCTAGGTTTGATCTCGGTATGTTTGCTTACAGTGTGCTTGTGTGCTCCTAGAGTACATTGCGACTTGCTAGTGAGTGTGTGACAGTCCAAGCAGTAGGTCGTGAGTGGACGGTGGGATTTACCAAAGCAGAAAAACCCGACTTGCTCGTGATGTATGGAGAGTGTAGGAAGAATGCGGATTGTTCTCGTACGTTGTATACGGAAAGATATCCTAATAGACATCAACCATCTCGACAGTTATTTATCAACCTCTTCAAACAGTTACGTGTAACATCTAGACAACGTAACAGAAGGAAACAAGAGACGACAGAAGTCGGGGGAAATTAATGTCCTTGCTTCTGTTGCAGTTGATCTTGCGCAATCGAAGAACCGGCATGGGCCAGGCACATTCTCCATTGACTTAGATCCGATCCTTATCACATCTCTGTCCATCAAGAGCTGTATGGAAACGATTATGAGAATCATGTTAACTTCTGCAGGATACTCCTGATGTATCATGTATCTTGTTTAGTGATGAAGCCACATTTACCAATCATGGCCAGGTAACATGCACTGCTGGTCTGTTGAAAATTCCCGTTGGCTTCGTCAGGTGGAACGTCAGCGTCCATGGAGTGTAAACGTGTGGTGTGGGATAGTGAACCATCACTTCATAGGCCCGTTTTTCATAGACAGAACGCTGAATGCGCTCAAGTATCGTAGCCCCTAACAGACGTTCTTCCACGAGAGCTACATGACGTTCCTCTGCAGACTAGGAGGAACCTGTGGATCAACATGGTGGCTCTCTAGCTCGAAGTGCACGAAATATTGTAGCATATCTTCACAAACTGTTTCCAAATCGTTGTGTTAGACACAGAGGACGTGTACCTTGACAGGCCATTCCGCGGATTTAACGCTTGTAGTCTTCTTTCTGTGGGGAAAGCTGGAAGTCGTTGCCTCCAAGGGCATACCAACTACACCCGATGATATACAACGTCGTATTAGTGCAGCCTGCTCGCACATCTCTGCTGAAATGCTGGCACGTGTTTGGCAGTCGTTCCGTACCAGACTGGAAGTGTGTATTGCCGCTGTCAGTGGTCATTTTCAACCCAACCTGTGATGGTAAATTGTCTCGTTACTGATCAGAATCCACGTAACCAGTGTATGCATTCGTGTTGTTTTTTAAAGTGTGCTACCACAGGTATAGTACAAGTGTCAGTGTGAGAACTCTTCAAAATACGATATCTTGTAACGATTCACACTAGAATCCTGCGACAAGGGCCATTGACGATCTAATTGACCCTGCTTTTAGTTGCACTTTCTACGTCTTATTACAATCAGTTTATTGGCTAACAATATGAGCCCCCTGACTATCAATCCATTCTATGAAAACCTCACATCAACGGCATTTTCCATTTGCACAATATTTTCGGTGCAATTTTTAGATTATTCACCCTGTATATATCTTTGTCAATTTGAAGAATCCTATTTCAATAATGAAAATTCACTTATTATGCCTATGGCATTTACATTTTATTCGTCTTTGTATCGTTGTATCCGCTCATAAAACATGTCCGAACGTTCTCAGCCAGTAGTAGCATCACGAGATTCTTCTTAGCTCATACTGTGTGTAGCTTTTACACTTTTACATCCCTATGTACGGCCATTGTCGATATTTTAGGCTCTTGTGAAAGACACAGGTGCTCAAGGGTATGGGATAATCACAGTTCAAACAATAAACGCGAACATGAACGGCCCCTGAAACTAAAAACATGTGTGCGGTTATGTAACATCATAGTAGTGGAACGACAGGCAGAAAAGGTTATATTTTCACAAGAAAACAGAGTTTTATAAGCAATTATTTTAAATGTGATTACCTACGATTATAAGAAAATGGAGAAATCGGTGACTGCGATGGTTGTTGACTTCAGTGAGGAGTTTCATGCTGTTCCAAAATATAACGTCCCCTTTATCAGCATTAATTCCTCTCCGTTATCTTTCTTTTCTATGATAGTGAACGTGGTGTATGGCCGTAGCCTGAAACTCTTATCAGATGAGCTGCTACACTAGTTGACAAGGGACCCGTTTTCCGAAGGCGGTAGGTGTTGCCCGCTCGTTCATCCTTTTTTGTTATCCGCTGTTTCCCTAAGTCGCTTCAGGCGAGTGTCTGAATGGTTTCTTGGAGGAGGCAGCGGCGAGTTATCTGCACCACATCTGCATTAACTTCGTTAAACTTACTTATGATTTGTCGCAGCCGTGTCTTCTGATTAAGTCATATCATCCTACACATGAACTTCGCGACAGTGCATCACACTTCTTTGGAAGACACAAGAAAAGAAGTCTCATCAGTGTTCAACAGCTTTATTTATCAGGTCGGCCAAAGGCCACAACTTCTCAATAGGACCGCTATCTATCAAGAACATGAGACGTAATCAGAGGCAGTTGATATCAGGGGTGTCAAACAACATCAAGAGCACGTGTTTCAAAGTGAACTGCCAGCTGGTCTCCTCATAGTGTGTCCCACTAACACTTATCTAGCGTTAGATCCACACAATGAAACACAAACCGAGCATCACTAGGTGATGAATTAATGGCATCATGTTTTCTCTTCCGCAAGGGCCAGATTCGTCATATGTAAGCTGGGATTTATGGACAAGTGTGGGTGGGAAATTGGACGCAGCCTATTCAAATGTGGTGATATTCACCCAAAGTGGTGCAAGTAATCATGTAGATCTGAATCTCAGTAACCAGACGGATATTTGAGCCTTGCTTCTCCCGAATATGTGTCCACTGTTTTTAACTTACGCGTCTTCTCGCTTGGTAGAAGATGCACGTTTAGATTATTATACTCGCTTCCCGCAAAGAAATGTGACAGTTTAATTGGGCTTGAAGCGGAGGATTTTTGCGTCTACCGCGACCAATCACGTAACTCCATTTTGTTTGAGTGTCCATGACAGTGCCACAGTGTTGCCATAGTTCTAGGCGATTAAGGGTTTCAGTCAACGTTCGCAATATAATATTGCTAACAACAGCACTATCAACTGTCAGAGAACTTCTTCCACCCACGAACCACAGCTATTCGCAGTATTTGCTTTTCTGCGTTAATCTCCTGCTTTGCTACATATTTTAACATCGACGTTCTCACTATAATTTCTGGCCACAATATTTGTAGGTTTCGAAATACATACGTTTATCTTGACAGCAGCAGTCTCTTTCTATTGCTTATTGTGTCCAGCGACTTTGAGCGAAAGTAACTTCACTGATGCAGTTACTGTGTTCGATATGCGACTTGGATTATTTATCCACTGCAGAAAAAAATACAACGTTCTCATTTCATTGACAAGGAAAGTGACAGGTAGTTAATCATTATAGGAGAATATGATAACAAATTCAGACCATATGAAACACACATGTTACATTAAAGGGTGTCCAAATAGTCGTAGCCGTATACAGTGAACAACTGTACACTCTGGCGGCAGCATAAGTGCCTATATTCACAAGCAAGCGATCGTAAATGTACCGAATGGCATCCTGCGATAGATTGTCCGAAGCATCTTGCGCCTTTTGTTGCAGTTCTGCAATGGTTCTTACAGGCCCAGGAGAACGAGTAAGTTCCCCTTTCATGATGTATCATACATGTCCAATTGGCGAGAGATCTGGTGATTTTGCTGGCCAAGCAACAGTTGTACACTGTGAAGGGCAGTTTGTGTCGCAGCAGTTTCCTCCTCCACCGAGAAGGCTCCCGGTGCTGTATGTATAGTATCTGTGAGTCAGCTATTGAAACAATGCCTCGTGTAACCTAATGGAAAGATAACCGATGGGCTAGCTGGTGACACGCTCTCTGTTCTGTCCGATGACGTAATAGACATCGAGTGCCTCGAAAAATTCTATTTGATTATATAGGTACGATGTACAAACGTGGGAAAGAATACTTAGTCAAATGCCTATCTGGTCCCGGCAGCTAACCATTATACATCAATCAATGAAACAAAACACTGTAAATTTTTGATGTCTGTATTTTTAAGAACCTGAACAGAAAATCACGAGTATTAGATCTTCATCTGAGCTCTGCAGATTTTGCATTATAGATAATAGCAGGCAATGGAGATAAAAACTTAAAAAGATGACTTAGTTTTTCTATTTTCACACATTAATTTCTTATGGGACAACTCTTCTAGGAGAAAGAAAGTCTTTATTGCACAGAGGCGAGTAATGAAGAATATATATGGAGTACATTTCAGAAACATTGTTGGGCTTACGGATAACAACCTCACATGTGTTTCTTTATTGAGATTGTGTTCAACGATCATGCACGGTTAGAAAATAGCAGTAATATTAATAAATATAGTACTGGAACAAGAAGTGACTCACACAGAGTGAGGTTTTCTGTCATAAACCCATTGACCTCTTATGTAGTGAATTGAGAAATCTAATAGATAATGAAATAAACTTCAAACACACACTGAAGTCATATCTGCTTGTAACTGCTTCTACTCCATAAAAGACTTTCCAAATACGTAATACGACATCTTGTGTATATGCGTGCGTGCTCGCGTGCGTGTGTGTGTGTGCGCGCGCGCGGGCGTGTGTGTGTGTGTGTGTGTGTGTGTGTGTGTGTGTGTGTGTGTGTGTGAGAGAGAGAGAGAGAGAGAGAGAGAGTTAAGTATAAATTACCATATGTAAAAAAAATTAAATGTAGCTTAAAATTAATCAGCCACGGAAATTGTGAGCACGTTGTCATATTTTTCTTTTAGACAATAAGAAATAGTTAAGATGCATGGAACATACAAATAATTTAACTATTTATGAAACCTTTTGCATAGCTGAAGAAGAGTTTATGCTTGGCTCATATTTTTCTGTAATTCTGGATTATTTTCAGATCCCAGAGGCGTATCCAGGGATCCTGCAACACTACCAAGAGCTACATCTGTTTCTTCTTAATCTAAGAAAAAAAGAAAATTTTCTGGTGTTATAACAAATTAAAAAAAGAATATCTTCGTTTACTCTGGACATTTTCGAGACAAAATGTCTATGAGCTGAGCCCCCTCCCTCTCCCTTTCTCCCTGGACCAAAATCCTGGATTCGACTCTGTCAAATTCTCAATGCATTTTTTTACATTTTTTCGTCGTCTTCGACTGATTATATTATTTTCAGCGTGATTTTCTGTGATATACTACTTTAAAGGTTTTTAGTACACAGTTCTTCTCCCTTGACTTTCCTACATCATTTTTGTCCATAGACCATTTAATTATTACTGTACATGTGGTATGATACTTTCGTGCTGTAGCCACTTACAGTAAGAAACGTATAGAGACAGAGTGCGGTATGCAATAGGCCTTTTTGGATTACAAGTGATTGGTATTAAAATTTTACAACTACAGAGATTTGTAACTAATTCACCGTATGGTGACTGGTGATTGTTGAATTTGCCTTTGGAAAAGCCGAAAGTCAGTTTTAGCATCCTGTAATTTTCACTGAAGCTTCATCACTTTTCATTACTTTCTCTGAGGCAAAGCAAGGGATAGCTTTATACTTTCAAATTTTCCAAGTACGTGGGACTTGGATATTAACTACCGCTACTTAAGTTTTTCTTAATTACTGCAAGTTAAATGGAGTTCACAGCTTTATATTCATCAGTGACTTTGGATGCTCGAATCCAGTTTTATGCCTTTTAGCCTTAGATTCAGAACTACAGTTTCGGCGTCTGTTAGGTAGATTTTGGGGGGTGCTTGAGATACAGAAGTGGTGCAGGCCCTGGACGATTTTTTCAGTCTTGTCGCACAATGTATTTATTTCGCTGAGTGGGTGCTGCTGAAGTGACATTTTTGTACTCATATTTTAAGAGTTGCTTTCTCCTCTTACTTTACGAAACCAGTACGAGGGAACTTTTACATTCGATAAATACTTGCAGTGAGCAGTTAGATTCTGTTCGTATTTTGTCATCTGTCTCTCATATTATATTTACAGTTTTATCGTTAAGTACTGTGGAACTTCCTGTATAAACAGTGACATTTCTCTTTCTTAAAATATCTATTCAGTAGTGTGATTGAAATGTAGATCTATTTGCTTTTTATTGATAATTATGTAACATCAAAGAATGAACTCACAATATTGCTCTCATTCTCCTACCTGGTTTTGCCACATATTTGTTTGTTTTCGCCAGTTTCTCGCCTTTGGAAGAACCAAAAGTCACGTTTTAGTACCCTGAAATTTTCAGCAGTGTTTTATCACTTTTCATTACTTTCACCAAGGCAAACCATGAGTTAGCTTTTTTCATTTTCAGTTATACTTCCAATTTTTCCAAATACCTACTAACATAATTCGTTTTTCTGGTATACAGAGCTTCAAACTGAACAAGCGAACTGATACATCAGGAGGATCGTCCTTCACTGAAAGCTGCTTTGCCTTCCGGAACCGGGTGATTACTGAGACAGTTGATTAGCCAAGTTCGCAGCCATTATCTGCAAAGATGTCAAATAAGAGTAAGTGGTCATTAGGTAACTCTGCCATTAATAAAACGATAAAGCGTAGAAAAGGAAGTTTTGCTCTAAGCACATTCTTCAGTGACACAAGGCGATTCTTCAATGTTGTCCGCTTCACTAAGTCTCATTTTGGTTCTTTCAATGCGCTCTCAATGTATCTCATTCGATTCCCACTTTTATATCATACTTTTCAGTGAGAAATGCACAGATGAAAAAGCTCTGATAAATTTGTTCAGCTCACTTGGACATTTCAGTAGGGGTGCAGGGCGAAACATATCAAATGATTTAAGGTGGGAGATAACTACCGTTCGCGATTTGATGTCACTCCAATTGTAATTGGCAACCGAAGTTGGCTAGTGTGACGGTGCTCGACCTGACGGTAATCGGTTCGCGTCCTGGTGATAGGAAGAAAAAAATCATCATCAGTATTTGGTAGCAAAGGGAAGGAGGCAGCGATAAAATTTCTTATCACCAATCCTGGTGCTGACGTCTTACACATAATTCGAAACTTCTCTACAGTGTCTCATGAGGTAAGGTCATGTGACACCATTTATGGTGAACTGTTTGTCGGGAGGAGGCGTTGAATTCGGTTATGTGCCGCCACCAAGTTTCCTCACTTGCTTCTCTCTCATCACCATCAACAGCAAAAACACTGCACTATAAGTTGCACAGACATTCTCATAGGCACGCTTAAAATTAAACACACACACACACACACACACACACACACACACACACACACACTTTGCACAGGTAAGGAGCAACGTGCATGGAGTAAGAAATTTTTTCAGTTAGGCGGATACGGATCCTCCATCTTACAATGCCCACAAATAAAGTTGGAAAATTCAAACAGCTTTTAACGGGAAGAAAAAGAAACTTCCAATATAACTAGCCAATGAGCGGGCCACTTTTGTGGTATAGGCTAAAGCAGTATTGATGTCTTATTGGGATTCATTACTTTCACCTCGCTAACATTTGTCTTGATAAATTTTCGACTATATTCAGATATATAATACCATTTGCGTTTTTTAACCCCGTATAAAATAATGTTTTAACCCCGCGTAAAATAATGTGCCGCACAAACTGTAATTTTCGAGCAAACAATACAATGACGTTCATAATTCCATGACTACGGTATGCTAAAGAGCTTTATATCACCTTTCACCCCACTATCATTTCTGTCGTTCCTGCTGTAGCATAGGGTGTTCAACTGTTCACTTAAGATTTCCAGTTTGGTTTGGTTTCCGAGACGCATTTTATCTCTTTTTTTCCGTGTGTTTCTTGATCGGCTACTTCCTCGTAATTGCTGTATTCCAATTGGGTTTCCACTTTTCAACAGCATCATTTCGTTTTAGTTACAGTTTTTCACTAATCTACATTTCCCGCAGTCATTGTAATAGATTACCTCACAACTCGTTTCAATGCCTTAAGCCATTATCATCGCGTGGTAAATTACGTTAATTACATTGTTTTTGTGCTTAGTGGGGAGCACAGACTAATTGTTGCAGCTGCAGATCAAGCTGATGACCAATGAATGTGGTCCGAGTGTCTGCTGTTATCTGAGAGAGGAAAATCAGTATGACGAATACCTGTACGGCACACTTAGCCTTAGTACGTTTAAAACACACTACGTGTCCGACTCGAACGTGTGACCCCGACTGTCTCTTCTAACACAGTATATGTTGTACAAGGGCTGGTTAAATTGAGCAAGAACCCCAGCCGTGTCCCAGTCCTATCACCTCACAGAAAACCAGAGGTAGAGAGTAGAGATAGGTAGTTCGCGAACGAACGGGTGCAAAGGAATGGTTCACAAAGAAGAACGAAAGGACCGAGGAACGAATTCCAAGGAACGATCGGTTCATAGTTCACTTTGGTCGCGGCGGTCTACTTATAGTTCCCGGGAACGAGGAACGATCGGTTCATAGTTCACTTCGGTCGCTGCCGTGTACTTATAGTTCCTGGGAATGAGGAACGATCGGTTCATAGTTTACTTCGGTCGCGGTGGTCTACTTATAGTTCCCCCCTCGGTCGCACTCGTCGTTCTTCGCATGACCACCTGTCTCATTCCACTGCCGACTGCTCCTAGTTAGTTCAGTATCCAGTTGCTCGTTTCGTTCACTGCGCTCGCCTATTTTACATGTGTTCCAAAGTGTTCTCGCACTTGGTTCTGGCTATTCAGCGTCCAATCAAAAAGTGCAAAATGTGTGTGAAATCTTATGGGACTTAACTGCTAAGGTCATCAGTCCCTAAGCTTAAACGCTACTTAACCTAAATTGTCGTAAGGACAAACACACACACCCATGCCCGAGGGAGGACTCGAACCTCTGCCGGGACCAGCCGCACAGTCCATGACTGCAGCGCCTGAGACCGCTCGGCTAATCCCGCGCGGCAATCAAAAAGTTATTTATAGTTACGTAAATTACATAAAAATTACGTTGTACGTAATAGGTACGTCTTTTCAGGTAACAAAAGGGCATATCAGCTCACTTCATTATATCGATGAACAGCAGAAGACATAACAAGGCAAGTTTTTTTTGTTACTCACATATTTTTTTGGTTTCATCGACTTGATTTAGCAACTAACTTTCAATAATTTGCTTAGTTTTTAGTGTAAGAAAATTCATGTGTATCTTTCATATACAAAACATTACATTTAGGATGGCTCTAATTATTTTTAATTTTGGTTGTTTCCAATTTGCATTACCTGCTAGTTTGGTTTCTTCGGAAAAAAAAAAGAAGAAGAAGTGAATTGTGGGTCATTTTGGCTCAGTAGGAAAAGCCGTGCCTCTCCATTTGAAAAGACATAGATTGCCATAAAATCGTATTTACTTATCTTAAAAACATTTGTTCAGAAGGAGCTTTCAAACCAAAAACTTTATTACTGCGAACATAATTATTATTATTATTGCTGCATTAACTTTAATAATGCAACATAAAACCTAATTTTTACTAAGCGTGTGACGCAAGATGAGAAAACCACATTTTATTTTATGCTTCCATGAAGTCTCTACTTCGCCTGCGAACTCAGAGACAACTTGAAGTGTAAATAGGGTGTAAACGATTGTTGTTTACAACGTAGCATAGCTATGTAGTGGAAGTCGAAACGAAGAATTTAATACAAGACACCTTGTGGTCTATTAAGTTGGGAAACAGTCACCAACAGGTTTACAAGACTACATGAGCTATAGCCCATGTGCGTCGCGTGAGATTTTCATGTTCTCTTCTCGAGCTCTCTACACATCGTCATCGATTGTTTCGCAATTGTTGCTTGCATTAGCTTGTTATTTCTTCACTGCCTAATTATTACATATTTGTCTGTTGTATCTGCTCGTAACGGGCAACACATCGTCCGTAATTGGCGAGCAATTTGTACTCGGGGCCGGTTTTCCGTGCGCCACCCTATATTATTTCCCTGCAATCAGCCACACAAGGCTACGGTTGGCTAAACGAGAGGTTCTGCAAATTCACAGAAATTACTTCTAAAAGTGTATAAGAATTCTGTAATGAATAAAAACTCTATACTCCAGGGGGGAGGCAAGTGCCCCCTCTTGGCGCCCTCCACCCTTCAGTCACCTACACTACTAGTTTTCAGTTTTTTATAAGAACCATATACCAAGCACAAATGAACGGTGAACGAGTAAAAATGAACGGTTCCCAAAAAAGAACGATCAGCAGTGAACTAGTTTCCAGGGATGAAAGAGTTTGCCCATCTCTAGTAGAGAGAGGTCCGCGGGCAGTACATCGTGAGGAACAAAAGATGCCGTGAGGAACAAAAAGTGTCGACAGAGTCTACCTTCGCATAAAATTAGCTATTAGTGTCGTCCATCCAGACACAGCGGCAGGAGATAGGACCATTAACTAACAAGTTGTTGGATTTGAGCTAGGTAGTCCTAGTAGATTTCTTACCAAAGAACTCAGTATAAGTTTTTATGTCATCTGGCTCGTTGCTACTCAATAATTGAAGGACACCCTATTTTACCATTTATCCTTGATACTGTGTGAAATGATTTGATTGTTATAGTATAACAATTCTAAAAGTATGCTATGTGAAAAACTGAATTAAGCGTTCTGTTGTTCTCTAATCGTTGCAGTGGATGAAATAATGGTTCGCGTTCGGCGCGCTGAAGGTCGTCTGGCATCCATCGAAAGTGAACTCCACGTGCTGGATGAGCGCATGAAAGCAGCCAGCGACATCCTCGGATCGCCAGTGAGTATCTAGCTTTCGGCATATGTTAGAGATCTGGCCTGTGTTTCGTGATTATATGTAGTCCCGTAGTCACTAACTGATTCGCTTCTTCTACCCATTAAGTGTGGCGATGACGTGAGACTTTGTACATTATTTTCTCGGAAACGCTCTAGCGAGAGTGTTTTGTTGTTGTCTTTGGATCAGTGGATGATGTGTCAACATGTATCTTATGGACGCATGCACTGACAAGGGGAGGTCGCCAATCGGGACACGCCGTTTTCGCCCAAATTGCACGTGTAGAAAGCTGGGTCTCCACATCACGTGCCTTAAATATTTCGCCTGAGTGGGCCTCAGGAAAGGAGAAAATGCTCTCGAAAGTTTTTCCGATATCACTATTTACCTTATTCAGCGCACTGGTCGTCGTTAATGGCGTAGCGTAATGATAAGGCGCATTGCTCACGAAACAAGCGACCTGCGATCAAACTCAGGTACGTGTCGATATTTTTCTGTTGTTTCCCATGTTTATTTTACTTCGTTTCTTCCGATTGTTCAACTATTTACCGTAGAAATTAAACACATTCAAGCAGTATATTTATATAATTAGGCGAAAGTGTTAATGGAAATAAAGTTTCCAATGATTCTTGTGATTACGTGCGCTACTTTTTATTCATTATCGCTGTAGAAGGTTTGCAATCTTTATGGTGATATCTATCATAGAAACATGTGAAACATATATATGTTTCACACCAGGCACATTTTATGAAGGCATTGTTTGAGCAGTTAAATTTTGCCCAAACGTGCGTCATTAGAAAGGACACTTCATTCTAGTTTTGAAACAACAGTTTGTCCGCTATCAGTTTGGATGCAAACCAAGCGTACTGGATCATAGGGATAAACACAGGAGTACTGAATTTATGCTGCACGATCGAATGTATTTTAATTGCATCTTCTCTTGATGATATTTCTCGCTGTTGTCGGAGCAATTCAAGGGCACTTTGTAGTCTTTTAATTAGAATTTTGACTTGGCGATAAAAATATACATGACACGGTTGAACCAGCTGTGTACATTTTGGTGGAATGACCTTCATGGTACACATTGCCTCGCCTAGCTTATTCGTAAATGTCTCATCATACAATGTTGAATCTGTTTGGCCGCTCCAAGAGTTCACCAACAGAAGAAATTTATTGTCTGCCACGTATGGCTTCAATGTTGTTTCCAAGAATGTCGCATTAAGCTCTTTTGTTAGTTTCCCTGACCTGGAACAAGTAACGACAACATTTCGCACTAGTCTTCTAATTTTTTGACCGTCGCGGAAACCCGAGGATCGAATTTATTCGCAGGCTCTTGCAAACATAAAAACACAAGGGGTGAAAGTTTCCCTGTGCTGTTTAAGAGTGGGTGGTCTTCGGTAGATGAAGTTTCTTCACCATAACAGTCTTTGCACCTTTGACATCCAGAGACCTATTGTACGTTGACTCACACTGGCATCCGGTCTGGTCGGTGTTAATTATATAGTCGATGTTGACCTGTGGCATTAAATGTCTCATCTGCATACGAAACTTCTCTGCTGCTGCCACCCTTTCGTCCAAAGTTGCGACATCACTTTTGCTGACGAATTTCGTGATTTTTCCCTGCCTTATCGAATATTTTTTCTTGAAGGATGTGTTAGAAGCACGGAAGTGAAAAATCGCCGACAAATACGGGAATGCAGCCAATGTTGCTGATGTACGTGAGGAATTCGTGGAGAAATCTTCAGGAGTATAATCCTCATCTGTACATGAAGAAGTCACCTGTGACAGATAAAAAGAGACTGCATATGATAAACGTGTGTGTGTGTGTGTGTGTGTGTGTGTGAGAGAGAGAGAGAGAGAGAGAGAGAGAGGGGGGGAGAGATGTTCCACGTACCTCTTCATAAATATTTTCTTCATCAATCTCTGTGCATAGTATCAGATCTTCGTCGTGCTCTATGAAATGCGTACGTCTATAACAGCCTCTGCAATTGCTTCACCTATGGATATTACTGTAGGACTGAAGGTCATAGGAGGTTTGTCAGTGATCATCTCTTTTTCTTTATAAATTAAAAAAGCGTAGCAAGGAGCACTGGTGAAGTTTGCTTTGAAATCTTCATCAAACGTTTCGAGATAGGTTGCCATGTTTGATTTTGGGGCGACGATACTCACAGATCCACGAATCGTTGCGAACTGACAATAGAAGCACAGTCTAATATGTACAGTCGCGACACTCACTGGTGAGAAATCCATTAGTGTCTGATAGCTGACGCGACGCTTGCGATTCCAGCCGTCAGCTAGGGTAACGTCTGTTAGCGTCATATACATAATAAGAATAATATTTTATTTTCTAACCTTTTTGTACGTTATTTACGATATGATTGTTTCATATTTGATTCGAAAGGTTGAATGTATTTATATTCTGCGGTAAATAATTGAACATTCCGAAGAAACGAAGTAAAACAAACATGGGAAAAAAAACAGAAAAAAAAATTGGCAAGTACCTGGGATTGATCTCAGGTAGCATGTTTCATGTACAATGCGCTTTACCCTTACGCTATGCCGTTAACGAGAGTGCGAATACTGAGTAAGGTGTATACTGGCACTGGAAAAACTTTCGAGAGCATTTTCTCCTTTCCTAAGGCCCATTCAGGCGAAATATTTAAGGCACGTAATGTGGAGACCCATCTCCTTCTACACACGCAGTTTGGACGAATTCGGCGAGTCCCGATTGATGACCTCCCCTTGTGAGTACTAGCTCGATCAGAGCCGGTTTGACCACGCTAACAATAAGTGCACGTCCTTGGAGAGCAGCGAGTGGACCTTTTGTGGCTCACCAGAGTAGCAGATACTATGGGGTACCAAGCTGTCAGAGGCCCTATATTACACAATCTATTTTTGGGGGAAAATTGGCTGTTAGCAGTTTTGAATTGAGAATAACACTACTGAGGTTTAGATCCGAATAATTGAGCAGTATTTTTAAAGCACCCCAGTTTAACGAAAAATTTTATTTTAAATTCAAGTCACTTTTATCACACTAATCTACTATTTTATGTTAAAATATCGTGGTACGGTCTTATCCAGGTGGCCAATAATGAAAAATAAGACAATAATAAATTAAGCCAGAGATGAGAAACTAACACAAATGGATTCATACTTAAAGAAAACTTTAGGAAGGTCGTGGGGTGCTTCTGATTTGGTTTTCTACACGCATCTTCAAAAGTATGTATTACCTCCTCTTGCACCAATTACGGCATCCAATCTTTCAGGACGACACGCGCTCAGCCGAACGCGTCCTCGAGATTATTAGTGTCAATGAGACGACGTCGGTCATTTGAAGTTCTTTTTGGGGAAGACACCCCAACCCTTCTATATTGGTTTTCTAAGCTTTCCTTCTGTTTTTTTTAGTTTCCCCACTTTTTGAGTTTCGCTCCCATTGCTGCTGATTTCAATTTTTTTTTTTTTTACCTTTCCCTAAACCACAGAGCTGGCGCTAATAACCGTAGCAGTTTCGCGCTCTAAAAGCACAACAAAAAAAAAAAAGTTATGGTTCTGATTAATGCTGCAATGCCCTCATGAGGAGTCATCTCCCATTCTTCGGAAGGGCGTCACTTAGGTCCTGTAGGGTCTCTGGATAGTGCTGAAGTGCCCTTCTCCACAACTGGTCCCATACATGCTTAGCAGGATTCAGATTAGTGCTTCGAGCAGGCCAAGCCCTAGCACAAATCTCCGCTTCAACCAACAATTCTAGCATAGTTCTCTCAAAAAGGGGGCTTACCTACTCATGGGCTAGTGGAAAACCATGACCAATAAATGGAATGAAAGGCACAACATGCTCCAAAAGGATTTTCTCACGCCATCAGAGAACCACTCTGATAAGCCATCCTGGATGAGAATGTGCAAGCACAATACCAGTCTCCAGGCCTTCTCCAGATCCTCTCTCTACTGTCAGCTGAACAGAGGCCAAATCGTGAATCGTCGGTGAACAATACTTGTTCCCATTTAACATAGTTTTATGAGTATTGTACTATGCCATAAAGTAAAAGCCATACCAGTACAGCACTATACCAGTGGTTCAGCCCTTGTTACAGTTGCCTCCTTTTGGATCATCAATACCCAGAAGAAGGCAACTGTAAGTAACTGTGGCCAAACACTGGTTTTTCCTGTATAGGTTTTTACATTATGACGTGTTATGGTACTTAGAAAAATTTATGTCAACTTACTCTGACCACAGTTGTACTTGTTGCTACTGTTGTACTCTCCAGCTGCAATATTCCCTTCTGACAGGTAGTGGAACTGTGTGATGCTCTCTGATAAGTTCTTGGACTGTAGCATGTCTTCTGGATTGAAGGCTGGCTTCTTCCAGTCTTCTTTGGACATTTCTCTCACCAATATTGGCAGATTTGGTGGAGCTGATTTCATGCTTCAATGGCAGTGGTGTGACGGTTGTGGAGAACTTGTAATAAGTGGTCATCTCTTGCCACCGTTGCACTTCTTGGGCCTGATTCTGGTTTCCTTGCATAGCCTCCAGAGACTGCATGGGAAAAAATAATGAAGACTAGTGCAATAAACAATCAACGCTTTATTGTTAGCACACAAAGAAACACCAATAACATACTCACAGAAAACAGAATAAATTGCTTCACTTTGATTAAATAGATAATTACATATTATTTATTATGTGTTGCATTTTTTGTGCTGGTCGGTGTATGTAGTGTATTGCAAAATTGTGTCATATGTAGAATCATAAACTTTATTAGTTTGCAACAAACGCATATTACTTTTTACTGTCACCCGCAACTAAAAAAATCCATATTGTGGCAGTCTGCACAAGTCAGCACTTGCAGGCCCATGTCAGTTCAGTTTACCGTTTATTCGAGAGATGGTAGAAACCTTTAACCGTTGTTACCTTATTCCTCCCACTTAGTAAAAATGAGAGTAACATCATCCAGGTCACTTGGCCAGTCTCAGTGTGTACAGTTTTATTTCAATTTTTTGATGGCGAGACTGATCATTTGCAAACAGTGAATTCTTTCTTGTCATATGAGTGGAACTGCTAAGTGCCAACTGCAGTGGGTCGTTACATCTCTTGAATAATTTTATGTTGCAGTGAACACATAGTAGCGGGGCGATCACTCTGTTGTAAAAATAATTCCAAAGCCAAGATCGCTTAGATACGGTTTACTAGATAACTTGTTTCACCACACGAAACGTGCCATCATCGGATCTGAATGTAGATTAACATTTATAAACCATTCGGATATAACGATACATGAGGCAGACCAGCTGATATAAAATCATAGCCACAAAAATTAAGAAACAACTGCTCTCCTGGTCATTCTTTTCCATGAGATATGTAAAACCGAAGTCGCAAGATAAAACAATTTGTTACAGGACCGCTGCTCGACTGACAGTGGTCGGCATCACACTGCCCTATTCCGTGCAGGTTTTATATAACTCATGGAAATGAATGACCAGGAGAGCAGTTGTTTCTTAATTTTTGTGACAATGATTTTATATCAGCTGGTCTGCCTCATGTATCGTTATATACAAATGGTTTGTGTGTTGAAACCGGTTATCTAGTAAACAGTATTTAAGCGACCTTGGCTTTTGAATTATTTCAATAATTTTGTGCTTTTCAGATAACGGGGTAAAATTCAAACCTTAAATTAGTAACATAAATTTTATAAGACATTTTGTTCACATATTATAGATTTTTAAAGAAATGAGTAGAAATGCAAACTTTTTGATAGGGGCTCTGCAGTACATCAATAGTATAGCTTGCAACAATTCAGGAAAATCAAGAAAAACAGAAACGAAGGAGGTCAGAGAGGGATTTGGAAGGCCCTTCTGGTTGAATGCAAATACAGTCAGTGTCTTAGCCACGTTCATTCCATTTATGAAGAGAAGTGTTGGTTTTTGTTGAAAAAGGTGGTTATGGAAATGAAAAACAGAGAATGAAATTGTTATTTTTCTAAATAACACCAAGCATGATGTTTTCTTCCAGTGGACATATAATCAAAAGCATCACATCCAGTCTTTGTAGACAGATTTCAGATTTAACCCAGGACACTGGTTCGTAATCTGGTGATCAGATTATGTATTACCCTGGTCATTACTGAGAGGACATCTGCCTCATAGGATACAGCACTGCTTCCATGCAAGTATGTTTTGAGCCTACAGGGAGTTATGAGTGCGTCATAGAAATTTTTGTTAGTGTCAACAGTTTAAACAGGCATTAACTCATGTGCATAAGGGATCTGTGCAATTCATGTAACAGCACGATGTCTGGTAATGGTTTAGGCACTAAAAGTTGCTGTTGCCTCGTAGTGGCGGATACATATGGGGAGTGCGCCCCCCTCCCCCCAACTCTTTGCGGGGCCACCCGCATTGCCACCCGCGCCGCCCTCGCAAGTCAGCCCGCACGTTTCTTTCGTCAGTCGACTCTACTAGTTATCGAGTAGTTGTACTTCCTTTCCATGTAGCAAGCACGTCCACGTCATCGTATTTTATACATTTCTGTCTGGCATATAGATAGCCAACAGACACCTATGAGACAAGTCGTGGCCATTCTAGTGATATTGATACGTTATTCTGTCTGGCATATGCTCCAGAAAAGTCGGGAATATTCTATTGCTTTCTTGTACAGAGAACCTTCGATACGTAGCGTTATAAATACGGACTATTCGCCGAATGGGAAGCAGAAATATTACCACTGAAGAATGAATAAGTAAAAGGTCCTAGTTGTAGCCAAGTGCAAGTGTGAAGATTAGTCAAGAGTGAGTGTGATCAGTTGATTTCGAAGTGTTAATAATAGTAATTCATAGTAATTTCTCAGTATAAATATTGTTACAAGGCTCGTAACAATATTTTTACTAATAACGTTATAATGGTTTCCCATACCTAACTCGCAATGAGTTAGTTATGGGAAACTATTAATTTGTATATCTGCCATAACAGTGACTTTCGAGAATAATCCTGAAAACGCATTGTTACTATACATGCCCCCTATCGAATGCACTAGAAAGGAACGGAATCCACAATGAAGGTTCCGCACACATAAATTGCCGGATGACGTCGTCATTGGAAACGCACCCTTATGTTATGCGTCGTAAGGTACATATTGGATTGCCGCTTTCACAGTGGGTATCTGTTCACGTTACATAAAAGTCTGAAAGCGTTCTGGCAGCGAATGTTCTCGAAACAACAAAAAAAGAGCCACATATATAAGCTAAACAGAGTCGCTGCCAGGTAGTCAGTTTGAAAGCTACAATCGTCGCAATAACTTGGAAGTGATAAAAAGTGAAGAACTGCGATGCGATTATTGGCTGTTACCACGGACTTCAATCAGTATTGTGCTTAGTGATATCAGAAAGACACGGAATGCCACCGTATGTGTTTATTGCTAAGTATACTAGTGTTGTATTTTACAGTGTGAATAAAGTGTTTATTCGAGAATAATTGGCATCTAATTTACCTACGTCGTAACAATATAATAAAATAAAACGTCATGTAACAAGAAAAAGAAAAGTAGAAACATCTGAAGATTCCGGTCACCACTCAGCCGCATAATCACCACCAGATGTTCAGGCAGACCCCAACACTTCATCGAAATTTCCACAAAAACTTCACGATTGATTCCTTTAATTCCTCGGAAATTGGCAATTATTTAGATATATTAGTGTCACGAAATATTAGTGATGATACAAAACGCAAGCTTCTCACAGCTCCAAGGAAACCTGAAAAATATTATATCTTTCCTACTTCCGATCACAGCAAGAGGGGACGGGTTGAACGCAGACAAGTGGATGATAATCACTTTGAACAGTATCCATGGCTGTGAATCACTAACAAAGTTTGCCAGACTTACTGGTAAAGATGGTGATATTTGGACCCACTCTCATCTCGAGTACCACGTTGAAGCGTCAACAGATGCTAAACTATTTTTGGCGACACGAGACAACTGCGAACTTGAGGTCATAAATCAGTTGTCAAGACAGCATGGAAAGCATTAGAGAAAACAGAGACTGTCTTGTACCTATAATAAAAACAATCATATTTCATGGATAGCAAAATGTTCCTCAGGCGGAGGCATAGAGATGATGGGAGTCTATTAGAAAACGAAAGTGATCGTGAAAGTATAGTGAGTAAGGTGATGGCAAATTACACGAAATATTTTTGGATTTCGTTGACATCCATAAAGATAATGATTGTAGTGGAAACATTGACCATGATCCTCAAGAGAGTCAAGATGAAGAGCATAGTGTTACTGGTGTAGGATTAGGTACTACGATTATAAGGAGAATGGAAAGCCTTTCTCTGTCACTGGAGAAATGTGTGGGTATAGTCTGTGATGGTTGCTCAGTTAATTAATTAATTAATTTTTTATCTCTTGTTCTGGTGATCCATGTTGTGACACCATCACAGGATATGGAACTTGTCAATTTTACAAGCTTTTGGCCAGAATTTTTGGTAATACATAAAACAAAACAGAAACAGTAACTTAGGTCCCACTACAAAAAATACATTTTAGAGATAGATAGAGATTACAGAACAAAAACAGTAAACAGTAACTTAGGTCTCACTTCAAAAAATACATTTTAGAGATAGATAAAGATTACAAAATAATAAGTGTTATAGAGAAATAAATATTGCAAAATATATGTTCGCAATAAAAATATTCGGTATTACAAATACAAATTTGGGCATACATTTGCAATTTACAATACAGGAAATGTTAAACACTGTAGTTCAGGAACTCTTCTATTGTATAAAATGAACCTTGCAATCGGAACTGCCTTAAGGTTTTTTTTAAACAAGAGATCATCATCTACCAAACACTTAATTCTTGAAGGGAGAGCATTAAAAATCTTACAGCCACTGAAATGGACTCCTTTCTGTATCATACTTAGATTTGGCTGTTCATAGTGGATATCATGTTTCCTTCTAGTATTCTGACTGTAATATGCACTATTCAGCTTAAAGATGGATTTCTCTTTCCTTTTTAAGTTGAACAGTGCATATCACAGTCACAATACTAGAAGGAAACATGATATGTGTCAGAACTGAAAGGAGCTGTGGCTGCAATAAAAAAAGAAAGCTATCAATGCACAAGTATCACCCTATCAAAGTCATCAGCTCAACTTTGCTGTCTCTTGCAGTTGCAAAGTTAAAAAGAGACTAATGGGACAGATTCTTCAGTACAAGCAAACGAGCATAAACGACCTTCATGATCGCAATTCTGTTATGCAAGCATTGTCCATTTGTCCTAGATCTGTCCATCCTACTCTGCACGCGCTCTACAAAATATTTGCTTGTGTACCTGCATCTATTGCTACAGTAGAGAGAAGTTTTCCAACATTGTGGCCTACAAAGACATGGCTGAGGTAGGCAATGGAGGAGGATCGACTTAATGGCTTAGCTCTGTTGAACACACACTCTGACATTGATTGTCCTATTGACGATGTAATTAACCAATTTGCCAGGAAGGAAAGGCGCATAGAATTCATCATTTAAGGAAGAGAACCACAATTGTAACTTTTATATATCGTAAGACGGCATTCTCTTGTATATGTGAATAATCAGTTTAAATAACCTTCCTTAAACTTTGCATGTGACTTGATTATTTTTTATTATGGTAGAAGTAGAGGTAGCTCAAGATATCTTTAGTGCCACCTCCTTGAGGTTTTTCTCTATCCGCTACTGTTGTGACAGTGTAATATGTTGCACAGTGGTACAAATATAAGGCATACTGGAAAGTCGATCATGAGCCATGGTGACACAGTGTGTAGTGCCCTCTGCTAGTGGCACACAGAACATCAATACGGGATGTGATGCTCTTGCAAGGCAATATAGGATGCTCAAAAGCTCCCCTTTCTGTGGTCAAACCATCATTCCCTGGCTTGTGGTAGCAACTGCCACTGCGAGTAGCCTCCAGAGATCAGTTACAGTATGTGGAATGGTATTACTAATCCAAGCCTTTAGTGTAGAGCATCTCATAATTCTTCAGTGGGTAATCATGTAATCAATCATGTTTAAACTGTGGGGGGGGGGGGGGGGGGTTAATTGCCCACTCTAATGCATCTGACAAGCTCATACTGCTGCAGGTTATCAACCACCAGGCCATGTAATTGATATCTATCTGATGGAGCCTAAATAATTATGCGCTGTGGTACAGGTGCTCATACCATTGCCAGATGTCATCCCTACAGATTGCAATCATCAGAGTAACTCTTGGAAACCTTGCAGTTGCATACATGCTTCAGTCATGGTGCCACCCCACTAGTGATGACTGGCATCATCATATACATATATTTTCTCAAGGGATTGTAACATGTTGAGGTCGTGCAAGATTAACACAAAGCAACAATTATTCTCCAAGCTAAATCTCGAGTTTTGTGTGAACAGTGAATTTGTGAGGCCACTCGTCTTGGGAATGACATCATGTTTGCCAGGATACATGGTGCATTACGCATACGAGGAATGCCTCTTATTTGCTGAAGGTGGAAAATCTCTTTAAGCTGACAGTGTACAATCTGACAAAAAATGTAGGACCAAAAAGTCTCTAGTCCTGGCAGATGCTGTGATATCCTGACACTTCAGACAATATGACTGTACTGGCATTGGGATGCAGCAGATTTGTGGCCTTGCATGTACTATTCTTGCAGTATTCTTCACATCCATGAAATGACATTACATGTGAGCTTCAACTGCCAGCTCAGCTTGCACTGATTGTGACTAGCGTTCACCATGTTTACAACCTGATTCTACATCTACATCTACATTTATACTCCGCAAGCCACCCAACGGTGTGTGGCGGAGGGCACTTTACGTGCCACTGTCATTACCTCCCTTTCCTGTTCCAGTCGCGTATGGTTCGCGGGAAGAACGACTGTCTGAAAGCCTCCGTGCGCGCTCTAATCTCTCTAATTTTACATTCGTGATCTCCTCGGGAGGTATAAGTAGGGGGAAGCAATATATTCAATACCTCATCCAGAAACGCACCCTCTCGAAGCCTGGCGAGCAAGCTACACCGCGATGCAGAGCGCCTCTCTTGCAGAGTCTGCCACTTGAGTTTATTAAACATCTCCGTAACGCTATCACGGTTACCAAATAACCCTGTGACGAAACGGGCCACTCTTCTTTGGATCTTCTCTATCTCCTCCGTCAAACCGATCTGGTACGGATCCCACACTGATGAGCAATACTCAAGTATAGGTCGAACGAGTGTTTTGTAAGCCACCTCCTTTGTTGATGGACTACATTTTCTAAGCACTCTCCCAATGAATCTTAACCTGGTACCCGCCTTACCAACAATTAATTTTATATGACCATTCCACTTCAAATCGTTCTGCACGCATACTCCCAGATATTTTACAGAAGTAACTGCTACCAGTGTTTGTTCCGCTATCATATAATCATACAATAAAGGATCCTTCTTTTTATGTATTCGCAATACATTACATTTGTCTATGTTAAGGGACAGTTGCCACTCCCTGCACCAAGTGCCTATCCGCTGCAGATCTTCCTGCATTTCGCTACAATTTTCTAATGCTGCAACTTCTCTGTATACTACAGCATCATCCGCGAAAAGCCGCATGGAACTTCCGACACTATCTACTAGGTCATTTATATATATTGTGAAAAGCAATGGTCCCATAACACTCCCCTGTGGCACGCCAGAGGTTACTTTAACGTCTGTAGACGTCTCTCCATTGATAACAACATGCTGTGTTCTGTTTGCTAAAAACTCTTCAATCCAACCACACAGCTGGTCTGATATTCCGTAGGCTCTTACTTTGTTTATCAGGCGACAGTGCGGAACTGTATCGAACGCCTTCTGGAAGTCAAGAAAAATAGCATCTACCTGGGAGCCTGTATCTAATATTTTCTGGGTCTCATGAACAAATAAAGCAAGTTGGGTCTCACACGATCGCTGTTTCCGGAATCCATGTTGATTCCTACATAGTAGATTCTGGGTTTCCAAAAACGACATGATACTCGAGCAAAAAACATGTTCTAAAATTCTACAACAGATCGACGTCAGAGATATAGGTCTATAGTTTTGCGCATCTGCTCGACGACCCTTCTTGAAGACTGGGACTATCTGTGCTCTTTTCCAATCATTTGGAACCCTCCGTTCCTCTAGAGACTTGCGGTACACGGCTGTTAGAGCGGGGGCAAGTTCTTTCGCGTACTCTGTGTAGAATCGAATTGGTATCCCGTCAGGTCCAGTGGACTTTCCTCTATTGAGTGATTCCAGTTGCTTTTCTATTCCTTGGACACTTATTTCGATGTCAGCCATTTTTTCGTTTGTGCGAGGATTTAGAGAAGGAACTGCAGTGCGGTCTTCCTCTGTGAAACAGCTTTGGAAAAAGGTGTTTAGTATTTCAGCTTTACGCGTGTCATCCTCTGTTTCAATGCCATCATCATCCCGTAGTGTCTGGATATGCTGTTTCGAGCCACTTACTGATTTAACGTAAGACCAGAACTTCCTAGGATTTTCTGTCAAGTCGGTACATAGAATTTTACTTTCGAATTCACTGAACGCTTCACGCATAGCCATCCTTACGCTAACTTTGACATCGTTTAGCTTCTGTTTGTCTGAGAGGTTTTGGCTGCGTTTGAACTTGGAGTGAAGCTCTCTTTGCCTTCACAGTAGTTTCCTAACTTTGTTGTTGTACCACGGTGGGTTTTTCCCGTCCCTCACAGTTTTAGTCGGCACGTACCTGTCTAAAACGCATTTTATGATTGCCTTGAACTTTTTCCATAATCACTCAACATTGTCAGTGTCGGAACAGAAATTTTCGTTTTGATCTGTTAGGTAGTCTGAAATCTGCCTTCTATTACTCTTGCTAAACAGATAAACCTTCCTCCCTTTTTTTTATATTCCTATTAACTTCCATATTCAGGGATGCTGCAACGGCCTTATGATCACTGATTCCCTGTTCTGTACATACAGAGTCGAAAAGTTCAGGTCTGTTTGTTATCAGTAGGTCCAAGATGTTATCTCCACGAGTCGGTTCTCTGTTTAATTGCTCGAGGTAATTTTCGGATAGTGCACTCAGTATAATGTCACTCGATGCTCTGTCCCTACCACCCGTCCTAAACATCTGAGTGTCCCAGTCTATATCTGGTAAATTGAAATCTCCACCTAAGACTATAACATGCTGAGAAAATTTATGTGAAATGTATTCCAAATTATCTCTCAGTTGTTCTGCCACTAATGCTGCTGAGTCGGGAGGTCGGTTAAAGGAGCCAATTATTAACCTAGTTCGGTTGTTGAGTGTAACCTCCACCCATAATAATTCACAGGAACTATCCACTTCTACTTCACTACAGGATAAACTACTACTAACAGTGATGAACACTCCACCACCGGTTGCATGCAATCTATCCTTTCTAAACACCGTCTGTACCTTTGTAAAAATTTCGGCAGAATTTATCTCTGGCTTAAGCCAGCTTTCTGTACCTATAACGATTTCAGCTTCGGTGCTTTCTATCAGCGCTTGAAGTTCTGGTACTTTACCAACGCAGCTTCGACAGTTGACAATTACAATACCGATTGCTGCTTGGTCCCCGCATGTCCTGACTTTGCCCCGCACCCGTTGAGGCTGTTGCCCTTTCTGTACTTGCCCAAGGCCATCTAACCTAAAAAACCGCCCAGCCCACGCCACACAACCCCTGCTACCCGTGTAGCCGCTTGTTGCGTGTAGTGGACTCCTGACCTATCCAGCGGAACCCGAAACCCCACCACCCTATGGCGCAAGTCGAGGAATCTGCAGCCCACACGGTCGCAGAACCGTCTCAGCCTCTGATTCAGACCCTCCACTCGGCTCTGTACCAAAGGTCCGCAGTCAGTCCTGTCGATGATGCTGCAGATGGTGAGCTCTGCTTTCATCCCGCTAGCGAGACTGGCAGTCTTCACCAAATCAGATAGCCGCCGGAAGCCAGAGAGGATTTCCTCCAATCCATAGCGACACACATCATTGGTGCCGACATGAGCGACCACCTGCAGATGGGTGCACCCTGTACCCTTCATGGCATCCGGAAGGACCCTTTCCACATCTGGAATGACTCCCCCGGTATGCACATGGAGTGCACATTGGTTTTCTTCCCCTCTCTTGCTGCCATTTCCCTAAGGGGCCCCATTACGCGCCTGACGTTGGAGCTCCCAATTACCAGTAAGCCCACCCTCTGCGACCACCCGGATCTTACAGACTGAGGGGCAACCTCTGGAACAGGACAAGCAGCCATGTCAGGCCGAAGATCAGTATCAGCCTGAGACAGAGCCTGAAACCAGTTCGTCAGACAAACTGGAGAGGCTTTCCATTCAGCCCTCTGGAATGTCTTTCGCCCCCTGCCACACCTTGAGACGACCTCCCACTCTACCACAGGTGAGGGATCAGCCTCAATGCGGGCAGTATCCCGGGCAACCACAGTCGTAGTCTGATCAGGGGATGCATGGGACGAGCTGGCCGTCCCCGACAAACCCCCATCCGGACCCCCACAGTGATGCCCATTGGCAACAGCCTCAAGCTGTGTGACCGAAGCCAACACTGCCTGAAGCTGGGAGCGAAGGGATGCCAACTCAGCCTGCATCCGAACACAGCAGTTGCAGTCCCTATCCATGCTAAAAACTGTTTTGCAAAGAACGTCTGAACTAATCTACAGAGAGCGCAAACAAATCGACAAAATTTAAACGGTTATTAAAATACAAGATTGCCTAGTAAATGCAGTAATGCTGCTACTTGCGCACTGCTGACACTGCTCGGTGGCGGAAGGAGACTACGCGAATTTACACTATTCAGGTACTAAAACGCGATGCTACACTCTCAAATACTATAATACGCCCGAAATTTATGAATTAAACAATGCAAGTACCAAAAACACGCAAAGAAATTAAGAATTAAACTATGTAACAAATGAGTGAGCTAGGAGTATACGACTTGCTGCTGCAGCTGCTTATCCAACGGCGGCAGGGAACACACTGACTGTGACCAACCGACACTGGCCGTTCAAAACAAAAACAGAAGACAAACGACTACGCGAATTTACACTATTCAGGTACTAAAACGCGATGCTACAACTCTGATTATGTGTGATGTCATTCAGACATGTTTTCTGAACAAATCTGTGGTACTAAATGGAAAACGCAGGCAAACATACTGTCAGAATCACTATCTGACCATGCAGCATACTGCTGGCACTCTAAATGATCGCTTAATGGCATACAGAGTATGTTATGTATTTCAGTATTGTCTGTCTTGTCAGTATGTAATCCTCATAATGTCGCCTTGACAAATTGTACGTTTCATAGATCTTGAGGATTGAGTGTGTTTGAGATAGGCCAGATTATTTGTAAATATTGATTAACTTATACACTCACAAGAGCGTATCTGACACCATAACTGAGATCACTAAATTAATGGATGCTTGTATTGTGGCTCTCAACATGGAGGTGACCAATTCCTTATGCTACCAACATTTGTTCAGGAAAAGGAGAAGTGTAAATTTGTCCCACAGGGCTCAATTCTTGGGCCATTAATTTTCCTGATCTACATTAATGATCTACCAATCACAGTTAACAACAGAACAAAAATTGTAATGTTTGCCGACGACACAAGTATCCTCGTAAAAGGACCCAACTCCACAATGCAGGATACAGCCATGACAGTCTCTACTCAAGTACACAAATGGTTCACTGCAAATAGCCTAACCTTAAATATTTCAAAAACCAATATGATACAGTTTCTGACAAAAAATAAAAAATATAAAGCTCCTGAAATACATGTTAACAACCACAAAATTAATGAAACCACACATACTAAATTCCTAGGTATCCAGTTAGACAGTCACCTAAGGTGGAAAGAACAAATTGATCAGCTGGTCAAGAAACTTTGCTCATCATGCTTTGCACTAAGAGCTCTCCATCAGTTAGTAGACAGAGAGATAATGCTGTTGTCATATGTTTCGTATTTCCATTCTGTTCTCTCCTATGGCATAATCTTCTGGGGAAATGCTGCAGGTGTTGAAAAGGTCTTCAGAATACAAAAACGAGCAGTGAGGCTAATATGTGGGGTTCCTAATGGGACATCTTGCAGAGGTCTCTTCAAATCTCTCAGGATACTTACCATCACATGTCAGTATATATACTCACTGATGTTATTTGTAGCCAACAACAGGGAAGTGTTTCAGAAAAATTGTGACATCCACAACCATGACACAAGACAGTTGAAAAATTTTCATCGAGGCTCTGCAACTCTCACTAAAGTACATAGGGGAGTTACTGAGTCAGGTATAAAGGTCTTCAATAAGCTCCCCATTAATATAAAAAAGGAAATAAATAATGTACAGGTTTTCAAAAGCAAACTAAAATTATTCCTCATCGAACAAACTTTCTATAAAATGAATGAATACTTAGAGTTAATGATGAACAAGAGTGGGGGAAACTGCATAAGAAAAGCACTCCCTTAGAGATAAAGTGTGATGCTATTACTTGTAGCTTAACTGAAATTGTGGTGATAAAATGTAAATTTATCTGTTTCGTTACGAAAAAATCTGAACTCCCACGTATCCCACTCTCTTGAGCATTCACTTAAACCTCTTCTTAAGCAATGCAGTTAAAACTTGTATTCATTCAAACCATGACCATGAAGAAAATTTACTTCCTTATATATGTCAGTAGCGTAAAAATATGCACTGTCACTTATTCTACTATTTTAAACAATCACTTAAACTGTTTTTGGCATAATGCAGGCTTTAATACTGCATGCAAGTAATTGTTCTTGTAAAATAAACCAATGTCTGTGCAATGTGATGTATAAATGTTAATGTACTACTGTAATTGCGCCAATTGACTTCCCCTATAATACTTGTACACTGGCTGTGTAATATGTAATCAACAGGACCAAATAAATAAATAAAAAAACAAAAAAAAAATTGCACTCGTGTCCAGAATTAAAATATAGACTTCTCCACAGTGTCTCATGGAGTGAGCAGTGTAATGGGAACATAAAGCTTGGCAATTTTTTTGATGACATGGGATTATGAGATGTGCATACATCAGGTTTCACCTCCAACTTTCTCTCTCTGATATGATGCGAGATGCTACGTACAGACTACAGATACACATGACTGAGCACATGATATGCTTTTACGGCTGAAGGATTGCAGCACGTGTGAGTCAGTCAGGTGAGCAACATTCACAAGGAGGCAGTGCTTGGAGTCGTGTGCCAACCCACAGCTGACGACACTTTCTGAATCTGCTATTGGCAGGAACAAGAAGCTACATAGCAACACTACTCGTGGAAGGGGAGCAGGTAATGTGGTGTGTTACTGTATGGGTTACTGCCACTGCAAAAACTCAGGTGGGTGACAGTTGAAGGAAGCTGTTGGTTTGAGGCACCACTGTGGTGGGAAGTGAGAGGCTGGATATTTATTTCTCGGCCAAAAAATGCATAAAATCTAAACCAATATAACTAAAAATTAGACAAGTTCACCAAATTAAATGGAAAACTGAGATGGGAATGGACATCAAACTGCTCTTTTGATACAACAAATAGTACTTAAGTTAGTCAGGATATAAGATATGTAAATGCCTATGGACTTAGAAACTTAATAATTCTAAGTGCCTTATGAGATGTTAACAAACCAAGTGTCCATACCTGGGAAGCTCCATCAAAGTGAACTCTCAAAATAGAACAGAAGTTTATTGTCTCGTAACATACAATTTCAAGTCATTGACTTAATGTACAGGAGACTCATTGAAAAACAAAAATTGGTTTACAATTTTTCTTATATCATGAATAGAATATACTGCACTAGATATGTATTTAAAATGCAAATAATAATTTTTCGTAAAAAGCAACAAACTTTTAAAAATCAAGAGTCCTAAGTATATGCTCTCTCTTGCTCAAATTTTCATGTTGTCTTTCATGAAGTCCTCAACTGAATAGTTACATTTCTGCACTAGTTTCTCACATAACTTTTTTTCAGTTTTTCTAAATTGATACTGAGCAATTGTGTTCCTTTCACTTTTTTATAAATTTTCATATCCGTATACTGTGGAGTTTGAGCTTAAAGTTTTAAACTGTGGGTGGGCAGCATAAGATTATTTTGATTTCTGGTGTTGTAATCACGTTGAAAAATTTTTGATACAAATAAATCAGCGTTACTACATACAAAAATAATCAACTCATAGATGTAAAGTGAGAGAACACTTAATATTACTTAGTTTTTTTTTAAGATTGGGTGATATGGTTTTCTTTGCCCTACATTGTGTATATTTCTAATGATGGTTTTCTGAAGTTTCAATATTTGCCATATATGGTTTGAACTACCCCAAAATACAATAACATCCCTTATTATTGACTCTGCTTATTTATGTGTCTCTGGAAAATAACCTTCTTGGAGGGACTGGTTTAACTATTGTAGATAGTGACTGTGCAATTATTTTAGAGACTGTTTTTAACACTTTTGTTGATATCCCATCCCATCCTGCTGATGTTTACTTTCTAGTGATAGTATCACATTTTCTATATCTTTTACAGTTGCTTTGCTAAATCTACTGAAAAATTCACCTTCACATTGTTCACTGCTAAAGAAATTTACCTTATCTCGCTAATTTTCTACATTGGTGTTTGATTTGTTTATGTTTATAAAGAATTCCTTAAGTAATTCGGGAATTTGTGCTGGATTTACAATAGTTTTGTCCTCTATCTTGATTTCAGAAATATAGTGGCCTGTAGCTGTGCCACCTACTTCAGCCTTGATCACTGATCATAATGCCTTTGTTTGTTTTCACTATTCAAAATAAATCTATTATTTGCCAGTTCTTTTGCTCCCTTTACAACTTTTTTAAAAATATTTTTGTAATTTTTACATAGATAACAAAATCAGGACTTTAATTGTTGTTGTTGTATTAGTTTCCTCTGTAGCTGTCTTTTTCTTGCACTACAGATTTTTATTCCTTTAGTAATCCACTTTATTTCCTATTTTTTTATGATGTACAGTAAGGGAGAAAGGTTCAAGGTTCAGTAAAACATTTAGGATGTTTTCCAAGAAAGTAGTAAAAGTTTCAGAACATGAAATACTATGAACTGTAGCCCACTCCACCTTATTTTGTCTACAATGGAATGAGTAGAATTTTTATACATATTATAAATTTCAAATTATAAGCCACAATGTATGTCACAAGATGTAAAACTATAAACTTAACATAAAATAAATTGTAAATTGGTAAATGAGAAAGAAGACTACAGTAGCTATCTGTCCACTGTTCTGCAGACTTGTGAAATTTTGTGCAGGAGTTTTGAGCTGCGGTGCTGTACATGTAATATGTTACACCTATTAGCTGAAGAACTATAAATTCTGAGCAACAATGTTGGACTTGCAATATTTTTTATGGCAGTTAGGTGGAAAATTTTAGTTTTTGAATTGCCATGCTTGAGAAATCAGATAAAATTGCAACAATAAGCTCCAAGAAAACACTGTTGTGACATAGTAATATACGCACAAAAATATGGCAGAAAATTTTCTGAAACTGTATGGTACAAACAAATTGTTACCAATAGCAAGATTAAATAATAAACTCATTATAGCTACTCATTCTTTACATGAGTCATTGTGTGATCTTTGTAAACATCAAGTAATTGTTATCGGCATTGCTAAAAGAAATGACCTTGATTGTTTATCATGTGTAAATGAAGAAATAAATAAAGTACTTAAGTTATATAGAAAAATCTGATAGGCCTTCTGCAACACCCACTTCCTAGCAACAGGTGATATACAAGACATGGTATGCATTTAAATTGAAAGGGAAAATATCTGAATGTCAAAAAATGTGTTTTTAATAAACAGTAATCATTCTGTGTCACTGTGTACAGAATACCAAGCTTACAAACATTGGATACAGACACCCTCTCCCCCCACCCTTAATTGCTTAGGCCTTTACCCCACACAGCAGAGCAGACTGGCTATTCAATCAATCCATAAGCAAATGCAGAAGGATCATAAGTTACAGCAGCTACCAGAAAAGGGCAGTCACAGAAAGGAGAACACAGGAGCCACCAGCAACAGGAATTCAATGTAAAATTATTATCAAGAATTCGAACACAATCCAAAGAGATGGTTGAGTTTCGGGGTCACAATCATAAAAAAAAAGAAGAAATTCAGTGTGGCAGTGCAGTGTAAGTATAACAGAAACACTGGGAGCTAATAAAAGGCTTAATGCCTTACTGGAACAAGAATCATTGAAGTTTAAGACAACATTCACCTGAATGCTCAGTACATTAACAATAAACCAGATGAATTAGAGGTGATACTGTAGAAATTTAAGCCAAACATTACGGTAGCAACAGAATATGAGCTAAAGGAAAATCAGATGGAGGCTTACAAATTAAAAAAATATGCAAATGTAATCAGGTTTTGCTTAACATTGCATAACTGTCATGAGGTTCTCATTTACTCTAGCTACAAATCATGTAAAGCCATCCAAAAGACTAAAAAATGTGGTGGAGAAGTTTGCTTTGAAGCTATGACAAAGGAAGTAAAACTAGTGTGAAAGACATACTATATATATTAGGCTTGTACCAATCACCAGGTGGTGAAATATACTTTAAACCTAACAATAAAAATAAATAAATCCATCAGTGCAACTAAACATAGTGAAACTACTACAGATCACATAATAACAAATATTCTTTCATGCTAATGTGGTATGAAAGGAAATAAACTCCACACGAGAAGACCATTCCGAAATCATGATAAATGTCAGCATTAATACTGATGGAACTGATCAGATGATAAAAAAAAAAAAAAACACCATCCAGACAGGCCTTGAAGGGCCAATGGTACTGACTGGCCACCAGGCCATCCTCCACCCTTAAGCATCATTGGATACAGATACAGAGAGGCTTGTGGTCAGTGCACTACTTTCCTGGCCATTGTCAGTTTTTGTGACTAGTGCCACTACTTCTCAATTAAGTAACTGCTCAATTGACCTTAGAAGGGCTGAGTTCACCGTGGTTGCCAACAGCACTCGGCAGACTCAGATGGTGACCCATCCTAAGTGCTAGCCAAGCCCGACGGTAAGGCAGCAAAAAAAGCAGGTTAACTTACAAAACATGATTTAATTACAAAAGGTGTTAATGGCAGAAAGATGGGAAGCAATATATGCAGACAGTGATGATGGAAATACCAAATCAGACCAGTTTTTTTCCTTATTTAATTATTATTATAATGTTAGATGTCTTGTCAGCAAAAGTCTAGTAAATGAATATCAAGGAAGAGAAAAGCTAGGTGACTGGAGTAGTACCTTGCAAAAAATAAGCTGAAAATATATTATGAGCTCTCTAGCAAAAAGAGACTTTGGCATATAACACCTGGTGCAAAAAAAGACAGAGTACTACCATTACATTAGAGGAATGAAGGCACTATTCATGAAGCCAGCTGTAGATAAAGGGGAGAATTACTCAAAAGACTTATGGTCCTTTGTAAATGAAGAGAGTGGAAAACAATCAAAACAGACAGAATATAATTGCACACTTAAACATGGCAAAAGTGTTGTAGATCCTCTGGAAACAGCAAACACCTGTGGCAGATATTGTATAACCATAACAGATGAATTGATGAGACAAAGTAAGCCAAATGAAGTAAGTAAAATAAAAAAAAATCTCACAAGTAAAACATACCTTGGTATTCCTAACAGATGATCAGAAGTTTAAAACCTTATAAAGAAATCATAAGTGACTTAGATGGTGTTACATCACATAGCACAAAGAAATGCAGGGAAAGCATACAATAGTCTTTATCTCATGTGCTAAATGCTGCAATTTTTGGATTCATTAAAAGCCAGTATTTAAGAAAGGAAATAAAGGTGAATTAGGGAACTACAGGCCAATATGTTTGCTCTTCACTTTTACAAAAATGTATGAAGTGATAGTAAAGAACAGAATTGTAAGTTTTATAACCAAATTTAAAATACTACACTCATCACAATACAGCTTCAGAGAAGAGAAGTCAACGATAATGGCATCAACATATTTAGTTGAACATATTTTGAGTTCACTTCACAAGCAAATTTAGTTGAACATATTTTGAGTTCAACTGACAAGCAACAGTAGACTTGCAAGATCTTTATGGGTGTGTCTAAAGTATTTGACTACATGAACTGTTAGAAGATAATAGAGAAACTCTATGAATATAAGATCTGAGAGTAATACTACAGCATATTTGAACTGTATATTATAAGTAGGAAACAATGCATCAAACATGCTAGTGGGAGAAATATAACCACATACAGATCTGAGTTCCAAACTTTCAGACATAGTGTGCCACAAGGTTTACTCCTTGGACCAGTATTAGTTATTCTCTGTGTAAATGGTTTCCCAGACTATATAAATGAGGGACTTACATTGTATGCTGATGATGCAATAGTTATCTGTACAGCTGAGACAAATGAGAAGCCTGAAAATGAAGCTCTCCTGACTACTGAAAATGCAAATAAGTATCTAAAATGAAGCAGTCTTTTTATAAATCAGTTTAAAACAATGTATGTAGTATTTCAAACAAAATATAGTGAAATGTTTTATGAAAATATTAAAATAAATAGAGAGTAGTTAAAGAAATAAGCATCATAAAACTATAGGAACTATTATAGATGAGCTCTTGACATTGGGGGAAGGGGGGGGGGCATAGACATACTGTGAAAAAAGAGATAACACACAGATTTTCCACATTTGCAAAACAGCAAATATTGTGGATGATAAAAGTTTTCAGATCAGTATTCTATGGACTTGTGTTCCCATATCTGGGCTACGTAGGTCATAGGTGGCGAACTGCACAAGCTGACTACTTAAAAAGAATAAGTAAATTTAAGAAAAGAGCACTAAGGGGTATAGCAGAAATAGCACCCAGGCAGTCATGTGGACAAGTATTTGTATACCATAATATTATGGCACAGAGTGTGTGTGTGTGTCAGAAGAATATGGCAGTGAGAGCAAGTGATAAACATCTCCTGAATAAAGACATACATGAAAAAAGAGGAAAATAAAATCATTACACAAGATAGTGAAATACTGAACTGACATTATGTGCTCCAAATGAAGCAGGCAAACTGTTTAACAAACTATCAAACTCAATTAAGGATGAAAAGGGATTAAAATGTTTCAAAAATCTTTTAAAAGTATATCTCCCATGAAAAAGTATATGCAGTGTAAGTGAATACTGAAATATATTATATTGTAAACAAAAGTATCTAACAACCTTTTATATGTCTGTACTGTAATCATGTTTCCTTTTTGTATGTTTATTGTATGTTTATTATATTTTTACAGAAAATATGTAATTACACTTTATGTGCCTGTGAAGTGTAATTTTGTTTTCTTTATAGTATGTTTATTGTACATACATTGTATTTAAATTTGATTTAATTTATTGCGGTAAATGCAGTTAGAATACAGCTGTCACATCTTTCTTAGTTTGTTTAACAATAAAACTGTATGATGCACCCAATACTCTCACCTAAAAATTGTCAACTAGAGTTGTCGACAAAGAATAAATAATTTAAAAAATATTATAATGACTTACACCAGTTAGCTGGAGAACTTTAACATTTGAGCAGATGTGCTGTTTGTCTTAATTTTTTGTCAGTCAACCACAAGTACTTAAGTATTGAACAGTAGTGTCGAGATCTGCATGGTGGCCTACACTCAATGCAGTAAGGTCACTTTTCGAGTACGGTTGTAGATGTAGATGTGCATGAAGAAAATTTGAAACTACGCAGCTGAATCTATCTCATGTGGATCCCAGGCAACACTGTCATTATGACTTTATATGTACACAGTTTTTCATAACAGTTAGACCAAATTTCTGAATTTAGCCTCCAGCTCATCAACAGCAACATTTTGATATCAGAGAGCTATTCCTTCAGTGTTGATTGTCTGTTTTAAGTAGACTGTTACTACTTCTATTCAGTGATCAATGAGTGTACAATCCTTCAAACAGAAATTTTTATCTTGTTTAAATTATGTGTCAATATTCACAATGCTGATGTTGGTGAAATTCTGTGTCTTGAAAGTTCTTTGTATGTCACACAACAATCTTCTTCAATGGCATTTTCAGAAGTGTTGCGCTTTGATCATCTTTTGGTGTTTTATGGCCTTTCTGATACTGGATTATATTTTATCCTCATAGGACCACTACAAAGACGACTAGCCCAGTCAGAAACTTTTATGGTCCACTGTTCACTCAGTACAAACTTAACATAATTTGGATAGGTAGTGTGTGTTTTCTTTGTTAAATTTCATCTTACTGCACATATCACATTCTATATCATATTTCTTAGCTGCTTATGATTTCTTTGCCATGAATTGGTCACAAGTGATGGAGCATCTTTGGTTTGTTGTATTCTTTGAGTACATTTGTGTATGTTGTTCATGTTGTCTCAGATATTGTTTTCTTTTCTTCAGTAAATAAATCATTTACAACTAATGTTTCCTTGCAACCACTCTTTCCTATCAGTTATCAAAACACTTACTGCTTGCTCTGAATTTAATAGCACTTTACTGATTTTAAATGCAGGTGTCCTGTGTAAGTTAAAACACAGGAAAAAAGTATGTTTACTCTTTTCATGTATCAAGACTGTCATAATCTATTGATTATCTTTATATTGTGCATTCTAAATCATATTTAAGGCAAAAAAATGTTACTAAACCACAGAAGATCCTGAACTGTAGTAGTTCAGTGTTACCATAGAAAATATAAAGAGACACATACAACATATACAGAAGAACAGCAGAAGACTCAAAAATATAGAGGAATTTTTAATTTATCCATGATTGGATGTAAGGACATAGCTGTACTCAGCTCGCAGGCTAAAATGTAGACTCAGCCACATACAGTGCAAAAGTGCTAATTTGACAAGTTTTGAAGTTACATGTCTGCATCATTAGAAACATCTTCCCACAAGAATAATCATTGCATGGAACTCATTTACAAATGTTCATCTATACATATTCCTCCTAGTACTGTCATTATTGTATAAAAGTAAGAAGCAGTGCTTTTCTTCTAAAAAAAAGTTTGAGGATACTCCGACACTGGATATAATGCAGTGAAAATTACTTATAACTGAAGCATGGGATACCACCCATCTGCTTTTAGCCATGATGTCATCAAAATCATCTTGGTAGCGGGACCGTAGAGACATCTATCGGTAGCTCAGTGTTCGAGCGTACGCATATCTGTTTAGCACTACCATCACCCACTATTAGTGGATGAGGGCACTACATGCTTGTCGAACTGGCTGTCAGTGATTCAGTTGTCGAGAACGCTTGCCACAGCTTCGATATGCTTGAAACAGTCAATGACGTATCTTTTCCCACTAAAAACTGTACTGGTATCATTCCCATTGCAATTACCAACCCAAAAAAAAGAAATAAAAAATTTAAGTCCTTGATATAAATCTTTGGCACTCTTCCAAGCTCTCAGCATCTTAAAAAAATTACTTTGTCAACGAAAAAGTTTAGGGGTACACATCCCCCAGCATTCCCCCAGAAAAACAGCACTGGTAAGAAGGATGACAATACATGAAAGTTAATAAAAATTTGAAAGATACTTTCATTGTAATCATGTATCCTTCTTAAAATGTAGTCCATCATCTGTATTTCAGCAAAAATAAATTAGTATATGCTGACTATGAATGTTCGTAGCTAGATGGAGTTAGAAAACCATGTGCACAACCTCTCCTCCCCTAACAACACTGGGCTGCATATGTGTTGATGTCAGGACATGATTACCTTTTTCATCTTTATTCAATACTATAAGACTTAATACATGTGAACATATACAAGCTGTTAAAAACAATATTCCATATTTTGAGCAGCTGTATAGTATGGACCAAAATAAGAAAAAAGTGTCCACTAAAAAGGACCTTAAGAGATAAGAGCACTTGTTCATCTTTGGTACTGTGAAGCACACCTCATCTGCTGCAAACTCTTTGATATTGTGATTGCCCGCAGAAAGCGTAAACAAATTAGAACATGTGATTCTATTACTGTGAAACAGCACAGCTGCTAATGTTAACTACTTGCTATTACATACGACCTGTAACCATATGCCATTGCTAAAGAAGGTGCTCAATATTGTATCCATTCATAGTAAGGCATGCTTCCATTATGCTGGTAAGTGCAAAGATAAAACTACTGTGTTAAACCATTTCACAAACTTAATAAAACACAAACTGGTTCCAATAGAAGTAATGTATGCACTGCACTTACACTGAATGCAAATACATATAACAGTAACAGCACTAACAGATGTTTACTTCATAGTTTATCTACAGACAAGTGCCCATGACCAAGTGCTGTTAGCCCTTAAGATATGCATTTTAGAGCCTATGTTTACTTAACATTTTTATTTTGTTTTTCTCTCAGAATATGGAATACTTTTCTCAACACCCTGTATAAATGCTTTCCATACAATGAAGTTTGTTGTGTGAATAGATTCCTGATGAAGTAGCCATGTATATTTGAAAAGCATTGAATTAGTGCTTTTGCACTGTGTGTTTCTGATCCTATATTTTAGCTTTCAAGCTGAGAAATTCCTGATATCTCCTTACAGTGAGACATGTAACATTTCACTGCCATCAGTTTCCAGCAGTATCACAGTTACTGTCATACTTCAGCTCTCTGAAAATCCAGCATAACTTTCTCAGCAGCTACATCTCATATGGGACATCACAACACCATCTGTTGCAGTGTTAGAGATTTGAATCAAAACTTGCAGTAACAATATATTAATGAGAAATCTGGTTAAAGAACATGGTTGCAAGCAAGAAACTTTAAGTATTAATTAATATATTCACTGAAAAAAGAATAGCACTGTAAGGGGTGAGCCTTTGGGACTATATGATACATGATGCAATGCACAGCAACCAGCATTGACAGACCACATAGAAACATGGAAGTGACTTAACTGGTTAACTTTGAGATGATAGCGATGTGACACTGATATGCATCTCTGACAGATTGCGTGGCAAAACATGGAGTGCTGGCCACTCCACTCAAGTCTTATCACACAGTGTGAGGGGAATGAAATTTCAAGTCATCCATTTTGCCTAAATAATGTTGTTTTATGTACGTGAAACAAAGCTACATTCGTCTCTGCCGTTAGTTTCTCAGTACAGCTGTTACATTTCACATAAAAAATAAAAACCACTGCTTTGGGAGTTTTGTGTGTCGTCTCCTAAACAGTCATTTTCATTCAATTTTGAGGAAACTATTCGGTAAAACAAATTATTGTTCCACATCTTATAGCCATGCATCACAGCTTGTCAATGGGCTGGTTTTCATTTCGAATGTTTGATACATTTTACAGCCTATATTGCTGCATAAGGAATATAGCTAACATACACAAATTGTTTTTAATGCTTGAAGGAAAACTGTACCTCTCTCCAGTCTCAGATAAATACGTGATACAATTTGATTATTCACTGCGACAAGCTACAATGGGCCACACTCCATACTACGATTGCTTGCCACTCAGAACTATCTTATGTTGCTACTGATACAAGCTAAAGCATTCACTTGCATGTTTGCTTTTAAGCTAGGAAGATGTCTTGACTTGTGTATCTCTTTATGTGCTGCATGTAGTAATATGTTGTCCACACAAGGGGCTGTTTGAAGATGATAATTTTCATCCAGATTGTTGAAGAAAGCACTTGTCTGCGAGATTTCACTATGAAATTTTATTCAGTGTCAGATGTGACCAGCTTGGCATGGAGAAAGACAGCAACAGAAATTAAAGAAATAGGGAAGAATTTTCTGTGGAATCTATACCACCATTCTTAACTCATTACCTTCATTGTTGTAGTTTCTTATTCAGATAGTAAACCTATGGCTTTGGTTGGTGAGTGTCAAATGTTAATCATATTTTAAAAGTTACTTCATATGAAACTGAAATAGATGAACCCCTATTTATGGTTCTGAAAATATTAACTGCATCTATACAAACTCAGAAGGAGATGTCAAAATTTTCCTCATCATAATGGGCTTCTTCGATTTCTGACACAAGGTTGTCCATCCCTACACAGAACTCACCATCTAATGCTACAACATCAATGTGGTGACTCATCTAATTTCAGATCTAGCAATGTTCTTTATAAAGCATAATTCGTGAACTTTCTACCTTGTTGTAGTGACTACCTTCTCAGCAAGACAAACAGTGAGTTGGAAATTTGTGTCCTGCTTTGTCAGAGTAACTAATACTAGTTGCTCCAAAAAATGGAAACCATCTGAACTTGTTCTGTAGAATTCGTGAAATTTGTGTTCATGTTGAGAGCTCACAAGCAACTAGAAAGATCATTCATGCTGTCTTGTTGTTTCTTGTAACACTAGTCACATTACATATGGTATTGCATATTGGGTTGCATGTCATATCACCCAAGTTGGAATGCAAGGGACACACTGATAAATGTTGCGTTGTGTGACCTTTATTACAATGAATCATATTACCTCTGTGTAAACTGCACCTAAGGGTTGTGATGTGACCCTGGTTGCAGGCAAATTGGCTGCTGGGAAATCAGGATGGAGTACTGTTTCCTCACCCGCACATCAGCTGCAGAAGTGGTGGTGACTGGAATGATATGGCTAACCATCAGTAAATCATTACTGGTTAAAATAGTCCTTCATTCATGTCAGTTACAAGGATGGAATCATACCTGGAAAGAAGCTTGTTGTCCTCTCCCCACAGGTGGCCACAGGTGTGTTTGGAGTGCTGGCATCACTGGTTTCTCTGACAGGGACGCAATGCATGTGAGTGACAATAGCAGCTAACATCAGCGTGGCTGCAGAGGCTTGATGCAAGCAGCAAGTGGCTGGCAGATGATATGACACGATAAGATAATGGGATGGATGGTATTTAAACCATGGTGCTCAGCATGACCAAAGATTTTAGTATGCATCCTCCCTGGGTGATGAACTGCAACAGTGTTGGCCTGCACAGGTCGAACAACAGTGACAGTGTAGCAGAGCTTGTGGCTAACCTGGACTTAAACTCACAACCCACCAGGAAGGTGGCCATCAACAGAATGTAGTCACTCAGCATGTGACATAGCAGAGAAGAGACAAGTCGATCACATGCAGACTGGGTCACTGATGCCTGTTTCGTCTTGTACTGCAAGTGGTCTGTGTCCTGTAGTGATCAGCTGTTGTAGACTGCATCACACAGAATGCCATAGGCACCTGGATATTGCTGGGTGCAATGAACATCTTAGAGTGAGAGTCTAATCTGGGGGAATATATATGTGAGCCAGCTGGTTAGTGTTTCTCCAACAGGAGCACTCCCAACACAGAAACCGTAACAGGCTGGAATGGCCAAGCTTTGTCATTGGGCACCAATGATTTAATTTGCTCTTGTTTTGCTATCTAGTCAATTATGTCATAAGGCCTGCCACAGCTGTTATGTGTCACAGATTTGGTTCTCAGGAATGCTGTCTAGCGTATTTCACAGTGCCAGGGACTGAGAAGTATTCTTTTGTCCTGAATATGCTCTCTTGCTCAATGGTACCTGGTTATCAGTGCAGTAATACTTCATTGCCCCTGGCAAAGCTGTCATGCAGCAATATATTAAACACACTTTACAAGACCATTACATACCCATTCAATGTACAGAATAAGTCAAAGACTATAACCAAAATGAATACATAACAAACAAATCAAAAGGAGTATTACTACAGAATTGATATTCTTTCAATTTTCCTCAATTCTATATAATGCTAGCCTACAACTTTACATATTGCCAGTTCTTGTGAAAAATTTTTAAATTTTTGTTTGAATAACTATTTTTAAAAATTTCAGGCACCTGATTTCCTGTTGTGTTGTACTTAACATCTATTTGCCTTTTCAAACATAAGTATCTAACAAACTTAATGTCTATGTGCTTTAGTCTTTTGTATTGCCATTTACTAGGAGAAGCAATACAAGTCTGGCTGTTCTCATAAATTATAAGTTTTTCTTTTTTCAGTATTTTTTGGTCATGGAACAACTTCTTATACCACAAATATACTACAATACAAGTTGCAAGTGATACAGATTCTGCTTCTGTAGAATACAGTCATATAATCATTTAGCCCCCAACTTAAGAGTGTTAGCACACAGCTTGATAGCATAACCTAATGTTATTGTCCTATTGGGCTATTGGCCCAATCAGCATCAACACAAGCAATCCCTTACTTTTATTAAAGTGTCCTATTATCTACTGTGCCTTTTATGTAATGCAGTGTTCTCCTTAAACCTTTCCAGTGCGATTCCGTTGGATACTTTGATAACCACTGAAATAATTAACAGTATCAGGTTGTGTTGTTTGAGTTACATAAAGCAAACATCCTATTAATTCTCTGGAAGATACTTTCTCATGCAATCTCTTGTCATCCTCAACATCTCCGTAATGAGTCTGTTAACTGGCTTGGATTCATGCATACCAAACCTCTTTCAAAGATTTTCCAAATAAGTTTTCTGGCTGAAAATTATTCCATCTGCCCTCTTATCTATCTTAATTTCTGAGAAAAGTCTCAAATTTGCCAAATATTCCATTTTAAATATATTTTTTGAAGCTGATTTGAATTCCTTAGTTTTCATCTTACACTCCTGGAAATGGAAAAAAGAACACATTGACACCGGTGTGTCAGACCCACCATACTTGCTCCGGACACTGCGAGAGGGCTGTACAAGCAATGATCACACGCACGGCACAGCGGACACACCAGGAACCGTGGTGTTGGCCGTCGAATGGCGCTAGCTGCGCAGCGTTTGTGCACCGCCGCCGTCAGTGTCAGCCAGTTTGCCGTGGCATACGGAGCTCCATCGCAGTCTTTAACACTGGTAGCATGCCGCGACAGCGTGGACGTGAACCGTATGTGCAGTTGACGGACTTTGAGCGAGGGCGTATAGTGGGCATGCGGGAGGACGGGTGGACGTACCGCCGAATTGCTCAACACATGGGGCGTGAGGTCTCCACAGTACATCGATGTTGTCGCCAGTGGTCGGCGGAAGGTGCACGTGCCCGTCGACCTGGGACCGGACCGCAGTGACGCACGGATGCACGCCAAGACCGTAGGATCCTACGCAGTGCCGTAGGGGACCCCACTGCCACTTCCCAGCAAATTAGGGACACTGTTGCTCCTGGGGTATCGGCGAGGACTATTCGCAACCGTCTCCATGAAGCTGGGCTACGGTCCCGCACACCGTTAGGCCGTCTTCTGCTCACGTCCCAACATCGTGTAGCCCGCCTCCAGTGGTGTCGCGACAGGCGTGAATGGAGGGATGAATGGAGACGTGTCGTCTTCAGCGATGAGAGTCGCTTCTGCCTTGGTGCCAATGATGGTCGTATGCGTGTTTGGCGCTGTGCAGGTGAGCGCCACAATCAGGACTGCATACGATCAGGACTGCATACGACCGAGGCACACAGGGCCAACACCCGGCATCATGGTGTGGGGAGCGATCTCCTACACTGGCCGTACACCACTGGTGATCGTCGAGGGGACACTGAATAGTGCACGGTACATCCAAACCGTCATCGAACCCATCGTTCTACCATTCCTAGACCGGCAAGGGAACTTGCTGTTCCAACAGGACAATGCACGTCCGCATGTATCCCGTGCCACCCAACATGCTCTAGAAGGTGTACGTCAACTACCCTGGCCAGCAAGATCTCCGGATCTGTCCCCCATTGAGCATGTTTGGGACTGGATGAAGCGTCGTCTCACGCGGTCTGCACGTCCAGCACGAACGCTGGTCCAACTGAGGCGCCAGGTGGAAATGGCATGGCAAGCCATTCCACAGGACTACATCCAGCATCTCTACGATCGTCTCCATGGGAGAATAGCAGCCTGCATTGCTGCGAAAGGTGGATATACACTGTACTAGTGCCGACATTGTGCATGCTCTGTTGCCTGTGTCTATGTGCCTGTGGTTCTGTCAGTGTGATCATGTGATGTATCTGACCCCAGGAATGTGTCAATAAAGTTTCCCCTTCCTGGGACAATGAATTCACGGTGTTCTTATTTCAATTTCCAGGAGTGTATTTTATAAATTGATAACATCATCTACATATAACAAAACATAGTAAACAACAGTGTTGTTAGTTCCTTTAAGTATATAGACACCAATCAGCACTGCTTTTAACAAAGCCTAGATCTTGAACAAGCTTGTCAGACCAACTCCAATGTCTCGAGGCCTGCTTTAAACCATAAATTGATTTTTTTAGTCTACTTACAGTACCTGGGTTTACACTAAATGCTATTGCCACCTTTGCACATATTTCTTTATCTACATTTCATCTGAGAAAAGAACCTTCCACATCCATTTGATTTCTAATCAATTTTTCATGAGTTGTAACAGTAAGTAATGTTCTCAGGGTTGCAATCTTGCAACGGAAGCATTACAGTTCATTATAGTCAAACCATGAGCAACTAGTCTAGCTGTATAACTACAGTGTGTTAACTTTAAGTTGGCTGATCTGCTCTCTAGACCTGAATCAGAAAAATTTGGTAGACTTCGGAAGGCTTTAACTAGTAGACATTTGTTCTTCGCTGCAGTCAACATTACTGACCTGAGAGTATCCTGTGACATACCCTTTACTGTTTGCTTTCCTGGTGAAAAGTGTATGTAATTGCTCTAATTATGATGACTATTAAACATATCAGTACATAGGACAATTTCAGTTCTGATAATGAACAACATTTAATTATCATTATCTTTGTGCATGACTTTCACTTTCTCGGGAGCCTGAAACACAGGGTGAAGTGCTACACTGCAGGAGGCAGATGGATTTGTTCTCTCCATATGGAACCTTAACCTGTGATAGTCTATGTGGAGACTGGGCTTGCTTCTTCCACTCCCCACCCCCCCACCCCCTCCCACCTAGAATTGGACAACTTACAGGTAACAATGTAATAATGTTGTCCTCATCATAGCATTTCTCTTTAAAAACATGCTTGGTGTGTAAAGTCGCCCATCTACATGTTTTTGATAACTTTATCTCAAGTCATTTCTTGTCTCATCATTTAGCAATGGGCAAAGGAAAGTGTGCGTGAACATGAACACGTGAAGATTGTAACTGTTCCGAAAGAACAGATACCAATGATGACCATGCAGCTTCTCTAGAAAGAAATGATAATTAATCGAAACCCTCAGCTACCAACAGGTGTTGCTGATATACCTCAATGGGGAGAGCTTAAATGCGTGCCCCGACCGTGACTCTAACCCTGGATCTCCTGCTTACATGTCAGACGCTCTATCCATCTGAGTGACTGAGGGCACAGAGGATAGCGTGACTGCAGGGACTTATCCCTTGCATGCCTCCCATGAGACCCACATTCCTGACCGTCCACAACCTACATTCGTAATGTTCCTAAAGGATATTTGCCCATTCACTCATTACTCACACCAACTAAGGTGACGATTCCTGTAAGAGTTTGGGCAAAGTGTGTACACTCACACAGAAGAAGGTCAGTGGCTGGGTAGCCTTTAACTGTATGAAGATAGTAACTGTCCCAAAAGAACAGATACCAGTGATGACCATGCAGCTTCTCTAGAAAGAAATGATAAGTAATCGAAACCCTTAGGAACATTGCGAATGTAGGTTGTGGACAGTTGGGAATGTGGGTCTCAAGGGAGGTGTGCAAGGGATAAGTCCCTGCAGTCATGCTATCCTCTGTAACCTCGGTGGGTCAGATGGATAGAGTGTCTGCTGTAAGCAGGAGATCCTGGGTTCGAGTCCCCATTGAGGTATGTCAACAACACCTGTTGGCAGATGAGGGTTTTGATTAATTATCATTTCTTTCTAGAGAAGCTGCATGGTCATCATTGATATCTGTTCTTTCAGAACAGTTACTATCTTCATATAGTTAAAGGCAACTCGGCCATTGACCTTCTTCTGTGTGAATGTGCACAATTTGCCCGAACTCTAATGGGAATAGTCACCTTAGGTGGAACGAGTAACGAGTGAATGGGCAAATATCCTTTAGGAACAATATGAATGTGGGTTGTGGATAGTTGGGAATGTGGGTCTCACGGGAGGCATGCAAGGGATAAGTCCCTGGAGCCGCACTATCCTCTGTGCCCTTGGTGACTCAGGTGGGTAGAGCATCTGCCATGTAAGCAGGAGATCCCGGGTTCAAGTCCTGGTTGGGGCACACATTTTTAGCTGTCCCCATTGAGGTATATCAACAAAAGCTGTTGGCAGCTGAGGGTTCAATTAATTATCATTTCTATAAACACATGTTTTCAGATATATTGTTGACATGGCATTTCGGGAAAGGGATGCCTTTTATTTTGGTGTGTTACCCCATAAACATAAATGTCATGAATGGTATGGTTTTGGCTTCATTCATTATGAGTGTTGTTGTTACATCACATACAAGGTCGTCCTTGAGCTGAAGTAAGTATGTGAACTGAGCCCACGAGTCACCAAAGGTTGCTCATACCTGGTTTAATGCTTCAGTAAATTGTTAAGACTTTTAAGTAATTTCAGAATTATGTACTGGCCTGGACCCAAAAGATACGCTAATGATGTTCTGAATTGGTCCTAAAAATATGGTAAGCCTACATTTTCAATTATCTATAATGATTCTTTGTTGGCGTTACACATAGTTCAAAGCCTTTCTCCAGTTACAAAAGAAACCAGTTGCTGCAGCTTTTCATCAGTTCTTTTTGTTGTATCATGCAGGAAGATATGCAATACTGATACCTTGTTAACTGGTGGCTCCTTTCAAAAGCTAAACCATGAATATATCAACAAGTTGTAGTTGGTGAAGTAAATAATAACTGTGTTGTAATTGTCTTCTCTAAAAGCTTTGAAATCACAAGGGAGCATGACTGTTTTGTTTTTTGTTGTATTTGGCCTCCAAAGTTTGTTCTCTATTTAGTCACCTGAAATAAATATTTACACAGTATATTTAATCAGTGGAGGAAACCCATAAATGCATATTTAATAAAGTAAAAGCTCAAGCTATCACATATTTTATCCACAATATCTGGCTGTAGTAATCAAGTTCATCCAATTGCATAAGCCTGTATACAGGTCTCACATCTGGTATTCAAAAGATATCTGCAGTAATTTAGCAAGCTTCTGACACATTGTACACAGATATTACCATTATCATTTGATGAGATGATAAACAAGTGAATGATTTGTTTAGTAATTTAATAACTGTTTCAGTTTCTAACATTGTCTGGTAAGTCTCCCCTGACCCTGGGTTCTGGGTGACTTCTAAACTGTATCCCTTTCCCTAAACCTTTCCAGTGCTTTACCTTCCCCTGGCTCCGAAATCTTGTAAAATTTAAATACTTTTGTGTGCTTGTTCCCCTGCTGCCACTTGGTGAGTAGATTTTTTATCATTCCATTTACATTATATTATCAGTAATTGATTATTGTCATTGTTATATTCCATAGTTAATTGTGTTATAATTTGAAAATAGCTTTTTCAGTAAACTAATTAGAAAGGACTTTAAAAGCTATAAAGAACCTTTGATCACTGATGGGATTAGAGTATTCTGTAAATGGAAAAGGGGAATTCACATGCTCACAAGAGCAAGTAAAGATTCTGCTTTAGTCACACACTACAAAAATTACTCCACATTATTAAGAAAAGTTATTAAAAGCCTGAAAGTCTATGCATCATGTCCTAAATTAATGGCCCACATTGCAAAAATAGATAGAAACTGTTTTTGTGGTCTTCTGCATGAGTACAGTAACTTTGAATCTCTGGGTCTTGGTAACAGATAGCTATACTGAAAAAAGTTCCTTGGGAATATCATCTCGAGGATGTATGCTACAAATTTCGATAATCTGCCATGAACAGAAATTGCAGAAGTGGCCATCCTCACAACTGGTACTTTTAGTATCCAAAAATCATTGATTTTGGGGTTTTCTCAGGAACCAACCATGAGCAAATGGTGCTCTTATAAGCCACCTATGGTCCACCCTAGACCCTCTGTACTGTAGGGTAGTTACAGTATGACAGTAACTGATAGATATACAGTTTGTCACTAGACGAAGGACTGCCCAAAACATTTGATCGCTTACTTCTGTGATCAATAGAGCCTGAGATATGACCCCTAAAAAATTACATTTTTTTGCGTGTCTTTTAGAACATATTGGTAACACATTTCAAATAAGCAGTTCATGGGAAGATGTTCAAGCAGTAAGTCCACTTGAAGGAACAGTAAAAATTGATGGTTAAAGGATGAATGGCAGTTCAGCATAGTGAAACAAAAGATCAAGACAATTTTGGTGTTGAAACAGCTGCTTAACTCCTGACTAAGATGTTTTGTATTACAGTTGTGTGGTCTGTTACTTGTCTGTTACTTATAGAGGCTTTTATGCTCTTGTATTTCGGTTTTCTTCAGTGAAACTGCAATGAATAGGGATAATTAATACTAAGTAGTAGATACAGAAATTGAACATGTTAGCTTGGATTACTTTTTCTGGAGCACACAAGATAGGAATCACATTTACGGTAGCTGATAACATTTTTGAAGGGTTGTATCATAACTGATGGCTGATGCCTGCTGTATATACAAGAGGTTTTCATGAGTGAATGAATTTACTATGTGATTAAGAGAGACATTTATATAAAAGTAAACAAGTCATTTGTTGATCATCAACTATTTTCTTTTGTTAATCATGAGTGAATGAATTTACTGTGTGATTAAGAGAGACATTTATATAAAAGTAAACAAGTCATTTATTGATCATCAACTAGTTTCTTTTGTTAATCATGCTCTCCAGTTATATTTAAATGATACTGTTATAAATTAATGTTTCTCCTCTTAGATGTAAAAGATATACATTTTTGAGGGCCAGCTGTCTTCTGACTGACCTGATGCACACAGTCATAATTTCCTGTCCTGTAGCAATTACACACAACAACCTTTGTTATTTGTTGATTATATTACAATCTCTTTATTCCCATACAAAGTTTTTTTGTCTGTAGATGCCACAAGGACCATAGAAATTATTCTCTGCTATCTTAACAGTCCTCTTATGCTGTTACTTTTTATAGTTAGTTTTTTCCACACATTCCTTTTCTCGTCAGTTCTACAGAGAACCTCCTCATTTTGTATCTTATCAGATCACTCGACTGTACCCATACAACAGATAGCCATTGTAATTATTTTTTTCTCCTTTTTAATTTGATGAAATCTGTAATAGACATTCTCATAGAGAAGACAACATTCGGAGCTCTTGATTGTCCATTATAAAGTGATCCTGGATCATCCTTTAGTTTGTCTGCTTATTTGATGTTTGCAATCTGACTTTCTTTTTTTATCTCACCAAGAAACGTACAAATAGTACAATTCCTTCTGCTATCTAATGTCAGTTGTCAACTGCTGACAATATTTATTTTATTTCAAAGACTTGGAAATTATAATAACAGGTAAGTGAGATAGAGAATTTTATGGAGAAAAGAGAGGAAAGGGAACATAATAACAATTTTATATTATTTTTTAAAAGTATGTGTGTAGTGTGGGCAGTATATGTAATGTGTGCCTCATTTATTATTTGTTGTTCAGTTGTTTGTAAATATGTGTATACAAAAAAGCATTGCACATGGGAATCATCTGCCAGCTAATCACGTCTGCAATAATGTGTCTGTATGTATGAATTAACTATCTTTTTATTTTTATTAAGGTATCATATCAAATGTGGTATAATTATGAAATTGTCTATGACAAGCAAACTGACAAACTGATTTAACAGTAATGATTACTGTGCACAAATGATTAATTTTATAATTCAGAAAGTAGTACCATTACAATAATATTACTAGGTATTTTTAATTTAGTTTGAGTAAATACAAATAATGCATAACTGTTTAATGACAGCTGTTCATTAATGTAGTTTCTAACAACTAATGGACCATTCCAATGTATGCATGGATCACAATAGTGTAGTATTAGAATTAGAATTTCAGGTATTAAGAGATATGAATATGTCTGTTGGTGAAAAGACCAAAGTTTCAGAGAATGTCCTCACCATTTTCCGTTTCAGAAAAAGAAGAAGCGTTCAAGTTCTGGAAGTGTCAGTAGCAGCACTGGATCAAAGAAAAGTATGTTAAATTCTAATTATTTTGTCTTATATTACAGTACTCATTTGCTTTTGCACTGATAAAGAAATATGTTGTGGTGTAACTGAGAACAAATGTTGAGATTGTTCCATGTCAGTATTTGAGATCATTGTCATGAACTCAGAGTAATACAAAATATGATATCTGAGATCTTTGAAATACTAAGAGGCACACTATTTGGAATACTACAACATGTATGCTTGATCATCTGCAATATAAAAAACACAATTTCCAGGTAACTATGATGTTTAATTATTTTCCATATACAAGCAGCTTATACAAAATGAAAGTTAGCCCATTTCCTTTGCTGTTTGTCATTTGAGAATTTATGGAGTTAAATACAAACGCTAGAAACTCCATGTAAGAATATCAACAAAGCGGGAAATGATAGATTGCTACTTAAGAGACACAGAGCTTTCAGCCACAGCCTTCATCAGCAAAAGAGAAACAGAGACACACACCATTCATACACACAAACATGCACAACTCATGCACACATGACTACTAACTCTGGCAGCTCAGGCCTGAATGCACCTATATATCACGTGGGATGGCAGCAGCAGTCTGGAGGGAAAGGGGAGAGGGAAGGGATAGTAGTGTACGGTTAGGGGAGCAGAGGAACACTGTTTAGGGGAGAGTGCAAGAACTGGAGTGCCAACAGGCACCGAGAGACAAGAATGGGGAAGTGATGATAGGACACAGAGAGCGCAAACTGTTGGGCAGAGGGTGGGGACAGTATGTTACCATAGGCCGAGGCCGGGTAGCATTGCCTGATCGACCAGATCACTGCCATTAAGTGGAAAGATTGGATTTAAACCTTTTTTCTTTACAGCAGTACTCCCAGCCTCAACCTAAGGTAACATAATGTCACCACATGCTCCACCCAACGGTTTGGCCCCCTCTGTCCTATCAACTCCTCCCCATTCTCATCTCCAGTCTCTTTGTTTGCTGTCCTCTGCTAACACATCCACCATTCTTTCCTTGTTCCTCTCCATTTCAATCCTTTTCTCCCCATTTCCCTGTCTCACAGTCTCCCGACACTGCGCCCATTGGCTGATGAAAGGCCATATGCTGTAGCAACAAAAGATGATACAAAAAAAATGAAAAGAGTTTGGAGCACTTGTTGTCAGGGTCTCCAATGTGGAAGTAGGTATGATGGCTTAAATGGATATGCTAAGATCCCACGTTTAGAGATAAGTACTTTAATAATCGGATTGATACTGCTGTAGATCAACACACAATCAGTACAATTCAAATCTTCTCAACGGATTGAAGGTCCACACACTAAAAGCCACAAACCCAAAGATGGCAGTCCAAAGATAGGTCAGTTGATCGATTGGATGCTGTCACATGTCTAACAAAATATAGCATGAGAAAGAACATTTTTACTGTCTAGAGAGTATATTCTGCATTGCTTGTGAAGAGTTGAAAACGTGCCATCTGATTATTACTTACAGATTGAGCTATAACTTCAACTTTTTGTGGACTCTTTCCTCCAATCTTAACATTGCAGAGGGTCTCTCTTAGGGCAGTGGGAGTACTATCTATGAAAGGAAGGGTGTATACTTCCCATCATATGTTTTGTCTCTCAGAGGAACTTGTATCATAGCACTGAGGGATATACTCTTAAAAGTGGAAGGAAATGGCAGGACCAGAGATAAATTTAAGATTGTGTGTGGCAAGATGGTTCCAAGGTAACACATTGCCTGTGAGAAACAGGATTACAGGTTTGAGTCCCGGTGCAAAATTATTCTCTGAAAATAAGGACAGTAAGGCCTGCATATCTATGACCTGGCACAGTTTTTAATAATTCACTACATACTGTTGGCTTAGTTAAGACCTAAATGGAATCATTTGATAATAACTACTACCATCTCATTACCTGTGCACTCTTCTGCACACTGGCAAAAACTTGCATTTTGTGGACACTGAACTCCAGTTCAGTGTTGAAATTTGTTAGGAGTGTAACATAATTAAATTTTAATTTATTCAGATTATTTTTGTTATGCAGGGTTATATTAAGGGTTATGATAGAATCACTGCCTATTTGGAAATAAGGGAAAATATGGCAAGTTATGAGGATGTAAAAATATTGAGCATCCAAAATGTGTGTCTTGTTCTTCAGATAATGAAAGGATGAATGGGAAAAATATTTTGGGCTGTAAAGGAGCTTTAGAAATTGGATAAACCATTTGAAGAAAAAAAAGAGCTAGGTATGTAAGTGTGCAATGAGGACCATAACTCCAAAAAAAGAACTGTGGATGTATGAATTCCCAAGCAATAAATGTTCTATATAATGCTTATCTTAGGTATAAAAAGCCTTAGAAAGCTAATCTTCTACATACCAATACATGTATTTTCCTGGTAAATTAAAAGTTTATGCTGGACCAGGACATGAGCTGATTTACCCTTGATTTGGGAGAGGGCTATCCAGGCACAAGTAATACCAACATTGAAAACTTCATTCTGCCAATATGCCTCTCCAATTGTCATACTTTACAGAAGTTCTTCTGCTATACTTACTGGACTAGTGCTCTTAGAAGAAAGGTTATCATGGAAAAGTGGATTAGCCACAGCCTAGGGTTTGTTTCCAGATGGAATCTTCCACTTTGCAGTGAAGTATGTGCTGTTTTGGAAACTTCGTGGTGGATTAAAACTATATGCTAGAGCAGGGCTCAAACCTATGAACTCTGGTACATAGGCACTGCTAGAATGAAAGTTGCAAAGCCAGGTAGCGAGCTGTGAATGGACAGCTCACTCGGCAAAATGTTGCCTGCAGAAAGCATTATTGTGAATTCCCATTAGACACACAGCTTTAATTTGTGAGAAAGTTTCAAAACTGCAGAGTGAAAGATTAAATCTGGAAACAACCTTTAGGATGTGGCTGAACCATTTTTCTGTGATATCTTTTCTTCCAGGATGCTAGACCATTAAGTTAGGTAGAAGATCTACAGTGAAGTAGGAGAGAGGTACTATAAGAATTGAAACCATGAGCACAAGCAATGAATTATGCTTGGACACCTCAGCCAGTAAGAGAACTTCCCAAAAAATGCAATGTTCAGGGCTTGAGCTTTGATCCAGCATTCAGCTTTAATCTGTCAGTGGAAGTTCTTAAACCAAAGCGCCTTCCTCTGTAGAGCAAAAGATCCATAGTGCCAATAGATGTAGATCATGAAGCGACCTGAAAAGTACTCCCAGTAATTGTAAGATAGCATGGGATGCTATAAACCAAGATAATTCTTCTAACTATATTTTTCCAAGTCTGCTTGTTGCAAGAGAACTGAAAGACTGCGTTATCAGTTCAGTCAGAGAGCTTAAAACAACAGACAAATCCAAAAATGATATTCTTGATTCCAACTACCAGTAGAACCAGTTTAAAATTGAACTATTATGATAGCATATAAGAGTTTTTAAGGAAATCAGTCCCAAAACCTTTACTAGTGGCTATTTAAATACATACGCTGTTGGTAGAGAAATGCCTTTGATATATACACTATGAAGTGTTATTTGTAATGAGTTTGAAATTTGTTAACTTTTTCTGATCCTCTCCAGACCATTCATTCATATTTTCTTTATAGCCTATAAAGGAGGAGAAACTTCATTAAAATGGAAACAGTCACAGCATACATTAAGGGGAGTTGGAACGCCCTACCCCGACAATGTTAAATTTAGTGACTTGGCTTACCTGTATTTCAGGAACCACTGTAGTCATTGACATGAAACTTTTACAGGACTTTAAACTGTATGTACTGAGTCTACTGAACTACAATAATTGCTTTTCAGCCACTGCTTTCGGAAATACAATTTTTAAATTACATGGTTAAAATTTTGTGTACTTTTTTGTACATTATCCTTAATAATTTTAATTATACATAACATTATGTTCTTCTTTTAGTTCAGTAGACTCAGGCTATGTATGTTATTACTCAATGAAAATTTGAATACTGTTCTCAAAGTGGTTTCTGCGATTTAGGCAAAAATGCAACAGAACATGTAAATTTTCAGGAACGGCTTCTAAAGTTTCAAAAGACTGCATCTCACTTAATATAGCTCAATTTTTTATTTTTAGTCACTCAGAAGCACCCTGCACCATACTGTACATCATCCTCTTGATCTTTTACCAAGTTTTTTCTTCTTTTCTTCTTTCTGGACTCCTTAGTGGCCAACTGTGCTGCATACTCTGCTTTATCAATGCGAACCTTGTCCATCCGTTCAAGATCTCTGATGCAGTTTGTCCGGGGATTAATTCCCATATGCTGTAACACTTTCAGCCTACCGATGTTGCCATCTTTAAAAGCAATAACAGCATCACTGACCCCCATTTTAGTGTCTTCATTCTAATAAAAACTTTTTTTGGTAAGTGAGCCCATGTAAGATTATTGAATGACTCATTGGGATTTTGAACCTGACCATGCAGACACTTCTTCAGTAATCCAGGATTTGCCAGGTCTCTGTAAATAGGTTTTATGATCTACATCTATAACTACATGGATACTCTGCAAATCACATTTAAGTGCCTGGCAGAGGGTTAATCAAACCACCTTCACAATTCTCTATTATTCCAATCTCATATAGCGCGAGGAAAGAACATATGCCTATATCTTTCCGTATGAGATCTGATTCCCCTTGTTTTATCATTATGATCATCATGTAGGTCAGTCTCAACAAAATATTTTCGCATTTGGAGGAGAAAGCTGGTAATTGGAATTTCATAAGAAGATTCTGTCGCAGTGAAAAATGTGCGGCGTTTCTTTTTACCGCTCTGCCAATGTCCAGCAATGTTCATTTGTCTAGCTAAAAGCTGTAGCAGAAAATACTAGACCACTACTGCCTACTGCAGACGAATGGAAAAAGCCGACCTCGGGGAAGATCAGTTTGGATTCCGTAGAAATATTGGAACACATAAGGCAGTACTGACCCTATGACTTATCTTAGAAGCTAGATTAAGGAAAGGCAAACCTACATTTCTAGCATTTGTAGACTTAGAGAAAGCTTTTGACAATGTTGACTGGAATATTCTCTTTCAAATTCTGAAGGTGGCAGGGATAAAATACAGGGAGTGAAAGGCTATTTACAATTTGTACAGAAACCAGATGGCAGTTATAAGAGTCGAGGGGCATGAAAGGGAAGCAGTGGTTGGGAAGGGAGTGAGACAGGGTTGTAGCCTATCCCCGATGTTATTCAATCTGTATATTGAGCAATCAGTGAAGGAAACAAAAGAAAAATTCGGAGTAGGTATTAAAATCCATGGAGAAGAAATAAAAACTTTGAGGTTCGCCGATAACATTGTAATTCTGTCAGAGACAACAAGGGACTTGGAAGAGCAGTTGAACGGAATGGACAGTGTCATGAAAGGGGGGTATAAGATGAACATCAACAAAAGCAAAACAAGGATAATGGAATGTAGTCGAAGTAAGTCGGGTGATGCTGAGGGAATTAGATTAGGAAATGAGACACTTAAAGTAGTAAAGGAGTTTTGCTATTTGGGGAGCAAAATAACTGATGATGGTGGAAGTAGAGAGGATATAAAATGTAGACTGGCAATGGCAAGGAAAGCGTTTCTGAAGAAGAGAAATTTGTTAACATTGAGTGTAGATTTAAGTGTCAGGAAGTCGTTTCTGAAAGTATTTGTATGGAGTGTAGCCATGTATGGAAGTGAAACATGGACGATAATTAGTTTGGACAAGAAGAGAATAGAAGCTTTCGAAATGTGGTGCTACAGAAGAATGCTGAAGATTAGATGGGTAGATCATATGACTAATGAGGAGGTATTGAATAGGATTGGGGAGAAGAGAAGTTTGTGGCACAACTTGACTAGAAGAAGGGATTGGTTGGTAGGACATGTTCTGAGGCATCAAGGGACCACCAATTTAGTATTGGAGGGCAGCATGGAGGGTAAAAACCGTAGAGGGAGACCAAGAGATGAATACACTAAACAGATTCAGAAGGATGTAGGTTGCAGTACTTACTGGGAGATGAAGAAGCTTGCACAGGATAGAGTAGCATGGAGGGCTGCATCAAACCAGTCTAAGGACTGAAGACCACAACAACAACAACACTATTCAAAGCAAATTAACAGAACATTTAACTCTTAAACTGCAAGAAAATTTGCATTTTCTTTTAAAGTGTTTAACTACTTCAGCAAAATTATGTGTTGCTATTGAAGGCATACACTGAAATCACATAATTAGGTTAAATTCTGATTATTCCCTATCCACTAAATCTTTTCTCAAAACTTGACAACTACGGCAATGTCTTTATGACAGCTTTTACCAGGTTTGATAAATACGCTTAACTTTATGATTTCTTCTTCAAAAATTTTTAAGAAGTCTTTTACAATAGCAAATAATACACAAAATTCAAAACTTGAGAATGACTTCAAAATCACGTAAGATATTAAATTCAAATTCATATAACTATTTACAAAATCCATTATATACGCCCGTTCACTCTTACCTTTCACACCTGGTAGCATTAGTATTAGTAATATTTTGGTTGTCATCTCTATTGTTTTATTTTATTAGTCACCTCCGGTAAATTTCATGTCATTTTTTGGGATACATTCATTTTTCATTATGACCGTGCATGTTCATGCAAATCATCTTACTCGCTATCCGTTGGTAATCAAATTCTAACTAACACCCTTTTTTTTTTTTCGAACATCAACTTTTTTAACTACACTCCACAATTCCTTTACCATTTTCCAACAGGATAACACTCCCTTCTACAACCAGTTATGGCCTTCCTTTTCATTACTCTGAGCCCTTTTATTATACTCTATAATTAGTCATCTCTGTTACTTCTCTCACTACTACTTCAAAACGTATACCTTCATATACAACATGACAACACCTCACTACTGCAAAATCACCAAAATGCATCATTTTATTTTTCAAATTATATCCACCTGTCTCATTACTCTAACTTTCTCAACTATTTTATTCTCCACTAAGAGCATTTCATCAGGATCTACCGCCACTTCTTCCCCATATTCGTTATACCCTTCCAGATCTGTTCTCTTCCTACAATATCTAATCAGAATCTGCTCACCTTCCCTCTTTGTTAGCTTTCTTTTCTTAGAGAAAGGCACTATAATATTTTTCCCACTCACTTCCAGGCTTATACTGTCATTTTCAAAGTCCAGCCTCCCCTTGTACTTAATTAAGAAATCAATTCCCACTAACATATCTATACTTAAACCCTCAATAACTAGAAAGTTATGATACAACTGGTTACCGTTTATACTGATAGGCAACATCACTTCATACTTTACATGCTTCTTCACTTTTCCTGTGGCTACAATTATCTGGATTCCCATGACAGGCATAGTTACTAACTCTCTTTTATTAGGCAAAGCATCTAACCATTCCTGACTAACAGCACACAAATCACTGCCACTATCAGCTAGGCACTGCACTTCTTCCCCTTGCACTAACAGATTGATTACTGGTCGAACTTTCTTTTCTTCCTTAACAGTGACTTCATCCTCCTCAAGCAAGTCGTGTACAATTTAACGCCTTTCGAAACCCTCCTTCTGCCCAGAGATTATACACATATCTACAGGATTGCTTTCTCTACTCTCCCTTCCTACATTCTTTATCCTATCCACTATGGATAGATTAAAACGCTTCTGCAAACCTGCAGCTCCCTCTTCTACAGTAATTAGTTTCTCCACTAATTCTTCTACCTCATCTTCTCCTCCTACATTATTTTTACTCGGCTGACCCCCTTTCTGGTCATCACCAGCATGAAATGCTTCCATAGCTTCCTCTAAGTCCCTATTTACTGACATCAATAATTCTTCTACCCACTTCTCATCTAGCTCCTGCAATCTCTATATATTCGTATCTCCTCCTTCTCCCTGGCAAGATTCCTCATTCGCTTCACTGTACACTTCTCCTTCACTGCTAGATTTTACACTTTCAACATCTTTTCCCACCAAACAACCTGCAGCACAGTGATCCTTTTGCCTGCTCCCACCTATATAGCCACCTTGTAGCATGCCTATTCTATCATCCTTCACTTTACTACTTTCAATTGTATCACTATTGTTAATAATTTGGACTTCAGTTACTTCAGTCTTATTGTATACAAAAGGTATGGCCAGTGGATTCAAATTACTGCTACCCATTCTGCAAATGCCAGCCCCTTCACAGACGGGATCTAGTTTCCTGTGCCCTGTGATTCTGCTTCATTTCTGCCTCGCACCCCCACCTGATCTCTCTCCTGAAAATCATTGTCATCATGAATTGGCGGTAGCAATCTGTAAGCGTGCCCCTGATCATTATCAATTGTCTTTGGAACTGGAGCATAACGCCAACCCCTTCCTCTCCTTCCTCGGCTATTATGTGACACACCCATTCTGTTTACATTAACATTCTGACCTCTCTCAACTGTATTCTGAGGCCTAAAACTACAATTTGTCTGCTCCTCTTCCTGCATAAGCTTCTCCACCCTTTCCAAATAGCTAATAAACTTATCAACATTGTCCCTAGGAGCAGCAACTATTTTGTTTCTCCAGCTTAGAGGCAACTTTCCATCTAACACCATAATTATTTGCTCAGGCTCTAATTTGTTCATCAAATATGACAAATTAGTCACCCATCTTAAAGCAAATCATTTAATATTCTCTTTCCTGGGATTGAACTTTTCCCCAGCCCAGAAACTGTTTTGCAATTCTATTTGCTTTTGCTTGTCCCAATATTCTTTAAAAAATGCTTCTTTAAACTGCTCTAACGTGTCATATTGTTCCGATGCAGTCGTTCCCCATATCCTAGCCTCACCCAAAAACTTCGATGTTACGAAACCAATCTTCTGTCAGTCACTCCACAAACTAGGCAAAACAGTTTCAAAATCATTCCAGAACTCTTTTGGATGAACATTTCCAGCTGGATCAAAATGAAGAAACTGTCTGTACCTTTCCACTTCAGCAGTTTCTGTCACCATACTACAGTTCACACCGTTAGCACCAAATCTAGTATTACGTTCCACTTTGTTTAGTCTACTGTCATGCTCATTTAATTTAAGAGTTATTTGTTCAGTTTTGTTAGTAATTTGTTCTACACCACTCACAACCACATTCACTCATTCAGACACAACTTTAACACTGTCCAAGCAATTTTCATTCACAGAATCAATTTTTCTATTTAAATTTCCATGTGCAGTTTGACACATAGATTCTACTGACGTCAGATTTGACTTGACTTGACCTACTTCTTTTCTTATCTGATCTATATTCTGTTTGCTTCCAATAGCAACTGTGCTAACCAGCTCTGTTAATTCACTTTTTACATTTTCTGAAGACTTTTTACACCTACTTTCTGCATCAGAAATTCTCTTATTTACATGAGTGTCAAACACCTGCAAATCCGTCCTCCACATCTTCTTAAGCTGAACAGCCTGTTGTTCTATTTTCTCATTAATTTCAGTCTTAAACTGTTTCAGATCATTAGCTAGCTTGATAATACTACCAGACTGTTGTTCAACTTTATGATCTAATTTCCAAAAATTTTGTTTTACCTCAGTTAAATTCTGGTTAACATTACTGAAATATTGATTCATATTCATCATTAAATCTGCAAACATATCTTGTATATTTACTGGTTTGTTTTCCTGTTGTGCAATTTTTTGTTCAGCTAATTGTACAGGCACAATACCAAATTTGGTATCTGCTCTGTCAGCCTCCTTACACACATTAACACTACTGACATCAAACAAATTGTTAATACTGAAAACATTCGACTGACTATCGTCAAGATTTAAAGTGTCACCAATACCAGAATCGGTCGGAACATTATGTTCCACTTCCATCTTTACAACTGGAAATATCTGAGGCACATCGTTACTTAATACCTCCATATTAACGGTATCCCCTACTTGCTTTTGTCCAGGAGTACTTGCCTGACTAGCACTCACATCAAACTGACTTATGTCGCCCTCTCTCACAACCACAGAATTATCATTCCCATCCATACTAGCAAGTCTGTTTACACATGCAAATAATACACTATATAAACTTAGCTTATATTTCTTCATCCGACGTCGTTGCAGCGTGTTGAAAACAACAATCTGCCTTTCTTCCCACGGTGTACCAGATTCAGGGCCCCACGTGCTGCCACTGCGATGGAAGCTGCTGTGCCTTGCTGTCCGCTTACTGTGCCATCTGTTGCTCAGCGGACCAATTCTACGCTTCACCTTCAGTCCCATAGCATCCAGTTCGCTATAAAATCTCCGTTCCACAGGTTCTCTCCTCGTTGCATCTCAAAACGTATGTTCGTCTTCACAGCAATATCTCACTCACACCTATAGTCAGTGTTGCGAAGTTGCTTATTGACCGTTCCTCCTGATCATGATTTCGGTTCCTACAGCTGTATAATTTCCCGGCCGATGCACCATGTGTGGCGCAGTACGTTTCTTTTTACCGCCCTGCCAATGTCCAGCAATGTTCATTTGTCTAGCTAAAAGCTGTAGTAGAAAATACTAGACCACTACTGCCTACTGCAGGTCGCAACATACATAGAATTGTCTGGTAAATGGGATGTGGCTCGCTACTGAAATAAAAGTTTTAACTTGGCAATGTAAATTTTCAGGTGTATTTTTAAGATAAAGATCACAGTTAATACTGCCAAGTCTGAACTAAGTAGCTACACAATGTAAAGTTCCCATGCACACCACAATCACATACGTAGCCAGTTTATGGTATTTACACCCGTTACTGAAGTTAATAGAGTTCACTGGATCGTTTAGTTATGAAAATGCTCGCTCAAATGTTGTGCAATCTACTCTACACGTAATACTTGCTCCAGTCTTAGATCGCATGACACGCCACGCGGTTTTAACTAACAGTCGAAAGCAATAATTTTGATACTCTGTCCGAAATTCCACACGACTTCCACTATACTGTTCACTTAAATACACTTTGTAGTACTTCGCGAACTCGTAATTAGCATTTTTCTGCGATTTTACAGTACTTTCGTCGGAGCTGCTTTCAATGAGATCTTACTAGTTCGAACCCTCAGCCCTGACTGACCAAGATCACACTAAAGGCTTTGTTCTCAGCATAGATTAGCGCGAGCCTGCATTTTTCTGATTGGCTGATATCACAAACAGCAAATCAGGTTGCAGTATTATCCCGCGCTAACCCGCGCTTTACTTCAATGACCAATCATAGTAAAACATTTCTTTCTATGGCAATTGCTAAATAAATAAATTTAGTAAATTATCAAATATAAAATTACTCCTTCTGAAATTACCGATTAATTTGTGTTCTACTCACAATTTATTAGTACCATAAACTGACTGCACATTTAATTATAGTAAATCCCCTTTTGTGAATAAACAAAACAATTTTCATTTACTTCTGTTCTTCTTCACTCATACAACACTCACACTGCTAATTACTACACATATAAAACAATTATAATTATGTAAATACATTAAATATTAATCAAACATAACTTTACAACATTGTTTTGACTATGACTGCTAGCACTGTCCGTCAACCGCTGACCTCTGCCGCCTACTAGTACAACTATGTGCAGCACTGTAACTCAGGTCCATGTCAGCTGGTGACATCTGTCGATGACTCATGCCTATAACGATATCATCCTAACAAGTGACAGGAGCGATGCGAAGGCGCTACACCTCAAATGCCTTTCGTTTAATGCTGTCCAGCCCAAATGCTGTATCATTTCAGTGACACTCTCCCCCGTATTTCGTCATAATACAAAACATACTGCCCTTCTTTGAACTTTTTTGATGTACTCCATCAGTACTATCTGAGAAGGATCCCACACTGCGCAGCAGTATTCTAAAAGAGGACGGACAAGCATAGTGTAGATCTGTTACATTTTCTAAGTGTCCTGCCAATAAAACTCAGTCTTTGGTTAACCTTCCTCACAAAATCTTGTGTGTGTTCCTTCCAATTTAAGTTGGACCTAGGTATTTTGTTGAATTTATGGCCTTTAAATTTGACTGATTTCTCATGTAACCGAAGTTTAACGAATTCCTTTTAGCACTCATATGGATGATCTCAAACTTCTCGTTATTTGGGGTCAACTGCCAAGTTTTACACCATTCAGATATCTTTTCTGAATCCTTTTGCAATTTGTTTTGATCTTCTGATGACTTTATACACACTTTTTGTTATTTAGGATCAACTGTAAATTTTTGCTCCATTCAGATATCTTTTCTAAATTGTTTTGCAATTTTTTTGATCTCCTGATGACCTTATTAGTTGATAAATGACAGAGTCATCTGCAGACAACCTAAGACGGCTGCTCAGATTGTCTCCCAAATCATTTATATAGATAAGGAACAGCAAAGGGCCTGTAACACTACCTTGGGGAAAGCCAGAAATCACTTCTGTTTTACTCGATGACATTCCATCAGTTACTATGAACTGTGAGCTCTCTGACAGGAAATCACAAATACAGTCAGATAACTGAGTCAATATTCCATAAGCATGCAATTTCACTACAAGCCGCTTGTGCGGTACAGTGTCAAAAGCCTTTTGGAAATCCAGAAATCTGGAATCAATCTGAAATCCCTTGTCAATAGCAGTCAACACTTCATGCAAATAAAGAGCTAGTTGTGTTTCACAAGAACAATGTTTTCTAAATCCATGTTAATCCTGTGTCAGTAGACCGTTTTCTTCAACATGATTCATAATGTCTGAACACAACATATGTTCCAAAATCCTGCTACATATCAACGTTAATGATATGGGCCTGTAATTTAGTGGATTACTGCTACTACCTGTCTTGAATATTGATGTGACCTGTGCAACTTTCCAGTTTTTGGGCACAAATCTTTCGTCAAGCGAATAGTTGTTCCATGACTACTGCTGGGATGGAATATTTATGCTGTATGAACTGTTTGAGTACTGGGCATTGTGGTAATTGCACCATGAATCGGCTCCAGGAGGACAAAGGTGGTGTACTGGTTTTTCATCAGTTCACAGTGTGTGGAAGAAGGTAGCCCTTAGTACCTGCTTCATTTTCAACAAATCCTCAGTATCATTTCTAATGGCCATCCCATAATACTGCTGTCAGCCTGCTTCTTATGGTTTTACCATCAGAAAGTTTTTTATCTCCCAAACCTTGTTTCAACTTCCTCAACCTGGTGCCCATCCTCTTCTGGACATGACGAACACATTCCAGTTTTGTGATAATCTTCTCACCATAAGGCTGAGTGGCTACTGCACTGTTATATGCTTTTGAGTATCCATCACCTAAGAACTTAGTGTAACACACTCCCCTTTCATTCACAGATCGACTAAAAATTTCAATAGCTGCAGATGCTTCCATACCACCACTTGTTCCTTCATAATTTTTGTCACAGATATGCCCTTTTTCATTCCCTGATTTACAATTATAACAATGTTTGGTTAAAATCTGGAAATCTGTTACCTTTCCAGTATCCACACTGGTCACCGTAGCAACAGAATTCTTAGAACTGTAGCCGCACTTCTGACAAATGCCATCAAAAGCTACTGGTATGTCAGTATCACCATCATTTATTTCAACAGCCTCATTTGCAGCACTCTTCATTGACTCATATGCAACGGATTCTACAGCAGCTCCAATACATCCTGCATACTTGTTGATTTTACAAGGTGGGCGTGGCACATTCATCACGACACACATTGTTTCTGCTGCAGTGTGTCCTTTGCCAGCAGCTCTCAATCGAGAAACCCAACTACTATTTACTTCGAAATAATTATCTGTACACTTATCAGAATTCCAAAATGAATGAGTATATTTACAGGTGGATAAGTTTCCTGGCTAGCCCATTTGATACCTCATTGTCTTCATGTAAACTAACTGGCCCTCCACATATTTTGCAACACACACACATTCACCTAACACCCCTGTTAGGATGTGTAAATCTATCACAATGTAATCCAACCTACCATTTACATCACTTTCGCTTTAATCTGTGAAGCACTAATTGGTTCTTCTCTAAATACTGACTAAAGTGCCTGTATTTCAATATCTGTAACTTCACACTTCATATGTTGAACACAGTGTTTCCCTTTATTTGAAAATCTATTACTATGAAACCCATATTTCTTAAAAACACTTCGTTTAGGCATCATACTTTACTTTTTGAGAGATTTACCCATCTATTCGTCACTTTTCCTTGGAAAAATGTTAGCAGTTCGACATACGATGTGTGTTTATACTATGAAATGATACGATACTGTTTTTGACAGTGTTGCCAATACAAACACATAATTTAACCTTTATAACTCAGCAATCCACAGCCTTCTACATATAAAATTACCAATTTTATTAGATCTTTAACATTTTCAACCAGTGTGGATTACATATAAAAAATAAAATAAAATACTTCCCATGTGAGTTCATAAGTGATATATCTATATATCATTTTATTTGGAAAAATGCAAATTTTATAATGAGATAAAAATCCGAGAATGTGAAAAAATTTTTTTTTTCTGTTGTAACTCCCTTAACAAAAGACAAACAATTATATGTCACTGAAGACTTCCCAGTGTACACTGCTGACAAAATCTTTTCAGGTTTCCATTGGGGTTGAAATTCTGTGTCACTCGCATCATCTTCTGGTGAAATTCTAACCTTACATGGGCATTCCTTATACATAACTGAGCAGCAGGTGTCTCTCGCCGATCCTTCTCCCAAGCACGGTGTCAGCGGCCTGAGGGGAGGGGAGGATGTGCACGTCACTGTTTGACTCTCGGTGTCTTCCATCTTGCCTAGATTTACAAAGTATCAACAATTGGGCATGGTCTTCAGTCCTGAGACTGGTTTGCTGCAGCTCTCCATGCTACTCTAACGTGTGCAATCTTCTTCATCTCCCAGTAACTACGGCAACCTACATCCTTCTGAATCTGCTTAGTGTATTCATCTCTTGGTCTCCCTCTATGATTTTTACCTTCCACGCTGCCCTCCAATACTAAATTGGTGATCCCTTCATGGTCAGAACATGTCCTGCCAACCGATCCCTTCTTCTCGTCAAGTTGTGCCACAAACTTCTCTCCAATCCTAGTCAATACCTCCTCATTAGTTATGTGATCTACCCATCTAATCTTAAGCATTCTTCTGTAGCACCACATTTCGGAAGCTTCTGTTCTCTTCTTGTCCAAACTATTTATTGTCCATGTTTCACTTCCATACATGGCTACACTCCATACAAATACTTATAGAAATGACTTCCTGACACTTAAATCTATACTCAATGTTAACAATTTCTCTTCTTCAGCAATGCTTTCCTTGCCATTGCCAGTCTACATTTTATATCCTCTCTACTTCCACCATCATCAGTTATTTTGCTCCCCAAATAGCAAAACTCCTTTACTATGTTAAGTCTCTCATTTCCTAATCTAATTCCCTCAGAATCACCCGACTTACTTCGACTACATTCCGTTATCCTTGTTTTGCTTTTGTTGATGTTCATCTTATAACCTCCTTTCAAGACACTGTCCATTCCGTTCAACTGCTCTTCCAAGTCCTTTGCTGTCTCTGGCAGAATTACAATGCCATTGGGGAACCTCAAAGTTTTTATTTCTTCTCCATGGATTTTAATACCTACTCCAAATTTTTCTTTTGTTTCTTTCACTGCTTGCTCAATATACAGATTGAATAACATTGGGGAGAGGCTACAACCCTGTCTCACTCCCTTCCCAACCACTGCTTCCCTTTCGTGTCCCTTGACTCTTATAACTGCCATCTGGTTTCTGTACAAATTGTAAATAGCCTTTTGCTCCCTGTATTTTGCCCCTGCCACCTTCAGAACTTGAAAGAGAGTATGCCAGTCAACATTGTCAAAAGCTTTCTCTAAGTGTACAAATGCTTTCCTCAATCTAGCTTCTAAGATAAGTCGTAGGGTCAGTATTGCCTTGTGATCCAATATTTCTACGGAATCCAAACTGATCTTCACCGAGGTCGGCTTCTACCAGTTTTCCATTTGTCTGTAAAGAATTCGCATTAGTATTTTGCAGCTGTGACTTATTAAACTGATAGTTCGGTAATTTTCACATCTGTCAACACCTGCTTTCTTTGGGATTGGAATTATTATATTCTTCTTGAAGTCTGAGGGTATTTCGCCTGTCTCATACATTTTGCTCACCAGATGGTAAAGTTTTGTCAAGACTGACTCTCCCAAGGCTGTCAGTAGTTCTAATGGAATGTTGTCTACTCCTGGGGCCTTGTTTCGACTCAGGTCTTTCAGGGCTCTGTCAAACTCTTCATACAGTATCATATCTCCCATTTCATTTTCATCTACATCCTCTTCCATTTCTATAATATTGCCCTCAAGTACATCGCCCTTGTACAGACCCTCTATATACTCCTTCCATCTAGCTGCCTTCGCTTCTTTGCTTAGAACTGGGTTTCCATCTGAGCTCTTGATATTCATACAAGTGGTTCTCGTTTCTCCAAAGGTCTCTTTAATTTTCCTGTAGGCAGTATCTATCTTACCCTTAATGAGATAAGCCTCTACATCCTTACATTTGCCCTCTAGCCATCCCTGCTTAGCCATTTTGCACCTCCTGCCAATCTCATTTTTGAGACGTTTATATCCCTTTTTGCCTGCTTCATTTACTGCATTTTTATATTTTCTCTTTTCATCAATTAAGGTCAATATTTCTTCTGTTACCCAAGGATTTCTAGTAGACCTTGTCTTTTTATATACTTTATCCTCTGCTGCCTTCACTATTTCATCTCTCAAAGCTACCCATTCTTCTTCTACTGTATTTCTTTCCCCCATTCCTGTCAATTGTTCCCTTATGTTCTCCCCAAAACTCCTTTCAACCTCTGGTTTAGTCAGTTTATCCAGGTCCCATCTCTTTAAATTCCCACCTTTTTGCAGTGTTTTCAGTTTTAATCTACAGTTCATAACCAATAGATTGTGGTCAGAGTCCACATCTGCCCATGGAAATGTCTTACAATTTAAAACCTGGTTCCTAAATCTCTGTCTTACCATTATATAATCTATCTGAAACCTGTCAGTATCTCCAGGCTTCTTCCATGTATACAACCTTGTTTTATGATTCTTGAACCAAGTGTTAGCTATGATTAAGTTGTGCTCTGTGCAAAATTCTACCAGGTGGCTTCCTCTTTCATTTCTTCCCCCCAATCTGTATTCACCTACTACGTTTCCTTCTCTCCATTTTCCTACTACCAAATTCCAGTCACCCATGACTATTAAATTTTCAACTCCCTTCACTATCTAAATAATTTCTTTTATTTCATCATACATTTCTTCAATTTCTTCGTCATCTGCAGAGCTAGTTGGCATATAAACTTGTACTACTGTAGTAGGCGTGGGCTTCATGTCTATCTTGGCCACAATAATGCGTTCACTATGCTGTTTGTAGTAGCTTACCCGCACTCCTTTTTTTTGTTCATTATTAAACCTACTCCTGCCTTACCCCTATTTGATTTTGTATTTATAACCCTGTATTCGCCTGACCAAAAGTCTTGTTCCTCCTGCCACTGAACTTCACTAATTCCCACTATATCTAACTTTAACCTATCCATTTCCCTTTTTAAATTTTCTAACCTACCTGCCCGATTAAGGGATCTGACATTCCACGCACCAGTTTTCTTTCTCCTGATAACGATGTCCTGTTGAGTAGTCCCCACCCAGAGATCCGAATGGGGGACTATTTTACCTCCGGAATATTTTACCCAAGAGGACGCCATCATCATTTAACAATACAGTAAAGCTGCATGCCCTCGGGAAAAATTATGGCTGTAGAATGAAATTTTCACTCTACAGCGGAGTGTGCGCTGATATGAAACTTCCTGGCAGATTAAAACTGTGTGCCGGACCGAGACTTGAACTCGGGACCTTTGCCTTTCGCGGGCAAGCGCTCTACCAACTGAGAGAGTAGAGTGAAAATTTCATGGTCCATGGTTCATGGGGGGGGGGGGGGGGGGGGGGTTCTGTTGAAAGGTGGTATGCGCCCCCCCCCACCTCAGGTCACTCACCCCCACACTAGAGGGGAGGTATGGTGACAGTCACTGCCCAGGAATATGTAAGGGAGCCCACTTAATCTTGACACTTTGCCAGAAGATCATGACAGTGACACGCATCAAAACGTTGTGGGTTTACACTGCAGCCACCCAGATGGAAGTCTGAAAAATACTTCATCATGCAAGCAGTTTACAGAAACTTGTATATGTTGTATTAACAATAAAGTATCACTACATTGTTTACTGCTTGACAAGGTTCCCAGTAGTGAAAGAGAAAGGTTGTGAACCCCGTAGCTGCCAACTGGTCTCACACTTTCAGGAATACACATTTTAGTTATATACACCTATTGGAGTAGTTGCTTTGAGAAAAAAAATCTGTCTTAGAATATGTTCAATGTGCAACCAGGCAAAAATACCTCATCAACCTCTTTTCTTGTTGTTGCTGTAAATGACATCCCATTACATGAAGTTATCTGCTATGCGGATTGTGTGAACTCGCAACACCACATTTCACCTCGTGATAAGTTACGTAGAACCTGTTGACTCTTATGCTACATTTAATAGTTTGAAGCCAGTTGTTCCCTTTGTAGTTGGGACAAAATTCCACAAATTCTGTTATTATCATCAAAAATATAAAAATCTAGGATTTCATAGTGACTACAAAATTAATTGGGGAGGACATATGAATCGTATATGTAGAAAAATCACACAGATTTCTTGCTTCATTGACCAAAGTAGTTAATAATAATTACCTTTGCGATCCCTATTTGAACTCTTCCAGTCAAATGGTTCACTAACATATGGACAAAATCCCCATTTCAAGGCAATTAAAGGGTACAATGGAAGACTGATCAAGTGGAGTGCTGTCATCTTTTCTTTATAAGGATGAGAATACTGAACATTTTGAACAAGTACATCTGTATCTCTGTGATGTAGAAGCATCATTATAAAATGTGCTCCCAGGGAAGAAATTTACCACCAGAACACCAGAAATAAGGCGAATTGGACAATCCAAGACGCTATAATCAAGATGGTGCAAGAAGATCCCTGGCAGCTTGCAGTGCTGTTGCCAGCTTTCAAAAGGAAAGTTCTAATGTAGGGCCAGCTGTGGCATGCCAGACTTCACGCATGCAGCTTGTGTGGGCCACAAGTGGTCCAAGGCCTAGACTGTCACTCGGCTTTGCTTTGTTCTTCTTGGAAGTACCTAGAATAATGCAACAGTTCACTTAGCATTCCAGTGTAGCATTCTTTAGTTGGCACAACTCTTTCAGCAGAAACATGCTGTCAGCACCGAGTAACCTTTGCTATTTGTTCATGGTATGAAGGACATTCATAGGTACATTGGCTGTTTGCACAAAAAGAGGCAGTCCAGGAATCTATTGTCACAATACTTTAAAATGAATTAAAATGACAGAAGAGGGAAATGAGAATTCTGAAATTGCATAAACGACTACTGTTGGATATTTGCTATAAATACCATTACAGTATGATGCAGAAGGAATTTAAAGATTTAGTTGACAATGAAAGAGCAAAAAATTATAATGATCAACAGACAGAATTCATTGTTCTGTACATAAAAAAGCACTTTGTGCTAAATTTGCAGGCCTGGAGCACGTGAAGAAATTTGTGGTACGAATAGTCACATGCATTATTCCATTGTCAGTTGCAAGACTTTTCAGTAGATTGAATGAAGAGTATGGAGACTTCATATATTACTACTAAGTATGTTGGTTAAGTCAAGGGACAGGCCTGAAATGATTTTTTAATTTAGAACTTGATGTTGCTGAATTTATGAAGGAAAAATGAGTGCAGGAATGAAATCGGAACATCCAAAATGGAGTGATGACTTCACTTTTTAAGTGAACTTAATTGCACACCGCCCACAGTAAGATATTTCAAGATAACTTCTTTGTGATTTGATGAGGATGTGTTTAAAAAGAAAATCACGTTGTAGAAGGGACAAATTCTGACAAAGATAGTCCAATTCCCTAAGCTCACTGGTGTTAAAGAAAACATGAGGTTTGAAGAATTCATTGTGGTCTTGAAACAATGACAGGAATAGTTGTATAAAGATTTTAAAGACACTGTCAACTTTGCATTTGTCCCCTAGCTTTTTTTGAGACCTTTTACCATTTCAGTTGAAAGTGCTCGTATGCATGTGCAAATGTAACTGATTGACCCGGAAGATAATTCCAGTTTTAATGACAACTCTTTTTACATTAAAACTGCTGATGATGCCTACATTGTTTTCATCTGGTAGAGTTTCTAAGTCTCCATAATGGGGTTGTAAAAGTGTTACAATATCTTGATTATTGTTGTGTGAAAGACCTTTATTCCATTATTAAACTAAATAAGTCACAGTTAGGTGAAAACTTTATTGTGAAATTCTGCGGAGTTGTCTGCATCTGTCTATATGCTGGCAATTTGTGCCAGATAAAAATTAAATTATGTCTTCAGCACAACAAAAACAATTAAATAATACTGAAAATTTATTTTGTTTGTGACCTACGTTGTTGAGAAATGTGAAATTCAGAATCAAGAAGTATGCAGTGTGCCTGCACTACCATTTACCTGCAGCATATTCACAGTTTCTCCCTCTTCCTCCTCCTCGCGGTAAGACAGCATGGTGTGATGATGGGAAAATGTGAACTGAGGCTGAGTGCTTTGGCACTCACGCCCTGGGTGTGACCTGCAAACCAAAATCTTGGCCACCCCTGTCCTAATGGCTGCAGGCAAAAACAGTAGCTATCTGCTGATCGGTGTTAACACTGGTGCATTGCCATAGATGAGTTTTCAAAATCGTGTTGCGTTATCAGTTGAGGTATGCTCACAAAGCTGCTATGCCCAGCCCACTACAACTCTCAGGGATCAACTTACACTGACTCAACTATAGTTGGCAATAATTGGACACTCATATAAAGTAAAAAAATTTAAAATATTTAATAGATTTTAATTCTTTGCTCAGTTAAAATTACTTAAATTAAATTTTAATCTGTATAAGTAGCTGTCATATAACGTTTTCACACAGAAAAAAGAATCATCTGACATTCCACAATGTTGAATTACTGTAACAAGTTGCTATAATATAACCTTTTGACACTAGAGAAATAATTGTGTGATTTTCCACAGTATTGGCTTTAGATTGTGAATGTGCTTACTGTTCTCACCTACATTATTATTTTGTTGTAAGATTATTTATTTCAAAGAGACTATGAAACATTTATGAAGCATGGTTGCTCAGAGATACACCCACAACAAAACATAGTATCAAACACTTTTTGTTTTACCAGTCCAAAGATTCCATTGCACTTGTGTAACAAAATACAAAAAGTTATAGTACACAGTTATGGCAATACACTTTGTTATTTTTCTTTTAACTGTTAACATTTGCTCCAAAGAAAAATACAAAAGTAAGTATTGAATTTCACATGGATCTAATCTTTTGCACTCTCAATTCTTTCACACAGCATCTAGTTGGACCTTTTCCATTGGCTTGGTAAGTAGATCAGTCAACTGGTTAGTCCAATCAGTGTGTTGTAATACAAGGTCCCCACTCAAGAATCTTTCCTTGAAGTAGAAGTGATGGACTTCTATGTACTTTGATGATATGTTAGGTTTTTAGACAACTTCACTGTACTTGCATCATCAACGAAGAGTGTAGAAGGTGTCAGTTGCTTGGAAGTTTCGATCAATTGAACAGCAGCCTTTTCTCTATAAACTTCATGTGAAAGTGATTTTCCAACCACCATTTTAAGATTGCAGACCTTCGGGATCAGTGAAGGACAAACTGTTGTTGGGGAAGGCCAGAATTTACAAAATACTTTGTCAACGTGATATGTCTTACTTAGGACAGACCATGTGCACTGTGAAAGAATGCTGCATTGAATATCAACACTGCACTCCCCTTTAGCAACCAAGTAAGTCCACTGTTGCTGAACTCTGTATATCCATTGCATATTCAGTGGAGTATGATTGGACTAGGATACTGTTTAGGACTCCATTATTACAGAATCCATGGAGATGCACAGGGTGAGGGGTGATGAACCTCGATAGTGACTACCAGTTGGACAGTGCATGGAACCCCATCATCTCCATGATTTGTTCTAATCGAATATAACAAAGCATGCCAATGGCCGCAACAAGCTGTAATGCAGAGTATAGCTGAGTTCTGTGGTTCTACCAGCTACAGTGCTACTGTTGGGAAGTGATGGTCTGTCTGTCAACTTGATTCTGACATGTGCACAGAATACTTGCAGTGCACTATATTTTGTGTGATGGAGCAAGTTTTCGTCAGTCTTTGATGGCTAACCTGAAGATGACTGACAAGTGCCTAGTCAAAATATCATGCATGGAGTAAATGCTGACAAGCTGCAAGTCCAAAACTTGTTTGAATATTGCAGGTTCTTGTTTACTAATATGGTCCAAGATGTGACATTGGTAATATAGCTACAGCATAGTTTTTACACATGTGTCTTTGAAACGCAGACTTTTGCGTAAATGTTGTTATCACATTACACTGATAGCGACTTGTATGTGAATCAATCTTATGATGTGACTCTTATACTGTGTGGAAGCAAACTTTTATGACAACTGACATAATTGTGTTTATTAACATGGTCTGACACAGAGATGTTATCAGTTTGCTCGCTGGTTACATATTTTAAGCTACATAGAAGTTTAGTGTAAATTTCCTGACCATAGCTTTAACCAACACATAGATATTACCCTAGTGCCTTTCAATACTGCACTTGTGATTTTGGGGGAGTGATGGTTATTTAAAGATAGGTGTAATAATATGATATGATTTTTCAAACTACTTAATGTTTGAAATTTGGTTGGGTTAGATTTTACTATTGTGCATGGACTCTTAAGACTTCATTAGCATTTAGTTTATGAATTTACAAGTTTTGGTTTACAAAAAATGTAATTCACAGAAGGACGTGGAACAATAGCATTCATCCATCATCAGAAATCCCCATTTTTGAGTATGGCATCCATCTTGAAACAAATCTTTTATGATCCTAAAGTATTTGAAATCTCATTTACTGACTGAAATAATTAGAGACATTGTGTGATTCAGAAAAATTACAGCAATAAAAATTTAATTGTGGAAGTTCGCAGCCATTAAGGCAAAATAGGCAGTTGAAATTTTGAGGGTTTGGACTTTAAATGTCAGTTGTTTCATAATTTCAGATAATTTAAAATATGTTCTTGGAAAGTTGGGAATGCCCAGTTTCAAATGAGTGGTGATAATACATCCCACTCTGTTTATTAGATTAAAATGTTTTTATTTCTATGATGTTGTCATAACTTCAGTTGCCATAACATTTAATTATGCAGGCTTCTAGTAAAATCACTTGCATCATTGTAATAAGGAATATACAAATTGAAATGTAAGTGTAACTGGGATTTTGTATAAATAACCATTTTACATATTGATGTATGTATTTCATATGCAATGTATTAGATAAAAAAAAAGGAAAAAAATTAGTTATTTTGGGAGCAGAAAACATAAGAGATGGATCAGATTTTAACTTTCTACACTTTTCATTGGAGCACAGATTGCACATGATTTCAATCATGATATTTGTATTGTGACTCAGCACAACTTTCCTCTTACATGGAATCCAAAAGCTAAAGCCATATCTGTGATTCACATTCTCAAACAGATATCCATGCAGAACCTCGTGTCAAACTTTAAATTAAAATTATTGTCCACATCCACAAACATTTTGCTCCAAAGATTCTCATATGATTCAGGTTGCCTACTGGTTGCCCATACAGCTGTTCATAAGGAGGTTTGTTTTCACTAGAGAACTTCCCTGCATGATTCAAAAGGTATGTAACAGAATTGCATACTTCTGTTCACATTTCTTTTGGCAATTTACTAGGGTTCAAGACAGAATGCACACATTCCAAAATGGTGCAGTTTTCTTTTTCTGCAACTTGATTTTGCCATGGTGTGTAGGGTGGAGTAATGCAATGCTCTATGACTCTTTTTGACAGTAATTCAAAGACACTCTTGTTAGCAAGCTGTTTTCTTCTGCCACATCTGAACTTTTTGATAACATGACCTTTTGTCTTACCTGCACTCAAGAACTGTTTGAGGATGGTACTGAACTCACTCCTCTGCTTCAGGAAGAAAATTTTACAAAACTTGTTAAAATCATCTTTAAAATATTTGTGGTAGTGAGCTTTTCCAAGAGACTCTATAGACACAACTCCATCTATGTTGGCAAGGCTTATTCACAAACACTTGCCGGTTGATTCATTCAATTCCTGGATTACAATTGATGCATTTTTCACAGTGCACATCCATCACAGAATTCTTCTTTTTAACTGTCCACATTAATTTTTATCTGCTTCAGGATGCTTTTCACATATTGCTTGCGGTAATGACCAAATCTCCCATGATAAACTTGCAGCATATCTGATGATATCACCAATTCACTTGAACTATTTGTGCTGGTTTGATGGAGCATATGTCAAGAACATAGAGAACACGGGTGACATGACCAGCCATCATTGTTTCCCAGTCACTTTATCTTCAGTTTTGACCCTTTCATTATGAAGTCTTGTGCAAAACCCTTTTTGTGCAGCTACTTTTATGGAGAACAAGTGAGTGTTTGCTTCAGGAACATAAAGCACATTTTTCATAAAGTATTCAGGTGTCTTCAAATTTTCACAATTCTCTATTCATGAACTAATATGCTTACACCTCTTTTCCCAGTTGAAATCTTTTCAGGAATAGTGATACAAAATGTCTCAGTAGTAACTATCAACTTCAAAACAGTTGTTGGCTGAGGCATCAAAAATATGACAAAAGTGGAACATTCTTTTCAGGCTGATTGATGTAAATGCTATTATCTGCCCTATTCATGGCACGCTCTGCTTTGCAATGGCCTAACTGCCCATATTTATGACGAGTAAATTTTCCTTTTGCATATTCAATATTTTTTTCGAATTTTCACTAATACCACTTTTATTTCACTGCCTTTTCTTTCTAGGACCACTGCATGCCACAGATACAGCTGATTCAACCATACTTTGATTATGCAACTGCATCTCACATAATTTCTCAATAAAAAGGTTCACACTTCGATTTTCAGATGGAACTGTACCTCACTGGTCTTTAAAATTGTCATATTCTTTGCCTGGCAAGGATAAAATTGTTTCAGACAAAACATTTCTCTTATGCTTCTCCAATTCATTATTCAGATCCACAAAAAGTTTTTGCAACTTTACAGCATGTGTGCTAATGTCCTCCTTGTCATCAGACTGACCACAAAAAAGCACTTTCATCAACATGTGTACTTCTATGATTGAACTGCGTTTGTAACTCATCCCAAATTTCAATTGCACAGGTACATGTCAACATGAGCTCAGCTATGGATTTTTCTAGTGCACTCACTAATAAAACTGCCACTTGGCCATTATCTTCCAACCACTACTGATGTGCCATCTTTTTATCAATGGTCGCATCTTCCACCAATTGAGGATACTTGTACATACCATTAATGATGTCTTGAAGAGCATATGCTCACAACGGCATTAGCACATGACATTCCCAGTTTGTTCAGTCTTCAGGTGCTTTGAATTTCCAAAACACAAAAACAATGGCAAATTCATGTTATCTTACAAAAATTTATTCACAAGTGAAAACAATACTTCGAAGCTGTTCACACATGGCCTGGGACTGTAACCTGTTAAGATTATTTCAGACAGACTACAAGAGATCTACTGAGAATGGTTCCTCAAAGATAAACTTATAACAAAGCGTACACAGACATACGTTATGTCTGCAGAAACATTGTACCAAACTGCAGACATGTGTACCAAACAGTTTCCGTTTTACCAGTCCAAAGATTCCATTGTACATACAAAGATATGAAAAGTTACATAACAGTTATGACAGTACACTTTATATTTTTATTTCCAGTGTTAACATTATGATATATGTAAGTCCTATGTTACTGTAAATGTTCAATAGAGAATGAAGATACTTGGTTACTGTCTTCTTCTTGGATTTTGTTCAAAGGTAGTCCATGTATTTTTCTCTTCACTAAGGGCACTAAATGACCTATTTGTTACAGCTGCAACCAACAACTTTTTTCTTTCTCTCTTTGCATCCAGAAGAAGAAAATAATATGCAGAAGTTTATGAACTTTCACCGTTTTTAATGATACTCCTTGTTGCATTTAAGTGTGCTGAGCAATATGTACAACATATAATATGCAAAATAGAACAGGAAGAATGGTCATCAGTTTATTTGACATACTGGAGAGCATCATGGAAATACTGAAAAATGTCAGCTGGTAGGGGCATGAAGATTTATGTTAACTATCCCACAAAGACCTACACAGAGTTTCAAGAACCAGTATTACATGAGAAATCTAGGAATATATTACAGCCCATTACTTATCACTCTGATGGGAGCACAGAGACAAGATTACAGTAAATAATGGTGGTAAAACTGCAAAACTTGCCTGGATGACTGAACAGTTTGCATTGTGCAAATGCTGTAAGTTTTATGTCATTGTATTCACTATTTATTGCTGTATCTTATACACTGATCAGCCAGAACATTACGACCAACTACTTAATAGCTGGTATGTCCACCTTTGGCGTTGATAACAGTAGCAACACATCATGGTGTGAGATTTGTGAGCCTTGGTAGGTTGCTGGAGGGAGTTGGCACCACACCTCCACACACAAGTCACCTAATTCCCATAAATTCTGGGAAAGGGCGTGATGAGATCTGACACGACATTCAATCACATCGCATACGTGTTCAATGGGGTTCATATCTGGCAAGTTTAGGGTTAGCACATCAATTGAAACTCATCTCTATGTTCCTTGAACCCCTCCACCACTCTCTTGGCCTTGTGTCACGGCGCATTATCATGCTGAAAAATGTCTCTACCATTGGGAAACACGATCATTATGAAGAGGTATACATGGTCTGCAACCAATATGTGATACTCCTTGGCCATCATGGTGCCTGGCACGAGTTCACTGTAACCATGGATGCCCAGATGAACATTCCTCAGAGCATAATGGAGCCACTACCAGCTTGTATCTGCCTTGAAGTACAGATGTCAAGGTGCTGTTCCCCTGGAAAGATGTGACAGATTTGTACCCTTCCATTGGCTTGATGAAGATGATATCAGGATTCATCGGATCATGCAACACTCTGCCACTGTTCCAAATTCCAGTGCTGGTGGTCACATGGCCATTTCAGTCGTAATTGTCAATGTTGTGGCGTTAACATTGGCACATGCATGAGATGTCGGCTGCCCTTGGTCAAACTCAGATAGATCACATGCCTTCCCATTCTACACATGGATAGGATGCTCATTGATACTACATGCACTGTGTGTTTTTCTGACTAGCAGTCATTCTTCACCAGATCATTCTGGTATTACCTGGACAGGTTCATATTGATAGTAGGTCCATGGTCACAATGTTCTGGCTGATCATTATATATTTATCAGTAAATACGCAGTGCAACCTGTTCAACTATCCTGCCAAGTACCAAAATTATTCACTCAAACACACCACTCCAAATGCACCAAAATTTTTAAAATGTCACTATAAGATTTTGTCACCTTTCGTGTAAGAGATAAGTGTTGAACTTTGTGGGGTATAAATTTTCACGTCTTCTTATGAACATCCAGAAATTGCTTGCAAAAGCAGAACAAATTCTGAGATGGTGGGAACCACTATACCACTTGCACGGGGTCATGTTATTGCTGTTCCCCACAAAAGTCTTTGTTTTTTAAGAAAATAAACTTTTATTATGTTTATCCCATAATTAAGAGTTACCAGGGCTACAGAAGAGCGTGATAATTAAAATTTATCAGCAATGTTTCGTTTTAATTCCCATTTTCTTTATTCAGCTTGTAGCAGACTGTGACTGTCATTTAAAATTAAATTAATTTCAATGTGTCTTGCAGAAATCAACAAAGGCAACAGAAAAATTACACCAATCAAGCTGCCAAAAATAAGAGAGTCTGAAGAGGTGAAGAAGCTAATTAAATTAAATGAAAATTACCGCCGAGACTCCCCTGTGCCTTGGAATCGGCTAACAATGAATGATTTAGTTTCCTTGAATAAATCATTAAAAATGCAAGGCTCTGCAGCATCTGGGAAAACAATCAGACCCAATCTTACACAGACTGGAGGCAATAAAATGAAGATTTTGTCCAAGGTAAATGATCCAGCCCATTTGATTAAAAATGATACAAAGGTAAAAGGCTCCAACACAGCAAAGAAAGCCAGCAAAATTATACCAAAAGGGACACCAAATAATAGAGGACATACTATGGAAATGTTTGATCCCAAAACAGGACGGAGATATTTAAATCCAGTACGAAATATGTGGTGTATGCATGTCTATGAAAAATCTACCATTAAAAATCTCATTGAGGGACGAAATGATGTACTGTGAGTATTAGTTTTATAATTTTTCAAAATGAAGCATTCTTGGAGTAGAATTATACTTTTCCTTTTTGTGAATCCACTATATGAAAGGAAATTCAAAAATGTAGTATAGAATTCTATGATATTTTAGTTTTATGTGAGCATTCAGGATGATTTAAGTAACCCAACCTTGAGTGACAAATGAACTGAAATTGTATAAACCACAAGGGCCAATATTAGATTAGTATATTGTTTAGAATAGTTGCTGTAATTAAACACAGGTTGATTCAAAATCAAAGAACGGATTTCAGTTGTTTATTACAAATTATGAGAGATAAAAACACTTTAAACATGCCACTGGGTAAAGGGGAAGGTCTAAGGTTTTATGTTCACACTATACCATAGACGCAACATGAGCACCATGTGTTGCTTGAGAAACCTAGCAATACTGGTTAGTTTCATTCCATACACTAATCAACAGCTTCCTGTGAAGTTGAGGAAACAACCAGTTTAGCAGCATCTCCAGATATGACATACCTGTCTCGTTTTTCTCTGCAAAAAAGAAAGCTCCATAAACATTGTGAACAGAAACAACACAAAACACATTCAGTTTCAGTGAGTCTCCCTCACATTCGCCAGTGATGCCAAGATTTTGTGATCCCCAGATTCTTATATTACGGTAGTTTACTTTACCCAATAGATGAAGCATTGATTTGTCCAAAAAGATGAGTCACTTGGAAAAAGTGTCCTCTGTCATGTCCTGGAGAACTAAATGCAAAATTGTACCTTCTGTTATGTTCACTGGGATGCAATTGCTCCAGTAAGTGAAACTTGTAAGGCTTCATTCCCAAATTTTATTTTGGAACATGCTGCACCATTGTTTGAGAAAGCTGAAATTCCTAGCCTTCACGTCTTGTGGACTTCTGAGGGCTCCAAGTGGTTGCATCTCAAATACACTCAACATTTTTAATAGACATGCACGGCTGAACACTGCTCATCCCTTTGCATATGCAACCAACTGCCAAGAATTTTGTAGGCCAGTCATAAATCTGCATATGCAGAAGTGGCTTCTTCCTGGACTGATGGCAGAATGTCCATTGCACTTGAACAGTGGATTGAATTTGCCCAAATTCCAACACACACAATGATTTTTCTTGTGGTGCAGTCACCATCTTGCTACAAACAAACAACAGTGCAGATGTGTCAAAACTTTGAACTTTCCTCCATCCAGTGCCAAGTGCAATGTGTTTCTGTTTTTTATAATTTATCTGTAATAAACAACTGAAATCTGTTCTTTCTTTTTGAGTCACCTGGTATTTTGGTCATCTTGCTTTTATGTATGCCACAGCAGTTCCCAATTGCATCTTCAGAGCTGATATCTTTTCTATTCCAGGTGCCCACATCCAGGTTGCACAAATAAAATGCCTGTAAGTATTCTGGATTTAATTGCTGTTGAGAAGAAACCAATAAGAGCATCAGTTACAGCTTCGGTTAAGAAAACTATTCCAATGAAAGCATAAAAGACCATGGAAAATTCAAGTGACTGGGCGCCTATTCAAGCACTGATGAAAAAATAATTAGTTTGATATTGCTTCATGTTATACTAAAATATTAGTTATTTTAGTAGATGTTAAAGCCTCCAAAGGATTAAATTATAAAAGAAAAAACTAACTACTCTTTTATAGTTATAAATAAATTTAAAAAAATCCATTGATGTGTGTGGTTGCTGATTGGAGGTGAGAATTTAAACATCTTGAAAATCTCCTTAAAAACCATTTCTCTGAAAACTGTGGCACTGTAATGGAAGAGTGGTTTCCCTGAAACACCTCAGATGAATTGTGGGATGATGCTTTCAAGAATCCTACACCTGTTTTTCAGCAGCCATTGAAGCAACAGGGTGCAACCACTTGCAGACTGTCGTGCATGGTGGAACAAACAATGTCTGTTGTTTGCTATTTTGATGTCATTCTTGAATCATTCCCATGACTGGCAGAGAAAGGTGAGAAGACCAGCCCTGTTCACAGAATTTCAACAAACCTCACAATTTGAAGCATTGTCCCTAGAACTGCTCATGGCCTCATATTTCTGAATCGAGTGAAGGACTGAACCAGAGACTGAAAGTTATGTGACAAACTAAGCAGAAAATTCGTGGACTTAGACCATACAATTGGGAATTGTAGTGTCTCTCTACATGGGTAAGATGTGCACATAAAGGCTACTGACAAGGTAGCTGGCAGTTTGTGGGGTGTACATAAGGACTTTTTAGCTGACTCCATCCAGTCCAGATAATGATAGCTGTAGTAGGGAATTTGAAAACGTCAGTCTAAGATGCAAAGAAACCCCCTCACCCCCTTACAGATGAGAATATTAAAATCCCAGAGAAATCTGAGTGATAACTACTCCAGTTTTGTAAGTGGTTTGCACAACAAGACAACCTCCAAAACATTACTAAATGTATTCTCTGAGAACTGCCTAGAACATATTGTTCAGAACTCCACTCATGATGGAAATATATAGGATCTAATAGCAACAAATAGACCTGACCTCATTGAGGATGTCTGCTTTGAAACTTGTAACAGTGACTATAGGGCAGTCATAGCAACAATGATTACAAGTGCAACTAAAACAAGTAGCAGAATTTATGTGTTTAGCAAACTAGGTACAGATGCAGTACTGTTGTGTCTCAATAAGAAATCTGAAATATTTAGCTCTGGAGAGCAACATATAGGAGAACTGTTGCTCATGTTTAGAAGAATAGTTGACTGAGCTCTTGATAGATATGTACCTTGTAAAACAGTTCATGAAGGGAGGGACCACCCGTGATATACATCAACTGTAAAGAAATTTCTAAAGAAACAAACTATTACCCACTTGGTGTAAAACAATGAATAAGGCTATAGACAGGGATTTGCTGAATGATTTGGGCCCAACTGTCAGATGGATTCTGCGTAAACCCTCCTTAATGACTACCACAGCAGAATTTTATTGAAGCCTCTCTCACAAAACCCAAACAAATTCTGTTCATGTATAAAAATGAAAACAATTTTTGACCATATAGTGTAACTGGATAGGTAAAAAAATCCACTCACCGAGGAGTGGCAGAACACACACGTAAAAGAAGTTATAATTAGGCAACCATTTGGAGCCAGCTCTGTCTTCAGGCAGAAGGGTTGAAGGGGAAGGAAGAGGGGTGAGCAAAAAGGACTGGAGGCTTCTAGGAAAAGGGATGGATTTTGGAAAAGTCTCCCAGAACTGTGGGTCAGGGGAAAATTACTGGATGGGATGAGAATGAAAGACCAATTGTTGGGGACAGCGCTGGACAAGATTTGAAAACCTGAGTGCTTAAAGGTGGAAGACAGGGTAATATGCAAGACAAAGATTACTGCTAAAACATTGTGCATGAATTATTAAGGTTGAAAAGCTAACTGCATTGTATGTAACAGAGATGGGATGGGGACGGTGAAAAATAGACAGATACGAAAATGAAAGATCTAGAAAACGGAGGGAAGAAAGGAATAATTACTGTGAAGAAATGCTGAGACAGAAGAAATCAATTAAATTAAGGCCAGGTGAAAAAACATTTTGTAGTGCTAATTCTCACCTGCAGAGCTCTGAGAAACTGGTGTCTGGGGGAAGAATCCAGATAGCGCATGTAGTGAAACAGGCACAGAGGTCATGGTTATCGTATTGTAGAGCATGCTCTGCAACGGATATTGTGTGCTGCCAGTATATACACCCTCTACCTGTGCCATTCATCCTAACTGATAATTTGGTATAGTCATGCCAAGGCAAAAGGCCAAACAATGTTTACATAACAGCTGGTATATGATGTGTCGTTTCACAAGTGACTCTCCCTTCAATAACATATGTTTCACCAGTCACGGGGCTAGTATAGGTGGTGGCAGAAGGGTGCAAAGGGCAAGTCTTGCTGTGGGGACAGTCGCTGAGGTAGGAGCCATAGGGTCGGGGAATGGGTGCAGAAAGTGCATAGGGTCTCACAAGAATATTGCAGGGATTGGGAGGGTGACAAAAAGCTGTTGTAAGTGTGGTAGAAAAAATTACATACAGAATGGATATCATTTCAGGGCATGATTTTAGGACTCGTGGCCATGTAAAAGTAGCTAATTAATACATTCCATACCAGGATAATACTGAGTGACTTCTGGTGTGCTCTGAAGTTTTTTTTGGAGGGATCAGCAGTATCAGGATTGCTTGTGATGGCCCAGGAAGTCTGCTTTTGAACTATACTAGTGGGTTAATTACATTCAGTGAAGGCTGATGTGAGAATAGTGGTGTATTGCTCTAAAGAATCTGCATCTGAAAAAATAAGTTTGCCTCGATTGCCAAGGCTGTGTTGGACAGAACATTTGACATGGAAAGAATGGCAGCTGTCAAAATGTAAGTACTGTTGTTTGCTAGTATGGCCTTGCTGCAGTGGTAATACCTGTTCCCATCAGATCATGAAGTTAAACACTGTCGGGGTGGGCTAGCACATGGACAGGTGACCATCCAGTATGGCAAGTGCTGTTGGCAAGTGGGGTGCACTCAGCCCCTGTGAGGCAAACTGAGAAGCCACTTGATTGAGAAGTAGTGGCTCCAGTCTCACAAACTGACATACATCCACACCAGCTGTTCAGAGCATCCTCCTACAGGCCAACTGCAAATTAGAACAGCATGCCACCCTTCACCTCAAAAAACTATCCAATCTCCTGGTTTCCCACCTCCGGAAAGGCAACTCACTCACCCTTCACAACCTTTCCAGCAAACCTCAACCTCCTCTCATTGCACACAAACCCAGTCTCTCCCATCTACTCAACCTCCCACTTCCAGCTCCACTCCCTCCAAAACCTCAAAATTCCAATCAACACAATCTGGCACCACGACACCCTAATTCAGTAGTTAACCTTTCCTCCAAACCTCTCTCCCAATCCGAAACCTCTGTCCTATCCAAAGGCCTCACCTTCAGCCCCACTCCCAGATTCAACCAAACAGCCCTCGTCAAAGATTTACTGTCCTACACTCGTACTATCTGCTGGAAGTATCACTTTGCCATGAAGAAAAATGATCCTTATCCTACTCTTAATGATCCAACTCCCCAAGACACTATCCAAATTGAACCCTGCCTAGAACAGTTCCGTCCTCCGTCACAGCGAGACCCACCTCCTCTTCCTCAAAATCACCCTCTCCAAACCTTCCAGGAATTTCTGACTTCCAGCCTTGCCTCTCAATCCTTCTTAAAAAACCTTAATCCTACTTCCAACATCACCACTGCTGAAGCCCAGGCTATCCATGATCTGAAGGCTGACCGGTCCATCGTCATCCTTCCGGCAGACAAGGGTTCCACGACCGTGGTACTTGATCGTCTGGAGTATGTGGCTGAGGGACTGCATCAGCTTTCAGACAACACCACATATAAAGTTTGCCAAGGTAATCCCATTCCTGATGTCCAGGCGGAGCTTCAAGGAATCCTCAGAACCTTAGGCCCCCTACAAAACCTTTCACCTGACTCCATCAACCTCCTGACCCCACCGACACCCCGCACCCCTACCTTCTACCTTCTTCCTAAAATTCACAAACCCAATCATCCCGGCCGCCCCATTGTAGCTGGTTACCAAGCCCCCACAGAACGTATCTCTGCCTACGTAGATCAACACCTTCAACCCATTACATGCAGTCTCCCATCCTTCATCAAAGACACCAACCACTTTCTCGAACGCCTGGAATCCTTACCCAATCCGTTACCCCTGGAAACCATCCTTGTAACCATTGATGCCACTTCCTTATACACAAATACCCCGCACGTCCAGGGCCTCACTGCGATGGAGTACTTCCTTTTACGCCGATCACCTGCCACCCTGCCTAAAACCTCTTTCCTCATTACCTTAGCCAGCTTCATCCTGACCCACAACTTCTTCACTTTTGAAGGCCAGACATACCAACAATTAAAGGGAACAGCCATGGGTACCAGGATGGCCCCCTCGTACGCCAACCTATTCATGGGTCGCTTAGAGGATGCCTTCTTGGTTACCCAAGCCTGCCAACCCAAAGTTTGGTACAGATTTATTGATGACATGTTCATGATCTGGACTCACAGTGAAGAAGAACTCCAGATTTTCCTCTCCAACCTCAACTCCTTTGGTTCCATCAGATTCACCTAGTCCTACTCCAAATCCCATGCCACTTTCCTTAATGTTGACCTCCACCTGTCCGATGGCCAGCTTCACACGTCCGTCCACATCAAACCCACCAACAAGCAACAGTACGTCCATTATGACAGCTGCCACCCATTCCACATCAAACGGTCCCTTCCCTACAGCCTAGGTCTTCGTGGCAAACGAATCTGCTCCAGTCCGGAATCCCTGAACCATTACACCAACAACCTGACAACAGCCTTTGCATCCCGCAACTACCGTCCCGACCTGGTACAGAAGCAAATAACCAGAGCCACTTCCTCATCCTCTCAAACCCAGAACCTCCCACAGAAGAAACACAAAAGTGCCCCACTTGTGACAGGATACTTTCCGGGACTGGATCAGACCCTGAATGTGGCTCTCCAGCAGGGATACGACTTCCTCAAATCCTGCCCTGAAATGAGATCCATCCTTCATGAAATCCTCCCCACTCCACCAAGAGTGTCTTTCCGCCGTCCACCTAACCTTCGTAACCTCTTAGTTCATCCCTATGAAATCCCCAAACCACCTTCCCTACCCTCTGGCTCCTACCCTTGTAACTGCCCCCGGTGTAAAACCTGTCCCATGCACCCTCCCACCACCACCTACTCCAGTCCTGTAACCCGGAAGGTTTACACGATCAAAGGCAGAGCCACGTGTGAAAGCACCCACGTGATTTACCAACTGACCTGCCTACACTGTGACGCATTCTATGTGGGAATGACCAGCAACAAACTGTCCATTCGCATGAATGGACACAGGCAGACAGTGTTTGTTGGTAATGAGGATCACCCTGTGGCTAAACATGCCTTGGTGCATGGCCAGCACATCTTGGCACAGTGTTACACCGTCCGGGTTATCTGGATACTTCCCACTAACACCAACCTATCCGAACTGCGGAGATGGGAACTTGCTCTTCAATATATCCTCTCTTCCCGTTATCCACCAGGCCTCAATCTCCGCTAATTTCAAGTTGCCGCCACTCATACCTCACCTGTCATTCAACAACATCTTTGCCTCTGCACTTCCACCTCGACTGACATCTCTGCCCAAACTCTTTGCCTTTACAAATGTCTGCTTGTGTCTGTGTATGTGCGGATGGATATGAGTATGTGTGCGAGTGTATACCTGTCCTTTTTTCCCCCTAAGGTAAGTCTTTCCGCTCCCGGGATTGGAATGATCCCACCCTCTCCCTTAAAACCCACATCCTTTCGTCTTTCCCTCTCCTTCCCTCTTTCCTGATGAGGCAACAGTTTGTTGCGAAAGCTTGAATTTTGTGTGTATGTTTGTGTTTGTTTGTGTGTCTATCGACGTGCCAGCGCTTTCGTTTGGTAAGTCACATCATCTTTGTTTTTAGGTATATTTTTCCCATGTGGAATGTTTCTTCTGTGTGTGTGTGTGTGTGTGTGTGTGTGGTTTAGATACATTGATGACATGTTTAACATATGGACTCATGGTGAGGCTGACCTCTTAAAATTCCTGGAATATCTGAATACCTTCTCTCAATTAAATTTCACATGGTCCTACTCCAAATCCCATCCCACTTTCCTTGATGCTGATCTCATCCTCACCAAAGAACAGCTACGCACTTCTGTCCACATTAAACCTACTAACAAACAACATTACTTATATTTTGACAGCTGCCATCCTTTCCAGGTCAAACATTCCCTCCCATACCATCTTGGCATTCGAGGAAAACATATTTGTTTGGTTGCAGACTCTTTACAGCAATACACCACCATTATCACCTCAGCCTTCACTGAACATAATTAACCCACCAACCTATTTCAAAAGCAGATTTTCTGGGCCATCACATCCAGTCCTGGTACTGCTGATCCCTCCAAAAATCAACTCCAGTGACAGTATTATCCTGGTCTGGAATGTATTAATCAACTACTTTGATAAGCCATGATTTCTTAAAATCATGCCCTAAAATGAGGTCCATTCTGTCTGAGGTTTTGCTCACCACACCTACAATAGCTTTTTCTCACCCTCCCAATCTCCGCAGTATTCTTGTCATATCCTATGTTCCTTCTGCACCCATCTCCATACCCTATGGCTCCTACCAGTGTGACTGTCCCTGCTGCAAGACTTCCCCTATGCAGCCTCCTATCACCACCTATACCAGCCCTGTAACTGGCAATACATATTTTATCAAAGGGAAAGTCACCTGTGAAACAACACATGTCATACGCCAGCTGTTATGTAAACACTGTTCGGCCTTAAACACTGTTCGGCCTTTTATATTGGCACAACTACCACCAAATTATCAGTTAGGATGAATGGGCATAGACAGAGGGTGTTTACTGGCAACACACAACATCCTGTTGCAGAGCACTCTCTACAACATGCAGCTGTGACTTATGTGCCTGTTTCACCACACGCGCCATCTGGATTCTTCCCCAGACACCAGTTTCTGAAACCTCCGCAGGTGGAAGTAGTGCTACAACATGTCCTTGGTTCTCACCACGCACATGACCTTAATTTACATTAATTTCTTCCATCTCAGCATTTCTTCACAGTAACTACTCCTTTCTTCACTCCATTTTAGTTTTCTACATTTTTCATTTTCTTACCTGTCTTTTCACTCCCCCCTGCCCCCCCCCCCCCCTCTCCATGTTTCTGTTGTGTACAGTGCACCTAGCTTTTCGCTCTTATTAACTCGTACATGATGTTTTAGCAGTAATCTCTGTCTTGCATGTTGGCCTGTCTTCCACTTTTCAGCTCTTAGGTTTTCAGATCTCATCCAGTGCAGTCCCCAACAATGAGTTTTTCCTTCTCATCCTGTCTGGTAAGTCTCCCCAGATCCATTTCCAAAATCTACCCCTTTTCCTGGATCTCTTCAGTCCTTTTCCTATATGCCTCTTACTTCCCCTTCATCCCTTCTGCCTGAAGGAGGAGCCGCTGGCTCCAAAAGCTTGCCTAACTATAACCTTCTTTTATGTGTGTGTTGTGCCACTGCTTAGTGAGTAGACTTTTTATCTAACCGATTACTTTATATGTTGATATGTAAAGACTCTTAGTGGTACATTGTTGGTGTCCATAGCTGTAATTACTCAAACTGAACAAAGCTCCAGGCCTCAAAGGAATCACCATCAAATTCTATACCAAATTTGCGGCTGAGTTAGCCCCTCTTTTAACCATGATGTACCATGGATAATTATGGATTGGGACTGTGCCCGGTAGTTGGAAGAAAGCATGGATCACACCTGTATTCAAGAAGGGTAACAGAAGTGATCCAAAAAACTACTGTCCAATATCCTGCCAATATCCTATTGTCCAATATCCAACATGCCAAACATAATTAGGTATCTCAAACAAAATGATCTCCTACATGCTAATGATAATGGAAATATTCTGAAAATATTAATCATGTGAAACCCAACTCTCACTTTTTTCACTTGAGATCCTGAAAGCCATGGATCAGTAGATGCAGAATTTCTCAATTTTTGAGGAACATTTGATTCAATACTACACCTATGCTTATTATCAAATAATGTATCAATTGAAATTTGTGACTGGGTTTAGGTTCTTCCGGTAGGTAGGACACAAGTGAATGGAAAGTTATTGACAAATTAGAAGCAATGTCGGGTGTAGCCCTGGGAATTGTGTTGGGACCCTTGGTGTTCATGTTGTATATTAATGATCTTGTAGTTAGCAGTAACCTCAGAGATTCACAGATGATGCAGTTATCTATAATGATGTACTGTCTGAAAAAAACTGCAGTCATATCATGATAAGTTTATGAAGTGGCACACAGCTTGCGTTATCGCTATAGTATTCAGAAATCTTAAATTGTGTGCTTCACAAAGTAAAAAATGTAGTATCCTATAACTACAGAATCAGTGAGTCACAAATTGAATCTGTGAACAAGTCCCTGTGTGTAACAATTTGTAGGGACATGAAATGGGTCAATTAATGGACTCAATCATGTCAGTCTTTGGTTCATTCATAGAATGCTATAGTAAGAAGATTCCTGACAGCTGGCAGCATTGTTGCCAATTCTCTGCTATGAAGCACAATAGCTGCAGCCAAACAACAGTTTTCTGTGGAGCTGTGACAACAATGAGACATAGCCATATAGACATATACAAAACTGCATTGCAAGATTAATTCAGGTAGGCAACTGAAGCAGCTGTGTCAAACCCACTTCAGCTGTCAAGTTACTATGTTACAGGGAAGTGCAATCAATCTACAAAGTAGATTGCTTAAAAATCGATTGTGTAACACATCCCATTCAAATATGTGGGAACCAAACCAAATAGGAATAACAGAGGACATAGGCATAGACAGAGAACAGCAGCACTCATGGAAGAGTGCTGCAGAGATGCTGTAGAAACTGAATTAGCAGACACTTGAAGATAGACACAAATTGTCCTGAGAAAACCTACTTAGAAAGTTATAAGAACCAGGTTTAAATGATGAATCCTGGGGATATACTATGAGCTCCTGTGTATTCCTCCCATAAGGATCATGAGATCAAGATTGGATTAATTGCTGCACACACATAGGCATTTCAGTCATTCTTCCCTCTCTTTATAAGTGAGTGGGACAGGAAAAAGCCCTAATAATGGGTACAATGGAAAGTTCTTTCTGCCATGCACTTCACAGTGATTTGCAGAGTATAGATGTAGATGTAGATTTAGGAACTGATTTGTGTCAATCTTGATACTGACGGGTCACTAAAATGTAATCTTTTGTTGTAGCAGAAGTGAATGAAACGTTAGTTAAAACTTGGAAACTGAGGGTAAGATTGGTGTTCTGTGAAGTTTATGCAAGATGTTGCCTAACTATTGTTATGTCATGTTAAATAAATATACTTTTAGTAGTGGGGTTCAAATTAACCAAATAAATGTATACCCATCAATTACAGGACTCTGATGTTACAATGCACAGGTAATTAGGCTAAGCTATATATTGCCATACAGTGTTGAGATATCACTATGGCGACCAATTATTAATGACTCCAGATTTTAAAAATAGCTTGAAAAAGGTAGACTGGTACGAAATTTGTAAAGAAAAAATGCAATTTGTCAAAGTTGACATTCTCCATAACAAGTCTGTGTCATATTAAAATACAGCTTTTCCAGTAAACTAATCAGAAAGAACATTGAAAAGCCACGCAAAACTGTGGATCACAAATGGGATTAAAGTATCTTGTAAACAGAAAAGTAGAGTTTACATGTCAACAAGAACAAGTGAATATTTCACTTTTGCTGCATGCTACAGAAATTACTCCATGTTATTAAGAAAGGTTACTGAAAGTCTAAAAGTATATATGCTCTGTCTGAAATTAATCATTTCATAAAAGAATTAAATTATATGGAACATAGTAAAGCAAGACACAGGGCAACAAAATTAAATCATTAAGTTTTAATTAACTTAGTAATTATTTCATTTTTAGATTTACTAACATTTTATTTAATTTGATTTTAATAGTAATAACCTTGTATTGTATTTCTTATGGCTGAAATAAATCAATAAAGTAATAACCTTTGCTATCAGTTCTTTTATGAATATGAAGGTTATAACTGTGTTCTGCTTCTATTAAATGACAAACTGTATAATGCATAAACTATATTGGATAGCAGTAATGTACAGTAAATAATCATCATACCTAAGTTTCATCTGTAAACAATGGGGGTGCTATAAACAAATATGTTCCAGGTTTTAGTTGTGTGAGGCATTATTTTATGCATTTCTAATGAGAACTCAAACACGCTGTTTAACATTTGACTGACTTTTTTAATGAAATTTAGTATTTTTTCTGAATTCACTGACGTTAAGTAACAACAATTGACAGCTAACTAGAGAACACTTAGACAGATACTGACTTTATGGGCTCAAGTTGTTCGCTTGCTTTGTTATCTCATCGTTGATAGTCCTTGGTGTCGACATACTGCGTTGTTATACTGGCTCAAAAATGTGGATGGAAGTTGAGCACTGACTACTGTACATGTAGCTGACAGTTGCACAGTTGCGTTTTACAGTACTTCTTTCACTGTTCACCACAACAGCCCCCCCCCCCCCCCCCCCCTCAATATTGCAAAGTTAATATGGCCAGTTCACTATTGGTTAACTTTTAAGCTTCATTAATAGATTTCAGGCAAACGTCAGCATACTGCTACAATACTTTACCATTGAACATCTTTGAGCTGTAAAAACCTAACTACACAGTTCTTGCAGAATAATATGGTACGTATTGAACAGATACTGTCATTGTTTTAACACACGGCCTATTTGTGATACACTTATTTCACAATTAAGTTGACGCATTGTTGTTGACCTAACCAACACAGTTTCCTTCTCTGAAAATTGACCGTGGACTGACTGTCTCAGTATCAAAAATTGGGCCTTTATATATCACAATAATAGGCACTGAAACTACACATCGTTCGATGTTTAAGTTGGCAGATATTACAATTAAAACATAACTCATCCAATTAACTGAATATTTAGAAAAATTACTTTTCAACAGTTTCTTCTACTACAAGCCAAATTATCTGTTTAAATGATGAAATTAACAGATGTAGGTGTACAAAAAATTACTTTTGACAAAACTGATCAATTCTTTGGAATTAATTGAGGACTGGCTTTGTTTTCATATATTCGAATAGAGCCAAATAAATACTTACTAGTGGTTGTTCCTCCAAAAGTTTATAATTTGTTTGTAAGTCAACAACTCTAAGTCATGGAACAATTGCTGATTTCACGCTATAATGAAAGAAATTACCTAGAAGTAATCAAAATAAATTAGGAAATTGATGACATTCACAAAAATAACCACAAAATTAGATTTAGTGTTACATTCTATATTCTTTAAACTGAGAGACAACTTTTCTCCTTTAAGAAAATGCAGATTATATTCATGTATGTTAATGATAATTAATAAAAAATGAATTTAACAAGGCAGATGGTAAAACAAGAGGGGAAGTAAAAAGATGCCAGCTTGCTTCATCACAAAGTGCCCAACTATTTATAAAATTTTGACAATCACAGCAGGCATACTTAGTGTTGAAATTACAAAAAACCAGTTTATAGAAGTAAATTTCATTTTACTTAGATCACACTGTCTTACATGCTGAACTGTAAATATACAGTGATGGTTCAAAAAAACAAAGTATTCATTGATTACATCTGAGAGTTTAAGATATTGAGTTTTAGTAACATGTTGTTATTAAGTCTTCTTTATTGAAATAATTATTTTTAGATTAACTGATATTTTCAGTGAATTACAATATTACCTAATTTCAAGTGGTGTATATGTATCTTCACAAATCATGTGTGAACAGTAAATACAGTAATGTTTACATGACTGATAACTTGAGCTTTTACAGATCTGACAAAAGAAACAAAATTTACAAGTAATTAACAGAAATGAATAGGTAAATACAAGAGTTCAAATATTTGTGTAATGAATCAGAATGTGGATTGCAGTTCTTTAGTATATATAGTATTAGTCACTTCAGCACAGAGTTACTTGGTCTGGCACATTACAATCTTTACTGATTTGTATAGAAAGATTATCAGTGTTCATTCACTGGTAGCAAGTATCTTTAAAATCATTTCTTCAATGTTGTAGTGATAAAGGTCAAGGAGTTCAGCATAAAAATCAATGAAGTAAGCTGAGAAAGAAACTTGCAAGTTTAGTAATCTCATCCTCTCACTTGTTTCACATTTCCATGGCCGAGGAAGCTCTTCACAGTTGTGTGTTGATCAGGTCACTCTTCAAATGATAGGCGGCCCAGGATGAAATGTTCTGTGGAAAGTGTTAAGGCAAAACTTGGAAAATTACTCAGGGAAGAGTGTCACTGATGTACTGCCCTTACTTGGTCACATCATATGCAGCTTTATTTTGCATCTGAATGCTTCTGGCAAGAGTCTCCTTAACTAAATTCCACCCAAAAAGGCCTTGGAAGGCCCAAAATACCAACTGGCCTCTGTGTCATCCTCAGCCCACAGGTGTCACTGGATGTGGGAGGGGCACATGGTCAGCACACCGCCCTCCTGGCCATATTTCAGTTTTACGAGACCGAAGCTACTACCTCTCAATCAAGTAGCTCCTCAGTTTTCCAAGAGTTGCCTTGCTTGCTTAATTTCCGGAACCACCCAGTCTGACCAATGCAGTGTACATCTTATCCAATGTTTTCACTAGACCTTTTTTACGGTAAATTTATCCAAAAGACAGGTATACAGAATACCGTTACAGTTGAAACAGCTACTAGAAAAGTGCATACAAAATTATTACTTGTCCCCTAACTGCACAAAATGTGCAGTAGGGGATGGGGCATTGGAGTTGTGGCGGTGGTGGGGATTCACTTGCAGATGGGCACAGCATGGTATGTGAGATGTATTATACAGTAGCAGTCTTCACACAAACATCTATCTTGAATAATGTAGCCAGCGAGTCTACAAATGTCACTATTAACAGGTTATGACAGTATGACTAATAATTCAACAATTCAACCTTTTATTATATTACAGCATTACACTAAAATTACAACAGGAGGAGATATTCATTATCACCTGGTTTGTAAACCTTTTCTCTTCCTTTTTGCCATGTTAAAATTAGCTTCTTTTCCCAAAACACTGTGGCAATTTACACAATTTCATCTTGCTAACATTATAATGCAGTTTATTGTCAAACAGATAACTGAGGACAAGTCAGGTCAGCAGCTTATCAAAAGCTAATGCTCACTATACAAATAAATGTGTAATTTCTTCACTTATGTTGTTGCAAACACATACTAATTCTCATTTCAACAGCTATCAATGACTCTTAAAATAATTACATTGTTTCACTGAGAAAATCTGTGGTTATTTGTGTATCATGATATAAGAAAGTTTCTCATGTTAACTGTGTAGCAAAACCTCTGCTTTGTGTCCTGTCATTTATCAAAACCTCCTTTCAGTGTCTCAAACTGTTTATGAGGTATGAGGGATGATACGAATATTTCACTTTCACTTCATTTGCATGTGCAAGCAGAAATGAGTGCACTATGTACAATCTATTTTCTCAACGTTGATAATAGATATAGACATCATTCCAAATTTAAGGAAAAATCAATACATTAGCTACATTTTAATGCAACAATGTTTGATCTAACTAGCACCAAATATAAACTCATAACAACCTGTGTTTTCCATTGCAAACTATTTGAATTTTGCATAGTAGCATACTTAATGTTGAAATATCGAATAACCATGACCATTAATGAATGTGATGTTAGATAATCAATCTTTTCTCCACTTAGTTTCTTTGAAATTGTTTAAGAAAGGTTGCAGAGGAGCCGATGTGTGCATTCCTCTCTTCCCACAGTGTAGAAAATTGGCTGATCATTATGCTGAAATGTGGAACTAGACTAGGTGCATAGTTCAATAGGCAACATCAGACTGAACTGACCACCTGTTTGGAACAAAGGGGTGGACATACCCAGCACTGTGAATCAGAATGCATTTATATTCAGAGGCCAAGTTATTGCGTGTGAGCTCTAGAACAAAATGCTGCAGTTTGAACACAATCAAGAATATTACACAAAAGGTATTTAGTGTCTTCCATTACGACATCAGAAGTTTTATAAATAAAGATATATTTCACACATTCATTCAGGAAAATGAAAAGGTAGATGATATTTCAGCAGACTTGTTGTGCATGTCAGAACACACACAGAAATAACTAAAACTGCACAGATTCATCTTGAAGGATATAAGCTAAGGAAATATTAAAAAAGGAATGGAGAGCGGCTATGTATGAAAAAAGTGTAGTTAAGTCTCAGGTTCTTTAAGTTAATGAATATGCTGCAGCGAAAACATGATGAAAACAGTGAATGTAAAGGACAGTGAATTAAATTGTGAACTATCGCTAATGTGCGAGAAGTTAATTGATGAAATTCGCAGCCTCACTAAAGAAATTGATCAACTTCAGAAGGATGTGGCTAATTTATGGAATGCAATAACCACATCCTCTATGTCAAATGTGAACAGTGTGATTCTTAATTCTAGAAGTGTTGCTAATAACAGTATTGAAATGTCCTGGACTTGAAAAAACTAGGATTGTGTACGTCGATCAGGAATGCATTTCGTGTTATACCAATAATAAAGTGCCTGGAAAATATAAGACAGCATTATACAATAGGGTTAAAGTGCACCATATTCACCAGGAAAGCCCAACAGTGTGTAGTGTAATTTCACAAGACAAGACAAACTATTCATTACTAATCTCGAAAATAACTCTGACAAAGAAACAATTCAGGCATACAGTGACGAGGAAACAAAATTCAGGATGTCCTAATTGATACAACGAAACATATTGAGCTTCAAAGTGTACACACACACACACACACACACACACACACACACACACACACACAAAATTACTCACAGAAATGTGTCTCTACAATGTTTAATGAAGATTCACAGCTATCTGCCACAAATTCTGAAAGTCATAATAGTGCATAGCTCCAGTGTGACAAAACCCAAAAAAGTAACAAAGTTTATTGCCCTTGCTGACAGTCATGGTCATGGGATTGCTACATGGATCAGTGACAGAATATCTTAAAAAGCAGCAGCTCCCATGTCTGAGATAGGAAATCTTATCCACCTGCCTGAAGCTGAAAATTAACTCAGAATTTTATTGTGTTGTTTGGAGGAGCAAGTGACATTTTAAAAATGAAACTACAAAAGATATTGATGAATTAAAGATGTGTTTAGGACACTTGACTCATACAAATGTCCTGTTAATGACTATTCCATACCGATGTGACCTTCCACCATGGTCGTGTGTAAGCAGATAAGTGCTGCAAATGTGTTACTCTCAAAAATATGCACACAATATAAAAACATAGAAGCCATTGATCTGAATGGTATAGGACATAGATTCCACACACACTAGACATGGACTACACGTAAATGGGCTAGGGAAGCAGCTTGTTGTGGAAAAAATAAACATATGTGCTGTCAAGAAATAGGAGATAAGACATGCAGCATCAAAGAAAACAGATATATCATCACATCTTCTCTATTTACCAAAACAGCAATCATCTCACTGTTATGCAGAAGAGGTGCATCAGGACATGGTTCTCAGATGCAGAAGTTCTAAATAAAGGAGTCACTCAGGGATCAATTCTTGGGCCAATCATCTTTCTCCTGTATATAAGTGATCTAGATCTGAACATTGAGTGACAAACACTTTTTTTGCAGATGACACAACCATCCTAATTACAGGAAATACCCCAAGTCAGCTTCAAACAGCTGTTAATAAGACTACAGAACAGCTAAATAGATTGTTTGAGGGGAATAAACTTACGATAAAAAAAAACCATTCCTAAATTTCTTTTTAAAAGGTGATACATACTGCACCAGTGTGACAATAAACTCCAACAAACTTTCATCTTCTTTGGTGACAAAAATTTTAGGCTTATGGCTTCAAAATAACTTCAAATAGCACACACATATAAACAAAATTAATGGAACATTATGTTACAGTCTGCGTTTACTCTCTGTCAAAGCAAGTTATAGCATGGTCTGAACTACCTACTTTGCCCAATTTCACAGCACCCTACTGTATGGAATTTATTCTGGGGTAATACAACACCTAGTTCAGTCATCATCTGAACAAAGAACTGTAAGAGCAATGCAAGATGCTCGACAAACATATTACTAGAAATATGTAAATATATTATAAAGAATTTAAAAGATGTAAACGAAAATTTTAATATCCATGAACATGATGCAAGACAGAAGGAAAAGTTTCATGTCCAGTCAGTAGGGACATCAGCCTATAAAACCTCCACAGTAAACAGCACTATACAAATTTACAATAGTCTTCCATATAAGGTAAAAGACATATCATCATTCTTACTCTTTTGTAAAACCCTAAGGGCATTCTTATTGAATCATTGCTTCTATTCACTAGCAGAATTTCTAGAGCATTTAAGATACAAAAGACTTGAAGCAAGACAGTGCAGATATCTCTCTCTCTCTCTCTCTCTCTCTCTCTCTCTCTCTCTCTCTCTCTCTCTCTCTCTGTGTGTGTGTGTGTGTGTGTGTGTGTGTGTGTGTCTGTCTGTGTGTGTGTCTGTTCTGTATCCCACAATCTGGGAAGATTTATAGGCTGAAACAATAAATCAACAGCTTTCAGAATGGCCAGATCAGGAAAAACATGAAGTTGTAGTTCTGTCAGTTTAAAGACCACTGGCAGGAAGTATCCTCAGCTTCATAAAGCAAATAGAAACAGTTTTAATAAGGTTATTTAGATTTAACTAGAAAATTGTTGTTTGTGAAGGCTTTAATCTTCTCTGTCAGACAGTACTGAGTGAGGGCATCTAGAGTTGTTGAAGATCAGTTTTGAATTATTTTCCACAGGCAAATTACCTGTGAGGGTTGAGGGACATAGTCCAACAACTATTGACAATTTGTTTTTAAACCTCACAAGCTGCAGTGATTAGCTGTAAAATGGTCAATGGTTTATCTGAAGATGATGATCAAATGTTAGCACTAAAATTTACTAACTAGTTAGGTATATAAAAAAGAAGAAAAGTATTGTTAGTATACGATATGATTACAGTGTTTGGACCTAAATTTATCAGACGATGTTGATGAAAAATTTAACTCTTTCTTAAAAAATATGCTTACAGCATTTGAGCCTTAATTTCCCTTGAAACAAATAGAGACAAAACTGAAAAGAAGGTTAAGTAAGTTGTGATAACTCCTTTGATTAAAGTATCTTGTGCTAGGAAAAAAGAACTCTGCAAGTTAGAGAGCAAACGTTAATCAAGATCTGAAACTACATTACCACTGGTATTGTAGGATTCTCAATCATGTTATTAAAAAAAGCTAAATTAATGCATTATGCTCAAAAATAAAACACCCAAAGAATAACTCCAAAACTATTTATAACATTATTAATCAAGGAAAAACAAAACCGATCACCTAAATGAAATTAATCTTTGAGTTTACAAATGTCTGCTTGTGTCTGAGTATGTGCGGATGGGTATGTGTGTGTGCGAGTGTATACCTGTCCTTTTTTCCCCCTAAGGTAAGTCTTTCCGCTCCCGGGATTGGAATGACTCCTTATCCTCTCCCTTAAAACCCACATCCTTTCGCCTTTCCCTCTCCTTCCCTCTTTCCTGATGAAGCAACCGCCGTTTCTTGCGAAAGCTTGAATTTAGTGTGTATGTTTGTGTTTGTTTGTGTGTCTATCAACCTGCCAGCACTTTCGTTTGGTAAGTCACATCATCTTTGTTTTTAGATATAAGTAAGTATAAATGTACACATGTATGATGGAGCATGGATGTATTCTTCTGAATGTACAGCAGCAGCTCTGTTGTGAAAAACTGAATTCAGGATCAGCAAGAAATAAGTTTTCTTTTTCCAAGGCAGCCTAATGGTATGATTCTGTTGTATGTTAAGGGGAGGAGGCATCCTTATGCGAATTTGGGACAGATGACTGGCACATGTACTGCTGCTCTGTTTATGTGTTGGGAATCGTTGATGGAATTTGTGCTCCAGGTTGATAGATCAGTTCCTTTCTGCAGCTTGGTAAAGGCTGAATGAGGAAGTGACAGAAAAAGATTGGTCATATTTTAGCACAGTTCTGTAAAGGTTCATATCCATTTTGAGTGCAGATCAGCACTGGAACCACAGCCGCATCAGAGAATCTGCATAATTTCCAGTGAACAGGTTGGCAACTAAGAAAACCCAACAAATATAATGGTTACTAAAGCAGCAGTATTTATAATCACAGTTCAGTGAAATAACAGACAATGATTTCTAGAAATTCCAGAGAATTCTCTTGAGAGTAAAAATCTTGTACCTAAATTGTAAGAGGGGCAATGGCCCCTGCTCCCCACCCTATAATTGATGCCTCCCACCTATGTCGAATCCACTGGCAAGTGTTTAACGAGCACTGAAGTTGCCAGTACTAGAGTCTAAATATGCTGTAACTATTACATTGATTTTTGCCATTTGTAGAATTAAGTGAGCTACTATAAAACCACAGATCACATTTCACTGATTGCCCATAATGCTTCATTACTCACACACAAATCTGATCCATACATCATATAACAGAAACATTGTATACTTTCACCACATGCAAAACCTCTAACTCCAGATTCTGTTGATGCCTTCCTAAAAGACATCTCCCCTCCTTCCAATCTGACCATGTGGTTTAAATTCAAAGAAGCAGTGTCGACAGCAGTTGTGAGACATTTAACAAATAAATAATAAGAGATGGTAGTGATCCTCCACGGTTCACGAAAGAGGGTGGATCACTGTTGCAGTAGCAATGAAAAAAGCATGCCAAATTTAAAAGAATGCAAAATCCCCAAGACTGGCAAAGTTTTATGGAAGCTTGAAATTTAGTTTTAACTTCAAGGGGAGATGCTTTTAATTGTTTCCATGACAAAATTCTGTCTAATCTGGCAGAAAATTCAAAGAGATGCTGGTCATACATGAGGCATACCAGCAGCAAGAGGCAGTCAATACCTTCACTGCATGATGGCAATGGTAATGTTAGTGATGACAGTGCCACTGAAGCAGAGTTAGTAAACACAGTTTTCCTTTGCCAGAGAAGACAAATATTTCATGATCTGAACAGAGAACAACTGCCAACGTGAGAAACTGAGTCATTGAAATACTCACAAGGGAACCTCCCCATCGCACCCCCCTCAGATTTAGTTATAAATTGACACAGTGGATAGGCCTTGAAAAACTGAACACAGATCAATCGAGAAAACAGGAAGAAGTTGTGTGGAACTATGAAAAAATAAGCAAAATATACAAACTGAGTAGTCCAAGTGTAAGATATCCAACATCAAGGACTACATAAGTTGATGAGCGCCGTGGTCCCGTGGTTAGAGTGACCAACTGCGAACCGAGAGGTCCTTGGTTCGAGTCCTCCCTCGAGTAAAAACTTTACTTACTTTATTCTCGCAAAGTTACGATCTGACCATTCGTTCATTGACGTCTCTGTTCACTGTAATAAGTTTAGTGTCTGTGTTTTGCGACCGCACCGCAAAACCGTGCGATTAGTAGACAAAAGGACGTGCCTCTCCAATAGGAACCGAAAACATTTGATCGCAAATTCATAGGCCAACCGATTCCTCCACAGGAAAACACGTCTGAAATATTCTATACGACACTGGTGACGGCATGTGCGTCACATTACAGGAATATGTTGTCGACCCACCTAACTTGCACACTTGGCGAATGGGTAAAAAGATTCTTCTACCTTGCCCGATTTAGGTTTTCTTGTGGATGTGATAATCACTCCCAAAAAAGTGATGAAAACATAAGAGTTTGTCACATAAACGGCAACAAATGAATGCAACAGTTTCACAGTCGCACAGTTTTCCCTGTGCTCTGTCAAAACATACGTTTTTAACGTTTTCAAGTTTTTTCGTGTGTAGACCGTCAAATCCTGCATGTGTCCAAGCAAATCTGAACATGTCCTGGAATTTTGGAGGGCAAAGTTGATCATGTCTGAGTGCATGAACTTTGATAATTGTCTGAAAATAAAAAATTAAAACTTTTCACTTGAGGGAGGATTAAACCAGGGACCTTCCGTTCCATAGCTGCTCACGGTAACCACGGGACCACGGTGCTCCTCAGTGTACAGGTGCCTTGATGTGACATATCTTGCACATGGACTACTCAGTTTGTATATTTTGCTTATTTTTTTCATAGTTCCATATAACTTCTTCCTGTTTTCTCGGTTGATCTGTGTTCAGTTTTTCATGGCCTATCCCTGTGCAAACTTATAACTAAATCTGAGGGGGGTGCGATGGGGAGGTTCCCTTGTCAGTGTTGTGAAGCAGCTTAAATCACTTCATAAAGGCAAGGCCTCCAGTCCAGATCGATTACCAGTTAGATTCCTAGCAGAGTATGCTGATACAATAGCTTCATACATAGGAATCATATACAACTGCTTGCTTGTTGAAAGATCCATAACTACAAACTGGAAAGCCGCACAGGTCACACCAATATTCAAGAACAGAAATGGAAGTAATCCTCTGAGTTGCAGATCCATGTCACTGCCATTGAGCTGCAGTAGGATTTTGGAAGATATACTTTGTTCAGACTTTATGATTTACCTTGAAGAAAATGATTTATTGACACAGCCAATACAGATTCAGAAAATATAGATAGCTCCTGTGACACCTAACTAGTTCTTTACTTTCATGAGACTATGAGTGCTACCAATGGGGGATGTCAAATTGATTCCATATTTTCTATTCCAGAAGGTTTTTGACATCATTCCTCACAAGTGAGTCTAATCAAATTATATATATAGAAAGTGGAGGGGTGGAGAAAGGAAAGGAAAGGGAGGGATTTCTGATGATGTCAGCTGCATCAGGATTTGAACCCAGGATCTCCTGGATCAGTTAACCACTGCACTATCCGGGACACAGAGTTAGCACAACTGCACAGACTATATCAGCACGCCTCATGGCTGAACATTCCCACTGAGCACCATCTATCCACAGTCCCTGTCCCTTCCCTCCATGATCACCACTCTGAGATTCCTGCAAGAGGTCAGATGTTCTTGTGGATCTGCACTGAAGAAGGTGGACACATTGCCCATCTAGGTGAATTATGTGAATGCATGTTGTCTCCCATCATTATTGTAGATAAAGATGAGACTCAGATGTCTTGAGGAAAATTTAATTATATTAGATCTATAGAGCACTTACGCCTGAGGTACAGGCAGGATTTCCTCATTAAGTCCAACACTGGGGTGCTACTCCAATACTGCAGAGCCTAGCGATAGTGATGACCGAAGAAGGTGAAAGTAAGCTGAAGGTGTGAATTGAAGTTTGTGTTAGGGAGGGCATTGGACTTGGGTAGTCTTAGTGGAGAGCCTCGGCAATAATGATGATCAAAGAAAGGGGAAAATAAGCTGAAGATGTGAATTGAAATTTGTGCAGGTCTGTTATAGTGCTGTGCTGGTGTAATAGCTTGCATAACTGCCTAGTAAGGGTTCAGGTTCCAGCCATGGCACAGAGTCATTACTTCAGCTTCCATCATTACTGTAGATATTGAGACACATGTCTCAAGGAAAATTTAATTATTATCAGATCTATATATCACCTATGCCTGAGGTACAGACAGAAGTTCCTCAGTACATCAAATGCTGCGGTGCTATTCCAATACAGGAGAGCACTTGGACATACATACCAGATGGGTCACTCTGCAAGCTGCCTGGACAGGATTTATTTCTCTTGGGAACTCAAACATGCACTCCAAGGTGCAGAAGGTGGCATTTTCAGACCACTGTGCCTACATCTGCAATATTCTCCTCCTGCAACAAGTGCTTTGGTGCAGTCATGCACCATGGAAGCTAAACACCTCCCATCTCCATGGTCGCGACTCTCTTGAATGCATTAACTGCAACATGGGTCATCTGTGAACGCTGCTTATCTAAGTACTGCACAACCATAACTTGGTGGTTGGAATGTGTCAGATCAGCAAACAATGTAGTGTGATTCAGTATGGCAAGGAAGTAGTTGCATGGCACCGGCACACTGATGGCTATTTCTATGCCATTCTTTGCAACCTGGACACCCAGCCACCCATCCCTGAAACCCAGAGAGAATGCAGCAGGCACAAATCATAAAGTTGACACATTGTAGACCACAAGATTTGGCAGAACAGGACTCACCAACCATGCATCATATTGCCTCCAACAGGAAACACCGATGACGACTCATCACCAGTATCTACACCCGGCACGCCCAGCATGCCACTTGTCAAGTCAAAATTGTCAATAACTTTGTAGACCATTTCTGCACAATGTAGCAGGATGAACTTACCAACACCCGCACTGAGGAGTTTATGCTACAACTCCTCACTTGTGGCCTCGCCAGTGATGAGGTGGATGAGCTGACAGAGCTGATTATGTGTGACAAAGTCTTTGAAGAAATCAGCTAAGATCCTTTGAATAAGTCCCCTTGCATAAACGGATTGCTGATAAAATTTTATTGTGCCTTTGTTGCACTAATGGCATCACAGTGGACAACAATGTTTCATGATGGGCAACGCCATACCGCCAGTCTTTGCCACGGGAATTATTATACCCAGCCACAAACAGACATTACCAACCCCAACTCTACTTAACATAGACTATAAAATTTTTGCTTGGCTCCTGGTGGCACATTGTCGAAAGATACTGTGTAGCATTCTATCCCCAGAACAAACAACTTCGGATGGCTCAATTAATATACAAGTGACCACATGGGGAATGTCAAGATATACTCACAATGGCAGAAACGTGTAGACTCCCATGTCATCTTGGTTGTCATTGATTTAGACAGTGCATTCGACAAGGTGTGGCAAAATTTTCACCTCCACCATGCACCATTCCACAGACATCAGTTTTCAGTGTACTCTTCAAATTATCAGCGTGGCAGTGCGACAAAATCTCCTCTGTCAACCTGATTATTTGCAATGTGCCGAATACCTCAATCAGCATGTGGTGTCCAGGATCATCCACATCACACAGGTACCCTCATTGTCATCAACCATTGGAGACAGCCTCCAGGCCACGTTCAGATACTTTCTTGCAGCTAGTACAGTCTTTAAGGTCTGTTATGAAGTGCTCACTCTTCCCTCAGCCTTGTCAATGTGTGACTCTGAGTGGCATCTTTGTACATGTCCACCATGCACAAGCAGTCGAACGAGGATGCCTCCCTTACACACAGCTTGCTGGACATGCTTATGATGATGACCACATCCCTGCCGGTGCCAGTAGGCCACATCACGCACCAACTGACGCACATTTCTGATTTCATCATCGACATCAGTTACACTCACAGTCACCATGGACTATCAACGAGGAAATAAAGCAGGCGAACGTCGCATATGGTGCTCTTGCGGGTGAAGAATATTGCATGTGGGCACAATATACTAGGACTCGGAACTTTGAACAGTGAACTCAAAAGCGGTTTACAGTACAGTGATGCAACAGCTTGGCCATAGTAGGAGAGCAGCCAATCAGTGAGTGGGTTCTATGGAAGCAGCCAATCAGCATGCAGGTGGACACAGCTCACTGGGATAAACAAGACACCTCACTGAGAAAATTACAGTTTGTGGCAGCCGTGCAGTGCAGATGATGAATGGAGATGACAGTAGCAGCAACGGCAGCTACAGGAGAAGAATGATTGAAAAATAAGGTATTTCATAGCAAAAGACATTTTATATTAAGAGATACATAATGAATGGCCTTATCAAACAAGACAGTGTGATTGAAAACAAAGCTGTAGAGGTTAAGTTTTTAAATAAACAGAAAGACTTAATGGGGACTGATTCGCAAGACAATACTGTTTACAGAAAATTGGAAGTGATATTAAGGCAAATTATGAGTAGTATGTGTACAAAAGAAGACATTAGTAGGTTGGTAAACAGTATAACTAACGTAATGCATTAAACTAATTAGAAATTAATGTTAATAAGTAGTAAACGTGTAGAAGAGTGAGAGAAACTTTGTGATGACTACATTAAGAGGGTGGAGGCTTCTGAGAAATTTTGTGTTGAAAGTAGAGTTAAAATTGAGAACCAAATGGATCAGATTAAAAATGATTTAGAAACTGAGGTAGAAACCAAGTGTGCAGTAGTGGTAGAGAAAAAAATTGGAAAAAGTAAATGAAAGTGTAGATTCAAAATTGACTGAAATGGAGATAAACATAGAAGAGGTACAAAGTCTAAAGCATTGAGATAGTGACAGTGGGTCTGATTCTAACAGTAGTTGTAATGATGATAGCAATGACGAATCCAGTAGTGATGAGGATGGGGTATTTGAATTTATAGTCAGTAACGATGGCAATGTGCAAATAAAAAGGAAGTGTGGCGCCCTGTAATAATAGCAAGTGTACAAGGTATACATGCATAGTGTTTACTGGACAGTGGTAGTGATCTGAATGGCATTTCACAGGCATTTTTTGAATCTATTTAGAACACAGACAGTATAGTGGTGCTGCATGTGTCTGGAATAAAAATTATTGGTGCTATTGTTAAGCTATCAAAGAGTGTGGAATAAGGGGCACTATTAATTGTGGATTTGGCAGGACAGCTGTTGGAGTGCAATTTCTTGGTGATTCAAAATCTCAGCATTGATGTAATATTTGGAGCTATTTTCTTGTGCAGATAGCAAGTAGGAGGTTCAACATTCTGTGTTGGATTCATTATGTGGCAATAATGCTTACCCCAACTGTCTGTCTCATTGTCTCATTTTCATGTTTCTTGAGACTGTCAGACACTTCTCCTATCCTATCTGTAGTTTATAAGTGAATTAGAAACATTATATGTTCAACTTTCATGTGATTTTGTGCAACAGGGAACTTTACATATAATGTTGTGTTAGTTGTAAATAATGGAATTATAAGAGGATGGAAGAAAGTAAACTGGTACCATGGTTAAAGAATTTCTGTCAAACAAAGAGGTAAGGTAAACTGAAAATGAAAGGTGTCAGCATATGTGGAGGATAATTAACATCTGAAGTAATCAGCTCATGGGTATAGCAGCAGCAGGAATATGCAGTATAAACCATCTTGAATACTAGGTATTAATATTAATTGTGGTACAATAGAAGTGTTTGTGTTCAGTGCAGTCAAGTATGTTGAGATAACTATCAACATAAAGAAGTATGTCATGGTACAGTCTTTTCTAATATTAAGGAATTACAACTTCAAACGTAGTTGCCTGGAGTAATGTTTGAAAAGAATACACAAGATTTGTATAGCCCTTCATGCTATAATCTTAAGCAGTTTAATGGAATATAGTGAAATAATATTTTTTCTAAGTGATAATTTTGTCTGATTGTAATGACAGTTAAGTTTGCCTTTGCGTAAGGATCTGCTACTGTTTTCAGTAGAATCAATTTTGCATTAGATAAGAAGAGCAGGTGTTTATTTATTAGATAATGGAACAATAAAGAAATGAATAATGTTAGGGTTTTCGTGGTTAGGCAGCCTATCTTTGCAGAAGGTTTATTTTTTGAGAATGCACTCCACTAGTTAACGAGGTAAGAAAGGTAAGTAAAATAATCACGCTGACAGACATGCGTAATCAAATAGATGAATCTATACAAACAAATGTGGTGCAACTATCTTGATGATCTATTTTTGAACTAGTCAACATTGGGTACTGTGTACATTCATGACACTGCAGCTGGGAATGAGAGTGTGGTGTTGATAGCTCATATCGACCACAAAACTTAATATCTGTGAACTCTAAGTGCTCTGTTGAGCCTCCATCTTAACTTTATATTAGTCAGTTCTTTGTTATACTTCATTCTGTACAGACGCAGTGTCAAGTGTAAATATATACAAGCTACAACATATATGGGAATTAAGTTTTCTATATCCCGATTACCGATCCCATTCCCATAGTGGTGACCCCACAGTTCGTTCGGGTTTCACGTCTTCCGCGCCATTGTTTATGCAACAGGTTATAGGCACTACACAATGACCATGCCAAACAATGCCTTGTTTGAAGATGTGGAAGCACAACTCCGTTCACAGTGTTTTGTCGTTACGCACATTGATTCGCATTCTCAACCAACGCCATGTGCTAACCTCATTAGTTTTCAATGGTCGCCAACTACGCCATTAGAGCGAACAATGGACTCAGGCTTCAAGTCACCAGTTTATGCCCATCTGACAGCGAAATGTGAACTGAACAATATTTCGAATTGTGTCTCTTCAAATCAAGTGTTTCAAGAAGAAAGTGATCTCCATTTGAACATGTGTTTAGCCACCCACTGGCATGCTACATCAGTTACTGTCGGGCTGTGTGCAACGCCGCCATTACTACAAACCACGCCGGATCCGTTCCACATACGTGGTGTTCCAGTTGTGTCTAATTTACATGCACAATTCAGTGTCTCGCGTAACATGGACCCCATACCTCGCCTCATCAGCCCACTGCATGCACTACAGGCATGTTATGCATCAGATAGTTTCTGCATGGATGGTGTTCTAAACACCCCCCCCCTTCGCAACCCCCCCCCCCCCTCACTTGTGGGGGTCCTCATTTCCAGTCGCTCAACCACCTGCTGCTTCCACAGCACCACCTGTGTCCGCCACACTGGTCTCTCGCCCTGTACCGGAAGCAGGTCGTTTCCATCTGACACTCGTCACCCACAGTCAAGTTTCTGGGCTCCCCTCATGCGCCGTCCATCCATCCATTTCCACGGTACCGTCCATGCCTGCCGCTCCGTGTTTTCATGACACACAGTCAACTATGCCAGCTGCCGCTACTACGGACTCACTTGCCTGGTTTAAATCCGCTACCCCAGGAGACACCAAAGCCGCCGTCGTCACCCCCTCCTGGCCGCCTGCCGAAGCTACTGCCCTTATACGAGGACAACCCGGCATCATGGTTCGCGCTCGTCAAGCATCTGTTCGAGTTACATCATGTGTCTGATGACAACTCAAAGTTTCTCTGCCTCGTCACACCCTTCCACGACAACTCAGATTTGATTTGTGACCTGCTCCTTTCGCCACCGCTTGCATCAAAATATGAGTTTGCAAAGAAGACTATAATGGAATGACTTGCCTGCTAGACACAAGAGTTAATAATCAAGATTCTCTATGAGGAGCACCTGGGGGAACGCACCCCCTCACAACTCTGGCGCCACCTTCGATTGCTCGTGAATGAGCATACCGTGCCTGACGCCATGGTATGGGCTATGTGATCTCCCAAACTACCTACTGATCTACAGATCCTTCTGTTACCACACTCGTTCGAGTCCATCGGCTCCCGCCTACGCATCGCTGACCAGTTGTATTCGCTGCTGCCGCAACATCAGCCCATTCATTCCACACCGTTCATCGGCACAGCCACCCCCGCATACTGACTTTCAGCCAGCAGAGGCAGGGCTCACTCCGCTGTCACTTCGTCTACTTCTCCTGGCAGCGTCGGCTCACTCTGTCTGCTGTCTGAGCACTCCAGGATGGCCCACGCACCTGACGCACCAGTCTATTTACCGGAACAAATTAACGAGGACAAGCCGCCCCCGCTGTTGCAGTCTCCACCTCCTCCTCACTCTGCTCACCCTTTCTGCTTGTACCAAAAAGTGTTTGGCGACGATGCCAAGAAGTGCAGGTTGCCATGCCAACACCCAAACGCTGACTGCAGGAACTAAGAGATGCCGAGTCCTGTGGGGCACCTATCAGGCATCCTCTTACATTACACTTTGTTCACGCATCCACCCGGCCGAGTGGTTGTCTCTATGTGACTGACATAGCGACAGGTCTAGCTTTTCTGGTCGACACTGGTGCTGACATGTCGAACATACCTATTTCGATGGCTCCACTCACTTCTTCACAGACGAAGTCACTTTTACAAACTGTCAACATGTTGACATTACCCAACTCAGGCTCAGTAAAGGTTACGGTGACCCCATCTCCTTCTCTACATTTTCCGTGGACATTCTACATTGCCAACATCGACGAACCGATCCTTGGTATGGACTTTTTGTCTCGTTATGAACTATCTCCGAACATCATACAGGGTTCAGTGCTCCACCATCCTACAAACAGTCACATACTGTACTCTTGCACCTATGTTCAACGCTGTGTTTCCACCACAACATACGATATCATATGTGTGTGCTCCGCCCTTGCGGGCAACAGTGCGACCTGCGTTACCTACCTACTGTCAGGATATGACTCAGCAACGCAATTCCGCCAGGAAAACGAGAAGCTGAAACAATGCATCGCATCCACTTACAGCGAACTCATCACGGTTTTTACCTCGCTTCTGCAACTGCAATCCATGGTGCCACCACCTAAACAAGATTGCTCGGCCGAGCCTAGCTCGAACTCTCACCAGGTTATTTCACTAACTTTACTTGCGTTTGAATTTCCAACCTCCCCCCCGTCGCACTTGCCTCATCCAGTGCCGTGTGTTTCAAACAGTGCTGCTATTGACAGTCGCGGGCGTGTTGCGACCACGCCCACCTCTCGGACAGCTACCGCACGTGTTGATAAACATTCCACCTCTCTCACTCACCGGCCACATGACCTAGTGGCCATTGTGGCCCCACGTGCGACGCCAGCGCTGCTCTCGCCCGCGCCGGTTGTCCAGTGCAAGGTTAACAGCGGTCAGTCGCCGCCCGTTCCCCTTCTTTCGGCGCTATGCGCGCACCCACCCCCTCCACACAAGCGCACGCCATGCTCCCGTAAGAGACATGTGACTTTCGTGTTATCTTTCCCCACTTGCGCTAACGGCTACGTCTCCTGGCGCCCTACTCGTCCGAGGACTCGGCGCCAGGACGTTAACCAATCTCATGTGCAGTTCTCGGTTTCTTTCGTCGCTGATGGAACGACACACAAGATAGTTACCCCTGCCGGCCCTCCTATTAGGCATAAGGTCCGACGCATCAACCCTATCAAGTTGCGTGCTGTCCGGCAGCAGATTAATGAACTTTTGTCGGCAGGTATTCTGCAACCTTCGGAGAGCAAATGGTCTTCACCAATCCACCTCGTCCCCAAACACGACGTATCTTTTCGAATGTGCGGCGATTACAGACGCTTAAACGCTCGTACTGTCATGGACAATTACCCAGTGCCGAGTATCAATTATCAATTACTTCACTCATATGTTATCTGGCGCCACAATTTTCAGTGTTATTGACTATAAACGCGCCTACCACCGGAGTCCCGTGGCGCCGGAAGACATTGCTAAGACGGCTATTATCACGCTGCTCGGTTTATTCCAATACCACTTCATGCCGTTCGGCCTAAAGAACGCGGCGCAAACGTGGCAACGTTTCATTGACTCTATCTTGCGACAGTTCCAGTTTTTTGGACAATATGGTTGTGGAGAGAAGCAGCGATTGGTAAGATTAATCAATAATTCAAGAACAGTCTTAATCGCGTTTATTATTGTTATAATACCGCCAACCGGTTTCAACCCGACGTAGGGGTCATCTTCTGGGCGTTTACACCATACATAACGTTATGTAGACAGGAGTAACATCACCAACAGTCGACCAATGGTTTAAACGCCCAGAAGATAGCCCCTACGTCGGGTTGAAACCGGTTGGCGATATTACAACAATAATAAATGCGATTAAGACTGTTCTTGAATTATTGAGTTCCAATTTTGCTTTGCTTATCTGGACGACATTCTCGTTTTCAGCAGCTCAGCGGAGGAACATGAAAATCATCTGTCTACGGTCCTCCAGACCCTGAACTCCAACGGTGTTGAGGTCAACAAAGACAGGTTTCTGTTGCTCCAGGCGTCAGTCTCTTTCCTAGGTTACACCGTCTCCACTGACGGGATACAGCATCCCAAATCTCGTGTGCGGGCTATCACTTCTCTGCAGCCCCTGGCTACATACAAAGAGCTATGCCGTTTCCTCGGCGCCATCAATTACTATCGTCGCCATCTGCCTTCCGCCGCCGCTGTTCAGGCACCCCTGACGGACGCACTATCAGGCAAACAAACCTCCGGTATCAAACCCGCCTCTTGGACTGCTCCGATGCTAGTGGCCTTCAAAGCACTGAAGACTTCTTTAGCTCACGCTGTGACACTCGCCCACCCCGACCCCTCAGCCGAGTTATTCATCACTGTGGACGCCAGCGATATCCTCGTGGGGGCAGTATTGCAACAACGCAAGGGGGACACGGTTTCTCCCCTTCATTTCTTCTCCAAGATACAATCTACGGCTCAGAGAAAATATTCTGGATTTGGTAGAGAGCTTCTTGCTGTTTCCGCCTCGACGTCGAGGGACGTTAGGTTTTCGTCTTCACCGATCACAAATCACTGGCAGTAGCGTTCTGCAACCCACCTGAGGACCCACCCCCTCGACGTTACCGCCACTTTGGCCAGGTTTCTCAATTCAAAATGGACGTCCGTTACATCAAGGCTGCAGATAACGTCGCTGCGGATTTCTTCTTGCGGATCAGTGCTGTTTCCCGCATCGTGGATCTTTCCGATCTGGCCTCCCTCCAAGCTTCTGACGAAGATTCTCAGACTCTCCTACGAGACCCACAAACATCACTTGTTTTCACGAAGGCTAAATTTCCTGGCATTTCCGACGAGGTGTGGTGTGATTCTTCGACCGGCATCCTACGCCCTTTGCTCCCACCTGGGCTGCGCCGACCGGTTTTCGACGCCCTGCATAACCTAGCCCACCGGGCGTTCGAGACACCACACGTCTCGGGTCAGAACGTTTTGTTTGGAAGAATATCAAACGGGACTGTCAAACCTGGGCACCCAGCTACTTCGCTTGCCAGCGCAGCAAGATCAGCCGCCACACCTCCCTGCCCCTGGGCAAGTTCTACATTCCTGCAGGACGATTCCGCCACGTACATATTGATCTGATCGGGCCTCTTCCTCCTTCGGAGGGCCACGGATATGTCTTATCAAGTATCGACCGTTTGTCTATGGGTCGAGGCTGTCCCTCTCCCTAACATTACTGCCGAGACAGTAGCCAAGGCTTTCATTGGCTCGTGGATCACTCATTTCGGGTGCCCTCCCACTATCACCAACGATCAGGGTCGACAGTTCGAATCCTCCCTTTTCACCATCCTCTGTAATATCTGCGGTATTAAAAAAATACACACTACCTCCCATCACTCACAAAGCAACAGGTTGGTGGAGAGATGGCACCGCACCCTCAAGACGGCCCTTCGATGCCATGATTGTCTCCGGTCGGAAGCTCTCCCGTGGGTGCTACTTGGTCTACTCTTGACCTATAAACCTGACCTACAGGGGACTATATCCGAATTTGTTTTCGGCGAGAATCCTGTCCTACGGGGGGAACTTCTTCTTCCCCAATTTAGTGAGGATCTTCCCATCTCGCCAGATTTCATTAGCCGGATGCACACGCTTTTTCAACAAATACGTTTGCACCCGCCCATCAGTCACTCACCTCCTGAGACTTATGTTCCCACCGCACTCTCCGACTGCTCCAACGTCATGCTGCGTGGTGATGCTGTTAGGCAGCCTCTTCAATCTCCTTATCTTGGCCCCTACAAGGTCCTGCGGCGGGGGGACACGACTTTTGATATCATGATTAAAGACCGCACACAGACAATTTCTCTTGTGACGTCCCCTCTCTGTCGCGTGTCGAAACCGTGCTGTTACTGCTACAGCTCGGCCGGTGGAGTCGCGACGCGCTGCGCGATGATGGGTGTCTCCGTCGGTTAAGGAGAGACAAGATCTGAAAAAGCTCTTAAGAAATCGTTCCTCGCGTAATGATTAAAGTTTGATTGCGAGTCCGCACAGTTTCCTTATTAATGCGAATTGTGCACTCTGATTGTCTCTTATGGTTTGAAGTTGAGTTATTATGTGCCCGGTTAACACTTTAGTGCAGTAATTGATGAGTCTTTCCTCATGCGCATCGTCCACATCACCAAAAGCGAGGAAAAAGTTCAATTACAGATCGTATTGGTCGTTGTTTGTTCGTTGCTAAGTAAAATTGTTCGCCATATATGACGCGAGATCCACAGATACTCTTTAACAATGTCTTATTATCTTGCGTCGTAATATTATGTATGTCCAAACCTTCCTTGTCACAACTAACAATCCACGAATTTACTTCAAAGTTAGTCACTGTTCATCAACTTTTCATGAGCAATTACCAAATATTCGTAGAATGATGGAGGTGACACGTTGAGTTTCCACTTTTGATGAATAATTTTATTGTTCCTTTTCGCTAAGTACTTTATAAACATCACGCCACACGGTTAATTAGCACTGACAGTTCTGTTAGTTTCAAGAATCGTGACAATTACGACAGCTTTAACCCTCGGCGTAATTGTATCTTCATGTATTCGTGTCAATGTCTCCTACTCTAGACTAAACGTGTATTACAGTCTTTAGAAACTTTGTCACTTCCTTTCTATAAGTTCACTTATATGAATGTTGAGTCCAATATTGCCTACTTCCGTTAATAAAGTCCAACAACTCGGTATACAAAGTCAGCATACTATCTCGGTTCAAGTCTCTAGTCTGAATATCAGTTCACAAAATCCGTGCGTCTACGTCACGCAACAACGACTCTTGAAAGTAAAACAATCTCGTCGCGCTCCGTTCGCTCAACTATGGCAAGAGCTGCTCTCGTATGACTTGATAGCACGATAGCTAGCAAGCGACTTACTTTTCCGTGAGTGAGTATTGTAGACGCATTGAATTTCTTCGTTGCGTTTAAAACTCTCTTCCACATAAAAGTTATCTCTGACCGACATTTCTTCGGACTTAACTTTCATGATATTAATTTGCAATTATTGCTTAGATGTTTGGCAAATAACTAAAGATGACCTTTCTTACTTCTTCCTTTCTACCAAAACACACTCTGTAATGCTTGATGTTGGTGTTTATCAAGACTTTTTGGTGTTATATCATCGGCAAAGTTGTCGTACCTGTCAGGATAACTTTTCCCTGCTTTACATCATGATGTTCTTTTCTAATTGGGTTTCGGGGTTCATTAGGGTGTTACATTTGCCCCCCCCCCCACCCCCCCCCCCCCCCCCCGGACGATGAAGTGGGTATTTTATTCCCTCTTCGAAGTCCTTACTTAGGTCGGGTCCTCGTTTTGGTTTTTTCACACTCTTACACATACGTGTACAAATTTGAAATGTTAACACCATTCACACACATACATAAACATGAAATAATACATCGATCCTTACAAACATATGAACATAAGGTTCATCACCTAAGTAATTCATTTCATTGCACTGTTGTCGTCACACCGTCGCACTGACGCTGCGACAGCACTGGATCATGTGGGCTGCGAGACATGGCCCAGTTCGAAGCCTGCTTCTTCTGCTCCCAACCTCTGGCGAAGCTGCTACTGCATCAGATCGTACAAAGCAGCGATTACGATCCGATTGTCGCCGGTTGAGGGTTGGTCTCCGTTGCGAGGTGTCGATGTCAGTGGTAGTCTGCACTACAGCTCAGTACAGCCTGCAGCTTGGCTGTCCGCAACACCACAGTCGGAAATCTGGAACACTTATTTTACTCCTTTCCCTTGTGCACCCACACTACACTAATGACACGTTCCACATCATTACGAAGTGTCGTATTCACGATCTATGGAACAAGTACTAACCTAATATAATCTAATCTAATTTGATTTACTGTTTTCTGACGACACTATGTTTTGCCTCTGTCTAACAATGTCATTCAGTAGTTTGAATAGTATCTTGGCATTCTATACAAGTTTCTTTAGTTTATTAATCAAAGACTGTTCACTCTATCGTCACTTTACCGGTTTGGTTCTGTCACGTAAAATAATTCTCACTCTCTGGTACCCTCATTGGTTACTTGGTCGCTTTCTATACAGGCTTCGCTTGCTTTCCCCAAAATAAGTGATCTCTCTTTTAAAATTGCTCTCCTATCCGAATTAATCCTGATTATAGTTTTCATTGTGCTTGTGTGTACATGCGTGTGGTGCTTCTTTCATCACAGAACATGTGAACAAATATTCTAAACAAACATTTATCATTAATCTCGAATAAACACATAATTAATTAACTAAAATTCCAATACATAATCATCTTTAAGATGGTTCTAGCACTAACTCAATGGAACTTATATTAATTAATTGATTCTTCTTGTAAAACCTATCATCTACTTGGATGACTCAATTAAATTTAATTTAAAAATAATTGTAACTATTAACTACTAATCTAAATAGAAAATATAAACATTCTTAGTCTTCTCTTGCTTCACAAAATATCTTGATGCATAAAATAATTATTCTAGACTAATTAAAATACATTTTTAATTCAAGATGAGGATAAACTCCTTTTATTTTTCTTTGTTCCTCGTCTTTTAGAAGATAATTTTCAGCATGAGGTATCTGAATAATTCGGTACGGTCCATTATATAGATTACACCATTCAGTCTCTGTTTTCTTGACGATTTAGGATGGTTTCTTAATAATATAGAATCACCTACTTCAAAGCTAATTACAACACCTATTCTCCTATCAAACTGGTTCTTGCGTGTATTAGCCTTATGTTTTAATCTCAAGTACGCTTTACGTATCATTTCTTAGTGATTTCTTTCCTTCTGATGTATAGATGGTAAAGTACCAAGCCAGTTGTCATTACTCTGCTTACTGAATAAGATTTCATTTGGCGAATAACCGGTCGATAGGTGTGGTAGTTCATTGTACTTGGTTTCAAAACCATCTATCAGCTCTACCCATCGATGGTGTTGTTTGCCCACATACGTCCTTATAAATCTGTTTAGTTCTCGAAATATCCTTTCAATTGGGTTCCCCGATGGGTTCAAGCGGGCTATGAACACACGAGGCACGCCCCATTTCTTCATTGATTCACGCCACATCTTACTTCTAAAGTAAGAGGCACTATCTGAAATTAACCTAGTCGGTTTACCTACGTTAATTAAATAGTCATCCTTGATTTTCCTCATCATCGGTTTGACATTGGTGGATCTTAACGGATACAAATTTACATGTTTCGAAAATAAATCATACATAGCAAACATATATTTGAAATTCCCCTTGGCTGTTGGAAAGGGTCCACATGTATCAGATGATACAATGCTCAATGGTTTGCTTAGGAACTATGGGAGGTAAGACACCTCGAATACCATAGTTAACTGGTTTTGCCTTTTGACATACCTTACACTTTTTTAGTACTTCTTGAGCTCGCTTTAATAGGTTCGGATAAAAACATGGTTGCTGTAGTTTCATAACACATTTCTGAGCTCCAAAATGACCCCAATGGACATGAGTAAACCATAAAATAGGATCAACATACTTATAAGGAATACAGATCTTCCACTTATCCCTTTCATTTTTCCGGTAGAATAATAGCCTACACCTTTTATTCTATAATGATTCTTAATTTTATTACTTTTGCCAGTACGTAAATCACTTATAACTTCCTTCCACTTACAATCTATCTTTTGCATCTGCTCTATATGCAAACACATCTCACTTACCTCTTTCGTATATGGAACTGTTTCAAACATCATGATCTTAAAATCTACTATACGCTCTTCTTCCATTTCTTCAGACTTAGGTGTTGGCAATCTCGGACAATGCGTCTGCTACGACATTGTCGTGACCCTTGACGTGCTTAACTGTCACGTTGTACTCTTGTAACACTAGGGCCCAAGGTGTAAGTCGGCCATGCAACTTTCGACTTGACATAAGAAATGCGATAGCTTTGTGATCACAATATATAACTAATTTCTTACCATATACGAAATACCTGAATTTTTTCAACGCCCATATTATCGCTAACACCTTTAATTCAGTCGTACAATATGAACGTTCACAATCAGATAGTGTTCGACTGGCAAAAGCAATTATCTTTATGGTATTTACATTTGTTTCGTCATCCATTTGAAATAGCGTAGCCCCCAATCCCATCTTTGCTGCATCAGTCGGGATGAAAAAATCCTACAACAGCGGAGCATTAATTAGAACACTACGTTTTTCATCGAAAGCTTTACTACAAGCATTAATCCAGTACCATGGTACATTTTTTCGTAACAGTTGTAATAGACATTCCTTATTCAGTAACTGATGGGATATAAATCTCCTGAAAAAGGACACTAACCCCAAAAATGATTTTAACTGCTTTCTGTTTATAGGATACGGGCAGTTTCTAACAGCATCTAACTTCTTAGGATTTGGCACTATTCCCTCAGATGTGACTATGTCACCGAGAAATTTAATTTGATTTCTGCCGAATTTTGATTTTGCCAAATTAATTGTTACTCCATATTCCAAAAATTTTTCAAACACACGATTTAGTAATTCCAGATGTTCTGCCCACATTTCCGTGGCAATTAACAAATTGTCTACGTAAACTGTAACTCGTTGCAAGAGATCTGGACTAAGCACTGTGTCCAGTGCAGTTATCAATACACCACCACAAATATTTAGCCCGAATGGCATTACTTTAAATTGATAACTTCTTCCCAAATATATAAAAGCGGTGTATTTCCGTGATTCCTTGGAGATTTTTGTTTGCCAATAAGAGGTTCTAAGGTCTAGGGAGGTCAGAAACTTCACTCCACGAAATTTTTGCACAAGTTCTTCAAGATTTTCCGGTCGAGTCCTCACTGGTTTGATAATTTTGTTGATATCCCTCGCATTTAAGACTAAACGTATATCTCCATTAGGCTTAGTTACGGTTGAGAGAGGGCTGGAGTACCCTGACATTGAAGTTTCGATGATACCCCAGTCTAACTTCCTTTTTATTCCCGTTGTTACCACTTCCCTCTTTGACCATGGGACTGAGTATGTCGTCTTACAGAATGCGGTATGTGGGTAAGTTTCGATGTTTTGCTCAAAGTTTTTTATTATCCCTGGTTTTTTATTAAATACTGGTAGATATAACCTTAACACTTCTCTTAAATCTATCTGCTGCTGTATCGATAAGTATTCTGATTCTTTAACTTTATCATCGATGCTCAACATATCAGCTTAAATATCGGTTGGCTTAACACGGTCATCATCTATGTAATGCAAAGCATTCACCGGAATACAATTGACAATTAAATGTTGACAGTATTTCCCTAAAATAAGTCTTTTCTTTCTTAGTATTATCTTTAATGGCTTATCATTAACAGTTAACATACAAATACGTTCCTTAATGTCAAGGATTGCACTATATTCATATAAAAAGTACATCCCCCACATGCATGGTGTAGTCATTTTAGATATTATCAAGAAAGTACATTCTAATTTAACTTCTTGTAGCTCTACTGCTATCCGTACTTGTTTAATTATCCTTTGTGCTTTCATGCTAAAGGTCCATGATACTGTGCATCCTGACATTGGCAAAGTGAGTAGCTGTTGTCTACTCTCCACACAATCAAGGCAACAGAAGCTCTGTCTAGAACAGCCGGAGACAGCTGTCAAGAGTGTGTGTGATTTGTGTGTATGGTTGTATGAATGAGTGTGTGTGTGTGTGGGGGGGGGGGGGGGGGGTGCGTGTGGGTGCTTTCATTCTTTGCACCTGTGTCAATCAAAATATTTACTGGAATGTTATTAATCTTCGCTACCACAATAGCCTGTAAGGTACATTCTTCCTTGTTGAAAATTCTGTCCGCGCAAACTAAGATCACTCTAGGCGCACTGGCTGATGGGAGCGACAGTAAAAGGGAAATGCCTTTCAGGTCATTTCCATCAGCCACCAGTACTGAGTGTCAATTTTACACGGACAGTAAACTGATAGATTGTCTGCTTATTATCATTGTTGCCCACAGTTGTTAATTCTTACCAGCTACAGGCACTGAAACAAAATCATAAATATTGTGTCAAATGTTATGTCCATTTGTGGAATATTGATATTTGCATGTCAATCTTTAAGCATCAGTCTTGAAACTAAAGGAAAATATTAAAGTGCGCGCTCCAGTTGTCTCAGCAAATGCTGAAAGATTTTCAAACTGCAAGCATATGTTGTCCAACGACAGACATTCTTTCACTTTCAAGATACTGACTGTCATATAGTGGAATAGCTCTCAGATGATTATACAGTAATTTTCGTATACAGTAATTTTCGTATATCTTTAAAGAATGAGATTTCTTAAAGAGAAGCATAACGGTTTTAGGTTAGTTATCGGTTTTGTAGTTTCAATCCCAGCCTCCTATAAAGTTTTTCATTACCCTAGTTCATTTCATAACTCACTTTACGTATGTTTTATATAATTTTTACGTTATATTATCGATATTTTCAGTTCATTTTAGTGATATTATTCCAGGTATTTTAGATAATAAATATCGAAGCGCAGTGGTTACAGGTTCTTTATCATACTTGTAAACCAGATAAATTCTCACTAGGGTCAGGTGCCTCGACTGCCTACCCATACCCTGTTGTGGGTGCCGCTGGACAATATGAGCAATGAGACAAATTTTAACTGTGAGAAAATTTTAAGTACGAGTGAAGATTAAAATATATTTAGTCCATTTACTTTTCTTTTGATTAACTGTTTTTATTTTCACTGTCATTTAACTTTTGCTAATGCTAACCGTCTTATATTTGTAATCGACAGCAAATGAACCTGGAATTCTGAAACTAACGCTTGTTTGCTTGCTAGTACTGCTTCTTATTTGTTACGTTTTCAGCTAGCATGTACAACATTTTTAATGTTCACATCTGCAAAAAAAAAAAAAAAAAAAAAAAAAAAAAAAAAAAAAAAAAAAAATTTCCTAAGTGGTCTTTAGTAGCCCATAAACGTGTGGAAACGTGTGGAATGAGGAAAGAAGCAAAGCATGGTATCGTGTCCTGTGCATGCCAATAAAGTAAACGATTATTGAAATGTCAAGGAAACAGAATTTCAGAGAGATATAGCCCTATGCAGAATGGTACTCTTGTCTTATTGATTGTCAGTGCATTAGTCTCACTATAGTTTACATGTCTTCTCACTCTGAAATCTGACCTACGATGCGTCATTCAATGTGTGACCTATAATAGCAATTTACAGGGTAAAAAAAGATGTAATTTTTAAACTCTTAGAACTGTAAATGGATATTTTGCTTTAACATGTATGTAAGTCATATTTTTTAGTAATGATAGCTTATCCTGTGTAACATGGAAGTCTACCTTTCCAACAACAGCCTCTTTCCTTATTTTCCCAGAATATTTATCGCCAATAACTGTGAGTTTTGCAGGAAATCAAACATATCACAATTGGAATGTACGTCTACTTTGACCATGTGCTTCATTAGGTTTTTGAATTTCATTTTGAGGTTTTCAAAGTATATGCGCCTATACCAAGCTGTGTGATGTACCTACGTTTGTTATTTCATGTTCCATGTATCATTTGCATAAAAAATCGTAATGATGTCGAACAAGTCAGTTTATATTATCCTCAATGTTTTTTTGTAAATATCCCTCCGTGTTAATCATTTATTAGTGTTTTGTTTTTTAATTAAAGACAAATGTTAGTCAATAATTTTTACTGATTACCATTTACACTTTACAATGACAGACAGTATCCTGCGGAACAGGGGGAGTCTTCGAAGAGAGATATTAACTGTTTGGTTTCAAATTTTACTTTGCTATCTGTCAGGCATTTTATATCACTGGGTAAGTGACCAAAACTTTCGGATGTACTGTTGTGTACCTCTGTTTATGCTACAGACAACCTTCATATGGCGTAATGAATGCCATTTTTTCTTCTAGTATTGTAATTATGTACATCATTGCATCTATTGAAGTGAAGAATAATAGTCACAACAAACTTCATGAGGGAATAACGGTAGCGTGAAAGAGATAGATTGCTACTTACACGCCGAGCAGCAGGCAGCCACGACGAAAAGTGTTCACATAAATTTTCGGCCAAAGCCTTCCTTCTTCAGAAAAGAATGAAAGCACCCACACGCACCCCCCCCCCCCCCCCCCCCCCCACACACACACACACACTCATTCACACAATCATACACACAAAACACACACACTCTTGACAGCAGTCTCCGGCTGTTCTAGACAGAATCCTTTCTAAAGAGGGAGGAAAAGTGAACAATAAATAATTATCGGCCGGAGGAATTAGGGCATGAGATGCTGCACCAACAATCAGCGCAGTCCCCTAGGCGTGTGTTGTGCGAGGACAAGACCGTTGATACAGTGTGGCTCGGATGTCGGAACGTTTGTGGTTTGGAAGGCAATGAAAAATACAGGAAATAATAAAAGTAGACAGTGCAATCGTAGTCAATATATACACGAGAAGACGTGGCTTGAACTGGTCACTTATGAATGAATTGTGATTCCTTTAAACTTTTGATTAGGATCGAATCGATTAGTATGCATCCGTAAACGACGCAAGCCGGCATTTTTGATGAAACATCCACGTCTCCACACAATCAAAGCAACAGAAGCTATTTGGGATTCGACCACGAAAGCAGATAGATATCCCCAACGGTTGAAATGGACATGGGCACGTCAGCTTGAAGTCTCGGGGAAGTATCACTGTGGAAGTATAAATGCCGTGAACCTAATGTTTTGTGCTATGTAAGATAGTGGATATCGGTTTCAAGTTTATGGCGTAGTGATAACTCCCTTCCTTTTTTACCTCCGTGGTGTTGCTGTTGTTACTGACAATCTCTGATGTCGTCACACTGCAGATGTTCGACGATTCTTGGGATCAGGACAAGATGGCAGATGATATCCTGTGAATAAAAGAAGTAATAAAAATATAAAATAAATTCTCATCTCCACTTGGACGTGCACTTCCATTGTGTACAAATTCTCATGAACAAATTTTCTAAAACACCAAAAATAGCGCGCGAATGGAATGTTGATATGCAGACGCTGTTTTTACACTCAACGATGTATACTGTCATCCAGTAAAGTCTGCCAATGGCAATATATAGTTGGAGGGGGCGTGATTTAGTTATTATTAGTATTATTACCATTATATATCGTTTCAATTTGTATATATGGGGAGAGCGGCAGACCGAATAGCTGCTACTGTTACATTGACTTATAACACTACCATTTCTCATTAATGTCTTGTGAAGAAATGTCCGCGGAAGTTCTCGCTTTACCTCGTTTCTTCTTAACAGTAGCAGCTCCGAAATCTTCTTTCTGTTACTATAAAAATAAATTTCTTCTGATTGTGTCACCTCGATAAGGTATCGTCTTCGTGATAAAAAATTTTTGTGGAAGGAATCTAAATAGACATGGTTTTTCCTCCTACTAAATAAAACCCCTCTCCAAACTTGTAATTAACATTATATTGAAAACTTTTTAATACACATTAACACTTTTTGCTTCTCACAATAGACATAACGTGTCCATACAACATCCTACCATGCAGGCGATCGAAACAAAAGAAGTGACTGATAAAAGAAAACCGTTAACAAATAAACATTAAAAATTTAAATTATTGATTCTCTACCGCATGTTGTATAGTCTTGTTAGGTTTATCTTCCTATAAACATAAGAAAGAGAGGTACAAGCAGGTAAAAAAATTAGTCTTTCGGGTACCCCAGTTTAGGTTCAAATGGTTCAAATGGCTCTGAGCACTATGGGACTTAACATCTGAGGTCATCAGTCCCCTAGAACTTAGAACTACTTAAACCTAACTAACCTAGGGACATCACACACATCCATGCCCGAGGCAGGATTCGAACCTGCGACCGTAGCGGTCGCGTGGTTCCAGACTGAAGTGCCTAGAACCTCTCGGCCACACCGGCCGGCCCAATTTAGGTACACTGCAAATGTATACCCAGTAACTACGTATTTAGCTATGTATTTTTGGTGTAGCATCACTTTTAGTTAAACTATCAAATGATGTATGATTTGGCTTTCACAATAACTAGTTTTACAATCAATAATTCGTTCTTAATCCAGATTCTCTGAATACGAGAAATTGCCGAACAGTCATTTTTTACAGCACCAGCTGAATTACCAACACGGTTAGAATTTCACTTAGTATCTCAGACGAAGGACCGCCTTTAACTATTTCGTGTCCAGTCTCTTTTAAAGCAGTGTGTACTAGGGTCCCTTGGTGATCTCTGGTTCCTTCTTGTACATTCGAGGTCTTGATAATCTTCTGCCTTCTACATCGATTTCTTCCATCTTGAATCTTGTTGCTTGCATAAGCACCTCTTGCGAGTACCCTTCTTCGTTGTTGATGTCAAGTCGTATAGTTTTCAAAAACTTTATCCTTAACTGCAACAATGCTGCTGTTACAGCTTTTGCGGAAACTTCTGCATCCTGCTTACTTTTGAGTATCCAAATTTCTCCCTCCGTTCAATGTAATTCTCTCATACACGTACCGTACCTGATTTCTCTAGAACGAAAATAGCTTCATCTTCCACAAAATTACCACTCTTTTTAAGAAGTTTTCATTATGTCGATTTCTTGTCTGTCTGTCTGTTCGGTCCGATTTTGAAATTGTCTTTTTTAACTTCCTGTTGAGCTAAACACTCGGAAGTTCTAAAAATAGCTCAGAACCAGAGGACAATACCTCGTTGATCTGTCCGTTAGGGGAGGGAGTGGGATGAAAAAAGTTGATAACGTCTGACATCTCAGCTGCCCTGCAGAACCGGCGTGTTGTTTGGCTATACCTACACCTACACGACTAGTCTGCAATTCACACTAAGTGCCTGGAAGAGCGTTCATTGAACAACCTTCAGAATATTTCTTTAATGTTCCACTCCATAACAGCGGACGGGTAAAATGAACAAGTAAATCTTTTCTTGCTAGCTCTGATTTCTCTTATTTTATTACGATGTTCATTTCTCCCTGTATAAGTGGGCGTTAACAAAATATTTTCGCATTCGGGAGAGAAAGTTGGTGTGATATTTCGTGAAAAGATGTCGCTGCAAGGAAAAACAGCTTTGTTTTAATGATTGCCTCCCCTACTCGCGTATCATATCCCTGCCCTTCTTTGAACTTGCTAGATGTCCTCCGTCAATCCTATCTGGTAAGGATGCACATCACACAGTAATAACCCAACAGAGGACGGTCAGATACAGTGTAGGCAGTCTCTTTAGTACACCTATTGCATTTTCTAGGTGTTCTGCCGTTAAGACACAGTCTCTGGTTCGCCTTCCCCCCAACATTTGTACGCGAATGTTCCAATTTAAGTTGTTCGTAATTTTAATGCGTAGGTGTTTAGTTGATTCGACATTCGACGGATTCACGTGGATGACCTCACACTCTTCATTTTTCCCACGATACAGATATCTTGTCTAAATCGAAGACTTGATAACAAACACAACCCTTGTCAATACTTTTTCTAATCAGATATGGCAGAAAGATCCTTTGTGCCAAGGTATTGCAGCTCAAAAATGTGATGGTTCTACGAAAACAGCCTTTTTCAGAATAATTTCTACGTCTTTTGACAAGGACTATTTTTCTGTGAAAGCAGACGACAATGCAACCTCAACTTAATGAAAGGACCTATCAGTTCGGACTTACTGGATGTCAAGAGTTTAAGAGGTCCAAATATAGACTCTGATCACTTCCTAATTTGGGCATGGTTGAGGGCAAGAATATTCAACGCAGTGAAAGGAACTTGGTCCAGGACTCATAAAGATAACATCACAGCTTTAGAATCAGGTGAATCAAGTGAACGATTCCAAGATAGAATAATCCAGGTCCTTGAAAATGCTGGAGAATGTAACAACATTGAAGATAAATGGGAAAAAGACAATGCAGACAGCAGCAAGCGAGGTACTTGGGAACAGCATAAAGCAAACAAGATTCGCATGGTTTGATACCGAACGTGAAACAGTAACAAATGAAAAAAATGAAACATACAGAAGGACATTACAATCTCACTGTACCAGAAGGATAATGTAAGAATATAAAGAAAAACGAAGAATTGATAAAAGGACCCATCGAAGGAGAAAGAGGGAGTGGATGAAGAATCGGAGCTTCTGAAAAATGCAAACGAGGCAAGGAAATTTTATAGGGAGGTGAATAAGGCACAGAAACCTTTCGAGGGCAGAACAAGTTTGTTAAAAGATGAGAATGGCGAAATTATAAGTGAAGAGAAGGAGATATGTGAGAAGTGGCGTCTCTACTTCGATAAACTCCTTAATCCGAGACCAGTTGTACCAAGAAATCCAGCAGAAATACTGGAGGAAGAGGACTCAAATAACAACGTGGACCCACCTAATTTAGAAGAGGTGAGAACAGCAATGAGGAAGTCAAAGAACAACAGGGCGGCAGGAACAGACGGCATTCCAGTAAACTTTTCAAGCAAGGAGCCTTTTTCAAAATAATTTCTGACAAAAACAGCCTACCGTATGTCATTTGACAAGGACAATTTTTGTGTGAAAGTAGGCAACAATGCAACCTCTATGTTCATTGTCGCCATCGTAGTGTTTTGCAGATTATTTCAGTCTACTCTTTGGAAAGTGACAGTTCAGTGTCTGTGGTTCTTCACCTTCAAGTACACACGCTGTTTTTGGTAACGTACAGTCACATGTGGGGTCTAGAAATACTCCAACAGTGTTTAGATGTGCTTACAAGTAATTACTGGAAATAACTTGGATATTTTTATATTTACATAATAAAAGACAACGTATTTATTATTTAAGTCGTTTATTGTGCTTATATTAATCAGTCTTATCAGAAACTTTAAGCCATTTACAAAAACATGTCATTTTGGTTTTCTGTTTGTATAGCTCAGTTAAAATGACATAAAAATCAACAAATACTAACTTCTAACTAAACTCTTTTTTATTTTGTACAGAATTGGAGCATAAAGTCTTAAAAACTTTTCAAAAATTCCTCGTATCTGTAGACTTTCTTTCCTCTCGTGTGCTAATGTCATCAAAGGTTACATTGAAATGAACGAATAAAAATCCGTTTATCCCCATTACACGTCGAAAAATGTCTCTTCCAGTAAAATCAGTCGCCCATAGCCATCTAACATTTTCATGATTTGACTTGAATATCGACGTAAACAGAAGTAATCCAAGATAAGCTCGTAACTCACAGAAATCAATGTTGTTGGCACAATACGGCCGTAATAATGGAGGTGAATATTTGTCCTCAAGTTTTTTGTTGGTACAGTGCACGATAGTCTCAATCACATCGTCGGTAAATAATAGTTCCCAACTCTCTACAGGCGACATTTCACGTTTACAAGCAACAACAAGTCCTATCAGTCCCGCGCGTTCTCATACAATATTGTGCTGTCGTACACGAGATGAATGTGGGGCAGATTTACTCCATTTGAATCTGTTCTTACCGTAAAGATAGTTCCCTGAGCTTTCTTCGTCTTCTTCACTAGAAGAAGAGCCTTCACTTAGCTCCATCTGCGAACCAGAAAGGTGTTCACAGTGTATCGAATCATGATCACTGATGTCATCAACATCTTCGTCTGGGTCATTTAGTTCTGTCTTCACCTTCTGAGTCAGTGCCTTCTTCGAACAGTCGTGCAATATCCTCATCACGAAGAAGGCGGGTCAGTGTTGTAAATATACTGAAATAAGAGGAAATTACTGTATTAGCATATTGTAAATAAATACTACGTAAAAGAACGCGTGGGGTCTACAGGTACACTAACAATGAAAAACAGGCATTTACTGTTGCGAGAGCGCGGCGCAAGACTACCTATTGCAAGCGTCAGCGGCACACTTACGCTCGCGTATCATGTCATTTCTGGAAACCCAGAATCTACTCTGTAGGAATAAACATGAATTCCGGAAACAGCGATCGTGTGAGACCCAACTCGCTTTATTTGTTCATGAGACCCAGAAAATATTAGATACAGGCTCCCTCCCAGGTAGATGCCATTTTACTTGACTTCCGGAAGGCGTTCGATACAGTTCCGCACTGTCGCCTGATAAACAAAGTAAGAGCCTACGGAATATCAGATCAGCTGTGTGGCTGGATTGAAGAGTTTTTAGCAAACAGAACACAGCATGTTGTTCTCAGTGGAGAGACGTCTACAGACGTTAAAGTAAACTCTGGCGTGCCGCAGGGGAGTGTTATGGGACCATCGCTTTTCACACTACATATAATGACCTCGTAGATAGTGTCGGAAGTTCCATGCGGCTTTTCGCGGATAATGCTGTAGTATACAGAGAAGTTGCAGCGTTAGAAAATTGCAGGGAAATGCAGGAAGATCTGCAGCGGATAGGCACTTGGTGCAGGGAGTGGCAACTGACCCTTAACATAGACAAATGTAACAGAAAGAAGGATCCTTTATTGTATGATTATATGACAGCAGAACAAACACTGGTAGCAGTTACTCTGTAAAATATCTGAGAGTATGCGTACGGAACGATTTGAAGTGGAATGAACATATAAAATTAATTGTTGTAAGGCGGGTGCCAGGTTGAGATTCATTGGGAGAGTCCTTAGAAAACGTAGTCCACCAACAAAGGAGTTGGCTTACAAAACACTCGTTCGACCTACACCTGAGTATTGCTCATCAGTGTGGGATCCGTACCAGGTCGGGTTGACGGAGGAGATAGAGAAGATCCAAAGAAGAGCGGCGCGTTTCGTTACAGGGTTGTTTTGTAAGTGTGATAGCGTTACAGAGATGTTTAGCAAACTAAAGTGGCAGACTCTGCAAGAGAGGCGCTCTGTATCGCGGTGTAGCTTGCTGTCCTGGTTTCGAGAGGGTGCGTTTCTGGATGAGGTATCGAATGCATTGCTTCCCCCTACTTATACCTTCCTAGTAGATCACGAATGTAAAATCAGAGAGATTCGAGAGCGCATCTAGGCTTTCCGGCAGTCGTTCTTCCCGCGAACCATACGCGACTGGAACAGGAAACGGAGGTAATGACAGTGGCACGAAAAGTGCCCTCCACCGCACACCGTTGGGTGGCTTGCGGAGTATAAATGTAGAATACCTACAATGACGAGTCTGTAGTGCGCCAACAATGAAAATTATAAACAAAAAATGAGAGTGCGGTCTGCTGAGACCCCATCCGTTTAGTTAAAGGTTAATGAATTCCGAAGTGGTCTAAAAAGCAAGCTTTTCTCAGAGTTCTATAGAGTGAAATCAAAAAATACACAAGACTGCTATTTAACTGTCTTATAACTGTTGGTAATGTGAAATACAGAAGATAACGCAAAATAGTGCGTGAAGAGGGAGCACGTGATGGTGATGGCACAGGTTCACTGTCCAGTATCCCTTTTGCCCACAACATTTACTTCTATTATACAGTCCGCGTGACTGCTGATGCTACTACAAGACGTTACTGTCTGTAGGAAGGCTGCAGGCTTTTCACGCAGTCTCTCGATGTCGACTATGCACTGTCCAATAGCAACTGATCTCAAACAACGGTTCTCCAAAGGATATGGGAGATAAGCACAATAATAGATCTCGTACAGTTCCGCTGCCACTCAGAGTCTTTTGAGTATCACATATCTTCATTTAAACCAAGGGTTTCTCATTACTCATTCTGTAAGAATTTCTCCAAAAAAACTTCAATATATCATTTGGATATCCTCCGTCTGACACTTGTTCTAACTGTGACGCTTTAGCCGCTAGCGCCAGTGACAAATCTGGATTGATTGCTCAAAAAGTTCACTTAAGAAAAGCAGAAGCTTTTTGTGAACTAAAAAGACGCTTCAAGCATACTGCTCGACCGGGGTTAGCCACAGATGTATGTGTCGATTATATGCGAAACCATTCTGTATCTCGGCTAACAACTAATGCAATATTTTATGCGAAACTGCGATGGCGTTATGTTTCTGGCGTTCACGACACTGTGATGAGGCAGTAATGTTTACATATCATGAAGTTGTTGCCAAGAGGGGGAAGAACGGAGTGGCCTCATTATTGTTTCATTACTTGAACATTAAGCAACATCTGGGGAATGATTTAGCTTGGATTTCAGATAGAATCGCTGGTCACAATAAAAATTTTGTCATGATGTATTTTCTATGCATGCTAGTGCAGAGTCTGAAAATGTTCAACGGAATAACTTACGTCTTTCCCATAAGAGGTCATTCTTTTCTGTGCAGCAATCAATTTTATTTCATGTAAGAAACAGAATCAGGTCATTGAAGTACTTCGTCATTGGAAAACAGTCATTATCACTTCTCGAAAACATCCAACACCTTTCCCCAGCTGCAAAGTGGGTCAGTCAGTTATATACAACGTGAAAGAAGCCTCAAACCATCTGCGGAAAAAAAAACCTGTTAAATTGAAAGGGCTAAGGATGTATAAAATTGAGGCGATCAGGAGCTATGTTTTTGTGCGGGACAGTTATGCAGGACATTGGCGTGTAGTTGCACTTCGGAACAGGGTGAAGCTTTTCACATGATTTATCTTCCAGTCACGTTCACAACGATGAACTCACGATTAAGAAGTCGAAAGTTCAAGGTGCCTTTTCCTTATCTGACAAGTGAGAGCCGAAACTTTCTTTAAAAACTAATTGCCTGTGGAGAGAAAGGAGATGGGCCGAACTTAGATATGAGTGAATCTGACGACGGTAGTGGAGAGAACCAGTGGAAGTTAATTCGATCAATTCTGCAAAAAAATTTGTATATTATGAGGTTTATAAAGTGTAATTAATGGACCTATCGAGTCATTTCTTATTACTCCCAGCTACACTTTCTGACAAGAAAAGTCTACGCCACTGAGGACTATAATTAAAAAAAAATCTTATTAGCTACACTGAAAGGTAAGTTAGTACACTGTCCTAAAAATGTTTTAGACATATCTAAGAAGCCACATAAGAAATCTAGATGATGACAAAACATGATACAACTATTTAGAACGTTGGTTTGCTCTCCAGAAAATTGTGAATTTTTGACAAATGTCTTTCTTGTTATGAAGTATTCAGTCATTTTGCGGATGATTTTGACCTTCTGATGACTTTACTAGACGGTAGATGACAGCAGAGTGTCCGAACAGTCCATGATGGCTGCTCAGATTGTCTTCTTAATATAGATTATGAACAGCAGTGGGCCAAAAAAACTTCCTTGGAGAAATCCAGATATCATACTGTTTTAATCAATGTCTTTCCGTCAGTTAGTACAAACTGCGACATTTCTGATAGGAAATTTAGAGGAATGGTGTCAAAAGCCTTCTAGGAAACTAGAAATATGGAATCAATTTGAAATCCCCCGACAACAGCACTCATTACTAAGTGTGAATAATGAGATAGTTGTGTTTCATAAGGACAATATTTTCCGAATCAGTGTTAACATCGTTTTATTCAAGGTAATTCATAATGTTCGAACATGGTGTATGTTCTCAACTACGTAAGTGATTTGTGTCAGTTATTCTGCGGACTTCTGTTTCCTTTCTTGAGTATTGGTGTGACCTACGCAACTTTCCAGTCTTTAGGCACGCATCTTTCCTAGACCTAGCGGCTGTATGTGATTGCTAAGTATAGAGCCATTATATCAGCGGGAAGCGTGGAGGGTAAAAATCCTGGAGGGAGGACAAGAAATGAATACAGAAAGCCGATTCAGAAGGATGTAGACCGCAGTAGTTACGAGGAGATGAAGAGGCTTGCACGGGATAGACTAGCATGGAGAGCTGCATCAAACCAGTCTTCAGACTGTAGACCACAACAACAACAGCATTCTGAAAGAAAAGTATTTGGTCTACGATCTGGACCGAACGATGTTGCGTAATTAAGTGATTTAAGCTGCTTCTCTGTTTAAATTGGAATGTGTTCCAAGCAGCATGCAACCAGAGAGGCAGAACTGACGAGAGAGGAGGAGAAAGAGATATACAGAGAGAACGGGAATAGGAGATGGGTCCAATATATGTGAAATCTGAATACACGGGTGGAGCTGCTGGTAAAAAGCTACAATGTACATAAGTAAGTATCTACATAAAATAATAACCTCACCAAATGTTTAAAATCCATTGAGAGGTTGCCGTACGTAAGACTCAAAAGCAGGCAATAATATTTAAATACAAATAAATTTTTAATTTGGGCCCCTATCACTGTTTTAAATCAGATTAAAAAGTATAGAATGTTTTCTTCTGGCCCCATACAGATTCCCAGTCACATATAGATAGTCCTGAAAATTTGTTGTTGGGGATTTTTAATAACTATAATAACATTTGTAAAGTAAGATTTAATATGAACAACGTGGGGCGCCTGGAATAGATAATAGTTAGGTGGTGAACTACTCGTGCATTAATTGTATACTGCATGTGCCACACGTGCTTAAATCTTACAAGCACTGTCAAAGCCACTACAAATTTGCAAGAACTAATTTTTAGAACTGTCTGTATGGAGCCAGGAATCTACAAGGGGCTAGGAGAACTTATTTTATACGTTTTAGTGTGGTTTAAAAAGTTTTACACCAAAAATTTTTTCATTTTAATAATTATTTCAATTCATGACCCATCTACCACCATGCATCTTAATGTAACTGTGTCCCAACACCCACTGTCTCCTTCCACTTGTTCTTCCTAGATGACAAAAAATTGTTGCAAATAAAACTTTCCTATTGGGCTTAAGCGTACGTAGTTTCACACATTTTACATGCAATTGAAGTTTCATGAAATATTACCACTAATATATAAAGTACACTAGATTTCATTTACAACTGAACACAAAGTAAAGAAAAGCGATTAAATACGTATTAATATTTACAACCTTTATTACACATGTAGTCAGACACTGAAAATGCGTTGTGTTGTCTTATGACAGAAAAAAATACCAATTGTACTGTAAGTAGGCTGTTTAAGTTTTTATATTGGTAACGCCACGTAGCGCTCTGTATGAAAATCACTGGCTGTGCTGTGTGCAGTCTGTGGCTGGTTTGCATTGTTGTTGGCCATTGTAGTGTTGGGCAGCTGGATGTTAACAGCACGTAGCATTGCGCAGTTGGAGGTGAGCCGCCAGCAGTGGTGGATGTGGGGAGAGAAATGGCGGAATTTTGAAATTTGTAAGACTGGATGTCATGAACTGCTATATATATAATGACTTTTGATGACTATTAAGGTAAATACATTGTTTGTTCTCTATTAAAATCTTTCATTTGCTAACTATGCCTATCAGTAGTTAGTGCCTTCCGTAGTTTGAATCTTTTATTTAGCTGGCAGTAGTGGCGCTAGCTGTATTGCAGTAGTTCGAGTAACCAAGATTTTTGTGAGGTAAGTGATTTGTGAAACGTATAGGTTAATGTTAGTCAGGGCCATTATTTTGTAGGGATTTTTGAAAGTCAGATTGCGTTGCGCAAAAAAAAATATTGTGTGTCAGTAATTTTTCTCAGGGGACGTTTTAGTACTGTATATGGCTCCAAAATTCTAATAAGATGTAATAATTCTTGTTAGAATTTGCTACAGGTAATGGATATACTCGTTTTACTATCGTATCTGTTTGTTTTAAACAATTAAAAAATTGAATTAAGCCACACACACACACGCAATTATACTCCTATTCATTCACATCACTACGTGAGTCTACGCCCCTCTCTTGCCCCGTGTAAGCATCAGTGTTTATAAACAGTACTTGACATAGTCATCTCAAGTTGTTTCTAGTGGCACACACAGTAGCAAGCCACGTTTGCATGCGTATTAACTCTCTTTTATTGCGGCACCTGGCTCTGTTCCACACAGATGATCCACTCTTTGTTTTCAGCACTTATGTCTGTCACTTTCAACAGTTAACTAGCACATGGGGGGCCCAAGGTACGTGCGAAGAACCGAGATTTTCCTCAATTCCGCCCATTATGTCACTGCACGATATTACATGTTGAAGTGTATAAGTTCTGTGTTGTAGCTCTTTGTTTTTCCGTTCAGTCAAGTTCTTCATCCTGTTTGATATTAATATTACCGAGTTAGGCTGTGGCTCTACGTTAAAACTATAACTAGAAAACTAATAACTATTTTTCCAAAGATCTAAAACATGTGTGCAATAGGTTCAGTTGTGTAGAAGCAATGATCGAATTTACGTTAAAAGTACTACCATCTGTACCATACATTTTAAAGAGGACGATTATTTACAAGATCTCTAGGCCTAATTATTGAAACTTCTATAAAATAAGATCTCAAAGCAGACTACAGTCTCTACATTGCACTTCACTAAAGCCACTTCTGAAGCTGTTCAATCCTCTATCCAACAGGTAGCTCAAAGAGATGACAGATGGAAAGCTCGTTAAACTCGTAAACATGCGATTAACACAGTAACTTCGTAGTAACTGAAGAAGAAGAAAGTGAGCAAAACAAACACAGAAACAGATAAAGGACGTGTCGCTGATGGAGTTAAGCAATTTCAAGAAGAACTAAAACTACTGATAAAAAATCGGAGTTTAACGGTTGAAAACTAAAAACAAATTACTGATTCATGCTTTCCTCAGACGGAGGAAGAAATGCCATAGCCTTAAGTTTCGACACAGTTTTAAACTAATCAGTAAAGTACAACAGATACAAAACGTCTGTACAACATACAAATTGTCTGTTTCGTAAAATACAAGAAGAGCACCTATTGGGGTCCGGAAGATATAAGCGAAACCTTACTCTCAAGCTCTTTGTCCTGGAAAACTTGTATATAGGACTTGTGGGAACATCAGCACTAGCGACACAGCTGGGCAGAGAGTTTCCACGGCGGTGTGGAGTGTCTGTAAGCAGGAGCAGCAAGATAGTTCCGTTTGAATCTGGTTTAATGTGGTCGTGCTGTAGTGCTCTCTCTATCAGTAAAGGTGTATTACGTTATGTCGTGTCGACGACATTAACGTTTTGTCTCCTTACACTGAGTGATAGGGAAATCTACCACATTGGTGACCCGCGACAACGGGCCGAGAAAACTTTTCATTCCGTTGCGACTTGCAACGCAATAACATGACAACCACCTTGCACTGCTCCTGTTAACCTACTGCTTCACGCTACTACGCGTGATGGATTCCGTCGAGTGGTGAGCATCTCTAGTGTTCCCAGTCCTTAGCTGACAGCAGGGCTCGGCTCGCGATCATTCGGACTGATCCTCCGTCAGCCGCGACATCAACCCCGGCTGCACTGCGACTGCCGTTCGATGATGCGACCACCAACATACAGTGGAAGGCACCAGTCTCTGCACTACCCAGATGGAATACGGTATCAACAACCAAGCCACAAGTTCTTTATGATACGTCCTCCATCGTACCGTTTTGGATGACTTCCACAGCACTACCACTTTTGAGAGATCGCTGCTCAAACCAAGCTACCAGCATTGGATGGTGTGACAACACAGCACACGAAGTAGAAAACAAACAACTGCATCGCTTCTCTGAACTGATCGTAGTGCGGAAGACTGTGGTTTCAGCACATGACACTGGTTTCTAGTTATCATGGAAGAGCATTACAAAACATGTTTTCGTCCACTTTATTTGCATACGAGCATGAATTCGAAGAGGAATGGCGTAATTTTAGTGCGATTTCCAACTCGCATTCGATCCGAAATTAATTTTAGTGAGTTATTCCCAGTGTCGTGTTTCACATTAGCACATGATAATCGGTCGCCATTGTTGTGGACCATTGTCTGATACTGTGGATTTCATTTGTGGTGTAATGTATTGCTGCGATAGAATGATATGTACGTCTACATAGCTGACGAATGACGATTGTGGTAGTGGACACCGTTTATTAATAAAATAGTTAAGAACAGAAAACTATTTAGTGGTTTTTGTCACTTGTTCCGTGATCCGGCGTCCTGGATATTTCTTTACGTACTACACGAATATGTAATAAAAATGGGGGTTACTGTTTTTTTAAAAAAATGCAGTTGATATCCGTTTGACCTATGGCAGCGCCATCTAGCGGGCCAACTATAGCGCCATCTGGTTTCCACCTTCAAGCTAGACGAGTTTCGTTCTTTGTAGTTTTTTCGTTTGGTGCTTATTTCGTGAGATATTTGGCCCAGTCACTATAAATGGACCACCCTGTATACGAGTGATGTTCCTTATTACTAAATACTGAAGACCAATAAATGAATGTATATTAAGAGGCAATATAACTATTTGTAACAGTTGTCAAGCGTGCTGGTGGACCAATGAAACAACCTACCACAAGAACTCCTTACCAACCTTGTGACAAGCATGGGAGCATGCTGCAGAGCATTCATTGCCGACCATGGTAATCCACACCCCATTAAGAACCATGTCCTGTCTTTTGTGATATTCATAGAACTATCATGACTCACGGTGATACAGTGTACAAGTAATTACTGTCTTTGAATAAAAGTATCATTACTGTTCGTCTCATAGCGTATTTCTTTCAGTTACTTTCTATGCTACACTGCAGCAGTTCTTTCTCTTTACGCATCATGCAAAAGTTACTTCCATTCTTAAGTTTTGCACACCAGTGTAAAAAAATTTCATAAGTGGTTACGTTGCATTTTGGTGCCAGCTGGTGTGGCCGAGAGGTTCTAGGCGCTTCAGTCTGGAAACGTGCGACCACTACGGTCGCAAGATCGAATCCTACCTCGGGCATGGATTTTTGTAATGTCCTTAAGTTTGTTAGGTTTAGGTAGTTCTAAGTCCTAGGAGACTGATGACCTCAGATGTTAAGTCCCATAGTGCTCATGAGTCCCATAGTGCTCTTTTTTTTTTTTTTTTTTTTTTTTTTTTTTTTTTTTTTTTTTTTTTTTTTTGGGGTGCTCTGCCGGCAGGACCCAGATTAAATAAGTGCTGGTGATATACGAAAAGCGAGCAAGAGGAATTGAATCAAATGAAAATCAAGAAGAAATTAATAATTTTTCAAACTGAAGAATTTTCGACACCCTCTTTTCATTTGGGAAAAAATGGAGTGGTAATTTTACGACTAAGTGGTTAAATCATTACATAAAATGGAAGATAAAGAGACTTTAGAGGAACTAGTTTGTCGTTCAATGATATCTAAGTTTATCGACAAAAATTATATCACAGAAGAATTAGAATCTATCTCTCGGAAGATAGGCGGCCGAGGCTAGAAAAGGCTATGACTGCTTCATCATTTCCAAAACTACGCCATGGCAGCAACGTTTACTGCCAACCAACCAACAGCAACACAGCGATTCAGTTTCGACTCAGTGTCACACAGTGTCGAGCAACACTAGCATTTTTGGTGAGCTGCGTTAAATCCAAGTTCGATTTTGTTGTTGGCTGTGGTGGTGACGTGTGTTGCGGGGTAGTTAAAAGTGCGTGGGTGTTCAAAACCATTTTCTTAACGAAGTTACATATTCACAGTGACAGTTGCTGGCAAAAAGGAATGATTTTAAACTGAATACTTTGTAACTGTCTGCCCATACTGAGCAGAAGCATGGAGGAACATTTTAAAGGACTTGAGACAAGTTGAAGTGATCAGTTTAATAAACGAACAGATACTAAATCTAACGAGTTTCATGTCATGCTATATACTACTAATAAGAAAATAAGTGCTCAACATATTAGGCTGGATACTACTAACGCAAGTACTCATACAATAGCTCAGAGAGACGAGTTTAAAACTGAGTATAATATTAAATTAAACAGCAGTACTTCTAACCTAATTGAAAGGTTAAAGACTCAATATGATGACTTGAAAAGGAAATTACAAGTAGCCAACCAGAAACTATATGAGCACATAATCGAGTCATGTCAAGGAAACATAAAAAATAACAGAGTACCTGAATTACAATCACTTTTCGTAAATAAATAATGGGAGTCACATTGTGGCGTATCAGTTTGAAGTACATTAACTACAGGTTTCATTGAATTAAATACTGAGTCAAAACCAACTTCAGACACTAGGGTTGATTTAAATATCTTAGAACAAAGTGCAGATTTAAGCACGGTAGACGTTTTCTGTTCCACTTTGTCGCGCTTAGAGGAGTGCAATAGCGTCTTATTTGAACTAAAGGTTCAACAAAAGGTTCATTAGATGTAACTAATCGGTCTGTCTGGAGAACATTATTTGATTTTGATACATGGATGCAATTAAACTAGTGGAACACGTACATGACATTTAAGTCAACAGTTTCGAAATAGCTGTGTAGATTTCAGTTGTATAGTAGCATTGGGTGTTAATTTATATGATGTGTGTGATAGTTTCGTGAAATTAAGTAGAAATGAGTTAGTGTTAATACGATTACTTACGAGAAGGACAGAGTCAGGTTTAGCTAACATTGTGCTGAAATTTTATATTATGTTAAATAGCGATTTTAAATATTTATCGAAGATCAAGAAGGGACGAAAAGGGAGACTTGAAGTGGAATGTTGATGGCCTAGTGCCTATATTAAGAAAACTGAAGTATGTTCGTCGACTGATGAATCTAAATATGCATCATGGGATTTATTTTTCGACGACGCTAGCACGAAGTACTTGTAATCAAATGCCAAAACCTTAACAGATTCACAATAATCGAACATTAGCAGAGCCGTTAGCTACAACTGAGATATCGCCTTCCTCTCCCATACCTTCTAGCCAATTATGAGTACAAATAATCTATATCAAACAACAATGACTTCTTATTTTACTTATCTGAATATGCTTATGTGATACAGGGGAATCGTAATCATAGGTGCAGATGAAGCCATTTCTTCTTAATAATCCGTCAAATTTACTAACTTATTTCAACTTCTTAATGACCTTACTTATCTTATAGCAACAGATTGTACTTAGATGTGCGAATGGCAACATGTGCTGCAAACACATACATTTTATCAATGATGTTCACAATGTCTATGTTTGTGCAGTGTCTGTTTATTAGATTACAGTGTTCTTCAGACAAGCATGCATGCATTCTACATACTATTTTGACGATTCACAGCAATTGTAAATATTATGTAATGAATTTTCAAACTCTGAATAGGTGTTGTCGTCAGCTGTACATTTTATTAATGACACATGAAAATTTGTACCGGATTGGGATTCGAACCTGCGTTTCACGCTTATGCTCAAGGTGTTAGTCTGGATACGTACATGAATGTGTGAAGGACATTTTAGTGTAATATACAGACACTTCGGAAACACAGACATTGTGTAAAACATTGGTATATATGCCTTGATGAGCTGCAATGACGATAGTAAAAGTTTGCCTATCTGTGTGTGGGAATCACGAAGTGCGAGCATAAGCGATACAAACAGCATATCATACAGAAATCTGGGCTTTTCCAGGAGGCATGCACAGATAGCCGAAGTGGTTAAGGCGGCTGCCCACGATAAGTGGGAAATCTGGGTTCATGTGCTGTTAATAAAATGCACAGCTGACATCAATATATATTCGCAATTGTGAATCCATTTCATGATACATACACATTACTTGCATTGCACCAAAATTCTGTAATAAGATATACCTATAGAGCCATAAGATAAAATCAAAGAATTTGGTTAGAACATCGAGACTGCTATTCTTTCGTAGGAATTATCATGTTTCTTTCGCAGTTTTAATCTGCCAGGAAGTTTCAGTACTAGATGAATTCAAAATAACCAGTTAACAACAATTAAAATACCATAACAAAATCACCTGCATAATAGACAGCAATTCAATAAGTTAAAAACCATGTTTTAAATTTTCTGTAGAACCCTGAAGATCAACTGTTTAAGATACACGTATTCTAATATTACGGACAGTAGCTTCCCTTTCAGAAAGAGCAGTGATGTTTACCACTTAAGTTGTCTCTCGCTAACATCCATCTTGGTACGAGACAATTGTCCACTTCCACACATGCACTGTACACGAAAATTAGTAATGCAGTGACCTACCTGAAACATTTCAGTATTAGCCATAGAACACAGTAATCCCTTATCAGTGTCAGAAATGAGTACCATTATAGACAATCACACACTGCAGCTGGTCTCTTTAACACAATCTGTTGTAATAGTTTGCATTTAAGAATATATTAAACATTCCGTTTTGCCAGTTACTTCAACACAATCGATTACAAAGTTTGTACCAAAAACCCAACTAATCATTCACTTTGGCCAGTCCCATTAATGCGATCAGTCACAAAAATGTGTACTTTATCTCACTGTTTCTATAAACATTAGCAAACTATCTTCCTTAGTACAGGTAGTCATATTCACATGCTGGTCATGCCATATTGTCCCGAGGAGGAGGTTTACCGTCCCATAGACATCGAGCTCTTTAGTGATGGAGCCATTCTGTCCTGTGTCCAAAATGGTAGGAAAGACACGCTACCAACCAACATCGGCAAGCCAAATGTTCCACCACTCCAAGTGTGCTCTTCTCACTAGGACACGAGATAGCTCCGCTGTAGTCGGCTGTCCTCCATGGGCAGCAAGCCACCACTCAGTTAGCGACAACATCGCTACAGCTGGCTGTCCTCCACAGTCCACAAACTCACCACTCAGCGCACAGTGCACTCTTCTCGCTTCGCACTTGACGCCAACATATGTCACTCCTTTCGCCAGAGGGGGAATAGTGTTCCCGCCCAGCAACTTTTCGAACCGGAGTTGTGCCAACCTCGGTATCAAAGGAAAAATTGTGCCACCCTTGGCACATACTATCCTACCCCTCTGATTTGTGAACAAGCCGGTAAACAACCAGATTTGCCTTGAGGAACCGGATTTATTTGGGAAATGTGAGCCCTCACTTCTGTGACAGTCTGAAGATCGATAAAAAAAACTCTTACACGAGTTAGAAACTTGCTAATTTCAAATGTAGCCTTGAATCTGGGCGAAAGCTTGATAGTAATCTTTTCAGCGGCCTTACTAATATCCTGAAAGTTTCTGAGAACCCCTTACCCCCAGCTTTGTAGGTATTTTGCCGCCACCACGCATTATACCACAAAGATTCCCGTTAATGGGCCTCTTTAATACTCCACTTAGTCAGTCTCCATTAGGTAACCACCTGTTGAGTATTTATCCTCTCAGGTGAGAGGTCATCAATCGACCATAAGTTACACAATGGAGTAGCTGTTCGATAACCGAAGAGCAAACTAGGAGTATGGATTGAACAATGTACGTCCACTGAAGAGTCAATAACTGATTCAGTGTCTGCATCCATTGATGTCTGAAAGAGAGATTAAAAACCGATGTCTGTTGAGCTCGTGGGGACAGGATAGAAATCAATGCTCTTTGCTGTTTCTGTAACAGGTGATCCAGCTTCCTGGGGTTTTTTAAGACCTCCAGAGATGTCTTTCTTTGTGGTGGTTGAGAGTACTCACGACCAACAGTTAATGAGGCAGTAATGATATCATCGTCGCCGAAAAAATTCCTGTTAATACTGAAGCCATTTACAGCAATGTCCCACATTGCACCTTTAGTTAGGCTCGACCAACGAGTTCAGTCATATCAAATACAGTCAAGAGACTTGAGCTATGTCTGAAGAAAGATCTTACTCCCTCGTTGTAGGGAGATTTCAGAGGTGATATGAACGTCCGATCCGAAAGCTGCATTTTATGTGAGCTGTGAGGTGGTGAGCAAACAAAGATGTCATGTTTATCTCTGGGTAACTGTATAGTGTTTATGTTGCGCTTGTGGGTAGAATGGCCATCAAGTACAAGCAGAACGGGCGATTTCTTTGATGGTTTGAAGGTAGCGATAAAACGTTTACATCATTTACTCTGAACCCAGCCAGATGGGTGACACGAAGCAATAGTTCGTGGAGAAGCACCCTTGCGCAGTTGCTCGTTCAAGTTTTTCTTAGGGAAAATTACAAGAGGAGGAACAAAATCATGCTCATACAGATAATGATAGTCACAAGTGACCCTTTCTGGTGATGTTAGAGATCCTACCCGCCTTCTCCTTTCCGATCAACAACACGATAAATTTTACTTTGTGCGACTGACAAACCAGTTTCGTCGACATTGTAGACGCGATTGAATGGATATTTGCGTTTTTGAAACACATCTTTCAAAATGTCAAAGAAATTATTAATCTCTTCTTTTCTGAAGTCCTTTGCTCTTGAAACAGAAGTGCCTTCAGGATTACAGACAGATAATCGTGGATGCCTCTTTACGAAAGAGTAAAACCAGTCGTTGCCTCCTTTTTTCGCCCTTTCCTCTCGCAGGAGAGCTTCTATAAAGTTTGGAAGGTAGGAGACGAGGTACTGGCAGAAGTAAAGCTGTGAGGAGGGGTCGTGAGTCGTGCTTGGGTAGCTCAGTTGGTAGAGCACTTGCCCGCGAAAGGCAAAGGTCCCGAGTTTAAGTATCGGTCTGACACACAGTTTTAATCTGCCAAGAAGTTTCATATCAGCGCACACTCCGCTGCAGAATGAAAATCTCATTCTGGAAATATTTTTGTCTTCTTTTTCCCTCAGCATAACAGGAAAAAGTAATATAACTAAAGTAATTGAATCTACACTATTAGCAAACTAAAATGACAATTTGTTATATTTAAGAGTGCAGAATTTATTGCCTCAGTGCTCACAGTCTTGCGTTTAATTTGAAATTAAAATAGGGATTAAATGTATTTTACAGCTTGAAAGTTAACCCGTGGGGATGACTATGTAAAAGATTGAGAATGTATCCAAAATTTAGTTTACAGAGAAGATTTATTTTCCCAAAACAAAGACAGACATAAATTATGCTAAGCAGTTTATGACTGAATACCGTAAGCAACTAACAGGTTATTTAATACAACAATGGACAAGGAGCCTGGGTGGCAGAAGTGAGTCAAGTACTCTGGCTCCAGAAAATGTGGATAACGCAATCTGAATTGATCTGACGCAGAGCAGACTTTTGATTGTTCATATCTACAGAATCCTGTACGGCCGTGGTCCTGTCCGGCAAGATTTACTGAGCTATATGCTCGCCGCCAATTGCTTCCAACTCCCAACACGCCGTTTCTACGAGCTAAGAACCATAAAAATACCTGATGCTTTCAGCGCCCTCCCAGGCTCCATCAACGTCTGCTCAGGCCGTAAACTTTCTAGAGTCTCGCTCGAGGTGTGTCAGATTGTAACAAAATCTTTAATAATTTTCCGTATACGAAAAATAGGTGAGACAGTAACTTGTTCTCTTTCAAGCTTATAAGAACTAATCTAGTGTACAAGTTTTATCAGGTTATATGGAATACGCCGTGTTTTTTGTCGTACTATATGGAATACTATGCTCTTATGTCAAGTATAATGGAATGCTAAGTCTCCTGTATTGTCCGACAGGCCATTTTGGACTTCACAAAGTATGAACAAAGCCAAGTATATTCATTGTCAAAAACCAAACAAGGCGTAACATTCTACTACTCCTTTCTTAACTTGCTGTCTAGATTTAATCATTAGTGCATATTCTCACTAATTATAATGTATTTTTTAAAATCTTACATGTAAAAAGTTTATGGAACTACGAAAACAATTTTTCTGCGCTGTAGCTCACACGCTGGATTTACCACAGAGGATCCAGGGTACATTTGGAAGTATTTCAAGCGTCTGTCGCTTTGCAGCTCCACTCGAGGGACGAGAAAACACGATATTCCATATTACGCAACTAACCCATGATACCCGAAGTTCCCATAAATAGCAACTCCGGCTTACATTTCACTTCTTAATCAACCCTGGAAAAGCGAAGCGAAACAAGACTCCAAGGCCACACTCAATAAAGAGAGAAACGAGACGTAGCCTATTGTCACAACGACTGCTAACCAGCCAGGCAGTCATACTGCATACAAGTATCACATGCGATCCGTAAGATTGCCTGGGATTCACATGCTACCATCAATCAGCGACCGATCGCTACGGTTTGCCCACACACGTGCGATATACAAAGTTTTGGGACTTCTTGTTTTAGTTACCAGCTGGCATGATGTTTCTACTTTCCTTTCTTTGGGCATGGTTGTTATTTTTTTGTTGTATACACAGCTAGAGACTGTATGCAATGAAGTTGTTACGCTGTAGCGTTACACTGTGTTGTCAATAACATCGAATAACAAGACTTACATATTAATTTTTATTTTCACGTTGTAGTATGCTGTAGAGTTTGTTTTGACTATACAAACTTCGGCGTGATAGCTGTCATTTTTTAAATTATGATTGGTTGGTCTTTACTTTTAAATGGGATCGAATTTATTATTTTGTCTTCCTACTCAGGCATGTCTGAGGAAATTTGGACAACATGGTTGTGGAGATGAAGCAGCGATTGTTATGATTAATCAATTACTCAAAAACAGTCTTAATCGCATTTATTATTATTATACCTCCAACCGGTTTCAACCCGACGTATTTGTCATCTTCTGGGCGTTTACACTGTGAAATTATAGATATCCGTCGGAAAGACTCCATTACACAACAGTTAAAATTACGTAAATTTAAAATATGTTACCCATTGGTCGACTGCTGGTGGTGTCACTCCTGTCTACATAACGGCAGGAAACCATGCGAGACTAACCCTTCGTATGGGCTTAAATAGCGTGCTGAGATCACGTGAATAGACGGCAACACCCCCAGCGGCAATCAACGGCATTTAATGCAGTTTATTATATGTAATTACTAGTCACCTTGGTTTAACATAAATTTAAGTCACAGTAAATAACAGAAAACGGAACCATTTCTTTTAAAAAGAGTTACAATTATAGTGTTAATTATAAAATAATAACAAATGTTCAAAACTCAACTCGTAAAATTCGTAAAAGTATGTTACATTATGTGCCATAATATAAAGTAAGACAAATTGTGACACACAAAAACTGGTGTCGTCTTGTATTATAATCTATTTACGTAGAAAACATTTGAGTCAATTTACTAAAACGGCTAATATGGAAGGACTACAAAGACCTCTACTCCTTGTGGTGAGGAAGTCGTTGCGATGGATTATAAAACGTATATCATGCGCCCTCTAGTATGTGTAGCGAGGACGCCGTCGTCATGGTAGCAGCTGGTGTGTTCGTATGGTGTTGTCTTTGCCCTGGCCACGGTGTCCGTTACCGTGGTAGCGGTATGTCATGGCTCTTCATCCACAGAGAAGTTGTCACTTATTTGAGGTTATGGAAATATCGACAATCAAGGATAACCTAAAAAATCTGAAGATAGGATAAAAGTTTACGACACTTTTGTAGTACCCATTAAAGGAATTAATGTATTACAATAATAAAAGGAAAAGTAGCATCATTCTGTACAAATAATATGTTCGAATAGCTCGAAATTTTTTTTATCGTGACTCTCTATTTGTTCATTCAGCATCGCTCCCGGATCCCGTTTATTATGTATAGAAGTTTTCAAATAGAGATCTTAAAATTTTCACCAATTTATGACTTGTATTACTATTGTAGCTATGACAGATTACTCTCTTCACCTTCAGTCTATACACATAAGAGACAGTACCCTGGGTAGTAAAAACATATACTTACCTTACATTATACAACTACATACAAAGGCCATATTGTACTTCCTTCCTACTGAATATGTAGAATGTATAGCATTGTTGCTTTATATACCTGTATTCTATGCATGTACTTGTTTATAAGTGATTTAACGTCTTTTATACGGCGTATCCCTTGCTACATACATTTATGACAAGTAGTGTTCATAGTTACTTAATATCACTAATAATAGTTTACTTCACATACGTTTACTCTTATCCACCAAGCATATATATAAAATGAACTTTAGTCTATTTATAATGATAGATAAGTTCGTTTACACATGTACAACTACCTTCCCATCATGTTAGTAGCGTTTCATGAGATCCTTATGAGGGTACAGTCCTGTCACAGTGACTATGAAATTCTAGCCTTCCAGATAAGATCACGAAATTAGCACATTAAACTCTCCCTCTCTCCCCATAGGGTGAGGTTTGAGACAGAGGAATCAGAGTTTTACAAATGTTGACGCAAATATTAGTTTTTCCGCAGATTCGGATAAGTTTTGTTTGTTTTGTGGTCATGAGGCCACACAACTTTTAATTATCAAACAAATTATCTGACTAACTGACTAACCAACCAAACATCCTACCTATTAACTAGTATTAGTTTTAGCAAATCAAAATTTACGAAGTAAATAAGTATTTTTTATCTATCCCTAACCATTTTCCACGCAAAAATGAGAACATGGATTTTCTTGAATTGCAGCGCCAACTACCAAGAATCAAAACCAACGTTTAAGACAAAATGTACGTAGTTTTTTTATGTAGAATCTGATTCTGCAATAAAAAAATGGGTGTTCCCATTTGAAATTTTAAAGTTGCCTCCCGCCCCACCCTCAGGGGGCTGGGGTGGTGGGCTAATTTTAGCACCAGCAGATGTCCCCCTCGAAAATAATCAACTTTGGATTCTACACATTTTTTCGTGTGAAACTTATTTTTCGAATTATTCTGGTTTGTAAACTTAAAATTTACACCTCGTATATGAAAAGGGAGTGGTTACAGGACTGAACGCTGGGATAGGCCATTTTTGAGAGTACGGACAAAACTGAATCATTCATTAACATGAGCTGTAATTCTTCTATTGCTAAGCATATTTTGGATTGATGTTGTAATCTTTTTGCGTGGAATTGCTTATTGTAGTTTATATATCATCCCTTTTTTCGAGAACGCATCATTTGCGGAAGATAAATCTATAAATTCGTATGTGGTGTTAACCCCTTTCTGAAAATTAGCATGTATAGAAGATGTGACTGCCAGAACTTGATCTGCACAGCATCGGTCACTTCTAAAGCTGGCTGTTCTCTAATAACAAGCTTAGCAATGCAATGGGCCGCCAGCTCGATGCACTCTCTGCTGGCTTACCTGGTTTGGGAAGAGCAAAGATTTTTGATTTCGCAAAATCGTTGGGGATGTCACCGGTCTGCAGGACCTCATTGTAGAAATTCAGCAACCACTGTTTGGCAGGCCCACCTAGGACTTTCAGAACTCAGGGAACACACCATCTTTGCCAGGCGACTTTCTGAGCTTCATTTGCTTCAGAGCTGAATTTAGGTCTTCCATTGAGAATGCCTGTGACAAATGGGAATCATATGGAAGTGAACGCGCTGTTAGAGTTACTGCTTTTTTTAAATTTCCCTGCTGAACATCTCTTCTGCAGATTAAGAGTTAGAAATTTCCACTAGTCAGTCAGCAATTTTGATGGGGTTTATGTGAGCAGCAGCGCCCAAACGCCTGAGGAGGCACCACCCCTTCCTACAGGAGTGTGAAAAGTCTGTTTCTTCTCTAGTCTCGTTCCATCTGTGTGCCCTGATGGAATTTAATAATTCTGTTATTTGCTTTCCAGTCAGCGGTTTTCCGTTTCTTCATATCTCTTTAGCAATACTTCCATATCTCTCGATCAACCCGGTATACAGGGTGTTGCCAAAAGGTACGGCCAAACATTCAGGAAGCATTCCTCACACACAAAGAATGAAAATATGTTATGTGGACATGTGTCCGGAAACGCTTACTTTCCATGTTAGAGCTCATTTTATTACTTCTCTTCAAATCACATTAATCATGGAATGGAAACACACAGCAACAGAACGTACCAGCGTGACTTCAAACACTTTGTTACAGGAAATGTTCAAAATGTCCTCCGTTAGCGGGGATACATGCATCCACCCTCCGTCGCATGGAATCCCTGATGCAGCCCTGGAGAATAGCGTATTGTATCACCGCCGTCCACAATACGAGCACGAAGAGTCTCTACATTTGGTACCGGGGTTGCGTAGACAAGAGCTTTCAAATGCCCCCATAAATGAAAGTCAAGAGGGTTGAGGCCAGGAGAGCGTGGAGGCCATGGAATTGGTCCGCCTCTACGAATCCATCGGTCACCGAATCTGTTGTTGAGAAGCGTACGAACGCTTCGACTGAAATGTGCAGGAGCTCCATCGTGCATGAACCACATGTTGTGTCGTACTTGTAAAGGGACATGTTCTAGCAGCGCAGGTAGAGTATCCCGTATGAAATCATGATAACGTGCTCCATTGAGCGTAGGTGGACGAAACTAAAATGAGCTCTAACATGGAAATTAAGCGTTTCCGGACACATGTCCACATAACATCTTTTCTTTATTTGTGTGTGAGGAATGTTTCCTGAAAGTTTGGCCGTACCTGTTTGTAACACCCTGTATAAACCTTACGAAAACCCCGAGGTATATATTTCTTGGGTGCCTCTTTCAGCATTGCTGCAAATGTCTTACAGTTTCCTACAGTAGAAGGAACATTTTGAATGTTCAGTTTGACCTCTTTATGGAACCTGTCCCTGTTTGCTTTTCTAATATTCCATCGTTTTAGATTGGTAATTTTAATCATTGGCATTTGAAGCCTATAGTGAAGAAGACACGCTTATATTGACTGTTACGGAAACTGTTCAACACTTTAGGGCAAGAGGGTATTGGGCTGTCAAATCGGTCTCTACTGACGAAACAGGGGTCCGGGTTGTAGTCTTTCTGCCATCTAGCTGAGTGGAAGATATTGCTGTCTTTGGCTTTGGCATCGTATAGTAAGTACTGGTAGTTAGCTTCCGCCCATTCTACCACTATCTCTATTTGTCTCTGGACAAACAGTTATTTAGGGAGGTCAAGATAAATGGGACACCCTGTATATAAATGTGATACTTAGGAACTTGTTTAGCTTTGACATATTCTAGTTTTGTATTGGAAAGCTGCGCACCTGATGTAACTTTATGAGTCGTATGACTCGTGTTGATCTATAATTCTACAGATAACATTTTATGTTAACCTTAAAACATGTAATATTGCTTTGTAATGGGTAATGTTTAATAAATAAGTAAATAAAAATAAAATAGAGTCTTATATTTTTGTGAAGCCCCTTTTCAGCTAAAAGCAAATGGACCAATGAAAGATAGCAGAATGGGGGCTGTGTTCGTTTTCTCGGAGTTCTGTTAGTGGAAGAGACAACTCTTGAGATTTTAATACGAAAAATGCGAATCAGGAATGCTGTAACACCTGAGACGCTGCAAGAAATAACTTTTTCTCCATTTTCAGTTATAACTGCTACGGCGAAGAATGTGACTGTTTCTTGATTGAATTCACGAGTTGTTGGCTAGGATATAACTGCTTTGTTGCATTTTAAATGAGCAATAATTATGCAAATAAGCAAAATTACCATTTGAACTGAGCTGCCTTGGGTTATTAAAACTTTATTTATATGCGCTGGTGCCAGATCCCAGGCAGGCCATTATACAACTCAAATGAAGTAGCAGTATGTTACGCGGGTGTGGTTCTTAACTGCTGCAAATTTCCGTCGCGTATCAATTAACCTAACAGTGGCGATCATTCTACATATTGCCAAACTTATCTCACTACAAGAAATCCTGGATTCAAGTTACACTTCACAAATAACACCGAAGATGTTCCTGTGCGACACATTTGTTGTATCCAACTATGGTTCATGCAGCCAACAGTTGCTACCCATAAGGAACAATTTTTAATTCTAGGAATAAAGGCAATCATATCCCTAGAGGATATGTTACGCTAGTATTTAAAAAAACTATTTCTGAAAATATCACATGCGGTCTATGGCGTCTTGTCACGGTTCGCGCGGCTCCCCTCGTCGGAGGTTCAAGTCCTTCCTGGGGCATGGGTGTGTGTGTTGTCCGTAGCGTAAATGAGTGTAAGTTAGATCAAGTAGTGCATAAGCCTAGGGACCGATGACCTCAGCAGTTTGATCCCATTGTCCTCACAACAAATTTCCATTGAAAGTATCAGAACTCATGCACATACACTAAGCGGCGGCTATTTGTTAAGTAAACTTTATGAAAATATTTACGTTTCATTAGAAATCTAGCTGTGATGGGTTCGATGAGAATGAAATAGTCTTTCAGTACATTGATGCTGCAATTCGGTTGATATGGAACCTTTTATAATTGGCATCTTATTCATTTATAAAGGGACACACTATGGCAATAGCTATATTATAGGTTAGCAGTTCATCAAAGATAAATCAGGGATGTTGGATAGTCGGCCAAAAGCCGTGCACGACTGGGGGGAAGACACGGATATTATCGTTATCTTGTGTGCAATTCACATTATATGTCTTAAATTATTTGTAATCGTTACAAATTAATTGTGAAGGTCAGCTGAACGTACTTCTTAAAGATTATTATCAATATCTTCTGTAATTTGACTTTTTGTTGTACAATTTGTGTCTGGATGGTGCAGTAGCACCTAAGGTCAGCTAATAAACCCCAAGGCAAATTTATCTTTGAGTGTAGTTTCAATTCGTATAAGAAAGATGGTACACATACACATACAGAAAGAGAGAGGTGTACATTTTCTATTTCCGTCTGGGACAATGGGATATACTGCCCAAAAAAGAAACTAAAAATATTTCCTATCCTATTGTGCCTAACAAGATTTTTAGAAAGGTTTCTCTTGATTACGAGGCGAATCTTGAAGCCGGAAACTTCTCTCATCTTTATTTTCCTGGTCATTTGACTTAAAAGAGCAAAGTTCAACTCGTCACCCCACGAGCCGCAGCGACAGACTAAAAAATACGAAGAAAAAATATTGTAGTTAGCAATTCCATTGGGAAACCTGTCCCAGGTAGTTGGGATTTGGCTGAGGAGAATGGAGCTGTATGGCGAACCGACACCATAACCTAACGTAGGGAATGAAATGTAAAATAGAGAAGCGATAAGACTAGCAAATCCTTTACTCTCCTCCACGCTGAATTGATGAAGGGAAGGTGTAACGTAATGTGTCATAACCTGCATAATACTTTTGTCACTTCTAGTTAATATTACGTAACATTTATATGTCGAATTTTGACTACTGATACGCACTCGGCGTTAACCAAAAATCGCGAAAACCATTGTTTATCGGTGTGACGTACGTAAGGAAGGGATTCTGGATGTAGCCAGCGAGCGTGGTACCCCTCACAGAGAGAATAGTGTACCTTGGCTCTCATTGAAGTTGTCACTGCATCAGCGCATCAGGGATTCCATGCGACGGAGGGTGGATGCATGTATCCTCGCTAACGGAGGACATTTTGAACATTTCCTGTAACAAAGTGTTTGAAGTCACGCTAGTACGTTCTGTTGCTGTGCTCTTCAAGGACTGCACTAAAAAACGAAATGAACATTAGGTTTCTCTTACGACTATGTTTCTTTCAGTATCTGGTAATTGTTTGTAATACATCGTTCTAATTTAAACAGAAGCTTATTCTATCTCGCAGCTTTGGAGTTGGGAAAACCTGTGCACGTGTTTGTGCGTAGTATGGACTTCTACAACGGTTGGCAACCATGGAGGTAAAAGAAGGAAAGGAGTTGTCATTACGCCACAAACTTGAAGCCATTTACATAGCCCAAAACATTAGGTTCATCGCATCTACACCTTCATGGTTTACCGCTGTGGTAATTCTCCCCTGACGTCACTCTGACGCGCCAGTGCGCAGTTTCCACCGTTGGGGATGTCTACCGACTTTCGTGGTCGTATTCCAAATAGCTTCTGGTGCTTTGTGTGGAGACTTTGTTGTTTCATCAAAAATGCCAGCTTGTGTCATTTTCGGATGTACTACTTGATCCGGTCGCAATCTAAAGCATAAAGGACGCACATTTCATTCGTAAGTGGAATCTTTCAACCGATATTTTCTTTTGTGTACATGACTTATGGCTGCGCTGTTTACTTTTATTGCAGTAGTTTTTTATTTACCCTGTAGATAACTGTTACTGGCTAAGCACTGAATGACGCATCATAATTATGCAAGATTTCAATGTGAGATGATGTGTAAACTACAGTGAGACTAATGCACTGACAATCTAATGAAACAAGAATTCTATTATGCATGGAGGTATACCTCTATTCAGTTCCGTTTCTTTGACGTTTCAGTAATCGTTCTCTTTGTTGACAGGCACAAGATGGAGAACGGGATAGATGTCTTGGTTCTTTTCGCATTGCACACATTTATGAACTAACAAAGAAGTTGTAGGTAAGTATTTTTTCTTTGTTGCAAAAGTGAACCTTAAAAATGTTGTGCATTAACGTTGAAAGCTGAAAATGTAACGAACAAGAAGTAGTAACAGTAAACACAAAAACATTGCCTTGGAGTTACAGCTACAGCTTCATTTGCTATCGATACAAACACAGTAAAAGTGGAACTAAATGGATTCCGAAAGCATCCTTTTCACATCACGCCTTCTCTTCTTGGTTATTCTAAAAATATCGACAAACAATAAATTTCATTAACGAGGCCTGATAAAAAAGTTCGGAATTGCCTTTCTGACACAGTCATTCAAGTAAGCATTGTAATTTTTAGTATTTAAACAGCTGTTGCGTGCACACGACAGAAATAATGAACAAGAAATAATTGTGAACATTAATCTGATAATGTTTTGGGCTATTTAAGATGACGGCAGAACCCACCCACTCTGGCTGCAAAACAACGTACAGCGTGCCTATAGCGCTATCTCCCTTCTTTTGTTACCTCCATGCTGGTAACTACAGCCATCAACACAAAACACGTGAAATAGTTAGCTGACGTGCGAAACGGTGGTTAAAGTTTCAGACGAACATTCAAATAATTTAGAACTATGCGTGGACTAAATTCTCGAGAAATATGGTTTATTGTTAATACCATAGGTAATAGAACTCGTATCAATACAGTTCTAGAAAATTCTTTTCGACGGATCTGAATGTTAATTTTATGTACAAATGGTTCGAAAGTAACGAGAACTTTTTTCTAAGGTCAAACAAAAATCGTTTAGTATGTTTGGTTGGACGCAAAATGGTAACAATATTGATGTGATAGAATTCCCGCTTTTCGAAGTTGGTTTACTCGCTTCAAGAAATATAAAATAGCAGAAGATGAACAGATCCAAACTGAAGTAATCGAAGCATTTGTGGCAAATACAAAGAACAAAATTTCTTCCTTTCGTGACTCTTGCCTATACAATGCATATTTCTAGTTCTGAAAAAGAAACTTATCCTGTTCCTAACTTCATGCTTTAAGTTGTATGTCTTATTAAGTTTTTTGCTGTGAATGCCAACCGCCCATTATATGACCTAAAAGTGTTCACCAGTTTCTGTGTGATTTTCCCAAAACACGATCCAGTAACGATCTTTTTATCTCTAGCTGTTTCTTCTTGCGCCCGTGGATAAGACGATTTACCGTTCTTACCTTTTTAGGCCTTACAATGTGTAGCTGGCATTTGCAGCAAAACGCTTTATAAGATATAGTTTAAAGCAAGAAGTTGGGGACAGAGTAAGTGAATTTGAACAGGTAGGTGTTTATAAATTTATAGTGTGATATGAAATACATAGGACAGATGGGGAGGAAATTTACAGATCGGGAGGAAATTTTCGACAAGATGTAGGGAGCATGCAGACGCTTTTAGATTAAGCTGTTATGGTAAACCGGTAGTTGCCAAACATTGGTATGGTCGCCTGCTAAAAAGCATTGGAGAGGATTTAGAAGTGATGCACGTAGAGAAGGGATGAAGGAAGAAAAGAAGATTGATCTACTTGAAGTACCTCAAATAGCATTTCATCGAGTTAGGATCGATAATGTTCTAATGGAAAACAGGTGTGAGTGGTAATGATTTCTTCAACGCTTTTTTAGATGTTTTTATTTGAGTCGATAGTAGCCATTATTCGCTAAAACTTTCAATATCTTTCACGAAGGCATCACATTTTTCACAAATCTTACTGTTTTTACAATAAACCATTAGTTTGAATAAAATATTACTGGGTACGTTTCACTATTTCTAGTGACCATTATGTTGCTCCAACTTGCAACAAGATGCGACCACATACCCAGAGGTACATTTCTTTATTAAGACATACACATCTTTCAAAATCTTTACATGATATATTATTATAGGTGTTACGTTACAATCGAGATCGCATATAATTAAAAAGTGTTGTAACCCCTATTAACAGCGTTGATGCACTGAAAACTTATAGAACATACACACTGCAATGGAGAAACAATTATTTACAGATACGAACATTTCAAATTGTTTATAGGTCTTGTTGTTAGAACATCCCAGACTGGATTTTGGCTATTTTAGTAAGCAATAATTCTTGCAAGATGAGACATGGGTAAATATATCCTATGTAGCCACTGTTGTGATTAATCAGTACAACTAGAATCTTAAAATTGATTCACTGTTTGTAATGGAAGCATATGAATAGGGATGTGCTGAATCAAGGTACAGAGCACAGGCGTTTATTCTTTTGATGCTATTGTATATGTGAAACATCTTTACGGAATGATTATCACACTGAGACAGGATTTTTCTTTGAATATTTGTTTATTAATTTTTCTCATACTTATCTTACGTTAATGTTATTTAAGTAACCTGTCATACATAAATTTTATGCAAATGCGGAAATTTGTACATGTATATTTTATGTAACTTGAGTGCTATGACCAGAGAGAAAAAATTATTTATGTAATTTCTCAGAAGATAAGGGATTAACAACTGCAAAGGAGTAGTGAACGGGGTTGTGGAGCTTTGCTGCGAGATGGTGAGTGACTTTTTTTGTGGAAGATGATTTGAAACTATGTAAGGTCAATTACCTTTGTGGAAGTCTATGTAGAGATCAGAGTGTACATAACCAAGTGGTGCTATTCAAGTGAAAATTCCAAAGAATATTGAGTGTTCAGAGGAGTCTGTAATGGCAGTAAGGCATCTTGTTGGCTGCACAGGAATTTTGTAGCTAAAAATATCAAAATTTAATTAACTGTGAGTCGTTACAAGCAGTAGATCTTACAAATACACTGATCACAGAACTGAAAGTTTGGTTGACCGATATTTAGCTGCTAAGTTGCAGTGTAGTGGCTGGGCCAGACAAGGAAGGAGGAATCGTTCAGAAGTACAACAAGGCGTAGCGAGCTGAGACACGATGCAAGTGGAAATCTAGTTAGTGAGCCAGTAAGCTTAAGCCACCTGGATTCCCCTGTGTGTGTGTGGGGGGGGGGGGGGGGGGTGGAAGAGATAAAACTCAGCTGCCACATTATCAACAAACTCCACAGGTAAGATATAAACTACATTTGCATATGACACACCATCAAATAATTATCGAAATCAACTTAAAATGAGATGTTTGACATACTGATAAACAGTCCAGTACATTGTTGTAAATAAAATATCGTGTTTTTATTACTGAGTGGCAAAACAGAGTTCTTCACAGTTACACGAAAACATCAGCCTCTGCATGAATTAGTGTACGATTGTCTTTATTTATTATTGATGTGTATTTAATAAGAAATTTTCGAATTACTGTTTGGAAGTGTGAGCGTGTGATGAGGAAGAGAGATTAAAGTAGCACGTTTGAGTAGAGATTGCTGTGCCAGTTATGTGATATACAAAACGTACGAGTAACTTTTAGCTGATTTGAGTGTGATGAAATGATATTCATTTGTAATTGTTCAAACATGTATAATGCGTATATTTGGAATGTTTAACATTTGTGAGAAATGTAATGAATGGTCTGATATGCAGATACGCTTTGAACAAGGTAGTAAGTCACGTGACTTAGGTGAGGAAGGAGCAAGTAAAGTAAGTTCCAGACGCTTTTCGTCGCTGTTCTTGATGAGGTAATGTGGCAAGGAGATGTGTGGCCTATGAGATGTGTGTGTTAAATAGCCGCATATTGTGCAGCTAGTTTGTACTTAGTCATTTCACTGTGACAGATTGCAACTTGGGAATGTGTACTCACTGTTTGTTAATATTGACTTCTGATATTGACTTCTGATACTGAACTTTGCTCTTATTGAATTAGTTATTTAAATAAACTTCAGTGAACTGGTTAGATGTGGGGAATTTACTGACGTTAACGATCTGGTGCACTGCACAGTGCCGTTGGTACAAGATGAAGGTTGTCTGTGCACATTCTGCTTGCTTAGATAACTCTGGTGTTTCACCTACGAGTACTTTGATTCACTGTGTATAGTATTAACACAGTAAGGCCACCCTTCAGTACAACTTGTTTTATTGTACCAAATAAACGCAGATGCTAGTCAAGACTGCAGGTTCTGCTGTTGTATTTGACCACGAACGGCACCTGTACAATATTCTCAAAACGTTGAAAACGTCAGTCGTGCTCAGAACAGTGTTCTTTGTAGTTGTGAGCGCATTATGTCGGAGCTAAGTGAATTGGAACGAGGTCAAATTGTTGGTACTGGAACGGAGGTTGCTTCCGTAACCAAGGAAGGCGAAGTGTTTGGTGTGCTAAGTGGCCACTGTGTCGAAGATTTGTACATCATACAGAGAAAGCGGAGAAACGTCATCCGGCAAGGCGCAACACCGACGAAAATGTGTGTCGAGTGAGTGGAGAGCGGTCATTGAGGAGGACAGTGGCGAAAGAGAAGAGGACAACAGCAAAAGTCATTGAAGAACTGACAGTCACAATCGCAAATCCTGTCAGCACGAAAACAACACGAAGGGAGCTCCATCAGCAGGGAAGTGCAGGGTGAGCAGGAATTCCAAAACCACTCATCAATGATGCAAATACCCGTAACAAAACGTGGTGCCAAAGCCGGAAAACCTGGAATATGGAGCAATGTAGGTATGACATTTCGTCAGATAAATAATAAAAAAAAGTCTTGTTTCACAGTGTGTCCAATTTCTGGCCGAGTTTACGTCTTAAGAGTGAAACATGATGGGTGTTCGGTGACGATTTGGGCAGCCATATCTTGGTATTCTATGGTCCCTGTGTGTATTCTGCAAGGTCGCATTACTGCCAATGAATTTGTGGCCATCTTGGCAGGCCACGTCCATCCCACTTTAGAATGATTGTTCCTCTAAGGTGATGCTGTGTTCCAAGACGACACGCCCCATGTTCAGATATCTTGCATCGTCCAAGACTGGTTTTGTTAGCATGAGCATGAATTGTTTCATCTCTCCTCGCCACAACAGTCATTAGATGTCAATGTTATTTGTGCTCTACTATGGAGAGGAGAGTATGTTATCGCTGTCCACCTCCGTCATTGTTTCCTGACCTTGCCACTATCTGGTAAGAAGAATGTTATAAGATTCCATTAAAAACCATACAGAATCTGTATTTATCCACTCCGAGACGACTGGAGGCCGTTTTGAATGCCAACGAGTTTCCCATACCGTATTAGTCATGCTGATGTGTTATGTTTCTGATGTTTCCATGCTTTTGTCCAACCTTTGTATGTCGGCTGGTCACACTGTCTGTTCAATGGCAAAAATACAGGGCTGCGCGAAATAGGTGTTAGGAAGTTTATGTCATTACGATATACTCTTCTTATGGTACCTGTATTTGTGCTACAGCAGAAAACCTGAAATTCAGTACAGAAGATTTTGAAAGTGTAACAGTGGGGGTGCAGAACCTGGGACGGAATTTCTCGATGACTTCTTGAAGATTATCATTTTACACTGCACGAAACTCTTTGGACACTGCACTAGCAACGCCTCTGACCGCGCGGGGTAGCCGCGATGTCTCAGGCGCCTTGTCACGGTCAGCGCGGCTCGCCCCGTCGGAGGTTCTAGTCCTCCCTCGGGCATGGGTGTGAGTGTTGTCCTTAGCGTAAGTTAGTTCAAATTAGATTAAGTAGTGCGTAAGCTTAGGGACCGATGACCTCAGCAGTTTGGTCCCATAAGACCTTACCACAAATTTCCAATTTTTCCAACGTCCCGGAGTGTTGCAAGTGCATTTTCGAAGGCCATGTCCTCCAGATAAGTTCATAAGGAGCAACCACACGGATTGAATTGGGGCTATAAATGGGGTATTGCAGATCTTGTCCAGTAAATGCTGAGGTGTCCAGTGCAACGAAATGATCTCTAAACATCTCCTAAAAGAAATCGAAGACGTCCGCAGTATGGCGTGGACGTGCTCCACCCTGCGTGAACCAGTAGTTTCGGAACATTCTGCTCGTCGTGCAGCCGGTACAAATTCATGTTCCAGTACCTTCCCGTATTTGTCTACCGTGACAGGTCCTTCAATAAAAATGGGCCCAATAATGCAATGTGCACTGATTGCACACCAAGGAGTGACTTTTTGTTGCTGAGGTGGAACAGCAGCTTGAACGAGCAGACTCTCAGTAGCCCAGATGGGTCAGTTCCACGGAGACGGAAGTGTGCCTCATCACTAAACCGTACCTGATCCTTTTTGACTGTTCCATTTTCAAAGGCCTGAATCATTTCATTTCCAAAAGAATGCCGCTGCTCCACATCCCCGTTTGCACCGTTGAATTCTGTGAGGGAAACGCTTAAATTTCTCTTTCTTTGTTCTCTGGAGAGACCATCGTGACACCCTGAGTTACTGTGCTGCATGTTTTGTTGATGTACAGGACTCTTCATTGAATAAGGTTGGCACTCGTTCCACATTCTCCAAGGTTACAACTGAGGTTGGTCGTCCTGATCTGGAATAATGTAAGGATCTGGTCTTTTCAAAACATTTCACACACCTTTTAAGCACGGGGAACATAATATACAAAATCTCTAACAGAGGATGATTTAATCTTTTTCAACGAAATTTCAATGTAATTCTGTGCTGTAATCTCATCGAGAAATGATAGTTCGGGATGGTGCTGCTGTTGAACCAATATGTTGTTGAATACGCGCCTCACTACAACGATAGGTCAAGAATTTGCGTAAAATACATTTACGATCTTCAAACGCTATTTCGGTATTACTCTAGAATGTGAAATGAGAAATCGGTGGGTGAGTTATAGAATTTTCAGAGCTACAGTATAATAATATCACAAGGAAATTTTTTTTGAAAACTTTGTGTAAGTCTTATGGGGCCAAACTGCTGAGACCATCCGTCCCTAAGCTTACACACTACTTAATCTAACTTAAAGTAATTTACGCTAAGGACAACACACACAAACCCATGCCCGAGGGAGGCCTCGAACCTCCGACGGGGGGAGTCGCACGAACCGTGATAAGGCGCCCGAGACCGCATGGCTACCCCGTGTGGCTAATGTCACAAGGAGGGTCGTTTACGGCTTGGAGTTAAACCACAATAGACGAATACTTTCTCCCGGCTATTTTGCGCCACCCTGGTGCCTTCTTCAGGTCACTGCAATGTTTGACAGAGAACATTTGTGTGGACTGATGGAACACTGGCTGTGTAATCCCCGAGACAAAGAATCACGACATGAGTAGTGGGCACACAATTGTTACTGAGCGCACGAAAGACCTTTAGTCACACGAAGTAGGTAATCTAGCGTTGTTGCAGCTGATCCTTGGCTGTCGCGAGGGATGATAATGGTATAACAAGGTTCAGAGGCACAGTATCGAATTAATATGCATAGAAGGCGGCGAAATGAGGAGAAGAGCTCTGGCGCTGTAAGAGAGTCCGTAAACAGTGTTAAGAGGCAAGCTAATGGTGGAGTCTGTGGGCGCACGAGTAGGAATTAATTATGTAAAGCCGATAGCAGGGGCGCGACGCGAGGCGTCATTGGATTACGAATCCGACACGCCACATACGTTGTCAATTAACACGGTGCGTGTCGGCCCGCGGAACACGTTTTCTGTTTCACAGCCGGTCCCGGAGCCCACGACGCATTTGCATTCGACACCCACCAGCATCCCGTGCCACCAGCTCGCCCTGGCACTACAGGTGGACAGCTGAACAGCAGAGCACGCTGTTGCCTTGTCCCTTTCAGAGCATCCCATTGTCAATCTAGTTTATTGGCCCGTCTCTTAGATGAGGCTTACTTGTGCTTCCTGAAGTCACAGTCACTGTTGTAGACCGCTTAAAATCTCTGTAACTAAAAAGTTCATGCTACGTTTTTTTACAGTTGTCAGTTTTCCGACTGGTTTGAGCGATCCGTCACGATTTCCTCTCCTGCACCAATGTCTTCGTCTCTCGAGTAACATGTACATCCAAAATCTTGTTCCAACATTCATCAGGTGTGCATTAGAGATTAGAAACGGAGCGAGTACGAGTGTAATTTTGAGGATTGCTTGCCTTAGAAGTGAAGGCGCCACTGTTGCGCCAGTGCTGCATTGGCTTTCTTCCTTTCCCCTATAGTTCCGGGAGTGGCGCTGTAATTGTTTACTATTCGTCGACTCGTTTTCTCTTACTGAAGCATGTTACATTACAACAGCAAAATAGTGCACTTAACTTCCATTCAAAGTAACCGTTTGTCACGATCAAATGGCCTCCAACGACAATTAAATGACGCAGTGTATACGACTGGGAATGTGCTCTAGTGGAGGAAAAGTGATGCGTGTACAGAGCTAAGTGCAGACACCTCTGCATGAAGTCAGCATAAATGCTGGGAACCTGTGAAGTGTCTTATTGTAAACGATTACAAGTCGTCATTCTTCTGTACCAGCCTTGACTGTTGCTCATTCAGCTGCGTGTTAGATTCTAGCTGATATTCATCGAGTCAACTCAGCGGCTGTATGCCTCAGCGAGATTTACAGACCCTAGTGTTGCAGCGGGTTGCAGGCGAGCAGGTGTGACTGTTGCCCAGCATGGAATCGTCTCGGGCCAGATGCTAAACTGTCCTCGGTCCCACTCCCAGTTCTTTAATGTCCCTTGATGACCTATCTTAGATGTACCTTCTGTTGATAGTCGTATGGTCAGTTGATCTCCTCCGTACCCAACGTTGTTTTCAGTACTCGGAGGCACCTGAGTGATGAACATAAACGTGGGCTCCAAGAGTCCCTGTTGCTGGCTTCCACATTGAAGTTCAGAGCTGGTAACACCCTGCAATGTGGTGTAATCAGAAGGCAGTCAGTTTCTCGATCAGTAGGTGGTAGGCTGCGAGCAGCATGAAGTTTAGCAGGTGAAGGCCAGCATCTTGAATACATCTTTGACTAGTTCATAGACTGTGCTGGAGCATCTAGTACATAGATTCACTGCTGTATCATAGTCACGAAGTCTAGTGCTACTTTTGTGAATGCCATCGATCCAAATGATCATCTGATGACTAGAACTGGAGAGGTAGGATATTTAAAGGGAGCTGGCATGAGAGTATGATGCAAGACTGGGTTCATAATGATCACATGTGTTCTCCTTATTCTGCTGTATTCACTTAACAGGCTGTTAATAGCTGTGTTAGTTCCTTGCTATATGCTGCCGGCCGGTGTGGCCGAACGGTTCTAGGCGCTACAGTCTGGAACCGCGCGACCACTACGGTCTCAGGTTCGAATCCTGCCTCGGGCATGGATGTGAGTGTTGTCCTTAGGTTAGTTAGGTTTAAGTAGTTCTAAGTTCTAGGGGACCGATGACCTCAGAAGTTAAGTCCCATAGTGCTCAGAGCCATTTGAACCATTTGAACCTTGCTATGTGCTCTTGTGAAAAAGATACAGTTTCTTGAACATGTTTCAAGAGCTAACGAATATGCTTGTCTCACTTCCTTAGGTATTCTGTTGCAGTCTCCTTTCTGCTGAATGCGGGTCCTCACTGGACAGACGGTGCTGTAATATGTCGACCACTTGACCCACTTGTGGCGCACTGGCTCGCTTCCTGCTTCCTCCTCTGTCTTTGACATGAGTTGAGTTTGCTTGTGGCAGTGTGAGTGAGTTTTAATATAAATGTTCTAATTTCTGCTCCTTATATTCTGTGCTGCAACATATGGAAAAAGTCTGACGCTGTAATCTAGCCTTCACATGAAAAACATACAAAATTCGTTCAGTGCTCTATTCTTATTCATTCCATCTCCCCCGTGAAAAAACATACATGCTCTGTCAGATGTGTACGGGGTACAGCAATCCAGTGCTCCAGCTTCACCCAACACGGTGATATTGCAACAAAGTGTGTGAATGATATGGCTATATGCTGAAGACTACACATGCAGGGAAACGTAGGAAGATGTGTTTGCAGCACAGTAGTACTACTTCTAAGAGGCGAATGTTGCAGCATACTGTTATATGAACGATTCTGTCCCTAGTGTTTATTTTCATAGTTTTATTTTTCTGCCAAAGCAGTAACTTTACTACTTAATGAAATAAGTACATTAGATAGTGTTAATATGCTGAGCAGAATTACAGCAAGCTTTACATACAGGCATTTGATATTAAACTGTCATGTTTATAAATTTATGCCCCTATCGATTTTAGAATATATAATGTTCGTATCTTTGAAACTGTAGCTCATGATACAAACAGATGGAGTTATGTAGGTTGAAATCTGTTAAAATCAAACATCTGCGGTTCTTTGTTCATTTTATAATAGAAAAAAATGTTCGCACACATACGTTGAAACAAACACCGAATTAACTTTAGTGGCTTGTCTGTGCAATCGAGAATATTGCTTGTGGGTTAACATTTTATAAACGTCTCGTAAATATCTGGATTGGACCAACAGGTTTCTGGGCTGAGTGCTGTGCTGTATGTCTATCACTCAGTTTGAAAGTAATGAGATTCAAATGGTTCAAATGGCTATGAGCACTATAGGACTTAACAACTTAGAACTACGCAAACCTAAGTAACCTAAGGACTTCACACACATCCATGCCGGAGGCAGGATTCGAACCTGCTACCGTAGCAGTCGCGCGGTTCCGGACTGAAGCGCCTAGAACCGCTCGGCCACAACGGGCGGCGTAATGGGGTTCATCAGCAGCCAAATCGAGAAGGGTCTGACTAATTAACCGAACTCAGTCTTCAGACGTGCGAACTAATGATGAAATTTTTCAATTACTGAAACACAGTCAGTCATATCTGGTCACAAATCTTTGCCTTGAACTCTGGGAAATGTTACATGTTTTGCACTTCAAGCTGGCCTTTCCATAGGATTAATTTTTTTTTGATGTCGTCAATCTTGTCCGCCATGTCTGTTACCAAATGATTCTCCCCTTCCATTAAGAGCTGAAACATCCACTATTGTTTGTGAGAACTCAAGTGCGTCATGTCGTCTTTGTGGCGTGTTGTACTGAGGTTCCTAATGAGTGTTTTTCCGTTTCATAATAGTGCGATTGCTTTTTAAGGACTTTTGTATGGCCTTCAAACGACACGACAAGTAAACAGTTCCCAATCTACATTGAATGATATAGCTTCGACATTTTTCTTTCCTTAGGACAAGTGCGTATTCCAAACGCAGGACACTAACTTAACACAAGTAGCACTGCTGTCATACTGGTTGGGCAGTTTGAAAGACGACTGCGTTGCCCTAGCGGCGTCCGACCGCTGCATTCCTTTTCCACTTCCATCCCTCTCCAAAGGTTCACTCACCTCTGTACTCGGAGCCCTAGGCCGGATCGCTGTCTTAAGAGCAAAAATTGTGAGACATTATTTATTGAACAACTCTTGTGCAGTTGTTTACAGTCTACATTAATGTGATCACCACCTATGCTCGACTTCAACATGCAATAACCATTCAAAGGCAGCAGGTGGCAGACTTGCCGCAGAGTGAATATAAAGAGCGTCTGGGGAAAACGTAAAGCAGTGCAGTAGTTGTCGTAATGCGGAAGCCTCGTGATTTGTCTAACTTCCAAAAGGGCATGACCGTTGGCTTTCGAGCCAAGGGTGGAAGCATTTACGAAATGGCTAAGAATTTAAACTGTGTGCGTTCCACAGGTTAAAGTACACCGTGCAGCCCAAAATGGCTCTATCCGAAACCGGCGCCGATGCAACTGTGGTGCTCCATGGGCCATAGATGACGTGGTGAACGACAGCTGCAGAGATGTGATCGGGCGAATAGACGTGTAACTGTTGAACAACCGACCACCAAAATGAATCAAGGGGTCTACCAATAGTGTCTCCTCAATGACCGTTCAATGAACGTTGCTGCGTATGGTCCATTGGTTCATTCACCCATGCTGAATTGTTCATCGGCGACGGTGGCTGGGATTTGCACGCTACTGCTGCAGCTGGGAGGTGAAAATCTAGTAGTCAAGGGGGACTGGAATACGGTTGTAGGGGAAGGAGTAGAAGAAAGGGTTACAGGAGAATATGGTCTTGATATTAGTAATGAGAGAGGAGAAAGACGAATTGAGATCTGCAAGAAATTTTAGATAGTAATAGCGAATACTCTGTTCAAGAATCATAAAGGGAGGAGGTATACTTGGGAGATCAGGAAGATTTCAGTTAGATTACATCGTAGTTACGCACAGACTCCGATATCAGATATTGGATTACAATATTGGTGTGTATGGGGGCAGATATAGATTCAGATTACGATTCAGTAATGATGAAAAGTAGGCTAAAGCTTAACAGACTAGTCAGGGAGACTAGGAGTGAGATACAGAAGTACTAAGGAACGAAGAGATACGTTTGAAGTTGTCTGAGGCTATAGATACATCGACAATGAATAGCTCAATAGGCAATTCATGTGAAGAGGAATGAACATCTATAAAAAGACCAATCACAGAAGCTTGGTAGAAAAACGTAGGTACAAAGACGTTAACTGCGAAGAAATATTTCAGTTGACCAACGAAATAGAGAAGTACAAGAATGTTCTGGGAAATTCAGGAATACAGAAATACAAGTCACTTAGGAATGAAATAAATAGGAAGTGCAGGAGAGCTATGGCACAATGGTTACATAAAGGATGTGAAGAAATCAAGAAGGAAATGATTATTGGAAGGACTGACTCAGCGTATAGAAAAATCAAACAATCTTCGAAGAAATTAAAAGAAAGAGCGGTAACATTAATATTGCAATGGGAATTCCACTTTAAATCCAAAAGAGAGAGCGAATAGGTGGATAGAGTTCATTGACGGTCTCTATGGGGTGAAGGACTTACCTGACGAAGTGGTAGGGGAAGAAACAGGAATCGATAGGGAAGAGAAGGGGGATCCAGTATTAGAATCAGAATTTGAAAACAGAATTTTGAAGAGCACCGGGATAAGTTTACCGTACTCTCCTGGCCACCAAAATTCTCGAAATTAAACCCAATCGACAATGAGTGTGACCACGTCAATCTGGCTCTTCGAGCCGTGGATCCTCAACTGTGAAACGTAGTACAACTGGCCATTACACTGGTGTCGGCATGGATCCACATCTGTGTCGGTACCTTCTAGAACCTCATTGATTCTCATCCTGCACATCCGCACTGCGAAAGGTTGCCGTTTGTATGTCTAGTTCAACAATTTCTGCATATCCTGGTGTCGTGGCTTCCTTGTAGCTGTCTGATGGCATCATTGTAGTCCTCCTGAAGTGAAGAATTGCCATCTTTCATGTAGGTTATTGGTTGGCGATAGGTCTTTTCTTTAATCTTCTTGTATTTCAGCAAGTTTGCTTAAGGCAAACTGCCTCTTTTTGGAAAAAAGACGGAAGTGCTCTGTAGGACCTAATCAGAGTTTTCTCTGTTTACTTTTGTATTTCTTGTCGCACAACGAGATTTAAAGAGTGTGCAAAGCATAGGACACATAGAAGGTTCAAAAGCAGGGCAGCTGATTTCATGTTTGAAGCTCTGTCCATTATTATGGCACTGAGTTCAAATTGACATTACAGTATATTTAATGGTAATAGCCTCTACCCAGCTTGAAGCGTCTTTCTTCAGATTCGAAGCGCTCTGGGAAGTACGACTGCGAGTCTCTAATAAAAAAATTTCCGTGAGTGCACAGAAACTAATACTATTTGTAGTTGCCCAACTGTCCTTGCCTTTGCAGTGGTCCAATCATTTTTAATTTTATCAAACAACTGGACATTAGAAAGTTTGGCAACATTTTTGAATTTGTAAATTATAATTTGTGCAAAGCATAGTTATAATTTTTAAAATTATGCTGTACCTAGAGCTACAATTTTATTTAATCTGATTGGTTTTGTAACTTCTGGTTTGTTGCAAACGGAAATCGGTTGAGGTGAGGTCGTCTCAAAGGAAAATGAGTCAGGAATTGACAGCGAACTAAAAGACAGTGACATGCTGGAAACAAATTGAGACTCACTTTGATTTCCTGGAAAAATACTTCATCTAAAGTGCAAGCAGGCATCAGAGAGTACCATTCGTGAGAAACAATTTCTCAAACTTCCGCAGGAGAATCATCGACTGATTGGATTCCCGACCCACAGCATTCCATATCTAATATTTAGATACCTGAACTTTAGATGTCTCTTCAGGTTCGATGAGGAGACAGAGAAACAGGAAGTTAGCTGCTACCAGTAATGGCATTTCCCTTTCTTTTATCCGGTTTAGAATAATTATAAATATGTCACTTGAAGCTCTTGTAGGTGAAGGTGACATAGTTGACTTACATCCTGGAGCAATGAAAAATATGTTGCACATAAAAATTAACATACTTGCCATTAATGGGCACTGTTTAAATAGTAAAAACTTAAAATGAGAAAAAAATTTACACTCAGTGTACTCAATAATATATTCATATGTTAATATGCATGTAAAATTTAATGATATACATGCTATTGTTCTTATAATGAATAATATGCAAGGCGAGCACAATTTTAATGGAGACCACTAAGTCAATAAGCATCAGGTCAAATTGTCAGGTGAATTAGTGAATGAGTCAAAGCACTGGAAGCTACATGCGTAAGTTAGTCAGGAGTGTGGCAGTGCAGCAGTAAACGCTAACGAAGTGGACAGCAGTGAATCCTAGGAGAGTGCTGAGCACTGAGCGGCTGCTAGAAACTGAATCAGTGAGCCAGGAGTGCAAAGAATGAGGTGACTCCTGATTCAGGAGTGGCGAGTCAGCTCACTTCCACGTGTGCCTGAGAGCACTTCTGCCCTGCAGAGCGTCAGCGCTCGCTCGATGCATTAAATTGGCCAGTATGGCATCTCTCTGCAAGCTTGTTTTTTAAAACGAAGAGCAGGACTAAGAGGCAAGAAAGTTTATTCTGCCCTGTTACGGTGGTGACTGGTTAGTCACTGGTGTTTTCCTCAATCTCTTTGTACTTAAGCAATTCTGCATACGTCAAGCTGAGCTTTTGACTTCATCAAAAGTTTGAAGAACTGAATTTTCCTTGCTTCTTAATATTTCGAAGCCTGACAAAAGCTGCTCACAGGAGTAAGGTATATAAATGTAGATGTACACGTCATCTATAGCATATTTTTCTGCAGCATGGCACATGCCATCGCCTGTGGGCTGAGAATAGCACAGCAGCCAGTTTGTACTGTGGGCCTTCATTACCTGTTCACACAGAGGTTAGTTTAGTTTTATGGTATATGTCGTAGCAACTAATTCAGCATGTTGCACGGAACGCTGTTGCAACAGAACAGCCTGTTCTAGAACTTTCGTTCTGTTCACTGCCATCACTATAGAGACATTTAGGGTCCAGAGAGTTATTGCTCCTTTTTTCTGAGTTACTGATCACTCACTGCAACAAGGATCTAGCTCTTTGAACCAGTTCAGGAGCACATCACCCATCTCTACCACAATTACTGTACTGACAGTCTCTGGTGGCTCATTACAAGGTAATCGTTTGATTCATGGTAGCTTTTGATCAAAAATGGAACAGTATCCTTTTCTATTTCTTAGAAAATATCAGTAGTGATCCTATTAAGGAATTTTGCAGATGGGATTTTTAAGCTGATATTCTAGAAAAGGACACTCAGGCATACTCAGCAGCACATTACTATTACAGTGAGTGGTATGGGTAATTATTATTATGATGATTGTTGTCACTGTTGGTTTAGGGCTACCATCATGTGGCAATGCAGGAACCCATAAGACCCTTACCTCGTTTTGCGATACTGAAATATGCATCGAAGTTTTATAAAACTGAAAAATGGACGTGAAAATCATAACAAATGAGCAAGTAAGTGAAAAATTGTCGCCACAGCGTAATTACAATAATGATGCTTCATCTTTATGTAAGTATAGATATATTTTTGACAAATGCTGCCTTATCACTTATAATTGTTCCACTTGGATCTGTTTAGTCACCAATAAATAATTTTCTTTCTATTTTTACAGCGATCTCCAGCAATATAAACATGTATATGAATGTATAATCACCAGAGGATGGGCACAAACCCGAAACCGGTCATGTGAGGAATAAATAATCTTTTATTGTGACTAGTAGCGGACATTTTTCTACACCCTATAAAGGAACAGTCACGGAATTCAACAGCATCCACTATGGATAAAATTCACTTCACCCTTACCACCTTCTCACTGTATGTAGTTCCCATCTCCTGCTTTCAGAGTTGATAGTACTCTTTCGGCTGAATCATTTGAAGCCGCAGTTACTTAGAGGTATGCTGTACACAAGAACCATATTACCCCCCACAGCAGTCTCTCAGCTTTTTATTTCTACATTGGCATGATTCATGTTTTTGTCAAGATTTTGTAGTTCAATACAGTAACAGCACTACAAGGTACTCCTCACTTCTAATACTATGCTGATATACGTAGAACGCACATCTCTAGGTAACGCTGTAGTTCCTCAATGCACAGAATTTTAGGCACCATGTTTAATCATTTGATGAGAGAAACTACACCCAACAGTCGCATAAATGACTGATTTGCGCCATCCATCACTTACATAAACATTTCTCTCTTTGTCCATTGCTCAAATTTTTAAAATTTAACTGCAAGGTATTGTGCTTACTCATAGTCAAATAATATAACTCCGAACCTCACAGGCTCAATGTTCACTTGAGATCCTGACTCTCAGTCCTTCCTTTAATTGTTGAGAGAAAACCAAAATGATTCATCACGCTATTCAACTATCCAACACACTATGGTGTGGATGGCTTCCTCAACTGGGTAAGCGCGCCTGCATATGTGTGTGTGTGCGTTTTTTTTTCCATGAGGCCTTAAGTTCACAGCCCACGCAAATGGCTAATTATAGCTGACTGCTGCATTTGCTGAGTAATTCAAACGTTCACACACTATTGTCATTCCACTTGGCACATTGTACAGATGCGTCACTTTGACGGCTTGATGGCTCGCAACATTATATTTAATCTGAACCGGTTAACCATTTTCCAGATTTTAGTGTGAATAACTTGTAAAGTGACAAATAGTGGGATGCGTGTCCATTTGTAAGTGTGACTCCAGGGTAAAAGCAGTGTCTGCTTCCATCTCTTCTGCCAGCCAATCCACTGTCTACTGCACTGATATTCTGCACTTTTGGTTTTACTGTGCTTATCTTTGTATGCGTATTGCACTGAAAATATCTCGACAATACTGCAAAAATGGACTTTCTATGCTGTGTGTATCATCTGAAAAGAAGTTTATTACATTAATTCATGGCGCTTCCTACCTGCCGCAATGTCCACTTTTATTTAAATAATTAGAGAATACTCCAGTTATGTAACTAGTGCAGTGTTTTATTATTTAAAATATTATAGGCCCAATTGCGGACTTTAAAAAACATCGTTTGTGATGAATGAAATTAGTTCCTGCTTTACTCTTTGCCTTCAAGCTCGTACTCAGTTCTACTGGGATCTGTTTTACCGACAGTGTTTTTTTTTTTTTAAATTTGCTATCAGTTCGTGCCCTTTCAGCCATATCAGTAACGGAATGGCGCTACGACAGTGTACTTGTCCGTTACGTCGACACTAGTGGAAGGACAACACAACAACAAGTCCTCAAGAGAAGAGTGTATCCACCAAAGCTGGGAGTCGGACGCAGGCCCTTTCGGTTAGCATTACGCCGCGCTGACTCCGTGGCTACCGTGTCAAAACACAGTGGTTGTTGCACATTAAGAGTGATACAGAGCAATATTGGAAGGTTTAATGATGATTTATTGGCCGATATGCAGCTCGAGTATGAATTTGCCGGGTGCAAAGGAAGAGCGTACTGGGCTGTCACCTCAGTGAAGGAAGCCAAATAAACGCACTTTTGCACCATGCGCACCTATATGCCTAGGAGAAACTGGATCACTCCGTGTTTTGGTCGTTGAATATCACAAGTGTTTTCACTGTTGTGAAGGTATTTTCAAAGGAACAAAAGGTTTGGCTCTGAGCACTATGGGACTCAACTGCTGAGGTCATTAGTCCCCTAGAACTTAGAACTAGGTAAACCTAACTAACCTAAGGACATCACAAACATCCATGCCCGAGGCAGGATTCGAACCTGCGACAGTAGCGGTCTCGCGGTTCCAGACTGCAGTGCCTTTAACCGCGCGGTCACTTCGGCCGGCACAAAAGGTTTATAAAGTGTGTGTGTGTTCTGACATGCGCGAAGAAATGACTGTGTCCAATCGTAAGGACGGTATGGGTTTGACGTGGAATACTGTGACAGCAAAGGGGAAGTATCTCAAGTCATAAGAACGGTTCAGATATTTCGGTTTCCAGACCCATAGCCGTCAGCAGGAAGAATTTCCGATACATCGCTCATTGTCGAATGTCGTCCAATTGAGACCACAACCACAATATTTAATTGTAAGCACAGTGATAAAATATATATGTGGCCGGTTTCCTAGGATGATTCTGTCTGGGGGTGCGTAGCGTGCAGCCCCAGTGGCCTGTGACCGGAATGGTTCACGTTTCCGGCTAACAGTAGCAGCTGTCCGAATGGAGAGGCCTGCTGGGATGCAGGAGTGTAGCTGACTTAATCATGTCTTCCTCTAGACGGCCAATAGCGAACTAATACTTGGCATGTTTTGGACAGCTTTCGTGATCGTGCAGAAATTTGCGAAGATTCAATATGGACGAGTGTTCGTGCTGCACCATTATTCCCTCCAATGTAAACTGTCCGGTTGACTGCTTCTGCACATTTCACGCCTTTATTTAGCTGAGAGAACATTGATTGTGGTGTGCGCATCTAGCAGGTGAAAGACGGGTGGAAGACACGTTTGCTGGTTCTCTAGACATGAGAAACACCTTAGTTGATTTTTTAAATTATAAGGATGATATGAATCTGTTGTCACCGACATTTGTATTCATGAGTGGAAACATCAGTTACCTCTATTTTTTTCGTGTTTTCACTTAAAGGTCTTCGCAGACGGGATAAGTTTCTAGTTACTCAGTGGTTAACAGCACGCTGCACCTCGCTAAAGTTTCGGGTTTCTAGAGAATTAATTTCCAGTCTATATCTTCGGAATTATACTGTGCAAGTGATACTGGTATGCAAGGGATATTGCTAAATGGTTGATATCGCGTAAATAGTGTAATATTCTGCAAACCATGTGGTAATACATACGTTCTTGTAATCCCAGAGTGTAGAGTTTGGTGCAGAAAACAAGCAGGCAAGCAGGTAGGGGCCAGAAACAGTGAGCCTCTGTGCCGAGGGGATGTGACCCAGCCTTTGTACAACAGTTTTCGCGGTATATGTACGGGTGTCTGGTGGTCACTACCGTGTGTCCTGTCGTGAGGGAGTTGTAGACTCAGCACATCGATAGCCGTTAGGGGAATGAAAGATTTTTTTTTTACATGGAAAATTATGTGTGCTATAGATACTGAGATTCGTTCCAGAACCGCAACCGTCAAGAGGGTACATTTCCAATACATTGCTCTGTGTCGGACAGTGGCAGCAATTCTAATATTTAATTGTAACTACACTGATAAATATGTGCCTGATTCCCAATGTTCTTGTGAGTCTGGAGATGACCATAGAAAGCACAGCAGCAAGAAGTTTGCGGTCACAAACTGCATCTCAGTGGATGCCTTTGTTCCGAGCTGGGGCTTACCGTCCTTTGTACATCAGTTAAGAGAGTCCGAGAAAGCTTGTGGGTTATGACGATTTTGATCACATCCCCCCTGTATGGGTGAATAGTGAACTAATACAAAGTTTGTGTTGAGTCGCCTTCGGGACCACGTGTGTTGCGTGTATACTCTGCGGAAATTTGAGAAGATTCAATACAACGAGTGTTTGCGCTGCGAGTTATTTGGCGGGTAAATTCTGTAAGAGGCAATCAGAATACTGCATTCATTCACAAGACATCCTTTTATGCTGGAGCATACGATTGCGTTCCGGAGATGTTTGTTGGAAGCAGGACTTAACGATTTCCAGGAAGAGTAACACGTGATGGACGAGGTGCCACGTTAGGACCATCAGGAGGAATACATTCGGCGTTATTCTGGGCTTTTTTCGTAAACAGGTCCTGTTAGGACAAGAATTTCTGTGCAGGCAAATTGAGACATCACGAAATCTGCTACAAAACCGACCGTTAACTGTTTCAGCGGCACTTTACTGTTTCCGAGAGGTAGACCTGGCTCTTATTTATATAGACATGTGATGTCAGTATAACATTGAGATCCTTTTAGCTGCACCTGCATGGGTGAGCCGCTATGCAAAGTTCTCTCGCTGGACTGCAGGTGAAAATCCTAGGCGTCAGCAGCAGTGGTTAGATGAACATATGCACGTCCAGAGGGAGACTTGGCTCTTATTTACATAGACATGCGACGACAGTGTAACACTCGAAGAATTCTAACTGTATACCCGAAATCCGTCCCTAAATAAATTATATGCATTATTTCGACAGTTTATATTTCGTTAAGAGTGTCTGCAGTGTTGAGTGGTACTTAAGTAAATAAATTAGTGAAATCAAAGTGAACTAGAAATTAGAATATAAATGGAAAACTTGGTTTAGTTTAGAGAGTTACATACTGGCATTCAGCGTGCAGAACAGCAGAACAGAAGAGACAATGACCGTGAAGTCAGCGAGTTCCACATAAGCGGGCGCTGTCGATTCAGCCGTCAGGGCATCGCCCGACCGGCTCACGTGTTTCTCAGTTGTCGCATGTGAGCAAAGGCCCTCGCCTACATTCCAAGAGCCAATGACCGACGTCAAGAAGATTCTTCGAGAAGCTTTTCAACGTGACGGAAGAGGCAATGACCGGCTCACGTGTTTCTCAGTCGTCACATGCTTTCAGAGGCCCCCGCCTACATTCCAAGAGCCAATGACCGACGTTAAGAAGATTCTTCGAGAAGCTTTTCAACGTGACAGAAGAGGCAATGGCCGTGAAGTCGTTCACCTCCAGTGAACTGAAGTGAATAAATACGCGAGACGCGGTGGGCCCGACAGATGAAGACAGACGGAGACGAAGACGAGAGACGAAGGAAGAAAAGAAGAGTAGCAGTAGTTTTCAGTCAGTTTCGGTGCTGAAGACCGTCATGCAAGAAGAGACTACATCATGCACAGTCGCACCAAGTCCGCCGCTGTAATGGAATAGCAAGCAGCAGCCGCGGCGCCAGAAGACAGAAGTTAAAAGGTATTGGAAGTCTGATTTTTACGTACCCGGGTGACTCGCGAGGACGGGAAGGAGACGGCCTCACCTCAGCAGTCACCTGTGAGCTGGGATAAAGACCTGACAGCCGAAGACTGGCAAGCGGGAGTCCGTGGTTCGAGTTCGGGACACGGGCCTTGCCCCGCCGCGCCGCTCCGCTGGTCGACGCACAACACACGCGGCCGCTTAGAGAAGAGAAACACTGGGACGCCACACCCAAGGTATCATCCGATGCACGACTTCGCTCGCAATAGTTAAACTGGCCACCTCGCGCTGCGCGTCTCCGGTCAGCTGGGCGAGACGGCGACACGAGATACACACCGCTACGCGTAATCAGACGCCGCCGCCGCCGCCGCCGCCGCCGCCGCCACTGCCGCTGCCGCAGCAGAAGACTTCACAAACGACACAGCCGCCGCTCTCCGAACCAGAACATCCCGTAAGATACATTTGTATAAATCTTCAATAAAAGTTATCTTATGTAAAAATGATGTTTCATTCGACCTCATACCCGAGCCAACGAAGAACCCACCCTGCCCACATGTTGTTAAGAGAGAAAAGTTAATTTATTTAATATTTTCACCCTGACAGAATGCTTTAGAATGTTCATCCTGACAATTGACAGCATCCAAAGAGAAAACCCAGTTACATTGAGTGACAGAAGTGTCACATTTAGTAACACAACTGTTACATTTGATGTCAGAACCCGGTTTAGTTGTTACATTTGGTGTCAGAGAAAAAACCCTTGGCTCAATATGAGGTGTGAATGACAGTCACTAAAGGTCCACAGTTAGTATTTTTTAATGTGTGAAGGGATAGAGGTTTGCATATCAGTCGTAAATTTTCTTTATTTAGGAGTTTGTTCTCTCTCATAATTTTAAGAGTTTGTCGAAAATATTGAAACATCCTTTTCATTCAGTGTGGTAAGATTGTGTAACTAACAGTTTGTAAAATGATGACACGAAATCGTACAAAGTCAGAGTCAGCACCACAAGCGGTTTCTACTGAGGAAGCTATTCAGAGCTTAGTTAATCAAATAGCACAGCTTAAAAATGATAATAATGCATTATTTAAGCAGTGTGTGAGGTTAGGCAAACCAGTTCAATCCCTCCCACCCTAGATTCCTCAGCAGCAGCCTTAGTAACTCCTTTTTCAGGTAAACCTGGCGAGGACATAACAGCCTTTTTTGATGATTTAGTAGCAGCTGCAAAGTTAGGATCATGGTCAGATGAACAGCTCTTACAAATGACAAAGTTAAGATTGACAGGAGAGGCTAAAGCACACGTCTTATACCATGAAGAATTACGGAATGCTCCAACATTTGAGGAATTGAAGAAAGGATTGCTTAAACGTTTTCAAAAACAGAACAGCTGTAGATTTTATAGGGAAAAATTACACACTATCACTCAGAGGCAAACCGAGTCGTTAGAAAGCTTTGTAGATAGGATTAGAAAAGTTAATATAACACCTATCAGTTGACAACTAGTGATGAAGCAAATAAAGTTATTTTACAAGAGGCAGAAGATAGAGCTCTGGATACATTTTTACGTGGGTTACCTCCTGAAACGTCCCGTCGTGTCAGGGCAGAGTTTCCTAAAAATTTAGCAGAAGCTGTATCTGTGGCGACAGCTTTTGAAGAAATTGACATTTCCACCAGATACAAGGAGAAGCGAAATATATTTTCAGCAGGAGTACGATGTTTTAGGTGCGATCGACACGGACATATAGCAAAAAACTGCAGACAACCTCAATGCACTAATTGTCAAAGAATAGGTCACACATTCAAGGAATGCAGATCTAAGAAAGTTTTTGGAAATAGAAATCAGTTAAACTCAAACGGGATTGTCGGAGCCGCCGCCAGGCGTTCCCAATAAAATTTCATGCCATTAAGGCGAATGTGAAGGCGGAATCCTGGTTATCTGCTACCATACAGGATAAACAGGCAAGGATACTGGTGGATATAGGCGCAAACGTATCAATAGTAAGTAATGAATGTATTGGAGAAAAGAAATATGACCCACCAAGGTATAGATTGAATGGAGTAGGAGGAGGTGCAGTTAAGTCATTAGGATGTACATCATTGATTTTCTATATTCACGGTGTACAATTTCAGGAAGATGTAGAAGTGGTAACAAAGGTAACTGACGGGTACGACGCGATCCTAGGGTTGGATTTCCTGAATAAACATCACGCTAAAATCGACCTCAGACAGCAAACTGTAGAACTTAGCGGAATAGTGTTTCAGCTAGGCGACACCGCTGCAAAGGGCCCTCTGCCGCAAGATTTCCCTAACCGGAAGGCGAAATCAACTATACTGCGTGCAACGTCCTTGAAGGTTGATTCGCGGGATCAGATACCATCTGGTTCAGGAAAACTTTTCTGGATGACCGTTGACCACGAAGTACCTACAGATACAGTGTGTCTAATAGAGCCTTTAGAGGAAAATGAGGAATTAGATGCATCACATTGTTTTGTACGTAGGAGTGTTGTACGGGTTCAAGACGTTGAGGGAGAAAGAAAAGTACCGGTACATATTGACAATTTCGGAGTGGAGGACAAAGAGTTGCATAAGGGAATATTAGTGGCTACAGTCAGTACTTTTGAAGAAGAAGGTTTCATTTGGTCAGATATTAATGATGGTCAGAAACCAGACGCCTATAAAACCGCATTGCGCCAGAAGATTGAGCATTTGAAAGGAAAGGATAGAGACACGATAGAAGCAGTTTTAGTTGAGTTCCAAGATTTATTTAATGCAGAAGGTCCATTGCCAGCAACAGACATCACACAGCATAGGATCCCAACAGGAAATAGCCCCCCAGTTTATAGGAAGCCTTATAGAGTTCCGCATCACTTACAGCCAGTACTGGATGAATTTTTGGAACAGCATCTAAAAGATGGAATTATAGAATATTCTGATTCGCCTTATAATTCAAATATTGTAATTATTCCAAAGAAGTCTCCCAACGGTACGAAACGATATAGATTCTGTTGTGACTACAGACACCTTAACAAACAAACTATCTCAGATGTTTATCCTCTTCCAAACATTACAGATATCATTGACAGTTTGGGTAACAGTAAATACTTTTCAACAATCGATTTACGTAGCGGATATCATCAGTTGGAAGTTGCACCTGAAGATAGGCATAAAACAGCATTTTCTACCCCTGGAGGCCACTGGCAATTTAAAAGAATGCCTTTCGGTTTGAAAAATGCACCAGCAACTTTTCAAAGACTACTCGATGGAGTATTGCGAGGACTCAAAACTCAGCAATGTTGTGTATATCTAGACGATATTATTGTATTCTCCAGAGACATTAATGAACATGCTGTGCGTCTGCGTAATGTTTTTCAGAGACTTAGAAAAGCTAAATTAACATTAAATATGGAAAAATGTAGTTTTGCATTGACAGAGGTTACATACCTAGGGCATGTCATTAGTGAAAAAGGAATTAAAACAGATCCTCGATTAATTTCGGCAGTTAAGGACTTCCCAACACCACAACGCGTTAAGGAAGTACAAAGTTTCATTGGTCTCGCATCGTATTACCGAAAATATGTTCAAAATTTTGCTGAAATTGCCCGACAACCCAATTATTGAAAAAGGGTGCAAAATTTCATTGGTCTGAAGATTGTGAATCTGCATTTCAAACCCTTAAAGATAAGTTAACACACAGTCCAGTATTAGCCTACCCAGATTATAATAAAGACTTATTTTATCCTGTGACGCAAGTGGTCATTCAGTAGTAGTTGTTTTGAGTCAGAATATTAATGGCGCAGAACACCCCATAGCCTATGCTTCGAGACAACTAACAACGGCAGAAAGAAATTATTCCACAACGGAGAAAGAATTGTTAAGTGTTATTTATGGTATCAAATACTTTAAATGCTACTTGTATGGTAGGAAATTCAAGGTCATTACAGACCACGCAGCTTTAAAATGGTTGCTTGGATTAAAGAATCCATCTAGTCGTCTTACCCGTTGGGCTCTATGTCTTTCCGAAATGGATTTCGAAGTTATCCATAAACCAGGCAAAAAACACACGAATGCAGATTGCCTAAGTCGGAAAATAGCACTTTTGGAAGCAACAGGCCGAGATACTGAGGACTGGAGAAAGGCACAAGATGAGGATACAGAATGTAAAAAATACGCAGCTCAAAAACAATTTTGCTTTGAAGATGGTGTATTATGCCGTAAAACAAAACTTGGACCGCGAATTGTTGTTCCCCAACACCTTAGACAAGAAATAATGGCAGAGGCCCACGATCATATCCTTGCAGGACACGGTGGACAGCGGACAACCGAAAGACGAGTAGCAGAGCGATTTTGGTGGCAAACCAGAAAGCAGGATGTTGCGCAGTACGTTCGTAATTGCATTGCGTGCGCACAACGAGCTGAACTTTCTCGTTCAAAAATACCCTTACAGAGGCTCCCCGAGGCTTCATGTCCATTTCAAATCTGCGGAGTGGATCTCTACGGGCCATTTCATAAAACACCTGCTGGTAATAAGTACGTTCTTACAATTATCGATCACTTTTCACGCTATCTAGCTATGGTGAGTCTCCCAGATCAGCAAGCAAATACAGTTGCCCAAGCTTTAGTTAACAACTGGATACTTAAATTTGGCGTACCTGAAGCTATTATCACAGATCAGGGATCTAATTTTATGTCTGAATTAATGAAACAGCTATGCCACTTATTAAAAATACGCAAATTACGCACAACTCCGTTACACCCTCAGTGCAACGGGCGCACAGAAAGAGTTCATCGGACAATTGGCAAGATGCTTAGTTATTATATTAACGAACAACATTTTAATTGGGATACGTATTTACCAATAATCGTGTCGGTATACAACGCCAAAACGCATGAAGCAACTGGCATGTCACCTTATGAAGTGGTCTATGGAAAAAAAAATGCCGTCCCCTTTTGATGTAATCAGGCAGAAAAACGGAAAAGTCGGAGAAACAGTAAGAGATTTCAGCCGAATGATGAAGGATGTATGGAAAAAGGTTCAAAAATTTAATACAAAGGCTTTGGAACGACAGGAAAGATTAGGTAATACCCAAGCTAAATATCCAAATTACAAAATCGGTCAGTGGGTTATGCTTTCAACTCCTTACATAGCGAAAGGAAAAACGAAGAAATTTGTAACAAACTACAGAGGTCCTTATCAAATTATTGAGATCACGTCACCAGTCAACGTTAAATTGCAACTGCCCACCCGAACTACCATTGTCCATGCAAGTCGTTTAAAACCTTTTAAGGGCGCTCCAGATGTAATTCCTTCAACAATAGTGTCTGCTTTTCCGAAGGGTGGAGGAAGTTCCCGAAAAGGAAAAAGAGTGGCCACGCCGGCACAACATACAGACATGGCACCATACAATCTTCGACCAAGAGTGCGAATGTCCTAGTTGAATCTTAGTAGACTGTGGATAATATACAAATGTAAATAATTAATAAATGATAATGGTTTATTTTTTAAGAAAAAAAAGTTGAACGTAGAAACATGTAGATCTTGTAGTTAACAATGTATTCCTTCTGTTCTTTGTTTTTGTTTTTACTAGGTTGGTAGGTTCATAACCATGTTGTTTGCTTTTTTCAGAAAACGCCAGGCAAGCATTTCCTACATAAAACCTATCCTACCTCCATTACTCCCTTGACAGTTCGCTTCTGAAGTCATTAGATATGTTCATAAACTCGCAGCAAGGCAAAATTGATGCCAATGTTATGATGCAACATGTCTTACAATTAAAAGGTGAACAAAACTAAAATTATAATGCTAGAAACGGGTATATCTGGAACCTTTGTGTTGGTGTTTCTGCTTTGTACAGTTTTCTTTTATTTAAGACGAAAAAATAAGCCAAATAATAATATACCACTTCATCAAATCCCTGTTAACTGGATACCACACTCTTAACTGGTGTACTTCAGCAGTTACTTTTGAGCATTAGTGTATTAATTTTGTTTATTGTACTTCATTCTTTATTAAAGTCTCTTGTTAACATAAACAATACTGTAGAATATATATTCTTGCATTAGTATAGGGTAGATTAAACGGTTGTTGCTCTGAAATTTTCTAAGTGCAAAATCTATTTTTTGTTTATTCTTGGTCATCAAGATTTGTACACTTATTACAACCATTTATGTAAGAACTATGTGATTCATGACCGTACAGTGCTTTTGTAAAGTGATAAAGTATTTTCCACATACTTAATGTGAAATGTGTGTAATCTTCTAAGTCGAGAGTTTTCAGTGCTTGTGCTTTTTCTGTGTGAAGAGTGGAGGAATGTTGAGTGGTAAATTCGAGGGCGAATTTCTCCGAAGGGTGGAGGAATGTTGAGTGGTACTTAAGTAAATAAATTAGTGAAATCAAAGTGAACTAGAAATTAGAATATAAATGGAAAACTTGGTTTAGTTTAGAGAGTTACATACTGGCATTCAGCGTGCAGAACAGCAGAACAGAAGAGACAATGACCGTGAAGTCAGCGAGTTCCACATAAGCGGGCGCTGTCGATTCAGCCGTCAGGGCATCGCCCGACCGGCTCACGTGTTTCTCAGTTGTCGCATGTGAGCAAAGGCCCTCGCCTACATTCCAAGAGCCAATGACCGACGTCAAGAAGATTCTTCGAGAAGCTTTTCAACGTGACGGAAGAGGCAATGACCGGCTCACGTGTTTCTCAGTCGTCACATGCTTTCAGAGGCCCCCGCCTACATTCCAAGAGCCAATGACCGACGTTAAGAAGATTCTTCGAGAAGCTTTTCAACGTGACAGAAGAGGCAATGGCCGTGAAGTCGTTCACCTCCAGTGAACTGAAGTGAATAAATACGCGAGACGCGGTGGGCCCGACAGATGAAGACAGACGGAGACGAAGACGAGAGACGAAGGAAGAAAAGAAGAGTAGCAGTAGTTTTCAGTCAGTTTCGGTGCTGAAGACCGTCATGCAAGAAGAGACTACATCATGCACAGTCGCACCAAGTCCGCCGCTGTAATGGAATAGCAAGCAGCAGCCGCGGCGCCAGAAGACAGAAGTTAAAAGGTATTGGAAGTCTGATTTTTACGTACCCGGGTGACTCGCGAGGACGGGAAGGAGACGGCCTCACCTCAGCAGTCACCTGTGAGCTGGGATAAAGACCTGACAGCCGAAGACTGGCAAGCGGGAGTCCGTGGTTCGAGTTCGGGACACGGGCCTTGCCCCGCCGCGCCGCTCCGCTGGTCGACGCACAACACACGCGGCCGCTTAGAGAAGAGAAACACTGGGACGCCACACCCAAGGTATCATCCGATGCACGACTTCGCTCGCAATAGTTAAACTGGCCACCTCGCGCTGCGCGTCTCCGGTCAGCTGGGCGAGACGGCGACACGAGATACACACCGCTACGCGTAATCAGACGCCGCCGCCGCCGCCGCCGCCGCCGCCGCCACTGCCGCTGCCGCAGCAGAAGACTTCACAAACGACACAGCCGCCGCTCTCCGAACCAGAACATCCCGTAAGATACATTTGTATAAATCTTCAATAAAAGTTATCTTATGTAAAAATGATGTTTCATTCGACCTCATACCCGAGCCAACGAAGAACCCACCCTGCCCACATGTTGTTAAGAGAGAAAAGTTAATTTATTTAATATTTTCACCCTGACAGAATGCTTTAGAATGTTCATCCTGACAATTGACAGCATCCAAAGAGAAAACCCAGTTACATTGAGTGACAGAAGTGTCACATTTAGTAACACAACTGTTACATTTGATGTCAGAACCCGGTTTAGTTGTTACATTTGGTGTCAGAGAAAAAACCCTTGGCTCAATATGAGGTGTGAATGACAGTCACTAAAGGTCCACAGTTAGTATTTTTTAATGTGTGAAGGGATAGAGGTTTGCATATCAGTCGTAAATTTTCTTTATTTAGGAGTTTGTTCTCTCTCATAATTTTAAGAGTTTGTCGAAAATATTGAAACATCCTTTTCATTCAGTGTGGTAAGATTGTGTAACTAACAGTTTGTAAAATGATGACACGAAATCGTACAAAGTCAGAGTCAGCACCACAAGCGGTTTCTACTGAGGAAGCTATTCAGAGCTTAGTTAATCAAATAGCACAGCTTAAAAATGATAATAATGCATTATTTAAGCAGTGTGTGAGGTTAGGCAAACCAGTTCAATCCCTCCCACCCTAGATTCCTCAGCAGCAGCCTTAGTAACTCCTTTTTCAGGTAAACCTGGCGAGGACATAACAGCCTTTTTTGATGATTTAGTAGCAGCTGCAAAGTTAGGATCATGGTCAGATGAACAGCTCTTACAAATGACAAAGTTAAGATTGACAGGAGAGGCTAAAGCACACGTCTTATACCATGAAGAATTACGGAATGCTCCAACATTTGAGGAATTGAAGAAAGGATTGCTTAAACGTTTTCAAAAACAGAACAGCTGTAGATTTTATAGGGAAAAATTACACACTATCACTCAGAGGCAAACCGAGTCGTTAGAAAGCTTTGTAGATAGGATTAGAAAAGTTAATATAACACCTATCAGTTGACAACTAGTGATGAAGCAAATAAAGTTATTTTACAAGAGGCAGAAGATAGAGCTCTGGATACATTTTTACGTGGGTTACCTCCTGAAACGTCCCGTCGTGTCAGGGCAGAGTTTCCTAAAAATTTAGCAGAAGCTGTATCTGTGGCGACAGCTTTTGAAGAAATTGACATTTCCACCAGATACAAGGAGAAGCGAAATATATTTTCAGCAGGAGTACGATGTTTTAGGTGCGATCGACACGGACATATAGCAAAAAACTGCAGACAACCTCAATGCACTAATTGTCAAAGAATAGGTCACACATTCAAGGAATGCAGATCTAAGAAAGTTTTTGGAAATAGAAATCAGTTAAACTCAAACGGGATTGTCGGAGCCGCCGCCAGGCGTTCCCAATAAAATTTCATGCCATTAAGGCGAATGTGAAGGCGGAATCCTGGTTATCTGCTACCATACAGGATAAACAGGCAAGGATACTGGTGGATATAGGCGCAAACGTATCAATAGTAAGTAATGAATGTATTGGAGAAAAGAAATATGACCCACCAAGGTATAGATTGAATGGAGTAGGAGGAGGTGCAGTTAAGTCATTAGGATGTACATCATTGATTTTCTATATTCACGGTGTACAATTTCAGGAAGATGTAGAAGTGGTAACAAAGGTAACTGACGGGTACGACGCGATCCTAGGGTTGGATTTCCTGAATAAACATCACGCTAAAATCGACCTCAGACAGCAAACTGTAGAACTTAGCGGAATAGTGTTTCAGCTAGGCGACACCGCTGCAAAGGGCCCTCTGCCGCAAGATTTCCCTAACCGGAAGGCGAAATCAACTATACTGCGTGCAACGTCCTTGAAGGTTGATTCGCGGGATCAGATACCATCTGGTTCAGGAAAACTTTTCTGGATGACCGTTGACCACGAAGTACCTACAGATACAGTGTGTCTAATAGAGCCTTTAGAGGAAAATGAGGAATTAGATGCATCACATTGTTTTGTACGTAGGAGTGTTGTACGGGTTCAAGACGTTGAGGGAGAAAGAAAAGTACCGGTACATATTGACAATTTCGGAGTGGAGGACAAAGAGTTGCATAAGGGAATATTAGTGGCTACAGTCAGTACTTTTGAAGAAGAAGGTTTCATTTGGTCAGATATTAATGATGGTCAGAAACCAGACGCCTATAAAACCGCATTGCGCCAGAAGATTGAGCATTTGAAAGGAAAGGATAGAGACACGATAGAAGCAGTTTTAGTTGAGTTCCAAGATTTATTTAATGCAGAAGGTCCATTGCCAGCAACAGACATCACACAGCATAGGATCCCAACAGGAAATAGCCCCCCAGTTTATAGGAAGCCTTATAGAGTTCCGCATCACTTACAGCCAGTACTGGATGAATTTTTGGAACAGCATCTAAAAGATGGAATTATAGAATATTCTGATTCGCCTTATAATTCAAATATTGTAATTATTCCAAAGAAGTCTCCCAACGGTACGAAACGATATAGATTCTGTTGTGACTACAGACACCTTAACAAACAAACTATCTCAGATGTTTATCCTCTTCCAAACATTACAGATATCATTGACAGTTTGGGTAACAGTAAATACTTTTCAACAATCGATTTACGTAGCGGATATCATCAGTTGGAAGTTGCACCTGAAGATAGGCATAAAACAGCATTTTCTACCCCTGGAGGCCACTGGCAATTTAAAAGAATGCCTTTCGGTTTGAAAAATGCACCAGCAACTTTTCAAAGACTACTCGATGGAGTATTGCGAGGACTCAAAACTCAGCAATGTTGTGTATATCTAGACGATATTATTGTATTCTCCAGAGACATTAATGAACATGCTGTGCGTCTGCGTAATGTTTTTCAGAGACTTAGAAAAGCTAAATTAACATTAAATATGGAAAAATGTAGTTTTGCATTGACAGAGGTTACATACCTAGGGCATGTCATTAGTGAAAAAGGAATTAAAACAGATCCTCGATTAATTTCGGCAGTTAAGGACTTCCCAACACCACAACGCGTTAAGGAAGTACAAAGTTTCATTGGTCTCGCATCGTATTACCGAAAATATGTTCAAAATTTTGCTGAAATTGCCCGACAACCCAATTATTGAAAAAGGGTGCAAAATTTCATTGGTCTGAAGATTGTGAATCTGCATTTCAAACCCTTAAAGATAAGTTAACACACAGTCCAGTATTAGCCTACCCAGATTATAATAAAGACTTATTTTATCCTGTGACGCAAGTGGTCATTCAGTAGTAGTTGTTTTGAGTCAGAATATTAATGGCGCAGAACACCCCATAGCCTATGCTTCGAGACAACTAACAACGGCAGAAAGAAATTATTCCACAACGGAGAAAGAATTGTTAAGTGTTATTTATGGTATCAAATACTTTAAATGCTACTTGTATGGTAGGAAATTCAAGGTCATTACAGACCACGCAGCTTTAAAATGGTTGCTTGGATTAAAGAATCCATCTAGTCGTCTTACCCGTTGGGCTCTATGTCTTTCCGAAATGGATTTCGAAGTTATCCATAAACCAGGCAAAAAACACACGAATGCAGATTGCCTAAGTCGGAAAATAGCACTTTTGGAAGCAACAGGCCGAGATACTGAGGACTGGAGAAAGGCACAAGATGAGGATACAGAATGTAAAAAATACGCAGCTCAAAAACAATTTTGCTTTGAAGATGGTGTATTATGCCGTAAAACAAAACTTGGACCGCGAATTGTTGTTCCCCAACACCTTAGACAAGAAATAATGGCAGAGGCCCACGATCATATCCTTGCAGGACACGGTGGACAGCGGACAACCGAAAGACGAGTAGCAGAGCGATTTTGGTGGCAAACCAGAAAGCAGGATGTTGCGCAGTACGTTCGTAATTGCATTGCGTGCGCACAACGAGCTGAACTTTCTCGTTCAAAAATACCCTTACAGAGGCTCCCCGAGGCTTCATGTCCATTTCAAATCTGCGGAGTGGATCTCTACGGGCCATTTCATAAAACACCTGCTGGTAATAAGTACGTTCTTACAATTATCGATCACTTTTCACGCTATCTAGCTATGGTGAGTCTCCCAGATCAGCAAGCAAATACAGTTGCCCAAGCTTTAGTTAACAACTGGATACTTAAATTTGGCGTACCTGAAGCTATTATCACAGATCAGGGATCTAATTTTATGTCTGAATTAATGAAACAGCTATGCCACTTATTAAAAATACGCAAATTACGCACAACTCCGTTACACCCTCAGTGCAACGGGCGCACAGAAAGAGTTCATCGGACAATTGGCAAGATGCTTAGTTATTATATTAACGAACAACATTTTAATTGGGATACGTATTTACCAATAATCGTGTCGGTATACAACGCCAAAACGCATGAAGCAACTGGCATGTCACCTTATGAAGTGGTCTATGGAAAAAAAAATGCCGTCCCCTTTTGATGTAATCAGGCAGAAAAACGGAAAAGTCGGAGAAACAGTAAGAGATTTCAGTCGAATGATGAAGGATGTATGGAAAAAGGTTCAAAAATTTAATACAAAGGCTTTGGAACGACAGGAAAGATTAGGTAATACCCAAGCTAAATATCCAAATTACAAAATCGGTCAGTGGGTTATGCTTTCAACTCCTTACATAGCGAAAGGAAAAACGAAGAAATTTGTAACAAACTACAGAGGTCCTTATCAAATTATTGAGATCACGTCACCAGTCAACGTTAAATTGCAACTGCCCACCCGAACTACCATTGTCCATGCAAGTCGTTTAAAACCTTTTAAGGGCGCTCCAGATGTAATTCCTTCAACAATAGTGTCTGCTTTTCCGAAGGGTGGAGGAAGTTCCCGAAAAGGAAAAAGAGTGGCCACGCCGGCACAACATACAGACATGGCACCATACAATCTTCGACCAAGAGTGCGAATGTCCTAGTTGAATCTTAGTAGACTGTGGATAATATACAAATGTAAATAATTAATAAATGATAATGGTTTATTTTTTAAGAAAAAAAAGTTGAACGTAGAAACATGTAGATCTTGTAGTTAACAATGTATTCCTTCTGTTCTTTGTTTTTGTTTTTACTAGGTTGGTAGGTTCATAACCATGTTGTTTGCTTTTTTCAGAAAACGCCAGGCAAGCATTTCCTACATAAAACCTATCCTACCTCCATTACTCCCTTGACAGTTCGCTTCTGAAGTCATTAGATATGTTCATAAACTCGCAGCAAGGCAAAATTGATGCCAATGTTATGATGCAACATGTCTTACAATTAAAAGGTGAACAAAACTAAAATTATAATGCTAGAAACGGGTATATCTGGAACCTTTGTGTTGGTGTTTCTGCTTTGTACAGTTTTCTTTTATTTAAGACGAAAAAATAAGCCAAATAATAATATACCACTTCATCAAATCCCTGTTAACTGGATACCACACTCTTAACTGGTGTACTTCAGCAGTTACTTTTGAGCATTAGTGTATTAATTTTGTTTATTGTACTTCATTCTTTATTAAAGTCTCTTGTTAACATAAACAATACTGTAGAATATATATTCTTGCATTAGTATAGGGTAGATTAAACGGTTGTTGCTCTGAAATTTTCTAAGTGCAAAATCTATTTTTTGTTTATTCTTGGTCATCAAGATTTGTACACTTATTACAACCATTTATGTAAGAACTATGTGATTCATGACCGTACAGTGCTTTTGTAAAGTGATAAAGTATTTTCCACATACTTAATGTGAAATGTGTGTAATCTTCTAAGTCGAGAGTTTTCAGTGCTTGTGCTTTTTCTGTGTGAAGAGTGGAGGAATGTTGAGTGGTAAATTCGAGGGCGAATTTCTCCGAAGGGTGGAGGAATGTTGAGTGGTACTTAAGTAAATAAATTAGTGAAATCAAAGTGAACTAGAAATTAGAATATAAATGGAAAACTTGGTTTAGTTTAGAGAGTTACATACTGGCATTCAGCGTGCAGAACAGCAGAACAGAAGAGACAATGACCGTGAAGTCAGCGAGTTCCACATAAGCGGGCGCTGTCGATTCAGCCGTCAGGGCATCGCCCGACCGGCTCACGTGTTTCTCAGTTGTCGCATGTGAGCAAAGGCCCTCGCCTACATTCCAAGAGCCAATGACCGACGTCAAGAAGATTCTTCGAGAAGCTTTTCAACGTGACGGAAGAGGCAATGACCGGCTCACGTGTTTCTCAGTCGTCACATGCTTTCAGAGGCCCCCGCCTACATTCCAAGAGCCAATGACCGACGTTAAGAAGATTCTTCGAGAAGCTTTTCAACGTGACAGAAGAGGCAATGGCCGTGAAGTCGTTCACCTCCAGTGAACTGAAGTGAATAAATACGCGAGACGCGGTGGGCCCGACAGATGAAGACAGACGGAGACGAAGACGAGAGACGAAGGAAGAAAAGAAGAGTAGCAGTAGTTTTCAGTCAGTTTCGGTGCTGAAGACCGTCATGCAAGAAGAGACTACATCATGCACAGTCGCACCAAGTCCGCCGCTGTAATGGAATAGCAAGCAGCAGCCGCGGCGCCAGAAGACAGAAGTTAAAAGGTATTGGAAGTCTGATTTTTACGTACCCGGGTGACTCGCGAGGACGGGAAGGAGACGGCCTCACCTCAGCAGTCACCTGTGAGCTGGGATAAAGACCTGACAGCCGAAGACTGGCAAGCGGGAGTCCGTGGTTCGAGTTCGGGACACGGGCCTTGCCCCGCCGCGCCGCTCCGCTGGTCGACGCACAACACACGCGGCCGCTTAGAGAAGAGAAACACTGGGACGCCACACCCAAGGTATCATCCGATGCACGACTTCGCTCGCAATAGTTAAACTGGCCACCTCGCGCTGCGCGTCTCCGGTCAGCTGGGCGAGACGGCGACACGAGATACACACCGCTACGCGTAATCAGACGCCGCCGCCGCCGCCGCCGCCGCCGCCGCCACTGCCGCTGCCGCAGCAGAAGACTTCACAAACGACACAGCCGCCGCTCTCCGAACCAGAACATCCCGTAAGATACATTTGTATAAATCTTCAATAAAAGTTATCTTATGTAAAAATGATGTTTCATTCGACCTCATACCCGAGCCAACGAAGAACCCACCCTGCCCACATGTTGTTAAGAGAGAAAAGTTAATTTATTTAATATTTTCACCCTGACAGAATGCTTTAGAATGTTTATCCTGACAATTGACAGCATCCAAAGAGAAAACCCAGTTACATTGAGTGACAGAAGTGTCACATTTAGTAACACAACTATTACATTTGGGTGTCAGAAGCCGTTTTGGTTGTTACAGCAGAGCGTTCTACATGCATTATTTTGACAATTTACGAGTTGTTTTCGTGTCTGTACATCAGTGTACTGTATTATTTCGGTGATTTACGAGTAGTTTACAGGTCTGTAGACTATTTACTGTGACCCCAAGCACGTCAGGGCAAGTGTTTTGTATCAGTGTACTAAATAAACTATGTGAAATCCGTCCCTAAATAAATTATCCCAAAATAAATATGTACACTCCCTCCTATCTCCAGCAGCCCAGCACAGGGTGAGTCCTTTTCCTTTCATTTTTCCCCAGATCGCCCTGGGACGATAGCGCTATCTGGTGGCAGTACTGTGTATTAGGTCAGTTGGACTCCAAACCTCATGGTTAACACATTGGATGGAGCTACTGCCTATGACAGCTCAAATTGTTTAAATAAAGACTGGCTGCAAAATAAAGACTTATGTCCATTCTATCCAACAGCCCAGCACAGTTCCAAGGAAGAGGTGGCGGTCATACGACTTAGGTTAGTGGAGGTAGCCCAGGTGCCCTTTTTTCCCACCAAAATTTGAACTTCCCACCATGACGTCATTGCGATGTTACCATGTCTATCGCCGCCATTTTGGACTGCCATCTTGAATATATTAAGCAACAATGCAGAATGGGGCCATAACGTTCTTGTCCTACTACTAGGGTGATTTTTCGATCTGTACAGGAACGTCACCAAATGATTTATGCTCTAGTTTCTTAATCCACCAACATAGTCAGTAATTAATGTCGATATGTTTTTTTTATGGGAATGCTCCATGAGAACCAATGTGGCTGGACAGGCAATCATGTGTCGACACTGAGACAACCAGCTGTGTGCAAGACTTACTGGTTCACATTGAGAGTATGCGACAGATACATAAGGATGATGAAACAAGATTTACTGGCTCACGTTAACAGTACAAAGTGGATACATATTATGGATGTGGGAACAATCAGTCCTTTGAGGGACTTTCTGATTAATTTTGATAGTATACGATGGATGCATTTGGTTGTTGGAGCAAGCATCATGAGGGAGACTTGCTGATTGATGTTGACAATATGTGGTGGATATAGATTGGTGATGGAGCAAATAGTTGTGAAGGAAACTTGTGCTTTCTTGTTGAGAACACGTGAATGATACATGCAGATGTTGTAACAGTCCGTCATGTGGGAGACTTTCTCGTCGATGTTGACAGAATGCAGTGGATACATACAACATTCGACAACAAAGGCTTTCCCGGCGCAATAATTGATAATATTCTTCTCAGGTGTGCAGCCGGATCATAACGTCATCTTCACACAATATTTTAGCGGTCCACCTGGCCGCCATCTTCAGGTGAGTGTGCCGGTACAAGATCTCGTCAGCGAGATCGTCTACCAGCACTCTCACCTGAAGATGGCGGCCAGGTGTACCGCTGAAATATTGTGTCAAGATGACGTTATGATCCGGGTGCACACCTGAGAAGAATACTATCACATTCAACAGCACTGGACAAGATGTGCAGCCACATAAATGCGAAGGAAGTATGCACTTCCAGAGATATACATATGATCAAGAGTATCTGGACACTTATCGGTGGACGTTAGTGAGGGCTGTGTCCAACCTTTCACTTTTTGATGGCTTGAACTCTGCTGGAGACACTTTCAACAAGGTGTCTGAATGTATGTGGAGGAATGGCAGCCCATTACTCCTCAAGAGTCAAAACCAGAGAAGGAAGGGGTGATGGACTTGGGATCTGGAGTTAAGCTGACGTTATGACTTATCCCAGAGGTGTTCCACTAAATGCAGGTCGAGACTTTTGGCAGGTCAGTGAATTTCAGGAATGTTACTGCTCTCATACCATTGCCTCACGTACGATGCTTTATGACAGTGTACCTTGTCTTGCTGATGCAAACAGTTATCGTCTCCGAACTATTACCCTGCTGTACACATTACACGATGCTGTAATATGTGTTCTTGTCCTTAGGCATTTAGCGTTTCTTTAAGCATACTATGGGAACCACATCCTAACCACGAAGAAGGCCCCATCTGTAACACACTACCTTCTCCATCCTTCACTGTTGGCAGGTAACGTGCTCCAGGAATTCACCCAATACAAACCATTCTAGGGGACTGCCACCGGTTACAACGTGATTCGGCACTCCAAATCACTGGTTTTCAGTTATCGACTGTACAGTGGCGTCGCTTTTTACACCACCTCAAGTGTGACTTAGTACTGACTACAGAGATGTGCGGGAATGGCTCGACCACTGTTCTCCATTCTTTTTAACTCCATACACACAGTCATTGTTCTAGCTGGACTGATGGTAAAACCTTGAAACTCATGAGAAACAATGCGATTTTTTGCAATCATATTCCGCTATGCTCGACGATCCCTGTCCGCCACTACATGAGGTCCACCAGGTCTTGGTTTAGTTGTGGTCGTTACTTCGATTTCCCACTTCACAATCACATCACCAACAGCTGACTTGTGCAGGTTTAGAGGGGTTGAAGTGCCCCTGATGGAGACGTTACTCAGATGATATCCAACCACTAGCCTATGTCTGAAGCCACTGGGCTGTCCTGCCCGACCCGTTCTGCTGTTGCTGTTGGTCTACTGATAACACAGCACTCCGCGCCCTCTTATTTACTGGCGTATCAGCCACTCGTGAGGTCTAGTGATCGATTTTCTGCATTACATTGTGGTGTTCAGATACTTTTGATTAGATAATGTACCACCTTCTTACTCGGCACTTGGATGGGTGACCATCCTGGCCGCCACGCGCTGCTACCATTTTTCGGGGTGCACTCAGCCTCGTGATGCCAATTGACGAACTACTCGACCGAATAGTAGCGGCTTCCGTCAAGAATACCATCATAACGACCGGGAGGGAGGTGTGCTGACCCCACGCCCCTCCTATCCGCATCCTACACTGAGGATGACACGGCGGTCGGATGGTCCCGGTACGTCACTCGTGGCCTGACGACGGAGTGCTTTTAACACCTTCTTACAGCAGTTGACTCCTGTAGCTTATGGTGTTTTTGCGAGCTACGGATTAGCTCATTGAAATCTTTTTAATGTCATCCTTTTCCTTATGAATTAGTTAGCTTTACGCTCTTCTACCTTGTCGTTTGTCACAGAGCAATTGTATTAGCCCAGTAAATTCCTTTCAGAATTGTCTATACGCCATTTTAATTTTCCGAACACATAAAAAAGTCACCCTACACAATGGCTCCAAAGCATGAATGTAATTATTATGCCACTTACAACAAACAGTCTATTTAAAAAATATGCATAGCGGGCTCTTCTTCAGGAAACTGAGAATAGCGAGGATTCTTTGAAGGGAGTCAATACTACGTCTAGATTCCTACGGTATAATAACAGAACTGGGGAAATTTCACGTCTTGGATATGATCTACCTGACTCCTTGGTCACCATGTTCTAACTGCAGAATACGTAAAAGAGATATTGTATAAAGATGTTGTAGTTCAGACGAAATCTTTTGGTTGAAAGTTTTTAGAGTCATCCGTTTTGCTACAGCCGTTTTCCCTGCTTCGTAGTGCCGCAGCAGAGGAATCTCACGGCCCACTTCTTCGCTCCCATTAATCACCGTCGCCGGGACGGTAATGCCGCAGCCGTCGCCAGACGGAAATTCGCCTGCGCTTATATCTCGTCGAGTAAAAGCTTTCTTTCCCGGCGGCTCACGCCTTTACCTCTTCCTTATTTCTTCCGACGAAAGCGTCCTCTTCCGAGCTTTTTCTTCCCTTCGGCCTGCCCACCCGTCGCGTTTGGTGCTAATAAGGGGAGACGTGGGTCACTGGTAATTCTATTCTCTCCTTCGCAGGCCATTCCTTATTTGTACGCCTTCTGCGTCTTTCGCCGGCTGTAATTTATCTCTAGTGGCAGATGTTCTCGCTGTCAACTGCAATCTTGTCCCGCCACGCAGTTGGTGCCTTAAGCCGTATCTCTACCCAGCCAACAGATATGTCAGGTCACAATGAAGACCACAAGGCGGTGATTCACGTGACCTATACTCTCATCTTGTATGCCTGGGTTGTGCAGGCTGGTGATATTACAAAAAGGACATCTTTATCGATGACTAAAGCTGCCAAAACTGAAGGTATATTTCCCAAACGGTATCTGGATGTTATAGGAAACATTAGTATCCAAAATTCTTTGAAGAAGCCTCTGTAGAACGTTCTTGAGTTCACTCTACAAATAATTCGTATTTGAAGCTTCTAGACTCGGAAAACTTTTAACTTAACTTGGTAAGCTGTCCCAAAAATGATCCCATATGACGTTATGGAACGAAAGTGAAGTAAATATGGTTGCTCTTTTATTTTTATGTCATGTGTGTGTGATAACATCCAAGCCGCTAATAAAGATCTAATAAGGCCCTTGGAGTTCTGAAGTATGCTTCTCCCAACTGAATTTATACTAATAAGCTTTAAATCCAAGAATGCAACACTATCGACTCTTCTGTCTATAACTGTGTACAAAACTTCATGACGAACGTAACTTTCGCGTGGTTTGCTACTGCCAAATAACATAGCTCAATGAGCCATGCCTACGCTATGTGATCAAAAGTATGCAGACTCCTGGCTGAAAATGACTTGCAAGTTCGTGGCGCCCTCCATCGGTAATTCTGGAATTCAGTATGGTGTTGGGCCACCCTTAGCCTTGATGACAGCTTCCGCTCTCGCAGGCATATGTTCAGTCAGGTGCTGGAAGGTGTCTTGGGGAATGGCAGCCCATTCTTCACGGAGTGGTGCACTAAGAAGAGGTATCGATGTCGGTCGGTGAGGCCCGGCACGACGTCGAGGTTCCAAAAGATCCCAGAGGTGTTCTATGGGTTCAGATGAGGACTCTGTGCAGGTTAGTCCATTACAGGGATCTTATTATCGTGTAACCACTCCGCCACAGGCCGTGTATTATGAACCGGTGCTCGATCGTGTTGAAAGATGCCACTCCCGAATTGCTCTTCAACAGTGGGAAGCAAGAAGGTTCTTAAAACATCAATGTAGGCCTGTGCTGTGATAGTGCCATGCAAAAAAGGGGTGCAAGCCCCCTCCATGAAAAACACGACCAACCATAACGCCAACGCCTCCGAATTTTACTGTTGGCACTACACACGCTGGCAGATGACGTTCACCAGGCATTCGCCATAACCACACCCTGCCATCGGATCTCCACATTGTGTACCGTGATTCGTCACTCCACACAACGTTTCTCCACTGTTGAATCGTCCAATGTTTCAGCTCCTTACATCAAGCGAGGCATTTACCGGCGTGAAGTGTGGCTGATCAGCAGCCGCTGGACCATGAAATCCAAGTTTTCTCACCTCCCACCAACTGTCTTAGTACTTGCAGTGGATCCTGATGCAGTTTGGAATTCCTGTGTGATGATCTGGATACAAGCGTATTGCACATTACGGTCCTCTTCAACTGTCGGCGGTCTCTGTCAGTCAACAGACGAGGTCGCCCTGTACCCTTTTGTGTTGTACGTGTCCCGCCACGTTTCCACTTGACTATCACATTGGAAACAGTGGACCTAGGGATGTTTGGGAGTGTGGAAATCTCACGTACAGACGTATGACACAAGTGACATCCAATCACCTGACCGCATTCGAAGTGCGTGAGTTCGACGGAGGGCTCTGTTGTGCTCTCTCACGATGTCTAATGACTACTCAGGTCGCTGATATGGAGTACCTGGCAGTAGGTGGCAGCAAAATTCATCTAATATGAAAAAACTATGTTTTTGGGGATGTTCGGATACTTTTGATCACATAATGCATAACGAACCGTTATACAGTACTACAAAACGTAACTGAATGGAATGCGCAACAGGAAGAACACAAGATATGCTTTTATTCAAAAATAATAATTACACTGAAATTATAGCGTTTCATGGTGTTCCCCTGGCCAATAGCAAAGGCGGGAATGAATGGTGATTAAGGGTGTGCGGTTACCAAGGACGTCAGTGCATGCTCTGCAACGTGTTTTCATGCTCGTCACAACGTTGGTAAGGCGTTCTTGTGGTAGGGAGTTACATTTCTTCATCAGCGCTGTTGACAACTTGGTTCAAATGGCTCTGAGCACTATGGGACTTAACATCTGAGGTCATCAGTCCCCTAGAACTTAGAACTACTTAAACCTAGCTAACCTAAGGACATCACACACATCCATGCCCGAGGCAGGATTCGAATCTGCGACCGTAGCGGTCGCTTGGTTCCAGACTGTAGCGCCTAGAACCTCTCGGCCACATGGCCGGCGGGTTGACAATTGCTGTATGAACAGTTCTCGAGTATCCGATCGGGTAGCGTCGTAATTTCTCCACAATATTTCGGCAGACGTACATGTTGCCATCTTCAGGTGGTTCCTGACGAATGGTGCGCTGTTGCTCTCGGCGCCCTATATATACTAGCCGTTACCCCCTACACCGTTCCTCTCCTGGTGTCTTTTGTGCGGCTGGCGCGGCGGCTACTGGAGATGGTGGGGGAAGCGGCGCCTGGGATCTGCAGTCTCCCTGCTGCCGCCGTCGGGGCGGTCCTCAATCTCTGGGGCCGCATCTTTCTCTCCAGGCTGAGTGCAGGGTTCCAAGCCTGACTAAGTTGAACGCTGCTCTCTTTATTAGTTAGTTCGTCCTGTAGTCGGATTTCGATGGCCTCTTTACGCAGACACAGATGGATTGACAGAGTATTTTTGTTTTCTCATAGTCCATAGTATGGCCAATCTATGCAATGGTCAGCCTCGGCTGATTTAGTGGCCTGGCGTAGTTCGGTAAGGCGCTTGTGTTCGCGGCACCTCTCTTCTACAGTGCGGACTGTTTCCCCAATGTATGATTTTCCGCACTGACAGGGAATTTGATAAACGCCTGGTTTTCGAAGGCCTAGGTCATCTTTCACTGAACCCAGTAGAGTCAAGGTTTTCGCAGGGGGTCGGAATACACATTTCACATTGTGTTTCCCCAAGATTCTACCGATTTTTCTTCCCCCACCACCTCCAGTAGCCACCGCGCCGGCCACACCGAAGACACCAGGAGAGGAACGATGGAGCAGGTAACGGCTAGTATACATAGGGCGCCGAGAGGAACAGCACACCATTCGTCAGGAACCACCTGAAGATGGCAGCGTGTGCGTCTGCCGAAATATTGTGGAGAAATTACGACGCTACCTGGTCGGATACCCGAGAACTGTTCAAATTGGAAATACGTCGGGAAAACGTCAGATCGCAACTGCTGTATGGTCTGGATGGTCGTTGGTGTAAGTGGACGGACTGCAGTACGTCTCTACAACGCATCCCACACGTGCTCTGTGGAATTTAAGTCGGAGGAACAGGCAGATCAGTCCATTCACCGAACATCTGCTCGTTGCAGGAGCTCTTTACCTGCGCTGTTTGATGCGATCGGGAATCGTCATTTATAAAAATGAAGCCAGGGCCGAATGCTCCCCTGAAAATATGCAAAAGAGGAAGGAGTATAGTGTCACAGTGACTTCAGCAGATGAGTGTACCGTGTACAAAAAGATTTGGGGGGTCAGTTGGCGCATGCAGCGTTGTACTTCTCCGTATCACAAGACCGGAGTCATCAAACCGATCATGTTTGACAGTGCTGGACTACCCTCATGGCGAGAGGTGGGAACACGTAATCCGCGAAGGAGCATCGTTCAACATGATTTCTTACGGGAGTTCTGTTTAATCTGCAAATTGAACGACACACAAGACATAACACAATGAATTAAAAATCTGTGGAATATGGTTATGATAACTATATCACAGAGAAGCTAAACCATCAACTATGGAAACGAAAAAGAAATGAACAAGCCACATATACCTAAGGCCTTACGTAAAACAGAAGAATGCAAGACACAAACGGTGACCACATGCAAAATGCAATAGGGCAATAACCCACACACAAAGTGAAATGGCATACATTCACCTACAGTAATGAAATAGTTCTAAGAATAGATAATACTTTATAGAGACGGGGATGCAGTAGGATACGCGACAGACAACGCAACGCAGAGAAGGCTCAGAACCCAGGAAACCGCCACAGATAGATTCAACAGAACATTTAAGACAAGGTAAAGTTAAAACCATTGCAGCCCCGGTCGCGAAAATGGAAGTCTTCATTTTCGCGACCGAGGACTGCAATTGTTTTAACTTTACCTTGTAACGGTCGCTGACAAGTGCAACCCTGTTTAAAGCTTTATCTAAAACAAGATGTTCAGAACACTTCAGAGCTCTAAAATGTAATAGCTACCACGGCACATTCGCCGACCACCTAATAGCCCACCACCACTCCCAATTAAAACAGAAATAGATTTCAAAGTAAAAAAATCCATCCACAGTCTGTACCGTAAACTTAAAACAGAAGAAAACATTAGCAGAAGGAAAGGAGACTATAAACGACAACACTACATTATGTAAGAAACACATTGTTCAACACACTGAAGGAACACACACACACACACACACACACACACACACACACTCACACATACAAAGGCTCGCGCGCGCTCGCCCCGCCTATACACACTGACAGGAAGAGAGAGAGTGGGCGAAAGTAAACAAAATTCAAATTTGCCACCAAACTTAGTTGACTATGTGAAAACTGTTATTTACAAACGGAATGCTACAAACTACGTTTAGTATTTGTGTGTGGTTCTCAGTAACTCATGGGAACACAGGTGAAAAAGGATTTTCTTAGGACCATCAGGCCCTCTCTTACATAAGACCAGGATTTCCCTCCTCCCGTACCCTTTTTACATTATAGTTTCCTAAAAATAACAATTTTAATACCACAAATAGTATTAAAATGAATGACAACATGAGTTAATAATACTGACTCTGGACTAACATAATTAATAATGACAGTATTGTTTACTACTACGCCGCTGCCACTAATAGTGACAATGGTAATAATAATAATAATAATAATAATAATGACAGTAATAACAATAATGACAGTGGCAGTTATAAAAAGAATTTATATGTGTACAAACAGATGTTTTCTGATATAGCGAGTTCTGGGGAAAGGAAATTTAAGGAGACTGCAACAGCTAAGAATATTGGGAAGCGGGGAAGCTCTGTCTGGAAAGAAGAATGTGCAAAAGCAACGAGTGTGTACAGGAGTAATGGGAATCATTATTGTGGAATTAGTAGATACATCATTAACTGCCTTCTGAAGCAGGATGTGTTATTCAGTTCTCTACTGTAATACAGGAGATTATTCCAGATTCGGGTTCCTGCTACGGAGAAGGACTTCGTGAATGTGGCTGAACGATGGAGTGAGACAAAAAGGATTTTGCTCTGATGGGAACGGGTGTTTCTGCGATGTGATTCTGACAAGAGTGTTAAGGTTGAGGAGAGATATGAGGCACAGTGTTCGTTGATAAGACAGTAGAGAAGGTAAAGGGCATGGAAACGTCTGCGGATGCACGCAGGCAGGATAGCTGTGCATGTTATGGCGAAATATGATCTACGAGTCGACCATCACAGATATAACGAACAAAGGTATTAATAACAGTACCGGAATCTGTGATTTTTCCTGAGAAAGGCCTTCCGGGATAACATTGGTATAGCCGGCCGCGGTGGCCGTGCGGTTCTAGGCGCTTCAGTCCGGAACCGCGGGACTGCTACGGTCGCAGGTTCGAATCCTGCCTCGGGCATGGATGCGTGTGATGTCCTTAGGTTAGTTAGGTTTAAGTAGTTCTAAGTTCTAGGGGACTGATGACCTAAGATGTTAAGTCCCATAGTGCTCAGAGCCATTTGAACCATTTTAACATTGGTATAATCAATAACTGGAACCATATTGTTGTGTTCGTACCAGTTGCTTTTACAGGTCAAGAGGCAAGAGCTTTTTATATTTTAGCAGGGCTTGGAGAGATATTGGAGCCTTCTTGCACTTTGTAGTTAAGTGCTCAGTCCAATGTAGATTTTCATCTCTTATTACTCCTAGACTTTTTGCTGAAAGAAAGAAATTGATATTTGTGGCATTTAGGGTTAAAGATGTAGGAATTCCAGACATTTCGATCTAATGAGCCTAGAGTGACCAACTAGTACCATTTGGGTTTGGATGGGTTGAGCTTTAACTCTACATCATGCGTCCATTTTAGTAGTGCACACAGGTTAGTACTGAGATTTTCGTTAGTTGTCATCAGGTTTATTGGTTTTGCACTTAGATACAGCTGGAGGTCATCAGCGTCCATGTGGTATTTGCAGTAGGACAAAACTGATGACACGTTATTGACATACAACGAAAAGAGGATAGGACCTAATACCGAGCCCTGATATTAGCTGCCTCCATTGTGTCTTCATGATGACGGACATGAGGCATTGCAGGGGAGATGACAGGTATGAGTGAAAACAAAGCGCTGCACTTGGCGAGAATTTTAGGCTGCTAGATTGACAAGTAAAATGTCAAAGTCGACAGTGTCAAAGGTTTTGTTGAAATCTATGAACTCTCCTCTTGTGCATCCATGGAATGCTTCGGGTCATCTGTTACCTTTTTTAAGGCAGATGTTATGCTGCGATGTTAACGGAAACCAGAATTGATATTCATCTGGTAGGTTGTTTGTATATTGGCTTAACTAGTCTGTGTTTCCAGTCCTCAGGGAAAACACTGTGGTTAAAGAGTGGTTGAGAATACCTGTTTTAGTGGGCAGGTTCGAATCCTGCCTCGGGCATGGGTGTGTGTGATGTCCTTAGGTTAGTTAGGTTTAAGTAGTTCTAAGTTCTAGGGGACTGATGACCACAGCAGTTGAGTCCCATAGTGCTCAGAGTCATTTGTTAGTGGGCAGTAGTCGGTCAAAAATAAAATTCATGAATTGCACTCTGATGTCATTGTGTCCAGTAGATGCTGACCTGATACGCATGATGGATGTTTTGATAGCGTTGCAAGTAACATGCTTTAGATAGAACTTTTCGTGGCTACAGTCGTTTACCCCAATCAAGTTATCAATGAGTCTCGGTTTAGTTTGTGGCTCAGCTGTGCTTGCAGATAATCTAAAGCACTGGTTCAGTTCTTCGGCTGGGACAATAGGGTCAGCTGTAGCTTTTACTTTGCCTATAGCAGGACCACAAGGGTTTTCCGTGGGACGGCTGGTCGATTTCTGTTGTCGGTTAATGAATAGTTCAAAAATGGTTCAAATGGCTCTGAGCACTATGGGACTTAACATCTGAGGTTATCAGTCCCCTAGAACTTAGAACTACTTAAACCTAACTCACCTAAGGACATCACACACAGCCATGCCCGAGGCAGGATTCGAACCTGTGACCGTAGCGGTCGCGCAGTTCCAGACTGAAGCGCCTAGAACCGCTCGGCCACAAGCAGCCGGCGGTTAATGAATGATCATTACGTTTACGTATGAAGTGATGTCTTAACAGAGCTATGGAAGACTTGCAATAAAATTAGGCAGATGGGGTAAATAATATCCCTCAGGAATTGGAATTATGGGTCTGAGCACTATGGGACTTAACTTCTGAGTTCATCAGTCCCTGAGAACTTAGAACTACTTAAACCTAACTAACCTACCATCCATGTCCGAGGCAGGACTCGAACCTGCGACTGAAGCGCCTAGAACCGCTCGGCCACTTCGGCTGGCTAACCCTTAGGAATTTCTAAAACGATCAGAGCAAATGACAACCTAACGACTATACAGGTTGGTGTGTCGAATCTACAAGACTGGAAACGATGTCACCAGACTTTCGGAAAAATATCATCCACACAAATATCGTCTACACAAACCCAAAGGTAGCAAGGCTAGATAAGTGCGAGGATTATTGCGCAACTGCACAACCGACTTAAGCTGCTCAAGCTTATAAGTTGCTGACAAGAATATTATACAGAAGAAGGGAAAAGAAAACTGAAAAACTGTTAGGTTACGATCAGTTTCTTGAAATAAAAAGAATTACAAACATCTTTCAATGTCTAGAGTGCAATTACACAAGAAAATTAAAATATGATGACTAGCTAATTGGTCGGGAAGGGGCCAAACAGCGAGGTCGTCGGTCCCGACTAGCTAGTCTGGGTGCCAGTAACAATTTTTTCAGATCTGTAAACAAACAAAATACAGAAAACTGTCTTAGAAAAATATCTTCACAAAGTAACATTCAGGGTAAAAATGTATGAAGAAAGCACATAGTACAAGCTGAAACCTAGTACTCTGGTAAAAATGACAGTACAAAACAACGTAGACAAAAACATTAACCATAAAAACATTAAAAAAATTAAATAAACGTACATTATAGTTGACTTTTCAGTGTTACACTGGCAAAAAATTTTATGCTTTCAATATAACGTACAATGCTAACATTGAATGCATGTTGAACACGAGCTGGATGTACCAGTAACGATCATCAAGTAGTGACAAGCAGTTGTGTAGAAGGCAGCGTGAATAAGAAATGTAGTTCTAACAGGCGCCAACAAAACTGAGTATTGCTCAGGGATACCTGCAGGAATATGCAGAAACGAACAAATATCTTAGCAAAAATATTTTCCGTACCAAATAATCTTCAAGAATTTTAAAATGGCTGAAGGAAACATCATTACAAAGTTAAAAGCTTATCATTCACCGTAAAAATGTCAACACATCACGTACGGAACGCATATCCTATATAACTGTCATTTGAAATTGAACACACAGGATTTCAGTGTTACAATGAAAATTTAAAAACCTACCATACTCGTATGAGACGCAGTTTGAACAAACTGACTGGATCAGTAAAAGTCAGTTGCAATTGTATGAAAGGCGAGGTTAGCAAAAGCCTTTTATGCAACAGCAAAAAAATTGAGAACGGCTCTACACCTGTAGGAAATGAACAGGACAGTATATAGTAAATACCAGACAATGAAACCTAAAGTTTAATATTAAAATAATTAATGGAGAAGAAAATACCCTGCTTAATAAAATCTTTGTCAGTCATAAGTAATAAAATGGCCATTGTTGTATCACGCAACTCGTCGGCAACGAAATAAAATGCTTATATGTCCAACCGGACTACCTGACTGCCCCCTTCAGAGTCAAAGCATAAGTGACCGATTCACGCATTCGCGCAAGCCTGACAGCAGCAAACACAAGGGCCGGCTGGTGGCGTGCAGGTATATGCATCTACACAGAATGACACATAAAAGTTTACATAGGTACAATTGCGTATAAAGAGGTCATTGCGATGCTGAACAAAATCGAGTTGAAGACAATAATCATAAAAAAAACCAGAAATCAAGTCAGCAATAGATACAAGAAAATTACATGTGAAAAGTGAAACACCAACATATTCTGTTGCCACAACCCAACAAGATTTACAATTATTATTGCCTAGCCGACTAATCTTATTACAAAATCAAATTATCAGCCACAGTGAGAAGATTTCCCTCTTGCAATATAACACGTGACGGAGCAAGCAAGGAGGACACAGAAGTAGAATAACTCTGACAAAGAGAGTCAGAGACAATGCCATGGACTGTGGAAAACTGTAAAACAAGAGAATCGAAGCGTTTGAGTTATGCTACTGTAGGATGATGCTGAAAATTATATGGATAGAGAAGATAAGGAATGAAGACGTTCTCTGCAGTATCGGCTAAGAAACGAACGTGTGGAGAACACTGACAAGAAGACGGGACAGGATGATGGAACGCGTGTTAACACATCAATGAGTAGCTTCCATGGAGAGTAAAAACTGTATGGGGGGACAAGAAACCGATTGTTACTCTGAGGTGAAAAGTCAGCCCAAGAGAGGAATTCATGGCCGGCCGTGACTAGGAAAAAAGGAGGAGATATCAATCGAAGCACACACAACTGAACATTACCTGTGGTATTAACTACAGAAGGAATTATACGTCTGCGTTTCGTCGCACGCAGTGCCCGTGGCCCTCGAGGACATTATAGCACGGTTAGCGCATTCTCGAGCACTGTAACAATGCGTGGGGGAGGGGGAAAAGGTTGCCTGCAAATATTTGGCGCGTTTCTGTTTACACGGCCGACTGGCGCTGATTGGGAAAATAAATTCGATTTGATCAGGCTTCGGCGATCGGGGGCAGGAGCGCGGCGGCACGCAGCTCTTTTATTAACAGCTGCATTAGTTCCTGAAATTTTCAGTGCAAATGAGAAGCAGAAATTTAATTTCCTCACGTTTTCCAAGAGCCGAATCAAAACGTGCAGGCGCAGGTGCAGTTAAACGCGCAGACAATTAATTTACGGAGCGTTTAATTAAAACCGCTCGCGTGATGCGGATCGTATCAGTATGCTTTGCGTTCGAGTTGTAGAGCATATGGGGCGCACTAACTCTGACTCTGCTCTACTCTGAACAAAAGGACAGGTGTAGCCATTTTCCTTGTTTACAGATTGGAGGAGTATTAGTATTTAGGTCGTGTTAGGTCAACCGTCAGTCGTTAGGGAAGTTAAGTGATAAATTTCCTTATTGTAAATGTTGGCGTCAAACTAGAACTACAGTGACTGTAGGTGATAATTTTACGACTACGAATCTATCATCCAGAGCCACTGAACGGAAATAGCTCCAAAAAACTCTCAACACAGTTCAAATAAGAGCAGCTCGTTTTGTACTACAGAGGAATAAGGCAGAGAGTGCCACGGATATGATACACGAATTGGAGCGTCAATCATTAAAACAAAGACATTTTTTCTGCGGCAGGACCTTTTCATGACATTTAAATCACCAACGTTCTCCACAGAGTGTAAAAATATTTTGTTTGGCGACCACGTGCATAGGGGGAAATCATTATCGTCACACAATTAGAGAAACCTGAACTCCTGCGTAAAGATTTAAATGTTCGTTTTTGTCACGCGTTATTCGAGAGTGGGCCGCCAGAAAAGTAGTAGGTGGTTCGTTGAACCCTCTGCCAGGCATTTAATTGTGAACTGCTGAGTAATCCTGTACATTCAGATGTAGTAGCTCAGGTATCAACCTTGACCCTCGTACTTAGTGAATCTAAGGCTCAACATGACGTTACGAAGCATACCTGGTTCTGATATGCTTAATGGGAGACGACCAATCTGGTGTAAAGTTGACGCACGTTGAAGAGCTGAACACAGACTTCAACGCTCCAAAATTAAATTTTGCTTTCAAAATATCCCATTCGCAGCCGGTAATAAAAAAAATCGACACATTACTTACTTCAGCTAGGTATGATCATCTTCAGATATGAATAAAGTAAATAATGGGATGAAGACATTACACTGATAGGAGTAGGGTAAAAATGTGTGCATTGACTAATACCTAGACCTCTGTTCCCCTTCCACAGGACGCCTCTGAGCAAAAAAATTTAGTTTTCTCCAGCTGTTGGCAGTATGCTTGGGAATATAAACTCATGCTCTCAAATGTAACTAAGCTGCACAAATATTGTGTCATCGCCTGGGATCTCGCTTGCGGTGTCTGATTCAAATTCATCCCACCGTTCAGTACGAACCGTCTCTAATGACCTCAATGTCGATCGGACGTTAAACTCTGATCTTCCTTCCTTTAGCATAAACGACAGTGATCTTAATAATTATTTCTAAAGTTCCACCTACTCCTCCTCACCCCTCCTCCCTAACCACACACACTTTTGTGAATTTAGTTAGAAATATTAATGACAAGCATGTCTCAGGCGATGACCTGTTTTTGCTATATGAGAGGTAATGTGGCTCTCTGCAGCTGGAGTTATCTTGAACCATCGCAGAACAGCCCATCATTCTTTTACAGCAGAACAATTTTGCTCATTCCACCAAGAGACAGGCTGCCCTCTAAGATGACCGGAAGACTTTGCTGTGGATACACTGGCGGCTTTGTGCAGTATACGTTGTGTGTTTCACTACTCATGGACACAATCTTGCTGATCAGTTGCACCCTACTGGCAGTAAATAACCTAGTTTGGCTCTGGATCCATTTTGGCGATCTACTTTCGAGCATGGATATTTCAGAAACATTAGGATTTAACGTTATCGACGAGACCACCACACACGGAAGTCGAATGGAGACATCGTTACTGCAATAAAGACACGCAGCTATTTCCCCATCAAACATTATCTGTAGAGAGAGAAAGACTCCGATGCTGTGATAAAATACGTTACTCTTCTGTGTGTTCGAAAGAAGTTTATGTATGTTCTTAGAAAGAGGCTTTAGACCCCTAGGTATGTGCTGGTAAAGCTGCATAGAACATTAAGCCCATAGCTGCACTGTCAAAGCCCAAAACTGTTGTGAAGTGTAAGGAATATACTAAAACATATGCCGATGCTTAGATGATAGCAGCAACAGCTTGGCGCTTGTACAAGTATCTGATAAAGGCGGTGACACCGTCTCTCGTTCTTCTCCACTGAGCTATTTTCTGTGGAAAATATGTCACACTGGCGCGTAGAAAGGCTGAAAATGAGTCTCTGGCAGACTTATACAAACAGGGCTTTTCTGTAATAGAAACTTCAGTTCTTTCATATGTGCCCCTAAGCATTTTATATTTCACCGTGAAATATGAAAGACTTGCCCCCCATTGCAATTTAGAAGTTCGAAATTTGGCTCAAAAGTACCCAAAACCTCTGCAATGAAGCAGAAACATGGAGCCCTGTGACGTCATCCACGGGCCAACGACGTTTCAAACACTTGCAAAACAAAGAATAGAGCTCAGAAGTTAATGTGAGGTTTATGGTGGCTTGATGATTTCAAATTGGCATCAAATTTAATCACAATTCTGTCCAACGTCATCATGGACGTGTCGCACATTATGGGCAGGTCGACTCCCTCCATTTTACCCACATTTCATCTCTTCTTTGGACGCATTGCGATGCAGGTCAAAAGGCGACGCCCAACTTTGAAATCATGGGTGGCCGAGGAAAACGTTTCAGACACACCTCAGCTCAGAATCGACGCGAAAGGCCTTAGAGGGCGGCATAAAGGACGTTATTGAAACCATCCCTCTCCTTGGGGCGTTGACTCACATTCTGAGCTCTAGCCTTTTCTGGCATCTGTTTGAAGCGTACATAGTATCCTTCAATCTCGGCTGGATAAGAAAACACCTACATCTACACTCCTCGAATTACTATTAGGTGTTTGGCAGAGAATAATTTTTATTGTATTGTATATTAAGATTTTTTCCCGTTCCACTCTGTAGGGAAGCGTTCGGTGAATGACTGCTGGAACCCCTCTGTACGAGCTGTTATTAGTTTTAACTTTTTTTTCGCAATCTCCACGGGATCGATACATAGCGGACTGAATACTATTTGTTTCCGCTCTGAAAGTCGTATCTTTAAGTTTTTTTATGGATATTTTACCAACAGATACTGCGGCTTTATTGGAATGTTTGCGAGTTAACACTTCTCAGCTTTTCTGTTCCACTCTCTCGCCAGTGAAACAAGCCTGTGAGCTTTCGCACTGCCTTCGTATTTTTACACGTCGTTACTGGCAAGTATATGTAACACGTAGCTGACGCTAGTTATGACTCTACGACGTCGAACTTCTAAGAAAACATCATGTGTGAGACATGTTTTAAACAAAGATCGGTATACATATATTTAATGTTAAGAGTGGACGTTCTTGAAAGACACACTATTTAAAAGATGCACCAAATCCACTATTTGGAAGATTCGGTTATGAAGTTTCGTACCATGCTTTACGTGACACTGACACATTTACTGTTGAGTTCCTTGGATTATACATAACCTTTTCATGGAATGTAAAAATTTTATATTCAAAAGTAATGTTTGTACTTTTATCTCAGAAATCAAGGGATTTCTAAAAAAATTTTCTGTTTAATTTTTCGCCATATTGTGGGCTTCTCTCACGAGATTTTTTGAATATATCGAATAGAAGGATTTTAACAATTTTTTAATTATAATTCTGTAAATATTAAATAAAATTCAAGCAAAATTCCAAGCACTTTGCCCATATCTCAGCTTGCACTCAGAGTTTCAAAATTTACTCTTGAGGCAACAATTATTATGATGACAGAAATAATTCTAGTCTTCATAGATTCCGAAGAAGGGCACATAAACTTTAAAAACATAATTTTCAGGAAATTCAATTTTGAATTCAACCTAAGGTTTTTCTTGTGTCACCTCTTCAGAAGGCCATAGATTTGAACCCAGGTTCCTCTTTCCTTTCAAGGCTTCTCTTCTGGTACCTTGTTGTCTGCCTTCTTTCCTTTACCAGGACTTCAACAGACTATTCAGCTGCAGAGAGGCGCTGTAAATCTATTTTTTTTCAAGATGTCTTGAATGAAATTTCCTGCCTTAAAGCCTATTCCCTCTTACACCTTCACCCCCATATGTTCCCATCATTAAATATATGAACTGCATCATAAGTTGCAATTCAGACACTTGCAGCAGATGAAAATTTGGTTTTAGGGCATCATTTCGATATAAGCGAATTTTGAGACTCATTTGGATTTTGGGTTTTGCCATGAACACACATTTTTAGCATCGGCCAGAAACCTGTAAGTGGGCTTGACAATATTCCTCTGAACCCGTAGAGATTGACGCTGGCTAAGGTAGCACAGATGATGAATGGTATGTCCACCATGTGGAAATAGGTAACCTGTACTGCACTTTTCATGTCACTAATATTGGATAGGTTCTGTTTGATAGCCTTGCCATAATACACTTGAATAGCAGCACAGGGCAAAACAGGAACTGCTTCTTCAGAAACAAAGCAGCTAGTTTGTTATTGTTTCGAAGATAAGAAACCAAAGAGTATATACCACAGCGTTACGGATGTATCCTTTGCAATTAATCCACGGAATTATTTTTTACCGAGTTAGTATTGAAGTTCTGCTTCAAAAATGGGCGTGGCAGGAAGGTCCGCATTACACATTTAATTATTTTTCCGGCACTTCGGACACCATTTCATCATTGAAATTTTGCGAACTTATTATCCATGAGTTCTACTATTAAGTAAAAAGTAAATTGAAGGTTAACAATTTTTAGTCAATTTCATTAATATCCCACTTTAATTTCAAGGATTTTGAGCTTGGATTTTCTAGACAGTAGAAAAACCTAAATAATTAGGAATAAATTCGTTAAAAATTAATACAATAATTGTCATACAAATGTAAATATATTCTTCCTCAAGTCAGTGAAATAATTCTATGCTTATTGTATCAAAGCATTATCAAACGCGAAAGAGCTTTGTGTTAATACAGTGTTTACTTTTACTCATCATATAGCTATAATTAAACTGTGTTGATCTCATATAGTCCATAGAATTCGCCAAAGATAATAACAATAATAATAATAATAATAATAATAATACGTGATTGCAAGATTTCTCGGCGTATTCCAATGATAAAACCTTCTTGGGTGAGCAGCAGAATGGCGTTGTCGTCTTTTCAGAAAGTTTCAGTGAGTTATGTACCTATAATCTTCAGGCTAAGTATCTGAGCTGTTGGGATGCTAGCCGCTAGTCACTTACCTGACGACTTTCCTTGTTCAGCATGTGTCCAGAATAAATATTAAAATGTTATTCCTGCTGGACCTCTTGATATGGTGTCAACAATTATCTGACTTGGTGGACTGGTATCGTGTAATATGGAGATGCGTTGTCCTCAATCTGCGAAGGAAAAAAAAAAATTCTCGCAGCAGGATTGGCCTCAGGTGATGTGGAGGTGAGTTGTCAGGCTGCTGTAGAGAAAATTATTCTCGCAGCAGGTCCGGCCAACGGACTGTCATTCTGCGGAGTTGTTGGTGGACCTGTTCTGTCATGAGCCAAATACGAGCTTGACCTGACTTCTCGTAGAAAGCACGAGCAGCCTGCCGGAATGTGCCCCGCAGCAGCGCGATATGTCTGTCTTCGCGCAGCAGACAAGTTGAATACAGCATGAGAAGATGCAAAACGAGCATAAGAGCCAGAATAAGCACCGACTGCAGTGCTTCGATGTGCTTGTTGGCAGCTTTTCCCCAACCCGTGGCCGCATACTCCAGTAATGATCTGACTAGGATTAGGTAGATCGTAATTCCGTGGAGTGGAGATACCTATGACTGCTCTGCTTTTGAAATTACATATAAGCTGCGCCCAGGTGAGACACTGATCGAGGATCACCCCGAGGGTTTTTGCAGTCATTGCCTGTAGGATGGAGCCTCCCAAGATGTTGACAGGTGGCAGATCTAGAGGCGGCACGCTTCGGATAAAGCCTGGCTCTTGTCTGCGTTGAATTTGAGGCGTCACTTCGTCAGCTGTGAGTTGCACTCAAGCTCGAGGCAGCGTCTCATCCTCTGAACATTTACGCTGCGTGTGAACAGCGCTGTACCGTCGGTATAAAGAGCCAACTCAAAGCGTGCCACCCATGGCGGGTCGGCAATGTACAGGGAGTATAGCAAGGGGCCGAGCGCCTACCCCTGGGGCACCCCTGCAAGTGCTTCTCCGTGTACAACCCGTCGTCTGCTCTCATGTGGATGCTCCTTTCAGCAATGTAGGCCTTGTCAAAGATGGCCTCGTCAAAGAGGGCGGAGGAGCGGACCGAGGTTCAGGGCACTCTCTTGTCCTAGGGGCGAGAAACTATTCCTAAAGGAGGAAGAATCAGCAATGATCAACGGCATGAGCATGCAGAAGGCAATGGAAGCCACTGCACGTGTATCCACAGGACATGTGGCCTGTAACTGAAGAAGTGTCATGATGATCTCTCCATTGGCAAAAGATTCTGGAATAGTCCCCCATTCGGATATATGGGTGGGGATTGCCAACGGGGAGTTACCATGAGAAAAAGATTGAATAATCAACGAAAGGATAACGTTCTACGAGTCGGGGCGTGGAATGTCAGAAGCTTGGCCTATTAGGTGTCGTTGAAGGAACACTGGTCCCAAAATATGCTCGCCAACTATCTCAACCCATACATTCCAGGTGCACCAATATTGATGATTCGTTGTCACCATACCCTGAGCGTTCTGCACAATATCCCACAGATGGCTGTTACGAAAGTTGAAGATACCACTTCGCAAAAAGATGGCCTCATCTGTGAATAGGATGGATGACAAAAACTCTGGAATCATGGTTGGCTTATAAAGAAACGAGTGACAAAACTGCCTCCAATGTCAACATTTACCGGTGTAAGTCAGAAATAAGGGTATTCAGCAAATATTTCGGACATACACTAAGCGACTATGTGAATGTTGACATTCACCGGCGAAAGTCGACATTCTCCAGATTTCCGTGTTTCACTGTAACATATATATTGCATTGTAAAGATAGTATTGTTCATGTTATGGCACGACTAGAGAGGATGACTGTGTGTCCTGTCGTGAGGGACGTATAGGTTGAGCAGTTGATAAGGACGAGGGTTCGAGTATAAATTTTTAAGTGGAAAATTATATTCGCTATAAATACTGAAGTACAGTGGTCAAGAGAAGAGATTACGTGTAAATTGATTGGTGTCAGACTGTAGCAGGAATAGTAATATTTAATTGTAGTTACAGTGGTAAATGTTTTACTGGCTTGCAATATTCTTGTGAGTCTAGATTGTATTTGATAATGGGGAGAAAACTTTGCGTGTTTAACTGTGAACGCAATTTAGCGATCTGTGTAATATAACGGCTGAAAGCACGAGAAAGAATAGGAGGATTGTGCTTCGATACCGGCTGCATAAGTAATTCGGCGTGTAAATTCGATGAGAGCAAATGAGAATGCTCCATCATTTGTGCTGGGTTAAAAAAAAAAAAATGGTTCAAATGACTCTGAGCACTATGCGACTTAACTTCTGAGGTCATCAGTCGCCTAGAACTTGGAACTAATTAAACCTAACTAACCTAAGGACAGCACACACATCCATGCCCGAGGCAGGATTCGAACCTACGACCGTAGCGGTCAGGCGGTTCCAGACTGAATCGCCTAGAACCGCACGGCCAGACCGGCCGGCTTTGTGCTGGGATACAGAGGTCTGTACACGGCTGTGCGAACATTTGCGTGTGTTGAGAGCATGACGGGTATCACGTGATGGGGTGAGTATCTCGCTAGGTCCATGAGGAAGACTGCATTGGACATTTTTGTACGTTATTTTCGTAACGAGGTTCTGTTAGGGCATGAAACTCCATGCATAAAAGCAGAAGATGAAAACTAGTACAAAAGAGCACGTTAAGTATTTCTGGGGGGGCTATGAAATTTAGTAGAGTTAGACTTGGTTATTATTTTAGATAGCAATGTGACTTGAGTATAGGATTGATAACTAGATGCGTTTGCGATGGTATGTAGCTATGGGCGGTGAAGCGTCAGTCAAACATGACGTACGGTCCGTTAGAATCGCTAAAGAGAAAACAGGTGCTGCTGTTGTGGAATGGAGTTCTGCAGCGTCTTCGCCGGACCGCAGTTAGAGTGAGTGTAGCGAGGAACGCCGAACGCGCGCGGCTCTGCTTGGAGCCACGGTCATTAACGGCGCCTACATACAACTTTGGCCTGCGTTCGGCTGCAGCTCGCGGTTGCTCTCCCGCCCGATCATGTCCACACGTGTGTGTAGGTGAACATGTATTTGGTTAGGAATTTCTCAGAAATGAAGTATGAATCAGATGTGGCCGCTTGCGGGCCCTGGCGTGGGGCCTGTGCTTGGTTTGACAGCTGACGGCTGCACCACATGGTTGGGGCTGTGGACAGGGTGTGGTGGAGGGTGCTTGCGTGCGTTGATTGCATTATTTCGCGAGCAGGTCTGTAGGCCGTACTATGAGTTATCTGAACAGTTTACGTGTACTGAGCGTGCCTAGACATAACTGTGCTGAATTATTTAGGAGTATGAATGTCTGTAATTAAATTATTTTCGTAAACTGGAAGTTGTTTGCGTGTCTGTAGAGTGTGTATTGTGAGCGCAAGGAAAAGATGGAGATTGTTTTGTTACATTAGATATCTAAATAAAATGTCCGAAAGTAAATAGAGTGGACTCCTTCCTTACTCTCCCCAGCAGCCTAGCACAGCGTGAGTAACTTTAGCATAATTCTCGCCCCTACAGACCACACTCTGAGATTAGGTCATAGGAGGGATGACAGTACGATCTGATGGCAGTAATGTGTACTTTGTCAGTTGGACAGTAAACCTCGTTGTGGACACAAGCCCTGCAAAACAAAGACTTGTGTTCAGATCTGTTTTCCCACCATCTTGGATGAAGTCATGCGCTGTGCACGTTGGTACAGGTTAGTGCCCATTAGTGCAGGCTAGTACACGTTAGCCCGCCAACATGGGTCGGTAAGGAGGCGTGGTGCTGGATTGAGACTTTAACTAATTGATTCCAACTCCAGGCGGGTGTGGCATTGGTGAAAATTGATTCCAAGTCCTAGGTTCAATGAAATCGAATCACGTGACTACTGTAGCAGCCAAAAGGAGTGCAGCGCTCTAGGGGTGAGGGGGAGGGGTTATATGTCATGAATGAACACCGCACTGATAGTGGGAAAATGTCGCACTTCTCATTTGATAACTGAATATTGAAATTTTAAATTGACTTATTGGATATTATTAAAATTGAAATGGAATTCAGTACATAGGGTATTAGTTTAGTTAGAATATTTACAAAAGACTATGTACTGCGCGTGTATGGAGGTGGCAGCCGAGGGTGTTTGATGTAAGCAGTCGGACGTGTGTGGGCCGGTGGCACGGCGCGAGAAAGAGCGATCTTGTGTCATCAACTGACGTCACAATAGCGTTCTCTGGTCGCCATGATATGAACTAAGCCAGTTAGGCTCTGGAGCTCACAGTGAACACACTGTATACGGCCATCTAGAATACCGGTACTTGTGTTATCACCCGAGGTCGTGGTGGCATCCTCTGGTGGCACCGATATGAACTAAGCCAGTCGGGCTCTGGAGCTCGTGGCGGATACATCGGGTGCAGCCGTCTTGAACGACAGTAGTTGCGTCATGACCTGACATCACGGTGACGCCCTCTGCTGGCACCGATATGAACGAAGCCATTTGCAGTCCAGGCCCAGTGGCGAAAACACTTGCTTGAAATTGGTTAAATAATAAAGACAAGTCCTTTTTTCACTCCATTACCGTACTGGAATTTGAACTTGCCGCCATTTTTCTCAGGGTGGGGGTTATGTTAGTGGAGGCAGTCCCACTGACCTTCTTCCCACCAAAATTCAAACTTCCCTAAAAAATCCGCCATCTTGATTGACGTCACAGGGGTGTGTGTGTGTGTGTGTGTGTGTGTGTGTGTGTGTCTGTGACGTCATGACAGTCATCTTGATTGACGTCACAGGGGGTGTGTCTGTGACATCACGGCTGCCCTCTTGATTAACGTCACAGGGTGTGTGTCTATGACGCCGCGGCCGCCATCTTGGTACTTTGTCGCCGAATCCGCCTTGTTCCAGTACTAATCACATTTTCCTGCAAGTCTGGTCTCCAAACATTTTGGGTGCGTTCTTCAGACGGCGAAAAACTGTTGCAAACATTGAATGCTGTGGATGTTGTCGGCGGGGATAGGCCTTCTTGCTGCCCACTGCCCTTTTCATTTGGCTTTGCATAAGTAAGCACCACGTCGGCAAAATTTCGCTTCGGATAGTGAACCATTGTGTATCATGTCCGCTACAAGGTGAGTCAGCAAAAGAAGTGAATCTGGCACAATTTTACTACGGCAGGAGAGGGGGCTAGGGCGTGACGTACGAGGAACGGTACCATCCTCTATGGGGTAACCATGCATACTGTAACTGTGGCTGCTTGGTACGGTGCGTATTAGGCTGCAGTCTCTGTAACAAAGTCTGATTGAACAAATGGCCTCTATCATGGAAACCATGCACTTCTACACCCAAGTTCATTAGACCTTTCTCGTTCTGTATGCTCTCATCAATCAGTCCATAGCGTTGGTCCACCCTGTATAGTCGCTGGACCACTAACCACTTCCGCGGTTCCGGAAGAGGATGCTGCGTCAGTGGTGGTGGGGGATCGCGGCATTTTCGGTGGTGGGGGAACGCGGCGCGGCCCTGTTGAGGGTTTCGAGTCATCTTGTCTGTCCATTCCGTCAGCGGACGCTGCCGCTTTCGACACAGAGCGTTCCTGTCTTCACAACTGTGGAATCCCGTGCTCTGTTGGGTTAAAATTCCCTATCCTGGTTTATGAGACTGTTGTGCAGACGTACTTCTACTGCCACTTTGACAATTGAAACCCAGAATCTGTTGGTGCTGCATATCCTCTTCGTTTGTTCAAAATTGAAGATGTTCCCCTCGTTGATGCTATGCTCTGCCACTGTGGACTTTTCTGTCTGCCCTAGTCGAAAGTTTATGATATGTTCTGTGGGGCGCTGTGAGATGCATCTCTGTGTCTGTCCGATGTACTGTAAACGCCTCGCGTCTGTAGTCCCAGGTGGTCTTTGGTCGAGCCAAGCAGGTCCTTAATCTTCTGCGATGCGTAGAAAATTATCTTTAATTGGTGCTTGTCCACTGTTCTTGTGATTTTGGCTGTTGGCGGCTCGACAGGAAAGCCACACTTATGGCTTTTCCTTCTTATACTTTGTGCTCCCTTCTGTTATCAATCTTTAAGGCAAGTCTTTTCTGTGTCTCGTTGTAATCGTTTTTGTGGAAAGTTTTCAACAGAAGCTGTAACTCATTCGGCAAGCTTTGCTTGTCATAGATGGATCTTGCTCTATATACTAAGCTGGTAAGTACCGAGCTGCGTTGTGCTTGATGGTGCAGCTGCGAGCACTAAGGTATAAGGAAAGTCCATAAGGACGAGGTTTTGCTGCAGACTATTATGAATATTATACACTCGCCGACAAACAGGACAGCCAAATATCTAGCTCATGCATCGCTGTTCACACAACATTAAGAACTCGACAGAATTTGTGAAGGTACTTCAACGTTACACTTCGTTGAGAAGGACCTACTGGTCAATTCTGATGTCACGCCGTTTTTCACCCAGGCGCTGCTGGACGATTCCTTCTCTTCACGAGGGACACTTTGATGAGGTTACAGTCAAATTCTTTAGACATGCACTAACTACCTCCTATTTCAAATTGTGGTGGAAAATTCTGAGAGCAAATGGAGTTTCCATGGGGTCCCCCTTAGCTCTGAGTATTGATAAGGTATATGTAGAGCACTAAGAGGACGTATCACTGAATATCACTCAGCTAAAGCCAAAGGCGTTACGTAGATAACACATTTGTGGTGTGGCCACCCGGCAGAGAAAACCAGCATAAGTCCCTATGTCACGTCAATAACATACACGATAGCATCAAGTTAACTGTGGAGATAGAAAGGAACAGAAGCCTACCCTTCATGGACATTTCGATCAAGAGAAATCCAGAGAGCACGATTGAACACTCAGTCACCTTAACGCTCTGGGTTGCCACCACTCAGCGCAATGGAACTCGATACTGACCACCTTAGTACATTAAGCAAGGACCATCTGGGACAGAGCTTGCCGAATGAGTTACAGCATCCGCAGGAAACTTACTGAATAAACGGTTACGACGAGATGTAAATAAGATGAACCTTACAGACTGATAAGAGAAGAATCCAAACAAGAGGCGTTCCTGCTGTGTGTGGGGCCGCCAACAGCCAAAATCGCTAGAATAACTGAGAAGCACGTATTTCGGAAGGTTAAGGCCATTCTTGGTTCGACCAAAGACCGCCAAGACAGCAAACGCCGGGTTTTTACAGTACTGAGTGTGAATGTCGTATGCAGTGTATTGGGAGGACAAAGACGTTCGGGTAGGGGAGATATAGAAATTCGCGTTGGAAGAGCACAGCATCAACGAGGAACAAATCCTGGTTTTGAGTAAACGAGAGTCTTATGCTGCACTAATGGGTTTTGGGACTCGGTTGTCAAAGAACAATGGAAACACGTCAGCAAAACAATGTCATAAACTGGGATAGCGAATTTCAGCACAGTTTGGGATTCTGCAGTTGCGATAATACAACAGGAATGTTCCGTGATGAAGGCGGCAGCGTCCGCAGACAGAATGGCAGAAACCACGACTCGACACCTGCACCAAGGCCACCCAGCTTTCCCCCGGCACTGGCGTAATCCCCTCCTCCCACCTTCTACAGAAGTGGTCAGTGGTTCCAGCGGCTATATAGATACACAGAACAAGGCATCCTGACACAGTCTGCTGCTCAACTCGCAATGGGTCGCTTCGTTGCTGCTATCGCTCGTTTCGTTCACCTACATATCTGAACATGGTCAGACGTGGAAAGGGAAGCAAGATCTCTGCTGTGGTTGAGTTCCTGCTGAAGGCTGCCGAGAACGACAGCGATGGCAAGAAGAAGATGAAGAAGAAGGCCCATAGTGCTAGAAGAGCTAGAATGTGGGTCATGTAATTAGGACTTGCAAAAGCACAGTTGCATGCCTGATCTGCGCTAAGTTGCACGATACACGTAACTGTGACGAACAGAGAAACATTGCAGCCACTTGCGTGAACTGCAATGGCGCTCACGCTGCCAACTTCCGCAGCTGCAGCTACTTTAAGGACTGGAAGAAGCAGAAAAGGCCCCCACACACGAAGAGGCGGTCCCAGGCGACACGGTGACGCCCCCCCCCCTCCCCCCCGATCCCCCAATCCAAGAGTGGAAGTGGACACAGGCGCCTCGGAGATGACGTAAGTGACAGGGCACATACCGCCACAGATGACGCAGTGGCCGCCCTCATAGTCGCAACAGTGGCAGAGAGAGCCACCATGTAGAACGAGCTCGTCGCTATCCACCGCCACCTGCTACAGCTGTGGAATGAGCTGGTCGCCGCCAAGGAGGAGATGTCCGTCCCTGCCACTCCTTCACTAATGGGGCGGAAGGCCAGGGTGTACACTCCCAGCAGAAACCTAGTTGGTGCCCATGGAATTGGAAACGCCTGCTGCAGCAGGTACAAGAACAAGAGATTGAAGAGATATCTACTGCGGAAGCCTCACAGGAAGAGGCTGTGATGATGGAGAAACATGGATGGCAGTTCCCAGATGAGAGTAGCATGCAGCTGTCCCAATGAAGATTGCCAAGTCGCTTCGCAACAGCACCTATCCCCACCTTGATAATACCTATTCCTTCAGCCTTTATGAATTTCCTAAACCTTCCCTGCCTAACAAGCCATTCGATTTCGATGGCTCTCAAGGTATCCTTTACGGTCTTTTCACCAAGAAGGAACTGAGACTTATCACTTCACATCCTGTCTTCACGATGAAGATTAGTGGCATGTAGTGTGTCAGAAGATTGGATAACAGAGAGAAAGAGAGCCAGTCACCGCTAGCTTCGTAGCAAACATGTTTTTCTTGTTTCAGTTGACACAACGACAATTCAGCAAATTAGGTAACATCAACACCAACCCAACAGAAACAGAAGGATCTGCAAGTATATGCACAAACTCCTACACAGATCAGAAAAAGGGAAAGTCTGTCATATCGGCATTCGTATCGGTATCCTGATACGTTATTCATGTCACCTCATGTCGTTCGTGTTTCAGGGCAGATCACTGTGATGAAGTAAAGGATGTGGCGGATTGCCATCCAGTGGGACCTGCTCTTTGAGGCTCTCCAAGGGTTATGGTTCAAAAATGGTTCAAATGGCTCTAAACACTATGGGACTTAACATCTGAGGTCATCAGTCCCCTAGACTTACAACTACTTAAACCTAAGGACATCATACACATCCATTCCTGAGGCAGGATTCGAACCTGTGACCGTAGCAGCGGCGTGGTTCGTGACTGAAGCGCCTAGAACTGCTGGACCACAGCAGCCGGCAAGTGTTGTGGACTGGCTGTTGAATGAAAGAGGAGATTGCAGTGTCGAACAATTGATGCAGCCACAATTGTGCGTACTCAACGCCTGATCGACATACACTGCTGATGTTCACCATCCTGCCACGCGTGGGCAGCTTCACGAGATGGTTGTCACAAACATCTGGAATTGGCAGCCATCTACCACCACACCCAATGTGTACTCAAGACGTTTCTGCGATTCCAGAAGTCAACCTGATGGGAATTCTCCCCAACTGTACATCACAAGAAAAGAATGTTGAGGATGCCCAGTTGTCAAGAAAGCGTCCTACAGCCACTGATGAGGACGATTCCTCGCCACAGTCCACCCTGCTTAAGCACTGGACCAAGAGGAAGGCGCAGCAGAAGGTTACTGCCCACCAGAGAGAAGATGATGGATTTGTCATCCCCAAGTAGAAACACATTCGAAAGGCAGTCATAGTGCTAGAGTAAGTGTGACCACTGCAGATGGCAAACTACAACACTGTGATGCCTGGTGATGTTGCAGAGGCTGAAACATTGACCCACACGTCGTAACATCTACCGGGGCACTCAGACACTTCCAGAGGAAGGTAAAGGGGATAGCCACACTAACTTCTATCTGTGTTGCCAGAGATGACCTAGCAGCAATGTCGGCTACAGGATCTGTTGGACAAAAGGGTGTCCACTGTTATACCCATAACTCAGATGACCTAAAAAATTCGATGGAGATGACACCCGTCTACCACGAGGCAGACCTGGAGGATCTGGGCTACGGCGTCTACTCAGAAGATCTCATGGAGTTGCCCAGGATGCCCAGGGACGTGTTCCTCATCGTTTTTCCTGTTCCTCATCGTGTGGTCGACAACACAGAAAATACGAAGTTCTTGCAGTTGCAGTCCATCGTGCAGGTGCGAGTGACCATAGAGCTGTTCCAGATATAGGGGAGGAAAGTATAGTGTAGGGGGGGAGGGCTCAATGTTACACGTGCTGGGGTCTCGAACATGTTGTGCTACAAGGTACGGGCCTGCTGTGAGAAGTGTGCAGGTCCATACCAGAGAGAATGAAAACACACAACAGTGTTGCAAAAGTAGCAACTCACGTGTTGCGAGGTACAGAGGCTGCAGTGACTTCAAAAAGCGTAATAAGCAGCAAAGAAACGCAACACCAACAAGAAAAACACAGCCAAGCGGCAGCCTCGCCAAAGCCGAAAAGAAAGTGGCGTCTGCCCCCTCCCATCAACAGCGGCCAGGAACACCAGGCCCGGCCCAGCAGAAGACTACAATGGCCAAAGCACCACCAGTTACAGAAGTTGGCGTGGCAGCCCGCTCAGATGTACTACAGGTCAGGAAGGACCTACTACCCACATTATGCAGCCGCAGAACCCACAGAGAGCCGCACAGATGCAGCCAGTCGATCCAGCATCGGAAGTCACCCCCCATGACCGCTCCTGCACCGAGAGAATAGCTGGCGAACTCCACTCGTTTCTGCGATCACTATACCAACTTCTATAGAAACTGTCAGTACTTGTAAGTGCCACCATGGCGGCCCTCTAGGACGCTACTGTCACTTCAGGGACCCACTCTCGATAACCGCAACATTTGCCTCCTCTTTGTTTGCTCCTTTAAAGCTAACGGTCTTTGCCGCCAGTAGGGTGGGTTGCACCATTTCCTACTAGAAGGGACCGTCGATATCTGTCATGTGTGCAAATCTCGTCTAAAAACAGACGTCAACGTGCAGGCGACAAATTGCAGTTGCATCCACAATTACAGATTGACGGTAAGCGGGGGCGCCACCATCTTCTTCCTGAACTAGCTATGGCATCACCAGGTGTTACTTTTCATTATGGGCGATTTTAATGCAAAGAACACACAGTGGGGAGTTCACACCTCACGAACACCCAGCAGCAGGTCGGTGTGGCCGAGCGGTTCTAGGCGCTTCAGTCTGGAACCGCGCGATCGCTACGGTCTACGGCCGGAGGTTCGAATCCTGCCTCGGGCATGGATGTGTGTGATGTCCTTAGATTAGCTAGGTTTAAGTAGTTCTAAGTTCTAGGAGACTGATGGCCTCAGATGTTAAGTCCCATAGTGCTCAGGGCCATTTGAAATTTTTCAAACACTCAGCAGCCTTCTGCCAAGAGAAACGACGATATCGTCCTGGGGTCATATGAAAATACTAAATACCCCAGCAGAGGACAGCTCGACGTCGTCCTCTTCAAAGGCGTCGGCCAATTAATGTCCGCCACAGTGCAATGGGACCGATCGCCTGTAGACGATCTACGACATAGACATCATAAGCACAGCGCTGCCCGCCCACCACACCAATGCATGGATGGTGAGTGCTTCAGAGGAGAAGTTCTTGAATTGCTCTAGGATGCACCAGACCCAGATGCTACAGGAGCTGATTAGGCACTGGCATCCTACAACTATCATCTGCCGTAAGTGGCCGACTTGGCCACCCTGAGACGCCTGCAACAGCTGCAAGATTCCTCTTGACAACTTCCGCCTCACGTCACAGAGGCGACCTGGGAGAAGAGCAAAATATTCCGGGAGTCACTGCTCACCTACCGGTCCAATATGAAACGTCACCTATATCGGACTAGGAGCGGAATTAAGGCGGTGGTCGAAGAATAAAGAACGTGAAACTGGGCTGACCTGGTGGCAATATTAAATTCTGATGATAGCAGCGCCTGGTGAGTAGCCAAAAATTTCCTGTGCTGATGGCAACACATCCCTCTGCTGTAGGTCAGCCAGGAACTCGTACATAACCCAGACAAAGAAGCGAGCATGCAGGCAGATACGTTCACGCCCAACTTCATTCTGATGAAGGAGGAGCTGCCCACGCTCCTGGCATCCAGTACAGAGGACAACAACTTCGTTTCTGAAGAAGAGGTAGCTGAGCAATTGTAGTCACTGAATACCAAAAAGGTGGGAGGCAGAGATGGTGTTGACAACCTTCTACTGTGTCGTCCGCCAGAAGGAGTCTACGTGGCAGCAAATTACCATTAACCTACTCCATCCCTCTCAAAGATATTCGAGAAGCTATGTGCAGGAGGCTACTGTGTCAAATCACGAAAGAAGCCATCATCCTCGACAAACAGTTCGGGTTTATCAGTTGTGACTTGTGGAGCGAGCTAAGCCAGATCTGGAGACACACAAGTAACCATGGATGGCTCTGCTCGAAATCTCCAGGGCCCTTGACGAAAGCCTCATGCACTAACTCTTGGTGCATGGGATACTTCTCCGCTCCTACCTTGCCAGGTGGTGCTTCCAGATCTGTTCAGATGACAGGACGTCGACGCAGTGGCAGATAGGTGCAGGAGCGCCTCAAGGGTAGGTGCCCACCCCATACTGCACTCGTTATACATAGTGGATGCTCCGATGGTATCGTGTGCAGTTGGGGCTTTAACTCGAAGACTCTGCGCTAGTCAAGCGTAGCATTAACGATGACGTGATGAGACGTCCTCTACAACTTGACTGTGACGCCTTGGGCACCTGGTCGACCAGGTGGCGGCTGAAGTGCAATGCCACGAAGAGCCAGAGGGTCATATTGACAAGGAAGCCGCTGCCTCTAGATCTGCTACAAGTCAACAAGATGGGTGCTCCAGGGAGTAAGACCAGCAGATATCTCAGGCTGCCTTCGACCAGCGACTTACATGACTGCCAAACATCAGATATGTCAACAAGCAGAGCTGTAAGTTACCTTCGCCCCTTTACCTTCTGCTCAGCACATCGTAGACACTCCTCTGCATCGTGATATTGCACTGTATATGGTGCTGATTAGACCATTGCTAGAGTACACAGCCATGGTGAGGGAAACACCACAGAGTCCTACATTGGAACACTGCACGTGCTGAGACATTATTCCGTGCACCTTTTACATGAAGACACTGGCATCCCTCTGCTGCGAGACAAACAGATGGCCCGTCTTTTCTACGTGAAGATGAAACCCCTCACATCCTGGACCAACAACTGTCCGGCAGACAGATTACGCACTCGCCTGACCTGCTGGGGGAGTAACACTTCCTGTGGCAGACAGAAGAGGCCGCCATCATCAAGCTCACCAAAGGCCAATCCCGTAAGAGAGACACTCATCCCTAGTATGAACGGAACTTCAAGCCTGCGTATCATCAGTTCAGGAAATTCCTATGATTTTGTATCAACATCCCGACACTTCGCCTGAAGGCGATGGACACGAAACTCATTGAAATACACTGAGGTAACAAAAGTCATGGAATACCTCCTGATATCGTAATCGTCCTGAGGCCAAGAACTGCATAAAAAGCATCAGTCACATGGGTTTTGGTTTTTAATTGTCCTGAGGCCAAAAACCCCATAAAAAGCATCAATCAAAAGAACTCAAGAAGTCGTTGGACGTTACTTGAAAAAATATTTAGTTATTCTGCCTCTATAGCCGTCCACAATTGCACAAGTCTTATTGGTGCAGAATTTTAAGCATGAACTGACCTCTCGATTAAGTCCCATAAGTGTTCGATGGGATTCACGTTGGGCGACTTTCCTGTTGACAGCATTAGTCCATGGCGTCTTGGGATCTGCGCAACACTCTAACCTTACCATCAGCTCTTACCAGCTGAAATCAAGACACATCTGACCAGGTCACAGTTTTACTATCCTTTTGGGTCCAGTCGACATAGTCGTGAGCCCAGGAGAAGCTCTGCAGGCAACGTCGTGCTTTAGCAAAGGTACTCTTGTCGGTCGTCTGCTGCCATAGCTCATTAGCGCCAAATTTTGCAGCATTGTCCCAACGAATACCGTATTTTAACGGTGTTCTGTTTCGACGTGCAACGAATGTTGGGAAAAAGGTTCAGAACTTTTCCACTCTTATGTTTTAATCATATGTTCACCTGAAGAAACAGGTAGTGTTAGAGTAATAAAGGACCAAATACAGTTTATGAAACTTCCCCTTTGAAAATTTTATGAATGACAGTGCTGGTAAACTTCTACGTTATTTGACTTTCAAACAGCTGAGCAAAACTCAACGCACTCAAACAGTTTTCTCTTTACTTATTCTGATCATCACTAAACTGATACACAATATTTTTAGCGCAACGCAGTCTGACTTTCAATAATCTCTACAAAAGGAAGGCCCTGACTAACAGTAACCTATACCTTTCATGAATCACTTACCTCACAAAAATCTTCGTTACTCGAACTACTGCAATACAGCGAGCGCCAATACTGCCAGCTAAATAAAAGATTCTAACTACTGAAGGCACTAACTACTGATAGGCATAGTTAACTAACGAAAGATTTTGATAGAGAACAAACAATGTATTTACCTTAATAGCGTTCAAAAGGTATATATATATATATATATATATATATATATATATATATATATATATATATATATATATAATTTTGCGACATACAATTAAACAAATTTCCTTTTTCTGATGGATACACATTCAGATCGTCCGCTCAAAACTCTGGCATCTCTCTCCCCACATCCACCACTGCTGGCAGCTCAACTCAAACTCCCCTACACAAGCGAATATTCCAACAATGAGTCCAACCAGCCACAGATTGCACACAGCGCAGTCAGCGATTTTCATACAGAGCACTAAGTGGCGTTACCAACAAAAAAACGCTAACAGCCTACTTACATAGCCCCCATGCTCCCCACAAAAAATTTTACAAATTGTTTCAGGCAGTGGTCAATACATATTTGTTTAAAAAATTATATTAACGATAACAAATACATCAAATGCACACAATTATTGATACACTGTTGGTCAAAAGCAAAAATTGACCTCACAGTCCATAAAGACAGTCCTGATCATTCATCACAGTAGTAATTGCTGTTTTTTTTCCACAAAGTCTGAGCAGTAAAAGAAAATGCACATGGAAATAGTGGATTTCCATGCAGTCTTGAAGAAGTAGTGTCATCCTTCCAACGGAAAGACAGTGCTATCTCTTGACATTCAGACAGGTAATGGGCCACAACAGGGCAAACCCACAGCAGAGGCAGTCGAAGTTTTGAAGATTATTGGTAGGTAGGTAGGTCATCACAGAGCAGACCCACTGTAGTCCTGATAGAGATTATGGTACTGGTGGGCCATCAAAGGTGTAGACCCAATGTAGCCCTTGTAGAGGTGATGGTATTGGTGGGCCATCAAAGGTGCAGACCCACTGTAGTCCTTATAGAGATGGGCAGCAGCCATCCATTGTGACCGTGCGGGTGCACAATCACCATTGAAGAGTCTTGCGGATAATATAGCAAGTCTGTGAACCACTATTTGTGCACTCACTAACTTTTTGGATTGTACTTGGAACCAGAAATGCTGTTAACCAGTCCCTTGCTGAATTGTCAACACATGTGTGAGGACTAACAGTCCTTTTTTTTAACTTCTCACATATTGTGCATATACTATGACCAACAAAAAACGTTTGCAGTGAAATGAAAGTTAATTTGAAGAACTGGTGTCTATACAATTATAAAATTTACAGCATGTGAATACAAATATAAAGGTACAGAAAACATCACTAAAGAGCATAGTCATACAGATATAGTTGCTACGTAATCGTGCAACGAATAAGTAAGAATGAACACACAATAACACTGTGTCGTCTGTTCACTACAAAAATGCGTTCTTAATTACTGTTTAAATAAGATCCCTAGGTTCAAAACATTGTTGCATGGTAACAGTTTCTAAGTGTGACAAAGTGTACTAGTAACATGAAGTGAAAAATTTTATGGCAAAAACTAAGTTAAAAAGCAGATTATCTCTCAATAAATGGTTTTACATGTTAAACGTGATGTAAACCTTTACTCTCCCTAGCATGCAGAGTTTCAACTCTAATGCAATTATCATGTAGTATACGTCGGTAAAGAATACTGCAATTTTTCTCGAGGTTAGCTTCTATGTTATTCTCCTCAGGACTGGCCGGTGCACGTGGCTGCCTGTGGTGCGAATCATTGTCTATTGTCTCTTCGTTGTTGCGCGCCGTTATTGGGATTAGGAGATCTAACCTCTACAATTTCACCTTGTCGAGAGGGCCCTGCCCTGTTTGAATCCCGCCAGTTCTGGTTAAATTCTGGTCTGTTGTTAAGATTATATCATCTGTCGTCTTGTCGGTAGTTTCCATAGTTTCTTTCTTGCCGGTTAAGTGATGGAGAATTTCTCCCTGAATCATAACTACGAGGTGGACCGTTGCGTCTGAAGTTATGCTGTCTCCCTTGATAATGATTATTTTGGTTCCTGTATTGTCTGTTTCTATGATTGTCTCTGTCATAGTTATTACTGCGGAGAGGTGATCTTTCCCTGTGATTATTATTACTCTGCCAACGGTTGTCACATGGGTGGTGTCTGTTTTGGTCACAATTTGCGTTTTAAGAATAGCCTTTTTGTGTCCAATTTCTGTCGCCACAGAATTGTTTCGGATATGACCTGCAATTGTTTCGATCCTGGTTTCGCATCCCGTGATTGTCACTGTCAATTTACAATTCTTGTAAGAGTCCCTGAAAAGCCTCAATGTCATCTTTGCAACGTCCTGCCAAAATAATATGTCTTAAAAGTTGAGGCAATTTGATTAAGCAAATGCGGATGAGTTCTGACAGACTGTACGGATTTGTCAAATACTGATTTTTGTGCAACATGTCTTCAAAATATTTTACTGGGCTGGAAAATTCAGATTGCTCGAAGTGTTTCATCATTATGATGCTATGTTTTACGCGATCTTGATGGTAAAATTCTCCTTCACTGCGACAATTGCGAATGATCGAACGCATTCTTACAGCAGTTTCATTTTCCAAATAGCCATACATAAATTCTAATCTGTGCTCTAATGGCCAGTTTGGAGGAAAAAATGAGAGAATTGATGAAGCCATTCTTGTGGATGAATGTCGTTGCTGGAATTCTTAAATGTTTTTAATTTACTTGTAGTAATGAACAGCTTATAGTCAAATTCATCGTTTCGGGGAGTCGCATATCAGTCATTGTTACGTCGTGTCGGCGGTACCATCTCAAAATTTGGTGGACCTTGCCAATTTCTTTCAAAATTTCCGAAATACCCTTTGTTGTTACTTGTGACTTTTCCTTATTTCTGAATCCCTCTCCCCATGTCGGTGCGCGAGTCTCCTCTGAAATATGTAATTCTTGCATTACCGGTGCCAACCGATCTTGTACTTCCCGGATTTCTCTTTTGTGTTGCGTATTAATTTGATTCTGATTTTGTCTGAATTTCCTAATTTGTTCGTACTCTTCTGTGTCAGTGAAGACTACCGGTCTTGTGTCATTCTGATTATCATCTACCTTGCAAATAAATTATTTAGCTGATGCGAAAGTTCGATTACTTTCTCTGATAATGAGCTGATTTCCTCCATGTGTCTTTCTGAACCAAGTTCCAGAGTGTCCATTTGTGTCAAAAGCGTATTTACTGTGTCCTTTAAGTTTTCATGAATTTTTGCAAGTTGCGCAACCGAATCGGTAGATGCAACTGAGTCAATTTTAGCCCGCAAGGTGTCGTGATTTTCATGAACAATAGCTTGCAGTTCTTTTATGGCTGCTTCGTGATTCTGTAATGCATTTTCATGACGCGAAAAAATAGGCTGAAAATGCTCACAAATTTGTGTTTTTACGTCATTACAGACTTTTTGACATTTCGATTCGATTTTAAGTAACTCAGCAGTTAAATCTTCATGTGTTTGTTCAAGCGTTTGCTCAATTGTGTCTAACTTTTGAAGCTTTTGTCCCATTTGTTGCTGTGATTGTTTTTGAGTTTGTTCCATTGTGTCTAACTTTTGTCCCATTTGTTGCATTAATTGTAATAGCAATTCACTGGTGTCTGAAACATGTTCCTCTGTGCTTTACGGCAGCTCATTTGCACCGGTAACATTCGTATTTTGAAAAGCAGAAAATATATCTTGACTTAATTCAGAAAAAGATGAGGACGCAAAACCTGAATCTACGGTATTTGCAAGATTGTGTCCTGTTATTTCGGGTTCCTGGGGCGAGTTGTTTGGACCAATCGATCGATAATACTACCCTGTTCACTAGCTGTTTCACTGTCTACACTATTATTTATTGCCTGGTCTATTTCCCTATGCACAATTACCAAATTACTATTCTGAATATTTGTTAATTCATTACATGGTGGTGCTGATCTGCTACGCTCGTCGTCACTATCATTTCTTAATTTACTTTGGAGCCTAGTGTTACGTTTTTCACACGCCATTATTGTCACAATATCTCACACGATAACACAGAAAAACATATTTTGAAGAGCAAAAATAAGAAAACACATTAACATAGCATTAAAAATAATATCTAATTAACTGAAAGCGCGGCTGCGAAATACATGGTACAAATCTACAAGCATGTCACTACTGTTTTACTGTACAGCATTGAAAAACTACAACTAAAAGGAAATTCTCTCTACAATTATGCGCTAGCAACAAACAATAACTACACTATTTACTCAAACTACGAGAAAAAAATCAGAAGATTCCAGTGAGGTATCCTCGGCTAAGGATCGACATTTGAAACTTCCCCTTTGCAAAATTTTATGAATGGCAGTGCTGGTAAACTTCTACGTTATTAGATTTTCAAACAGCTGAGTAAAACTCAACGTACTCAAACAGTTTTCTCTTTACTTATTCTGATCATCACTAAACGTCATGAATCATTTACCTCACAAAAATCTTCGTTACTCGAACTACTGCAATACAGTGAGCGCCAATAATGCCACCTAAATAAAAGATTCTAACTACTGAAGGCACTAACTACTGATAGGTATAGTTAGCTAACGAAAGATTTTGATAGAGAACAAACAATGTATTTACCTTAATAGCGTTCAAAATCGTCCGCTCAAAACTCTCTCCCCACATCCACCACTGCTGGCGGCTCACCTCCAACTGCCCAACGCTACGCACTGTTCACATCCAATTGTCCAACACTACACAAGCGAATATTCCCACAATGAGCCCAACCAGCCACAGACTGCACACAGCACAGTCAGCGATTTTCATACAGAGCACTACATGCCGTTACCAACCTAAAAACCTAAACAGCCTACTTACAAGCTGAAGCGGTTATTAATACCCAAGATGAATACAACCTACAAGGTTGTCTTCCTAACGAATACGTTCGTCGTTCGTCCGACACTGATTACTGCCGTTACTGCACGCAGTGTTGCTTGTCTGTTAGCACTGACTACTCTACGCAAACGTCGCTGGTCTCGGTCGTTAAGTCAAGGCCGTCGGCCACTGCGTTATTCCTTCTGGGCGGCAAAGCCTGAAATTTGGCGTCCTCGGCACGCCCCTGAGTCTGCGCATCTTGGAATATTGATTTCACTAACAATTTCCGAAATGGAATGTCCCGACACCAACTAACATTCGCTTTCAGAGTCTGTTAATTCCTTTCATGTAACCATAATCAGGTCGGACACCTTTTGACATGAATCACCCGAATAGAAATGGCAGCTCTACCAATGTACTGTATTTTTATACCTTGTACACGATGCCACTGTCATCGTGTGCGTGCATATCGCTATCCCATGAGTTTTGGCACGACAGTGTACAGCTGCTAGACGACATCGCTACTCGGTTGATCACCCTAGAAGATACACAGAAAGCAGTTACGATGACAATATTGTCACCGAAGAGCATTTCTACAGAGACGAGCTAATGCTTCACGCAGTAGTACCGGGTCAGAATACTGGACCTGGCAAAAGGGGGACGTGATGCTTCACCACCTAGCCTCCTGAGCTAAATTCCAAAGCCCTCCGCAGCGTCTCGTGGAGGGAGAGAGTACGACGCTGCTGATATTGCTTCGACCATCGCATGGAGTGGTTCATCAAATTGTGGACAAATGAAACTACTCCTCCCACCCCCGCCGCCCCTCTACGTATGCATTGATCACATTCACCGTAACTGAGTACTTAAGTACAGCATTCCCACGTGGCACAAGTAATGTCGCAAAGCGCCCGACGAAATTGCCCTCGGGATCTCCCACCCAATAATACACTCCTGGAAATGGAAAAAAGAACACATTGACACCGGTGTGTCAGACCCACCATACTTGCTCCGGACACTGCGAGAGGGCTGTACAAGCAATGATCACACGCACGGCACAGCGGACACACCAGGAACCGCGGTGTTGGCCGTCGAATGGCGCTAGCTGCGCAGCATTTGTGCACCGCCACCGTCAGTGTCAGCCAGTTTGCCGTGGCATACGGAGCTCCATCGCAGTCTTTAACACTGGTAGCATGCCGCGACAGCGTGGACGTGAACCGTATGTGCAGTTGACGGACTTTGAGCGAGGGCGTATAGTGGGCATGCGGGAGGACGGGTGGACGTACCGCCGAATTGCTCAACACGTGGGGTGTGAGGTCTCCACAGTACATCGATGTTGTCGCCAGTGGTCGTCGGAAGGTGCACGTGCCCGTCGACCTGGGACCGGACCGCAGCGACGCACGGATGCACGCCAAGACCGTAGGACCCTACGCAGTGCCGTAGGGGACCGCACCGCCACTTCCCAGCAAATTAGGGACACTGTTGCTCCTGGGGTATCGGCGAGGACCATTCGCAACCGTCTCCATGAAGCTGGGCTACGGTCCCGCACACCGTTAGGCCGTCTTCCGCTCACGCCCCAACATCGTGCAGCCCGCCTCCAGTGGTGTTGCGACAGGCGTGAATGGAGGTACGAATGGATACGTGTCGTCTTCAGCGATGAGAGTCGCTTCTGCCTTGGTGCCAATGATGGTCGTATGCGTGTTTGGCGCCGTGCAGGTGAGCGCCACAATCAGGACTGCATACGACCGAGGCACACAGGGCCAACACCCGGCATCATGGTGTGGGGAGCGATCTCCTACACTGGCCGTACACCACTGGTGATCGTCGAGGGGACACTGAATAGTGCACGGTACATCCAAACCGTCATCGAACCCATCGTTCTACCATTCCTAGACCGGCAAGGGAACTTGCTGTTCCAACAGGACAATGCACGTCCGCATGTATCCCGTTCCACCCAACGTGCTCTAGAAGGTGTAAGTCAACTACCCTGGCCAGCAAGATCTCCGGATCTGTCCCCCAGTGAGCATGTTTGGGACTGGATGAAGCGTCGTCTCACGCGGTCTGCACGTCCAGCACGAACGCTGGTCCAACTGAGGCGCCAGGTGGAAATGGCATGGCAAGCCGTTCCACAGGACTACATCCAGCATCTCTACGATCGTCTCCATGGGAGAATAGCAGCCTGCATTGCTGCGAAAGGTGGATATACACTGTACTAGTGCCGACATTGTTCATGCTCTGTTGCCTGTGGCTATGTGCCTGTGGTTCTGTCAGTGTGATCATGTGATGTATCTGACCCCAGGAATGTGTCAATAAAGTTTCCCCTTCCTGGGACAATGAATTCACGGTGTTCTTATTTCAATTTCCAGGAGTGTATCATAAGACTTTACTTCTTGAGCCAACTATTGCGGTTTATTTTGGATGTAAGAATGAGCAATAGAATTCCCTTTGTCTTCTCACTGCAGTTACACAAAACTGCTCTATGTTTACAATGATAAAAGCTCCACCTTGTCATTGTCAGAGCTTGTGGGATGTTTGCTGAGATCAGATCAGTGCAATCTGTCAGAAATGCTGGTCGTGTACTCGTTAGCAAAAAGAAAGTGTATTTCTTCACCCCCTGCACTCTATGATGAACTGTTCAAGGCGTTAAGAAATACAACGAAGATGGAAATGGAGGATGATTACTGCAGTCATTATGGAGATAATTAACTCTTTGCCTCAGCTCTGTGCCGCCGAAGAATACACCGCCGGAAAAAAATTCGCAACATCAAAATATGATTAATGGTGATTAAGAAATATAGTTCAAAGGCTCTGAGCACTATGGGACTTAACTTCTGAGGTCATCAGTCCCCTATAACTTAGAACTACTTAAACTTAACTAACCTAAGGACATCACACACACCCATGCCCGAGGCAGGATTCGAACCTGCGACCATAGCGGTCGCGCGGCTCCAGACTGTAGCGCCTAGAACCGCTCGGCCGGCTGATTTACAAAATTTCTTGTCTAGTGATATATGTAAGTTATTAACATTGCTATATCACTGGTTAATGTAAGCGTGAAATGCTAGTACATTAATAAATGGCGTATTCGCCAGAATGTTGAATACAAGCACGTAAATGTGCATGCATTGTGTTGTACAGACGCCGAATGTCAGTTTGTGAGATCGAGTTCGATGACCGTTGCACTTGGTCGGTCAATGGCATGTCGACAGTCTGTAGAGCATGCTGGGTTACGACAGCAATGTGGGCGAGCGTTATTGTGCTGGAAAAAATTCCTTCAATATGTTCATGAATGTTGTCACAACAAGTTGGATCACCAAGCTGATGTACATATTTGCTGTCAGGATGTGTAGAATAACCACGAGAGTGCTCCTACTGTCATACGAAATCGCACCACAAACCAGAACTCCAGATATAGGTCCAGTGTGTCTAGCACGCAGACAGGTTGGTTGCAGCCCTTCAACTGGCCTCCTTCTAACCAACACGCGGCCATCGCTGGCACCGAGGAAGAACCAACTTTCTACAGGAAACACAACAGACTTCCAGGCTGCCCTCCAACGACTCTTGCTTGACACCACTGAAGTCGCAAACGCCAATGGTTAGGGATCAGTGAATGCACGCTACAGGGAGTGTGGTTTGGAGCTGTTCGTGAAGTAACTTTGGTGCCAACTGCTGGTCAAATTGCCGTTGCAGATGCAGTGCGATGCGCTCCAGCCATACGCCGACCACGACGATATTCCCTCTAGGTAGTGGCACGTATCCCTATGGACCCCGGTCTTCTTGCAACCGTACATTCTCTTGACCACCGCTGCATGCAGTCATGTACAGTGGCTACATTCCTGCCAAGCCCTTCTGCAGTATCGCGGAAGGAACGTCCAGTTTCTCAAGCCCTATTACATGACCTAGTTCAAACTCAGTGAGATGCTGATAATGGCGCCCTTGTTGCTTTAAAGGCTTGCTTGTATGACATCAACTGAACATGTCAAATCTCAACGGTAACTAACGCTCACAACCTATACAGCGTGTACTTAAAGTAAACCCGATTTGCATCCTCATAGTGGGCCAACCAGCGTCACTCTTTCACGACTGGTGCTAAATCTGGATAGACATCATCTTTCAGATGCAGAAAGACGCCTACCAACCTTCGTTTATGTCGCGCAACTCTTTCTTGGTGTTAACATTTTTTCCCTTCAGTTCAGGATGACCATATTTTAAAACTAAACTATTTGTACTCTTACTTCATGCCTAGGTCGAAACAGCCATACAAAAATAAAGAAAAAACAACACAGAACAATCTGAAGAGATCTAAAAAAACGCTAGAGAAAGTTGAGGTTTCTTTTCTGTGAAAAGCAAGGTGTTCTACCAACAAATTCTGAAGAGATATAAGAAACTTCCTCTATTGTAACAAACTGAGATTAATACGCAAAATAAACCAATGAGGCCGACCGGAGTGGCCGAGCGGTTCTAGGCGCTACAGTCTGGAACCGCGTGTCCGCTAGGTCATAGGTTCGAATCCTGCCTCGGGCATGGATGTGTGTGATGTCCTTGGGTTGGTCAGGTTTAAGTAGTTCTAATTTCTAGGGGACTGATGATGTCAGCAGTTAAGTCCCATAGTGCTCAGAGCCATTTGAACCATTTTTGAACTAATGAAAGTAACTAATGTTGCGGTATTCCTGTTACTTCGTGACAGCATTCAAACGGTTCGTACAATAAACTGATTAATCAGTAACACACTTTTGCGACATAAGCTACTTATTAATCAAGACAAATGAACAATTAAACCTTTATAGGGTGACTTTTAAGACACATAGCTGTAAAAATACATTATACAAAAATTAATGAAAGGCTTTTTATGCAATAAAAAATATTATTGTAGTTCTTAGTCACTGTCGTCAGAAATGCTATACTCATCACAGAAGAAATAAGCTGTGTTTATAGCTGTCTGGTGCCATACTCGACAGAAGCGACATTCAATCAATTTTGCCCCATTTACATTTTTTTTATTGTCAGAAAACTAGCTACCAGAAGCACATTGTCTATTATTCCTTGCTTGGTAATAGTTTTATCTGTGGAGTTCCTTCGTTCCGCAATCGATGGCTTGCAATGATTTGGCGAAATAGCCTTGCGGAAGGAGCAGTCTTCCTTGATTCTGGCTCTTTCTGATGGGGTCTTTTTTCTTCGTCAATGGTTCTTGTTGAGTTGCAAATCGTTGACCCAGAGCATCATACAGAACAGCAGCAATGTTAAGTGAGAATATTCCAGGCTATGCAAAACTATTGCAGATGGCGGTGGTTTGGAAGGCATAAGAGTAAGTAGTGGCTAAGAGCTTGTTGAAATTATACCGATATGATTTCAGTCATAAAATATCCAACTGCTCACACCAACAATGCTTAAAGAAGGGTTGTGGTGTGTGCCAGAAACGTCACAATACTGATGTTTCCGGCTGCCACTGAAAATGTTTCCAGGCTCATGTAACCTGCGTGTGAAACCATGAACAATATGTTGATGCTCTTCACGGGTACGCGGTCTAATTTCATCGCCTGAACACACGATATTTCGACAGTCCAATAAGCCACCATCTTCAGTCAGACATCTGAAGATGGCGGCCAGTTGAACCGTCGAAATGTCATGTCGTCAGGGCACGGATGTGAAGAGCACCAACAGTTATTACGCCGGGAAAATCTACGTAACCACATGAACAATCGATAAGGGGGAATGTTCCCCAAGAAATAATTCTGGTATCATTCTTGAAACATCTGCGTATATATAGCCTTTCGGGGGAATGTCGTACTGGTGGTGTCATGCGTGATCCAGCTATCCTGTCATTTTCCCTCGTCCGTTTGAAAATGACCACTTATGGGATTTTCATGCTAGAGGCATTTTTACAACAAAGAACTGTGTTGCTGACTCATTTCTCTCTGAATGACCCATTATAAATGCATACTTTTCCCTACCTGGCAGACAAAACGTATGAAAGTCTTGTTTCATCACAGTTACAAAGTCGTGATGACTTTTTTGCTAAACTGAGTTACTCCGTCAGTTTCTTTATTTTATAGTAAAAATCGTCTAATAGGTCACGATTTTTCACGGAAGCGCGGTCTAACGAAACATTTTTGGTGTCCTGAAGGTTAAAATTTATGTTTGTTTCAATTTGTCCCGCCATTAGCAGCCGACTATCTGCTTTGTTCTGGAAACGTATGGTCAGTTTCAGCAGCTTCAGTGACGCTATAAACAATGCGTCAGCATTGATTTGCCGAAAACCCTAATCGTAAAGTTGTATAATAGTCACATATTTTAAAATTTTTAATCCAGTTGCAGGTGACATAACAAACGGCTTCCCAGTTTTTGCAATAATTGGACTATCTGCTTCGACCAGAAGTTTCACACAGCCGTTCTTAAGTGCGCTCCACGGGATCCCGAATGTTTATTTTTTCTGTAAACTATCTGTCCTTTCTCCTTCAATCACAACACTTGCATAACTTTCGGATGAGGGAGAGCTTGCTGTTTTTCCCCGCTCGGGCTCCATCACTGTGTGCAAAGCCTAAGAAAAATTACCCCATTGCTAAATAGTAATATTACATGGAGGGTTTTTTATGTCTTACCTGAAAATGACTAGTATATTACCTACAGTCTACGTCAAAATGGAATTTCTGCACCGAAAATACTGTTCAGAAGAAAATAGAATGTACGTTACAGATTTCAGTGAACGAAAATGATCGCTTAACTACCCACGAATACAATCAAGGTTATGTAAAACCTTGCAGGAGATACGAAAAATTGCGTGTGAGGGCTTGTTGGAACCTGAATTAGTCAGCCACCTGTTGGCAAAATCTTGAAACTTCTGGAATTCAAGAAATTTCGTGAACGGGGAATTGCGAATTATGAAGAAGTAGCTTGATATGACCTTGTAACATGATTTTACGCTACATAGTCTTAATTAATACACGGTTTGCACACAGTTATAGAGATGTATTTAAGATAATGAAAATAAAGAGCACTCGCAGAAGCTGACACAATGGGGCAGAACAGTTTACAGAGAAAACCAAGCACGTAAATTATTGCGTTCTGCGAAGACTGATATCCACAAATCTATACTCGATATTCTCGAACATATTAATGTTGAACCGGGAGGTGGTCATATGAGGGAAGTGATGAGCTGGATATTAATTCTGCCGATTTTAATTTGATTCCGATTGACTGATTAAATATTAACACTGAATAGTTGAATCTCTCAAAGGCGACTGACAGGTGATGTCCACTTGTTGCTCACCATCCTGTTTGTAGAGGATTTGACGCGGCAGAATCTCCAACGTACTGGCCCGGAAAAGCCTGAAACTGTAACCATAAATCACTGCAACAGTTTTGCTGACAGCTTTGTACAGGCCCTGACGACCGGTACGACAATTAAAGAAAATCGACTAATAGAAATTTAATTTCCCCTTGAACGCACTGCCATTGAAAATATATGACGTTTGATAAAATCTTTCCTCTAATCAAAACAGTTACTACGTATGCATAGAGAGAAAAGTACAACATGCCTTAAATTTAATCATCACTACACTGGCGCGTTACGACAAGCGAAGTGGAGGGGGGTGGGTGGAGGGAGAGAAGGAAGGAAAAGGGTTGGAACTGATGATATCATCTGCATCGGGACTTTGTTAGGAATTAGTGGCGAGTTGTGAAAATGTGTGTGAGAACGGGACTCGAACGCAGGATCTCCTTACTAGGCGCCGGCCGGTGTGGCAGTGCGGTTCTAGGCACTTCAGTTTGGAACCGCGTGACCGCTACGGTCGCAGGTTCGCATCCTGCCTCGGGCATGGATGTGTGTGATGTCCTTAGGTTAGTTAGGTTTAAGAAGTTCTAAGTTCTAGGGGACTGATGACCACAGATGTCCCATAGTGCTCAGAGCCATTTGAACCATTTGAAACCTACTAGGCTCTTGCGTTAACTACTCAGCCATCCCGATATAGCGTTCAGCGCTAGTGCGGTCACTGTCCCGGCACGCCTCCCGGACGACACACATTCCCACCTAGAGCCACCTATGCGCAGACCCCGTCCTTCTCCTTCATGTTCACTATTTTTATATTCTTGTCCGAGGTCGAACGATATTATGCATCCGCACTGGAGGTTGTGGATTCATTGTTCATGAGGCAAATCAGTCATGCGAATGCGTGTTGTCTGTTCTTTCGGACATGTCTGAATTTTTAAAAACAATAATCTGACTGTCACTTACCTGATAACCTTAAAAATAACCAAAGCTGACGTAGCAAATTAGTAAGAAAACTTGAAGAAAGCACCAGAGAATGCAATAAAAAATGCTAAAGTATAACAAAATATCTAGGTGATAACGGTAACTTTAACAGCCTTAAGACTGGGCCACACAGAACTACTCAGCTGATGCTTCACACCGCCAGGGTGTGCGGCCACACAACAGACCCACAGCCTGATTGGAATAAGAGGTCAGCCTCGCCGTCTTGACTAAATACGTCGCAGCGCACGTTTTCACGTGTCGGCGCCCGGCTGCTGTGTATACCGTTGAAGAATAACACGAACTATGTGGTGTGGATTAACCACCCTTCAACGCGACCGCAACGTACTGAGTAACTACTGTCAGACCAATAACTGAGATTAAATAGCTAAATACAGTAGTGCACTACTATTTGATTAACGAAGGATTAGTGCAACTACTTCTCGATAAGGTAGCACACAGAATAACCACCACAGAAGACAGAACAATTCTACAATATTAGATCCTTTTGCGTCAATCATCATAGCGAATGCCACTCAGTCACGACCAAAACGGAATCGTTTCAAATCACGTATGAACTCCCAGACGCGTCTAACAATCCAGCAACATAATTCAGAATCGTGGCAATTCTTCCATACTACAAGGTCTACTGACTCATAACCAGACCGAGATCAGGTGCTACGCTCCGACAGACTTACTCAAATGGGACCGATGACCTCGCTGTTTGGTCTCCTCCCCCGAATCATCAACCAACCAACTTACTCAAATTATCAATTTCAGAAAACGAGCAGATCGAGGAAGTCAAAAGAATGAAGCCGTTTTTGCTTGTAGGTAATATTGCGAGGTGATTTAGGTAAAGAATGAAAACTTAAATGAGTTAGTTGGACTGAAACTTTAGTCCTGCACCTCCAGGATGCGAGCCCAATAATGCAATGAGAACAACGCCATCAGAACAGTAGCTTTAAATAAGGAAATACAAGAAAGAGCCTTAATGCGTTGCTGCCATATTCGGTTGCCTGATCGGAAAGGGTTTCTTCCTAAGCTGACAATTCCGCCTTCCCTCGAAGTGTGTGGAAGCTGTGTCTTTATCATGTCTGTCGAGTGTGTGATTTGCGTATAGTGCCACATCATGATTCTGTTTTATGATCAAGAGAGACAGAGACAGAGACAGAGAGCGAGAGAGAGAGGAGAGGGTGGTAATGGCCTTCCTCAGGGCACGACTGGTTTTGCATGGGGATAGGTGCTTCTATTTATTACAGACTATCGATGTCTGACGTCACTGTTGTAAAGCTTTTAATTGGCCCTCTAATATGGTTGGCTAGTCATGACCTATGTCCGCCAATCGGTGTTCGGTTTCTGGTCGGCAAGTTTTCCTCCTGGTGTGCGCGGAAGTGGACTGGCAGTTGCTCTACAGCTGTTTGCGCAGATACCTCCGTGTCCAGTGTAGCTTCTGCCCCGCGACCGCTCGTGGCGCGTTGGACTGGGATGGCCGGCAGCCAGGACGCGTAGCCATCTTCTCTGTTGATGTTGTCAGGCTGCTTAATAATTTCGATCGCCTCCAGTATTTTGCGTTCTCGCATCCACGATTCTTTCGCCAGTACTCGGGCTTCCTGGTACCTGATAGGTTGTCCACAGCCACGGTGGTGTTCCCCCATCGCCGATTTATTATGTTGTTGTAATCGTACATAGCGTTCGTGTTCTGCTACTCATAAGCTGACAGGTTTCCCTGTTTCTCCTATTTAGGTAGCTCCGCACTCACACCGTAGTTCGTAAACACCTGCAGTGTTAAGATTGTTGACTACATCCTTCGTGGAACCTATCATTTCGTGGATCCTGTGACTGCTTCAAAAAATCGGTCTGAAACCTCGTCGGCGAAGGACGTTGCCTAGCCGTTCACTGACGCCATTTACAAAGTGTACCAGTGGAAGCTTCTCATCTTTGCCTTCTTCTCGTGTTCTGCTCCCTTTGGTTTTAGCTGCCTTTCTTATGATGTTATCATCATAGCCATTGGCACGAAACGTGTGTTGTAGCTCATTTAATTCTTCTTTGATGTTATTTTCATCGCTTATCCGGTAGGCTCGGGCAGTTAACGTATGAAGAACAGAATACTTTTGAGCTGGGTGGTGGTGGCTATCCGCGTGCAGGTACCGATTAGTGTGCGTTGGTTTCCGGTACACTTTGTGTCCCAGTTTACCTTCGGCAGCTCTGTATTCTTCCACATCCAGAAATGGCAAGGTAGCATTGTTTTCAGTCTCATGTGTGAACTTTATATTTTTGTGCAGGCTATTTCAGTGCTGGAGGAAGTTTCCCAATTCCGCTTTACCGTGAGGCCAGATAACGAATCTGTCGTCCACATATCATAACTAACAACTGGGACGTAACGGAGCAGAAGCTAGGGCCGTTTGCTCAAAGGCTTCCATGAAGATGTCCGCAGCTACAGGGGAGAGCGGGAAACCCATTGCCACTCCATCTAACTGTTCGTAATATTTTCCTCGCCAGGTGAAGTACGTAGATGACAGGCATAAGCGCACCAGATCGCAGATATCTGGTGGGATCTGATCCTGTAGAATGCGGATAGTCTCCTCAATAGGAACGTTAGTCAAGAGAGACTTAATGTTAAAACTGACCATAATGTCTAATGGCTTTATTCGCTGTTCCAGAATCAGTTGTATGAAGTGGGAAGAGTCTTTCACGTAGGAGTCTGTTTGTCTCACAAAAAATTACATTGTCTCGCCTGCACTTGCCGGCTAAATACGGACGATAAAAATTTCTTCCACCACCAGGATTAGATATGGCTACCTGTTTCTCGAATGTCACCCAGCGGACAAGAGTTAGCGAACTCGCATCAGAGGCAGGTCGCATCCAGCGCCACGAACTTTCGTACAACTACTGGCTGCCTTGTGGATGACAGCACTGTCCTGATGGCGAGTGATTCCGAATTCCCCCTACAAAAATCACGAAAGTTGTTCAGGAATATTTTCTCGGTATTTTGTTATGAGGTATCTGCGAGGAGCGTTCAGCAAGTCATGCAACACATTTTTTCCCTGAGATCAGGTTGGTTTTACTCGAGATTCCAATTCACCATACTATCCCCCACTATTTTGGCTACAAAACCTTATTTTTTAACAAAATCCCAGTTAAAAAGTGACGGCGAAACGACGCTTTATTGGGGACGCCCTATATGCCCACATGGTACCACTCTACTGATAGACGTCAGAGCCAACTTCTTGCTGCCTCAATAACCTCCCAATCATCGACGTACTACTTCCCGCGGAACTTATCCTTCACTGGCCCAAACAGAAGGAAGTCGGAAGGTGTGCGATTTGGGCTCTAGGATGGGTGAGAAAGAACAGTCCAATGAAGTTTTGTGAGTTCTTCTCGGTTGCACAGACTTGCGTGAGGCTTTGCGTTGTCAAAGAGAAGGAGAAGTTCGTTTGCATATTTCTGGCGGTGAAATCGTTTCTTCAGTTTCCTGAGGGTGGCACAATACGCTTCAGAGTTGATCGTTCTCCCATGAGGGAAGACATCAAACAGAGTAACCCCTTCAGAGTCCCAGAAGACCGTCGCCATGACTTTACCGGCTGAGGGGCGGCTTTGAACTTTTTCTTCTGAGGAGAGGAGGTGTAGCACCACTCCATGGCGGTAAACGTTTGCGTAGCGGCGAGGAAACCAACGGGCTCATCGGATAGGTTTGCGCGACATCGTTGCTTTTCTTCACTGCCATGCTTCGGCAGACATTCTGCAAGCACCTGGTTGTCCGTCAAACGAAACAATGAGAGCTCTCTGCTTGGAACGTAATTCCGTTACAGGCGCAACTTTGAAGGGTAAGTATGCGGCCCTATCTGTCGACACTTCATAAAACTATAGGGGTGAAGAGGGAGTATTCCACGATGTTCCACAACGAATTCCGCATTTTTTCAATCGAAACTGGCCGAGAAAAAAATGTGTGTCATTACTTATTGAACGTCCGTCGTGGCTCGATATACAGTAATAGCATTTCGTTTGATTTCTTATCTCATCTTTGTATCTCTAGTGCAGTAAGAAAATCTACTCAACAGTACAAATGTTGAAGTAGGCGCTTTGTGTCTGGCTTGAAAATAGATCTGTTCCACAAACTTAAGGTAGGCTTACCGGCTGTTGACAACAGTAATGCCCGCTTTACCCTCCGCCCTCAACCTCGCATTCAGTATTACTCGGTTCTCTCAAAATGGCTCTGAGCACTAGGGGACTTAACATCTCAGGTCATCAGTCCCCTAGAACTTAGAACTACTTAAACCTAACTGACCTAAGCACATCACTCACATCCATAGCCGAGGCAGGATTCGAACCTGTAACCTTAGCGGTCGCGCGGTTCCAGACTGGAGCGCTTAGAACCGCTCTGCCACAGTGGCCGGCTCGGTTCTCTCTCGTGTTTCTTTTCCCGCTAGTGTCTGCTGTCCATTAACGGTGATGCACAGTAATATGGACAGGCTTGCTGATGACTCGTCCGATATGCACCTCATAAAAGAGTTCACCGAGCTGAATGGAAAAGGGGCACAATGACGCTGTACTGATCTATGACTGCAGCGATGGCAACCACGTCAGAGTATTTTTACTTCTGTACGTTGGCAACAAAAAGAAAACCTGAATCTTCCGTGCCAGAATACCATGTACTGGTCTTGCGGTCTAAGAGAGAATATGTCACCTGAGGTTGGTCACAACCGCGCAACTGGTAGTGGGCGCATTGGATTATCTTTGATGACAAGCCAAACAACTAGTCTGAAAAAGGTGAACAACAAATGCACCATGCCATCCACTGGATGTCAAGCATATGTACCATAAACAGTTGTGCTATTGTGTACCGCGTTCGTATGATGCAATAAACAACTGTAAGAAATATGTATATGGTCATAGCTTGTTGCACAAGCGGCTTCATGTTTTTAAATACGCACATCAAAAAAAGTTTTTCATCACCCAGTTCCCAGAACTCCTGAAGATAGACGTTAACTGTGTATATTGTATCGCAGACAAAGTCTCTTTGACTGTTCAGAGATGTCACTAAACCCGCCCAAAGATGTACACAACCACGTATGAGCAGCCCCTGTTAGATGGAGGGGGTCCGACAGCCGATCAGTTCCAGTCATTCCACCAGGAATGAGGTACACGGCTCGTGTTGTCTGTGGTTCAACCATGCCTAGGCAGTCAATACCGCTGTTCGATAGCGTCTGCATTGTTACTTTGTGCCAGGAAGGGTTCTCAACAAGGGAAGTGCCCAGGCGTCTCGGAGTGAACCAAAGCAATGTTATTCGGACATGGAGGAGATACAGAGAGACAGGAACTGTCTGTGACATGCCTCGCTTCGGCCATCCAAGGTCTACTACTGCAGTGGATGACCGTTACCTACGGATTGTGGCTGATAGCAATGCCACCATGTTGAATAATGGTTTTCGTGCAGCCACAGGACGTCGTGTTACAACTCAAACTGTGCACAATAGGCTGCATGATGTGCAACTTCACTCCAAACGTCCATGGCGAGGTCCATCTCTGCTAGCACGACACCATGCACCGCGGTACAGATGGACCCAATAACATGCCGAATGGACCGCTCGAGATTGGCATCACGTTCTCTTCACTAATGAGTGTCGCGTATGCCTTAGACAAACTGTCCAGCGAGTGCAGCAGGGTGGAGGTTCCCTGCTGTTTTGGGGTGGCATTATGTGGAACCGACTTACGGCGCTGGTGGTCACAGAAGGCTCCGTAACGGCTGTGCGATACGTGAATGTCGTCTTCCGACCGATAGTGCAACCATACCGGCAGCGTATTGGTGAGGCATTCGTCTTTATGGACGACAATTCGCGAGCGCATCGTGCACTTCTTGTGAATGACTTCCTTCAGGATAACGACATCGCTCGACTAGAGTGGCCAGCATGTTCTCCAGACATGAACCCTATCGAACATGCTTGGGATAGATTGAAAAGGGCTGTTTATGGACGACGTGAGCCACCAGCAACTCTGAGGGATCTACCACGAATCGCCGTTGAGGAGTGGGACAATGTGGACCAACAGTGCCTTGATGAACTTGTGGATAGTATGCCACGACGAACAGAGGCGTACATCAATACAAGAGGACGTGCTACTGTGTATTAGAGGCACCGGTGTGTACAGCAATCTGGACCACCACCTCTGAAGGTCTCGCTGTGTGGTAGTACAACATGCAATGTGTGGTTTTCATGAGTAATAAAAAGGGCGGAAATGAGGTTTATGTTGATCACTATTCTAATTTTCTGTACTGGTTCCGGAACTCTCGGAACCGAGGTGATGCATAACTTTTTTTTGATGTGTGTAATTTAGCGCAGATAAACCTTTTATAACGTGCTATTTTTATCCACTTGACATGTAGTGCGTGAGATCAGCGTAAAATGAAGGTGATAGTGGCTGTTGAACGGTTTTTAATAATTAAATAGCTCGCCCTTCAGTTCTTGCAAGATGAGAAAATTCCATCATCCACTGGAGTCGGATTCATTATAGCCAACAGACATCACATGGTTCAAATGGTTCAAATGGCTCTGAGCACTATGGGACTTAACATCTGAGGTCATCAGTCCCCTAGAACTTAGAACTGCTTTAACCTAACTAACCTACGGACATCACACGCATCCATGCCCGAGGCAGGATTCGAACCTGCGACCGTAGCGGTCTCGCGGTTCCAGACTGAAGCGCCTAGAACCGCTCGGCCACACCGGCCGGCCACATCACATGGCTACTGCAGTTTATCATTACAACTTTTCCGTTTTTCTGCTTTCCTGTGATTTGCAAAGAAAGTCAAGTTAACGGGAGATGGCGGATGACGAAAACTCGTAAGCACTCGTGCGCTGTGAACGTAGGATGGAATTGTCAGCGATTAAATGATTGGATCTTTCGTACTTCTCAATAAGATGGAGCTGCAAGAAGAACTGTCCTTAAGCAAATCATCTCAGTTTTCACAGAGCATCGGCTGCAGACATTTCATCACACTTTGTACTGGATGTTTCGACCCAGTTTGATGTACGGTTTAGACAACAATGGATTTGTCGCAACGGTTATGTTGTATGACCATCTCGGTCAGAAGGCGTCACACCAGCTTACTTCTTTTTTAGGGGTTGTCATGAACCTGGGCGCTAGGATCACCGCAGGCGCGCAAGCATTAGGCCAAACTTCTGGGATTATTGGGCACGCAATACAGTTAATTTTGCATCACTGGAAACTGTACCGTGATTATGGATATCGACATAAAAGGAAGGGAGAAAAATTGGATTTAACGTCAAGCTTACATTAATGTCATTAGAGAGGAAGTGCAAGCTCGGATGATGTGAAAGACGGTGAATTAAATGGACGATGCCGTTTCAAAGGAACCATCCCGGTATTTGCCTGGAGCGATTTGCGGAAATCATAGAAAACGTGAATCTGGATGTCCAGACGTGACTTTGAACCGTCGTCCTCCCAAATTCGACTCTAGTGGAGGTCAGCATGTTGAACAAGAGATGAAAGGAATCATTCTGCATTTCTTACTTGTTTGTACAGTACTATATAAGGACAGATTAAATTTAAAAAATAGTCATAAAAGCATATTTGTCTCATTTGAGGATCGTTGTAATGCTCTGTGTTTTTTGTATTTTTTGGTGACGGACGGTCGCGGGGTTTTTCAATGCTGTGAATTTTCACACAAGCGAGGATTGCTGTGGTAACAAACCGAGCAAACCATAATTTCATTTTAAGTATGTCCATCCTACTACATGGACGAGGGAATTCAGCTGATGATACATATGAGAAAAAGTGCCACCACAGCTGTATTTTCAGAATGTCTTTATTGTCTCACACTACTAGTTTCGGCGGTAAATTACCACCAACCTCAGCTCCACCGCTGCCAAAAGGGTATTAGATTTCCTTGGCGCACTTATTGTGGAGTCCTTGTGAGCCATACCGCTGATTGCCATCAGCGATCGGCTAGTTCCTATTTATGGCTAGTGATCTTTGTCAGAGAGGTTAGTGAGTACAGAGAAAGAGTCTTCGGAGGGGTGCGCAGTAGAGAGTGGCGCCTTGGCTGTCATGCAGTGAGTTCTGCATTGGCTTGGCACGTGACAGCGTGAAGGTTGTACGGTGTGCTTTTAGCGGAAGTAGTGGCCTGTATAAAGAAGTAAAAACGCCCGACCTTGCTGGAAAGGAACGACTACGCCGTACGCTGCTGCTTGTGGAAGTTCTCATTTCCATTATTATTGTATTTAATTGTCAGTACCGGCTGGTAATTGAATGTTTTAGTCTGTTGTAGACTTGTGACACTCGCACGCTAAACTGGTGATTTGCGAGCCGTCTGTAGTGTACCGGCCAGGTCATGTATGAGCGAAAGGTGAAGCAGCTCGCACTAATTTTGAGAGGAGAACCAAATCTTAGTTATTTTATTGCCGATTGTAATTATCATCTGTGGAAATTTTAAGGTCTTCCTATTACTATGATTGCTTTGTTAAACCTTTTGCTTCTGTTCAAAGTGTCTTGTTAATTATTCAATCAAATACCTTGTTGTGTGTTTAAGATTGCCCTTCAGGCCTGTTTCAAAATTAACCTTTCAAGTACTAGTTAATCATTGAGTTTCTTTAATTACCCCTTCAGGCATCATTGGTTGCAGTTGCTGTTTCTTAAAGTCAGCCCTTTTGGCGTTATTGGTTGTTACTGGCAATTTTTTTTTTAAATCAGCCCTTCAGGCGTTTTTGGTTTTCTTTTGCTGTTCCTTAAAACCAGCCCTTCTGGCCAATTGCTTCAGGCTGTGTGTGAAAAATTTTATCTGACTAGGTTGTTACCAGTGTTTTTAAAATAACTCATAGATTGTGAAAGATCACTGTCAAGGCTAACTTAATGTTAAATAAAGTCTGTGTTACCTACCCAGCAACTATGTGCAAGTGAACAAAAACCGCCCCAGACCTTCCTTTGGTTATTTAGTCGCTTGGCTCAGTCTACGTTTATCACCTCGTTACTAATACACGTGGGCTAGCTTTCCTCAGGAATCTCTACTCGACACCGTGTTGTCACAGTCCTGGCACTGGCGACAACACGGTCTCGAGTAGAGACTCCTGAGGAAATTCGAAATTCGTCGTAAAATGTTATGGGACCAACTTGCTGAGGTCATCGGTCCCTAAGCTTACACACTACTTAATCTAACTTAAACCAACTTACAATAATGGCAATACACATACCCATGCCCAAGGGAGAACTCGAACCTCCGATGGGGGAGGGGGAGCCGTGCGGACCGTGACAAGGCGCCCAAGACCGCTTGGCTACCCCGCGCGGCACTCCTAAGGAAAGCTAGGGCACATATACTATTAACAAGGACTCCAAAATAAATGCGGCAAGGAAATCTAATACTCTTTTGGCAGCGGTGGAACCTGAGGATGGCGGCAATGTGCCGCCGAAACAAGTCGTTTGGGACAATAAAGACAGTCTCAAGATACAGCTGTGATGGTACTTTTTCTCATACGTGATGTCATTATTACTCTGTAACTGTGCCGGCTCAACAGCCGTCAGTATTTCGGTGAGTTCGAACTCCGGCGCACGCCTCCGCTGAGCGGCGCTGGGGGCGCCACTGCGACTGTGGCACCCCCTAAACGAAGCTGCCTGCTGTGGAGTGCCAACAGCAGAGTTATTCTGCCTCTAGCCTTCAGCCTGTAACAACCATCGACGGGGCTTACCCGCTGGAGGAAACCGTTTCCACTTCTGGGCGTGTTTGTTTCTTTGTCCCGTTCCGTCAACGGCGGCTGGACGATCGAGTGACCCATTATGTTCACGTTGCCCGTTCGGGATTGTGAACTCAGGTGTAGCTCGCTAGATGCGCCAGAAGCGACGAAACAAGCAAGTCCAGGGCGTGGAAACGGTGTTCTTCGGCGGGTAGACCCCGTCGGTGGTCGTACAGGCTGAAGGCTGGACACGGAAAAACTCTGCCGTTTCCCTATATCTTCGTTTAGGGGACGCCACAGTCGCACTATTGCCCGCAACGCCGCCCAGCACCGCCTCTGCGGAAGCGCACGGGTGTTCGAAAGCATCGAACAATGATGACTTGAGTCGGTACAGTGAAAAGCCACCGTAGACCACATGTTCGTTATACCGAAAGACTGAGACTGAAATTTTGTCGGTGGAATTCGTGTTCGCACTGAGTATGTTGCTGACTATTACAGGTCTATCTCTTCTTTGGCCTCTCTATCTGTTCCTTGGCCCTCACAGTGGTCTCCTACCAATGAGTGAGAAATCTAGGAAGGCCACCTGTTGTCTTTCTTCCGAACCATATGTCCAGCCCACTGTAGTCGTTGCTTCAGATGATTCTTGATATACTGCCATCTCGGTACATCGCATCTACCTCATGGGCGTCTGATCCTCCGGTCACCCTTGTTTGAGGCTATCTTCGAGGCTACCTTCCGCAGCATTTTTCTCTTAAACACGAAAGTTTAAAGTCCTGCATTTGGAGCTCCACATCTCACGGGCAGTACGGTAACACAGGTAGGATCAGGGTTTTGAACGGTCTAATTACATTAATGTAACCACCGCCAATGTTCGACGTCAAAGTGCAATAATCACTCACAGACGCAGATGGCAGCACTAGCCGTTTAGGGTATACGGAGTGTGTCCTTCGGCGGGTAGACCCTATCGATGGTCGTTACGTGCTGAAGACTGGAGGCGTAAGAACTCTGCCGTTGGCACCCTATACCACGCATCTTCGTTTAGCAGACGCCACAGTAGACCACATGTCCGTTATACCAAAATACTCAGATTAAGATCTGAAATTTCCTTATGGAAACGGAGCAATTTATCTGAGGTCCAAAAGGCATGATCATTGGCTTTCGGGCTAAGGTGGAAGCAGTTAAGAAGCAGCTAAGTTTGTAAACCGTTCGCATGCCGCCGTGGTTAAAGTGTACCGTGCATAGGAAAATGGCGCTATCGAAAACTGGCGTCGAGGCAACAGTGGTGCACCATGGACCATACATGAGAGGGATGAACGACGGCTGCAGAGATGTGTACGGGCGAACAGACGTGCAACCACTGAGCAGTTGCCCACCTAGATGAACCATGGGACTACCAACAGTGTGTCCTAAACGATCGTTTGGAGCGAACGTTGCTGCGTGTGGGCCTCACCATGGGGTGCCTGTTTCATGCACCCGTGCCGACTGCCATTCATCGGCGACATAAGCAACTGGACGTCGACTGAATGCCGACAGACGGTCTTTTGATATGTTGTTGGTTGTTTTTGGGGAAGGAGACCAGACAATGTGGTCATCGGTCTCATCGGATTAGGGAAGGATGGGGAAGGAAGTCGGCCGTGCCCTTTCAGAGGAACCATCCCGGCATTTGCCTGGAGTGATTTAGGGAAATCACGGAAAACCTAAATCAGGATGGCCGGACGCAGGATTGAACCGTCGTCCTCCCGAATGCGAGTCCAGTGTCTAACCACCGCGCCACCTCGCTCGGTCTTTTGATATGAATCACGTCTTTGCTCCATCAGACAGATGGCTGTTGCCGAGTATGGCGTGAAACGTCTGCAAGCAAACATCCTGCAACGTTAGTCGGAAGGGTCCTGAACAGAGGAGAAAGTGTGATGTCTGGGGAATGTTTCCGTGGTATTCCATGGTTGATCTCGTAATTCTGGAAGGTACAATGGATAAACACATGTTTTCATCTAATCTTGGGGACGATGTCCTCCCCTGTGTGCTGTTTGTTTTTTTCTTCGAACTATGGCATCTACCAGCAGGACAAGGTAACGTGTCACACGGCTCGCAGTGCATGGTTCGAGAAGCACGAGAATGTATTTACCGTACTCACCTGGCTACAAAACTCCCAGGATTTAAATCTAATCGATAGTCTGTGGGACTGTCTCGATCAGGCAGCTGGCCATAGCACTGGAGTCGACGTGGTTCCACATATCCTGTTTGTATCTTCTGCTACCTCATTGACGCTCGTCCTGCATATCTCGTAGTGTCCGCATTGCAAAACATGGTTATTCAGGCTTCTGACAGGTAGTCTCATTAATTCGATATTGCAATGCCTGTGTTGCTGAGAGGAACAATGCAATGTTCCTTCGGACATAGCTGTATGTCGAAGGAACAGAAACTAAGGCAACTACGGCCGTTATGTAATACACAAAGTGTGTTCTCAGTTGCGAGTACGACCAATCATCAGCTGTACAAGGGAATGACGTCAGTGACATGCATTCACGTGCGACGGAATATTCCATCGTTCTTCTTATCTGCTGATAGCAGGCGGACTTCCAGTCAAGATGTCCTCCTCTACACGGTAATTAAATATAATTGCATAGCGTGTGTACAAGTACAGGTTGTGACGCAGGAACAACGACGTGTGAAAGTTAATGTCTAGCCTTAAGTCGTGCACGAATAGCCAAAGCGGTTAAATCGACGACTCGCGTACAGCGAGAAATCCGCGTTGAAGTCCCGATCCCGCACAAATTTTCACTGTCGTCATTCCCTTGTATAGGTGATGGTTGTTCGTGATCCCAACTGCGAATACATTTCATTAATGTGACATTACAGTGTATATAGCCGAATCTTGAGCAGTCTCGAAACACATTTGGACCGAAGCAATTGTATTATACTGTAGAAAGATCTGTTTCGTCTCCAAGACCCAGGCAATCATCGTAAGCCGCACCACCACCTCCTTGCGTCTCCTAGATTTCTGCCTTACCATCTATGGCCGCCCCATTGCTCTCACTCCCACGCTCAAGTACCTTGGCATCACCATTGACCGCCGCCTTTCCTGGACCCCCCATCTCCTCACAGTCCAAGCCAAGGCACTTAACTGTCTCCGTCTCCTCATACTCCTCTCTGGTCGAACATGGGGATAAGACCCTTCCTAGATACCTATAAGTCCCTCATCCGCCCCATCCTATGTTATCCCCACCCCACTAGGATCTCCGCCCCCCACCACCTACTACAAATCCCTCCGAATCCTTGAGCGCCATGCACTCTGCCTCACTAATCGCATCTGTCTCCCATCCCCCACGCGGATCCTTTATGATTTGATTCCCTTCCCCCATCTCCTCCTGTTCCTTGAATGAATACAGATCCTATATGTCTCCCGCAAACTGGATCCCCCCCCCCCCCCCCCATCCTTTCGTTTCCCCCATCCTCTCCCACCCCAGCCCACTGCCACGCCTGTACCACAGTGTCCCGCCTGGTCTCCATCTCCACATGCTCCATACCCTCGCCCAAGGTGGCTTCCGCCAACTCCCCCTCCCAGATGATGTCCTCATGCCTTTCATCTACCCCTCCTACCAGATCTAATCCTTTCTTCTTCCCCCCACTCTTCAGGTCTCCCTCCCTCCCTCTCTCCCTTTCCTTCTTCCTACATTTCCCCAGCCAAACACCTTCTCTCTCCTATTCACCCCCTCCCCCCTCCCTGAGCTTCCAGCTCCTTTTCTTCTCCCCTCCTACCCCCTCCTAGTTTACCCCTACTGTCTCTCCCCCTCCGTTTTCTTCCCCCCCTCCTCCCTTCACCTGGTGGTAGGTCCCCTTCAGTGCAGTGATTTTTAACATTGTTGTGGGGTCAGTGTTTCTTCAGTGCCGAGTGCAGTGCTACGTTCCACCAGCACCGACAGTATCGCCAGGATCATTTATTTGTCTTCCCACTGTGGGGTTTTCCTTGTTTTCATTTCGACTCACAGTGTTTATTCTCTGCATATGTGTGTGGCTCTCGTCTATGTTGTTCTTTTAAATCTACCATTTATACTCATCTATTTTTGTTCTTGTTTATTCATAACTGTATAGCATTCTATATTATGTGTTCTTTTCTCATTTGGTAATGTTTTTTGCTGTAATTCTCTTGGCTGAAGAGCAGCGTATTGTGCCACTGCCAGCCTGCCCCATATTGGGGAGTGAAATAACAATAAAGAAAAAAAATCTATTTTGTGCCTGGATCCTGGCTCTAATCTCTACTTCATACGACTAGTTCTCCGTGAAAAGCACTCTCAGGTATTTATACTCGCGTGTTTTGTCGTAGAACCAGTGTCCCACCTGCAGTGACTACAGTTGTCCAGCATCTTGACCTCGTTGACGAGTCATGAATAGATAATCCGTCTTCGTTTCGTTTACGAATAGCACAAATTTTCTGGTGGTCGTCTCCAATACCATGGTAATGTTTTTCAACTCCTCTTCGGAGCTTTTGAGTAAGCAAATGTCATCTGCATTGGCTAGATATGCCAGTTTCTTCCCTTCGAAGTTCTCTTTAAAAGTCACACGTATGATCCTCTCAAGGGCGAAACTGAACAAAGTGTTACCTGTAATAAAATCGCTAGTGCGAAACAAAACATCGTGAGCAATGCCTACGGCGAAAATGTGTGCTATCTGGTATCACTGCGGGCGCGTGACGCGGTAAGCAAGGTATACAGGGTGTCCGAGACGCGTTGACACAAACATCTAGAGAAGGTGAGGCACAGCGCAAGAACTGAGAATTGCATAGCGACTCAGGGCTGCAAAAATCAAGCGTAATTGGTAACAGACGTCGATACGTCAAAGCATACAGGAGAATGATTTGAAATATTTATTCCACGTAAATGTGGACACATCTTGTGCAACATGAATACAGCTCAAATGCTACGTCAGATACTCGAAGTTTGCACCATCAGATGTCACGCTTGCTTGACACCAGTGGAACATTGACTGCTGGACAAGCTCGAACACACCGGCAGTTGCTTTGACTGTAGCAGCTGCGCTGATGATTCTTGCGATGAAATCCATTTCAGACTCCACAAGATCTGGATACGCGATTTCATGACTCCCTACAAAAGGAAATCAGGACTCGATGAATCCTGTGAGGGTGGGGGCAAGGAACTGGTTTAGCATGCTCAGTACATGCGCGGATGACCTATTAAAATGCCTACGAACAGCCACTCCAAAATGAGCAGGTGCCTCGTCATGATGGGAACACAAAATGGTTCAAATGGCTCTGAGCACTATGAGAACATCTGAGGTCATCAGTCCCCTAGATCTTAGCACGACTTAAACCTAACTAACCTAAGGACATCACACACATCCAAGCCCGAGGCAGGATTCGAAACTGCGACCGTAGCGGTCGCGCGGTTCCAAACTGTAGCGCCTAGAACCGCTCGGCCAACCTAGGCCGGCTGGGAACACAAACTGCGCCTCACATTTGCCGGGACATATTCAAGCAAGCTGGGAAGAATCTGGGCTACAAAGTAATAAATCGCGGCGATCAAGCGGTATTGTAAAAGGTACGGCCCGACCAAGCAGTCGCCGACCAAATCCGCCCATGCTTTAACCGTGAAGCGATGCAGTACCACGTGGTGCCGCTCACCGTGGGGGTTTCCTGGTGCCCACAAATTCTCATTGTGGAGATGACTATATACGCCTCCCTTAGTGAATGTGGGCTCATCAGAGAACATTACATAAACTGGGAAATGCACATATCGGTCACTTTGTTGCAGAAACCATTGTGCGAAACGCAGACGTGCAGGATGATCATCAGGTGCAATAACTGCACCTTTTGGAGATGAAAGACGTATAAGGACTCGGCGTTCGAAATATTCTGGGCACTGCTACGAGACATTCTTACGTCCGAGGCAATAGCGCGTATGCTGATGCATTGATTCGTCTCCACAGCATCCATCACATTTTCTTCCCTAACGACTGAATGCGCCGACTGTGACCTGCCCTCACTAGCCCTATCACCTCTTAATGACACGTACTCGCACAAATTTTGAAGCATACGTGCAAACAAACTGCGGTGTGGTTGATGTCTGCCTGGGAAGCGTTCTCGATAAATGCATCTAGCGGCTCGTCCATTGCACTCAGCTATTCCATACATTAAGTGTTCTTCTGGAAGCTCACCGTTCGGTTACCATTCCATGCTCCTCGTTTACTGACTAGCACTCGAATGAGGAAACACTCACGTTGCCCTCCAGCACTCTCGTGTACAGTACCACCTTACGGCGTACGGCGACGTTTGCGGCCATGGGTTGCAATGCAATTCTCAATCCTTATGATGGGTCCATGTGCCTCACCTCCTAGACGTTCGTCGCAACATTTCTGGGACACCCTGTAAGAGCGGACCAGTGACGAATGCATTCTAGCGTAGATAAGGGCCGCAAATGGGCAAGTCAACTGACAAACGACTTTCATAGAGGGAAGACTGTTATGGCCAGGCGCCTGGGAACGAGCATTTTGTAGACGGCGACGCTGGTCTTCTGATCGCCTGGTACTGTTGGGAGAATCTATGGAAAGTGGCTGAAGGACCGTGAAACCTCAAGTAGGTGACAATGTGTTGTGGACGTCCCCGCCTCATCACAGAACGTGGACGCCTGAGACTCTCCAGCAGCAGACGACCTCTACGTGTTCTCGTGTCGACCTGATGACATCGCCAGTTTCGATTGCAATGGGCAAGGGTGATCGAAACTGAACCTTGGATCAAAGGAATGTCGCCTAGTCAAAATGTTCAAATGTGTGATAAATCTTATGGGACTTAAGTGCTAAGGTCATCAGTCCCTAAGCTTACACACTACTTAACCTAAATTATCCTAAGGACAAACACACACAGCCATGCTCGAGGGAGGACTCGAACCTCCACCGGGATCAACCGCACAGTCCTTAGACCGCTCGGCTAATCCCGCGCGGCGTCGCCTAGTCAGATGAATAACATTTCTTGTATCGTTGGAGTCTTTTGCGGTGGCATGCTTCAATAAAATCTTCTCGCTTTACAATACGCGTCACTTCGAATAAAACACTCGAGATTTCGAGAGCTGTCTCCACCATCGTTATCAGGACCTAAAATCACTGACTGACGGCGCTGACACGGTGTTTTGCTTATATGGATTTAATGGCAGCGTCTGAAACATTCCAGAAAGTGCCGGAGTGACACATGCACGGAAGTCAAGTTGGGCAGCTCTTAGCAGCACCGTCGCACATGGGACCGTGTGACATCACATGGCGAGAACGGCCGGCGCCACGTTTGAAACTTACGCTCCTGCGTTCCTACAAGCATCTTTGCTTTCCCTCAATGTCCAAAGCCGTCCTCCATGCCCTAGAAAATGTGTACCCTGTGAGCCGTGGCGCTCGTTATTGGCGCGCCAGTCTCTTGGATGTCCATTATCGATCCTTCGATGTTTCTTATCTTTGCTTGCCTTGCTGTTTTCCGCAGTCGCGAGGCGAGGGGCAGTTGACGTTTGCTCGGGGTTCCTGCTGAGACGCCGCGAGGTACGAGGTGGGAAGCAACCACGTATATGTGGAGTTGGTTGTACGCGTTCTGCCGGTTCAGGATGGAGGATATGTGTTGGCTGCCTGCCTGTCTGCTCTCCTGATTTTGCTCGCCGTGCCTTGCGACCGCCCTGCTTGGGTTGCTGCCTGGTGTATCCTATACGAGCCATACCGGATGTCCTGCAGAAGTTAAGCAGCCTTGTGTTTCTTTTAATGAAAAGGAGACCTTTTGTAACCAATTGTGGTGGCCTCTTAAGTGTGGCCTTAGCGTTTACACTTTCTTTAGGGAGAGCTAATGTTTTTAAATTTAAATAGTTGGGGTTCACTGTCCTTTATAATCTTTTGGGGGTTTTATTTGAATTTTCTCTTTGGGGTTCCTTCCTTGTGCTTGGTTAAATGTTTACTTGTATAGCGGCAAGTGACTCCTGGTTAAAACTGGGAGAAGGTGTTTGATGTTACTGCTGCCTCCGGCATTCGTCTTTTCAATTAAGTGTTGTCATCCCTTCGAGCGACCTGGTGTCAAAAAAATGGTTCAAATGGCTCTGAGCACTATGGCGCTTAATATCTGTGGTCATCAGTCCCCTAGAACTTAGAACTACTTAAACCTAACTAACCTAAGGACAACACACACACCCATGCCCGAAGCAGGATTCGAACCTGCGACCGTAGCGGTCGCGCGGTGCCAGACTGAAGCACCTAGAACCGCTCGGCTATTCCGGCCGGCATCTGATGTCACTCCTCGTTAATTAATGCTGATTTATGTGTACTTAATTTTGAATTGGCCATTTGAATTAATATTTTGGAGCGCAGTATAGCACTAAGGCAATCTCATTGTACACCACCTTGTGCCCCGGTCTAGTACCTTAATTTTCAGTGGCACGAGTTAGCTCCACTAACGGTTTTACTGATGTGCTCCCTTCAAAATCTTGTCTTGTATAAGTTTGCCCCATGTGTGTCTGGCGACACAGAGATGAGCTTTAATGTGACTTCAGTGCTAGTCAGTTAATGGAATCTTCATTTTGGCTTGGCTTCCACTGAAGAGTTTGAGTGGAGCGTAGTATGTTTGATTTGTTATTCATTTAATTACTGAAAGACTTTTAAAGGCTGTTGGTATTAACTACCCTAGTTGCTGGGTGTTGCTAATTTGTTCCAAATGGCCCACTTATTCAATGGCAAGGCTGTTGATTAATTGGTTACTGTGAGTACAAATTCACGCTATTTATTTGTTGCCGAAATTGTTAAAGGATCTGTGTCGTGATTCAGTCACTAGCTACGTGTTTGAGCTAAATTGATATAAACTTTACATTGCCTCCTTAAAATTTGTTGCCAGCAGAAACCCTTAAGAGAACTAAGTTTTGTCACTGCTTAAGTTAACCTTTACTGAGAGCAATATTTCATGTAGTTAAATTTTGTCTTAAAATGTGTATTTCTCTGATGTAATAAACGAGTGATAAGAGAAGAAAGCAAAGGGCCATGGTCCTTCCTATTGTGTCCAGTTTGTAACACATAACACCCTGGTTTCTACTAAAATTGTTGCTGTTTATTCTAATATTGGCCACTTCCTTGATAACAGAAGCCCAGTATAATGGTGTTTGAGAATTGTTCAGAGGATTAACGACATACAAGACAAAAGAGAAGTCGGCCGTGGCTGAACATTGCCTAGAGAACGGGCATAAAACACAATTTGAAAGGACGAAAGTTAAGGCCCAAACACCGTCATACTGGAATTCTCTTATAAAAGAACAGCAACAATTCTGAGACCAGGGGTACACACTTAGCAGGGCATGGTGGAGGGGTTTGGAGATTGAGTGAAAGGAAGGACGGAAGCTTGGCGCTTGTAGGGACGCGGGAGCGGCAGTTTCAAACGTGCGGCTGGCTCCTCGCGCCACGTGACGTCACTCGGTCCCGTGCGGGGCCAACGAGAAATACGGGCCCTGCAACGAACTATCGGCTACTCCGCCACACTTCGCGAACGCTCGGCTCTGTATAGAGACCACGAGAAATCAGTATGTAACTGAAAAGATACCAATTTCGTCGTGTGCTGACGAGAACTTGCATGAATTTAAACACGCAGTCAAGAATTATTACACTCGTCTGAAATAGCTACTCCGGTCCTCTCTGGAAGGTTCAAGACGCTTCCATTAAGTCAATACGAGCAGAACACGGTGTCAGCCCTGGAAGTCAGAGATTTTAGTTCCTCATGACGATGGCGGAGACAGCTATCGAAAGCGCGAGTGTTTTATTCGAAGTGAAGCGACTTGTAAACAGAGAAGATTTTATTGAGTCACATTTCTCATTACATAAGGTCGCGTGAGAGACAGGTAAACGGCTGCTCCAGACGCATACCATGCCACCGATGAAGGTCTGTGGGGTCAGTATTATCCTGCTGGCGGTAATCACCTGGGCATCCAAAGAACCTGTGGTCTTAAGCAAAGGCACTGTGACAACATTTTTGGGAACCACCTGCATCTGTTTATGCTTCATGTCTTTCCAGAAGGTGATGGTGTCTTCCAACAGGATAAGTGCCACTGGACCACAATGGAATCCTGTTTTTCTGGGGGGGAACGTGTGAGACCTCCACATTCTGTGAAGTCGCCTACTCGTGGTTTCACGTTACGCACACGCTCACGACAGTATCACGCGAACAGCCAACCTGTTTCTTCCATTTCCAGATGTTCTTTCCCAGGAATCGTGCCATAACAATCTGTCCCTTGTCAAAGCCTCTTACATCATCCGTCCCTTCATTCGCGGACGTAATCGTCACTCGAATGATTCCCAATTCGTCTCTGCTCCAGTAATGTTCTTTCCTACTCGCGTCATGTGCCTGGCATGCTTCCACTGCGGCTTGGTGTCTCGCGGAGGGCAGTGGTCGTAATGGTTGGTTGGTTGGTTGGTTTGGGGAAGGAGACCAGACAGCGTGGTCATCGGTCTCATCGGATTAGGGAAGGATGGGGAAGGAAGTCGGCCGTGCCCTTTCAGAGGAACCATCCCGGCATTTGCCTGGAGTGATTTAGGGAAATCACGGAAAACCTAAATCAGGATGGCCGGACGCGGGATTGAACCGTCGTCCTTCCGAATGCGAGTCCAGTGTGTAACCACTGCGCCACCTCGCTCGGTGGTCGTAATGTTTTGGCTCATTAGTGTATGCAGGGTGTTACAAAAAGGTACGGCCAAACTTTCAGGAAACATTCCTCACACCCAAATAAAGAAAAGATGTTATGTGGACATGTGTCCGGAAACGCTTAATTTCCATGTTAGAGCTCATTTTAGTTTCGTCAGTATGTACTGTACTTCCTCGATTCACCGCCACTTGGCCCAATTGAAGGAAGGTAATGTTGACTTCGGTGCTTGTGTTGACATGCGACTCATTGCTCTACAGTACTAGCATCAAGCACATCAGTACGTAGCATCAACAGGTTAGTGTTCATCACGAACGTGGTTTTACAGTCAGTGCAATGTTTACAAATGCGGAGTTGGCAGATGCCCATTTGATGTATGGATTAGCTCGGGGCAATAGCCGTGGCGCGGTACGTTTGTATCGAGACAGATTTTCAGAACGAAGGTGTCCCGACAGAAAGACGTTCGAAGCAATTAATCGGCGTCTTAGGGAGCACGGAACATTCCAGCCTATGACTCGCGACTGGGGAAGACCTAGAACGACGAGGACACCTGCAATGGACGAGGCAATTCTTCGTGCAGTTGACGATAACCCTAATATCAGCGTCAGAGAAGTTGCTGCTGTACAAGGTAACGTTGACCACGTCAGTGTATGGAGAGTGCTACGGGAGAACCAGTTGTTTCCGTACCATGTACAGCGTGTGCAGGCACTATTAGCAGCTGATTGGCCTCCACGGGTACACTTCTGCGAATGGTCCATCCAACAATGTGTCAATCCTCATTTCAGTGCAAATGTTCTCTTTACGGATGAGGCTTCATTCCAACGTGATCAAATTGTAAATTTTCACAGTCAACATGTGTGGGCTGACGAGAATCCGCACGCAATTGTGCAATCACGTCATCAACACAGATTTTCTGTGAACGTTTGGGCAGGCATTGTTGGTGATGTCTTGATTGGGCCCCATGTTCTTCCACCTGCGCTCAATGGAGTACGTTATCATGATTTCATACAGGATACTCTACCTGTGCTGCTAGAACATGTGCCTTTACAAGTACGACACAACATGTGGTTCATGCACGATGGAGCTCCTGCACATTTCAGTCGAAGTGTTCGTACGCTTCTCAACAACAGATTCGGTGACCGATGGACTGGTAGAGGCGGACCAATTCCATGGCCTCCACGCTCTCCTGACCTCAACCCTCTTGACTTTCATTTATGGGGGCATTTGAAAGCTCTTGTCTACGCAACCCCGGTACCAAATGTAGAGACTTCGTGCTCGTATTGTGGACGGCTGTGATACAATACGCCATTCTCCAGGGCTGCATCAGCGCATCAAGGATTCCATGCGACGGAGGGTGGATGCATGTATCCTCGCTAACGGAGGACATTTTGAACATTTCCTGTAACAAAGTGTTTGAAGTCACGCTGGTACGTTCTGTTGCTGTGTGTTTCCATTCCATGATTAATGTGATTTGAAGAGAAGTAATAAAATGAGCTCTAACATGGGAAGTAAGCGTTTCCGGACACATGTCTGCATAACATATTTTCTTTCTTTGTGTGTGAGGAATGTTTCCTGAAAGTTTGGCCGTACCTTTTTGTAACACCCTGTATAAATGTAGATGTATATAGGTCGTGACTTTCAGCGACTGGGTGGCAATGGAAGTCAGCGCATCGATGGGAGGCGGGGCACAAGCAAGGGTCAGAGGTGCGGTTTGACCTCGAGGATCGCCTACGACAGGCGCAGTGGCCAGCAGAGGTGGACTCTGGCCGCGCGTCTGCAAGGAGTCTGGTCACGATTGCGGCCGGAATCCGGTCACGCGGTAGCAGCAGCCGCAGCCGCAGCGACGCCGGCGGCTGGACGCCGAGTCCCGCCCGTAAAGGGTCAGTGCCGCGTAATCCCCAGCTGCTCCACCATCTCGTCCTCCCTGCGCGGCGCCAGATTACAAAGTAAATTGAATCATTAATTAATTTCGGCCACAGGAGCAGGAGACAGGGAGAGTGAGTGAGAGAGAGAGAGAGAGAGAGAGAGAGAGAGAGAGAGAGAAAGAGAGAGAGAAGGAGAGGGAGAGAGGTGGATGTTGCGAGAGGTAGAGACAGACTTGTCAGTGGACACGCCGGATTCATCTCCCTCCGGCTCCAAGATGGAGCTCGCCGTCTCTGCGTGCTGGACGCCCCCAGTTCCTGGGGGAAGAGTGTGCCCGCGCCGGCTCCGTAATTAATTCCGGAGGTTTCCTTACGCTGTTGTGCCCAAATTGCCCCGCGGAGAAGAAGGGTAGGCAGAAGATGGCCGCGGCCGCGGCGCGCCGGGGAAGGTGCCCGGCTGGCGGGCTTTGTGGTCTGCGCCGTTGCTGATGACGGGCGACGCGGGCTCTTGCAGGGGGCCACTTCCGCCCTCTTAAGCATTCGGGCCGAGCCGGGCGCCCGGCCGGAACATCTTCTACAAACTTGGGGATAATTAAATTAACTTGCAACGACAGCGCGAGCCACGGCCGGGGTTAGGGGCGGTACGGGGAGAGGATATAAGAAAGAGCCGTACAAACAGCACAGCCGCGTCGCCGCCTTATGCGCAATTTGCATACATTACGCGAAAACAGCGCCTCTGTCTGGCGCGCGCTGGCAGCCGTCCCGCGGCTGAGAGGAAAAAGGAGGAGCGCGGCTCAGAGGTGGGTAAGCGGCGGAGAGGCGACTGGAGTGGTTTGCGAACGTTTCTCGAAACAAAAGGCTGCGACTCCAGCTAATGAATGAGGATTGTTTACTGGCGTCGGACGCTTAGCTGCGAGTGTCCCGCTCAGTCTCCACACAGGCCGTAGAAATCTCTTTCCACGTAATATTTATTACCAAGTCTGAGGTTCTATCGTGAAACATCCGTAAATTGTAAGATGCGGCTGTAATACCATAAACGTAAGAAAAGTTGATAGGCTAAGCAAAAGGGGTGGCCGGTGTGGCCGAGCGGTTCTAGGCACTACAGTCTGGAACTGCGCGACCGCTACGGTCGCAGGTTCGAATCCTGCCTCGGGCATGGATGTGTGTGATGTCCTTAGGTTAGTTAGGTTTAAGTAGTTCTAAGTTCTAGGGGACTGATGACCTCAGAAGTTATGTCCCAAAATGCTCAGAGCCATTTGAATCATTTTATAAGCAAAAGGAGAGGGGAGCACTAACGATGCGAGGAACGTCGTTACAGAGAAAGAGAGATAATACTGTGGCAGTTGCCACTGCATTTGGTCCATACAGCACAGTAGTTTCTGCTACAGTTCTGTTGCCACTTCAAAACAGATGTCATTGAACACTTTTCTAATTAGACATTCTAATTAGACATGTTCTTTACCCACACGACGCCTACTCGGGAAGTACGGAACGATCGATCGCGAAGTGGAAATCACAGTGAATAGCCGATGAAGCTTTGGAAAGATCTGTTGACAGTGTCTCTACAGTATGTCTGATAAATCACGTCCTACTTTTAGACATTATTTCTTTATGAACCAGTTTTGTTGAACTGTTTTTGTTAGAAAAAGCGCTCCTCGAGATTGGTTTAATATCACTTTTTCTCTTGTTTCTGTTGGAAATTGCCGTCTGTGTTGACGGTGGAAAAACGGGTGTAAACAGGAGCTCGTTATGAGGTCTGAGGATCTGTGGTGCGAGTACAAAGGTTGTGGATGGCTGAACGAGGGATCTACGCAACACCGGATGCAAAAACAGTTAAAACTGACATTCTAAATTACTGACAACAGGGAGTTTCACCGAGCAAGAGGATCAGGAAGACAAACAACTTCGAGGATACTAGAGGATGTTGACAGAATTCGTGAAATGTTTACGAGGAGCGCAAATAAATCACTGCATAAACTGTCTCGTGAAAGTCATCTTTCACGTTACACAGTTGCAACGATTCTTAACAAAGAACTCACTTTTACACCATGGAAGCCACATTATGTGCAGCAATTGTTTTCTACGACTGGAAGAAGAATGGAGTTCAGAGAAATTTTCTTGGGCTGGAATGACGATTGGCCAGAACTTTTTGAGAACATTCTGTTCCACAGGGGGATTTGAAAACAGGCCGTTATTATGCTCCCTAAAACCCACACGATTATGCTGAAAAGCACAGGGGCGTTCGAAGGTTAAAGTGTGGTGTGGTATCATGCCATTCGGATTTGTTGGTTCTTTCTTTCTGCGGAACACGATGAATGGCAAAAGATACCTGGAAACGATACAAGATTATGTATGGCCAGTAATTTCACAATGGAACAACCCACAGCTTTACTACACGTAGGACGGAACAATTGCAGATTTTGCAAATGGTGTCCGCGAATGGCTGCTATCGCTTGCCAGGTTATTGTTGGATAGGCGGACGTGGTGTACATGAATGCCCTGCCCGCAACCCCTTGCGATTTTTTCCGTATGTGTGGCTAAGGAGGAGGTTTACCAGAGAAAACCACGGAACTTGGATAAAACGGAAGTAGTAATATCTGATGTGCTAGCGAATATTCCACCTAACATGTTGCAGGCAACAGTTTCGCGCGTAACAGTTCGTTTAAAAATGCTTATAGATAGCTGGAACTTTTTAGCTTTTGTTTCCGTTTTGTTTTAGGGTCCAAAAATAACTGGGGCCATAAGAGCCCAAGTCAAAACTGTAGAACACGAAGGTGTTAAAAAACAACTACACGTCAATCCCAATCGACGTAGAGAAGACAGATAAAAGCAGGGACACGGAGAAAGGTATATAAAACACACCATTGAGAAACGGATGACCATAATTAAAATTTAAATGGCCTTCGCCATATTGCTACGAAGGATAAAAGGTAAAACGCGGTCGACAGCCCGCACGTCGTTCGCTTAATCGGCCGATAACTGATACGGCAAACCCAAGCAGGAACGGAAATGGTTAAAAAATGGGCAGTCCATCAGGAAATGGCGGACAGTTAAAACTTAGGCGCAATGTGTACAAAATGGTTGGGGAGAGCCACTTAACAAATGGCGATGGCTAAAACGGCTGTGTCCAATACGAAACCGAGTTGTTTATGTGGAGGTTTAAGATGATGTTAAAAACATCCTCAAGAAGTGCTGTTTCTAACAAAGTTAGTTATAAGAAAATTGGTTCGAAATAAGGAAATTATAACCGCTTAAAAATTGAGAGTGACTTAACCGACATTCTGTGGTATGCCCGAAGCTTGCGCCACGTCGCTCTTCTCATTTCTGAACGCACATTGAGAGCTTACAGATTCCTAGAAAACAGTGTCTCCCGCCAAGTATGGGTGCCTGCCGGGAGATTTAGCCTGATTCCATGCAAGTCCACAATATGTAACTGCCATGCATTTCATCAATGAGAACACACCTGCACCGTTTTCGATGAGAAGGGTTTCGTCACCCAAGATACAGCTCGGACTTGCCTCTCTCTGATTTTCATCTCTGCTCAAATGAACCGCAGAGACGTAATTGGAAGGTGTAACTAACTGCTCCAATTAAAGCAGTTGCGATTTTCACTGCGGTTTCCATTTTGCTGGCAATCTTACCTTACTTTCCGAGTAGCCGTTGTATTTGTAAGCGCGTTGAAGGTATCTAGTAATAGGATGATGAGGGGGGGTGGGGGGGGGGGGGGGGTGGGGAGGTGGGAGTTACACAAAAGATAAACGTAGTAAACATTGCACAGATACGTTTAAACACGATCAGCTGCAACATGTGATACTCCTTCCTCAGTTTGTAACACCGAAAATGTAGATAAAATACCTTCTGCATAATTGAAAATTTTTCGGCCTTTAATATTGTAATGGGACGCAAAATTAAAGCGTCACCCATTCACAAGGATCAGCTCTGTTTGCAGGTAAATATAAGTTTAATTTAGTGTCTTATTTATGTATTTGTAATATTTTGTTATGTTTGTAAAATATTTAAAGTTTTGTATTTTTGTTTTGTATGTTTCATGTTTGGAGAGAGCAGCGCAACTCGCGGAAATAACATCTTCAATGCCGGAACCAGAAAGAAAATTGCTGGCCACTAGACGTCGCGGGTCAACGGCCAAAGAGCAGCAGAAGATCCTATGACCGGGTTGTTGCGTCGAACCTCCAACATTCAAAAAAATAAAAATTTGTAATTTTCCATTGTAACGACGTCACAGAATGTTTAGTTCATGTTGTATTTTGTTCAGTTCTGTTTTGTCGAGTCTGATGTTCACATCTGTATGTAGCATATACGAAGACAATAAAACAGTGTATGCTCTAAAGCTTAAATACGTGTTCAAGTATTATTTATGAAGAGTTATATTGAGGAAGGATTATTACTGAATTTTTCCAAGATATTAATTTTCAGAAGAGTTTGATTTCGATTTTTTGAATCTTAAAAGTTTTACAGTCTGATTTTAATATGGAAAAAATGAAATAACTTGCAAGAATATGATTTCCAAGAAGAAACAAACGACATCTAAATTTCAAAAGTTTGCGCAAACCAGTTGGACTGAGTGATGTAATTTTGCACAAACGACTCAACTGAAGGTGTTTTAATTACAGTTTCGTTCAAGAATCTTTTATAGAGAACTTTAAAAGAATTTAAATAATTTTTTGAAGTGTTTTGTAAACGACGTAGGTGACGAAGTCTGCACATGGTCATATTTCAAACAACAATCACTGAGTCATACGCGTCGTTACACTACAATATCCGTTGATAAATAGTACTGCACTTCTGGTCCTGAATATGTAAGCTTCACTACAGAGACCATAGTTAACATGTAATGTATGTAATAACAGTGTTTTTATTTGTGACTGTATATAATTCATTGTAATTATAACGTAAATATTGTAAATTTCCGGGTAATAGCCAAGGGAACTATTTTAATGTATCGATAGCCACTACGAAATGGCAGTAGCTGTGCTGTTGTTGTTCTTTTCGTGTGGAGAGTCTCTCGCGCTGCGAGCAGAGAGGAAGGCAGAACAGCTTGAGTGATTGAAAGAGTGAGGAAGTGTTTGTTGGGCGCTCCCGCAGACGTGGTGTGCAGCAATGATGGGGTGCCATTGTATGCGCACCAAACACGTTAACCCGCGAGCATCGAGAGCACAGTAGGAGTGGACAGGTGGAAGAAGCTGCAGTTCTAAGTACTGCCTGTCTCACTATTATCCGTGACTCTGGAGACGACTCGGGGTCCCCAGCCAGCAACATCAGCGGCAGCTCAGCGTTCTCGTCGACTACATTCTTCGTCGCCTGCAACGCTGTAATACAGTAAGACTGTAAAATGACAAATATAGTACTATAGACGCATTATCCAGTGAGATTTCTTCCACAAAGTATGACTAATCTGAATAATAATCTGCAATAGTTAAAACTCGTAGGGCACCTTTGTTGTCGTCCTCAGACATTATTACCAATCAGTATCCCTTTTCCTTTCATGCAGTAATCGGGTGCCGCAACAATATTAAAATTAACTAATTACTGCAAGTTTTGTGTGTTTGCTAATGACCAACTTCAGTCTTAATTTTCTGCCTCACTGACTGTTCAAATGTGTGTGAATTCTTAAGGGACCAAACTGCTAAGGCCATCTGTCCCTAGACTTACACACTATTTAAACTAACGTAAACTAACTTATGCTAAGAACGACACACATATCCATGCCCGAGGGAGGACTCGAACCTCCGGCGGGAGGGCAGTGCAATCCGTGACATGCATGATGCCTCAAACCGCGCGGCCACCCCGCGCGGTACTAACTGTTCATTCTTGTATTTCATAACAGAGACTTAACTAATTTGCAGTTTCGAGTAGTAACTTCATTCACTTAAAGTAACGTAAAATTTCACAGGTAAAACTAATAACTAAAATACAGCACAAATTAAGCGTGCGCAATTTGATTTATTCTATATTTAGCTTAGTGAGGGACTTCCGCTGGCTTGGTATTTATTTTATTGTTGTTATATCGAAAGTAAAATCAGTTGCTCATTTACTTAAAGTAAATTCAGTTCCGTCTTTCAATAATCAAAAATAAATTGCTCGCCTTTTCCTAAATTTTCCATTACGTTACACTGAGGTTACCGATAGTCATTTTTTACACATAGGTAAGTTTTACTTAGCGCCAGTCATTTATTTAACCAGTAACTTCATTTAACTTTACTTTCCAGATTTAGTATTTCAGAATAAGTAACTGCAAACTCAGTGCTTTCTTATTCATTTTCTTGTGAACTGTTGTGTTGTGGGAAAGTGTGACAACCTTCTGTTGCCACGCCAGTGATTATTTGCTTAAATTTCTTGGCCATTACCTTTCATAAGATTCTGGAGATTCATTGCCCAGTGGGCTAGCGACGTTTGGTTATCTCATTTTTAGCTAATCAGTAGTTTTTTGTATTATCAGTATTTTTTGTATTAAATATTACGTGGTACCCTTTCCCACCGTGTGGGGTTCGTGAGCAATTGCACTATATTGCACCCATTTCCAAATTATTATCAGTATTTAGATTAGGTTCAGAAGAGATTCTTTCTTCGTAAGGGTTTGTTGTATACTCTCCTCTACTAATCGGTATTATTTTCCTTCTTTAACGACAGCCTTACTCATTGTAAGATTTCATTAGGCATACGCGATCACGGCCAATTATGTCGCAGTCCAATAGGTCGATTAGGAAGGGGAATGTTACAAGTACTACACCAACCTCTAAAGTCAGTCGAACAGTTTTACAAGACAAAGCTTGCTTTATCCTACGCTAATCTACAGCGTACCTCAGAAGTCAGTTAACATCTGAAAATTCAATACTTCACAGAGTAATGTAGATAGAGAAGTAAAAATTGACACAAATACTGGAAGTGACATGGGGTTTTACTGAAACCATAAAAAGTGGACAAAACTGCGAACAGATGGCGCTTCATATGATACAAAAGCAATAATTAGCATAACAATTGATTTTTAGCAACGATGATGTTCTTCACAACAAATGCTAAATACGTTGGCCATCATTCGTTATTATTACCTATAGTCGAGAGACAATGTTGTGAACAGCACTGTGCAGAATATTAGTATGTATGGCGAGAAACTGCCATCGATTGTTGTATTTTAGCATCCATAATGAGGTCGGAAGATCACGGTAGACTTGTAACTTCAGGTAACCCAACAATCAATAATCACACGGAATGAAGGCTGGGGACCTGGGAGGTCAAGCTTGATGGAAGTGGCGGCTCAGCAAATGATCCACACCAAACGATGTGAGCAAGAGATCTTTCACACGTATAACAAAATGGGGTGGAAAAGATCCTGCATAAATATCATGCGTCCCAGCAGGCGTTTATCAGCCAGGCTAGGGATGATGCGGTTCTGTAACACTTCAGCGTACCTCACACCTATCGGGCTGACAGTTTGGAGAGAAGCACCCCACATTTCCTAGAATCAAAAGGGTACGATCACAACTGACGTGGTAAATCCACACCACACAGTGACTTTCTCGACATGGAAATGGGTTTCCGCGTCAGTTCTAGGATTTTCGGGAGCCCATTATCTTATGTTGTGGGAGTTGATGTACCCTGTCCAGTGGCATCTGATGGGCGGGTTTTGCACTCGTTTTTTGGATTCAGTAAAACCGAATATCATTTCAGGCATGTTTGTAAAGTCTTACCTCTCTACATATTTATTCTGTGACTTGGTAATTTTCAGATATTAACGGATTTTTGGGTCACCCTGTACTAATGAAATCTTCCTTACTTCGGCCATTCTGTTTAATTTTAACACATAAACGTAAATTCCACTTATGATTTAGGCCTTAGGATTGTTCCGCTACAAGGCAGCACGAGGAGCACCTATGATCGCGGGACATGTCACCAGCACGTCGCCAGTCCCTGCACCCTTTATTGCCAGCAGATGAACCGTGCTCATACCGCTGCCTCTGTATTCAAGCAGCTCCTCATCGAACCTCCCAAGGGCTGAGTGGACACCATACCGGACTTTCCTATCCTATCAAAAAATCTGTGGATGTATCAGAAATAGAACCCGGTCCTTCCACAATGAACGCAGCGACGCTAATAATTTCTTTGTCTTATTTCTTTCGAGCTGTTTCTTTGTTCTTTTCTTGTCAGTGATTATGTCCATGTCATACGGCAGCTTTCAGCCTCCACATATGAGAACTACACTCACATTCAGAGAAAAACAGAACAACTTGAACGACTAGAGAGGGGAGTTTCATATTCACGGGACATGTACATTAGAGTGTTCTGAAGGAATGATTGGCATTTGAACCCTCGGGTTCAAGGTCGATATCGATATTTCGGCACATCACCTACCTGTGAAATATGTTTGCGGCTCTCGTTGTCGCTATGAACCGAAGGTAATGGATCAGTGTGGCTTGAGTAGACCTCCAGGATGCCTCGCAGACGTATGCGCTAACCGTATCGTTAGATCAGTGAGTTTGAATGAGGTCGCATTATTGTCATGAGAGAATGTGTCGGGAAATTTCTGCTCGTGTGGGACGAAGTATTTCGGCAGTGCAGTGTGTACAGAATGGTTCACGGAAGGCTTTTAGAACACGACAAGATGAGTCAGGACCCACCATATGCACCACCCCGTGAGAAGATCGACATCTCATCCGAATGGCATTGCAAGGCACATCTGCGTCTTCCCCGATCCTGGCGCAACAGTAGAACAGTGTAACACATCGTACACTATCAGGGTGCAAGTCCGTCGCCGTTTATTACGGGGTGCGTTACGCATGTTTCGTCACTTCTCCACCTATCTTTGACGAATGTGCAGAAACAAGCTAGACGCCGATGGTATATGGAAATACATCACTGAAGACAGGAATGGCATTAGATGGTGTTTTCGGACGAATCCAGGTCCTGTTTGTTTGAAAACGACGGCCGAATTTTGGTTCGCCACAGACAGAGAGTGGCATCACAGTGACTGCATTCGCACAATACACACGGCGCCAACTCAAAGCCTTATGGTATGGGGTGCTATTAGGTAGAAACACAAATCACAGCTGCTGCTGGCCAGGGCACTGTGACCAGTGTGACCTACATGAACGACATTTTGCAATACCATCTCATGCACAACACCCCAGACGCCATTTCCCAGCAAAAAAAAAAAAAAAAAAGAAAAAAGAAAAAATAAGCACGATCACATATTACACCAACACGTGCGTTCTTGGTGTCCCAGGATGTCAGGCTTTTGCTCTAGCTCGCCAGATCACCAGACTTCTCACCAATCGAAAATGTGTGGATACGATGAAACGACGGGTGTAGCGCTTTCACCCAATGCCAACCATCAGAGACGAATTAGGTGAATGCACCATGGATGGCTGTACCACAGGACGTCGTTCGCACCTTGTACCCATCGATGCCATCACGCACAGAGGAAGTTAACAGGGCCAGTGACAGACTGTTAGGCAACAAGGCACAGGCTGACCCGAGATGACTGGAATGCCAATCATTTCTGAAGAACATACTAATGTACATGTCCTGTGAATATGAGCGTCGTATCTCTAGTCGTTCAAGGTGTTCTGTTTTTTTCCTGAACATGAGTGTAACTTACTTATGATTTTTATAATAGAGCCAACCGTTCGCAAGAAGATTTAACTTGACCTGGTTTCAACACCTACTATGTCTTCATCAGAAGCAGTTTACGAGGGTTGTCCAGAAAGTAATGCACCGCATTTTTTTTCTCAGCCGTAAACAATGCTACGAATGCGAAACATTTATTTTTACGTTTGTATTATTTAAAGCTTTCTGAGTGAGTGCGCCAAGTTTCCGTCATTTCCGACAGACAGTGTAGGTACAGGACAGTTTCCAAATGGCGTTTGTAGGTGATGTACGTTACAGGCAACGTTGCGTCACTGAATTTCTCGCTGTAGAGAAAGAACTGTGGGGAATATTGACAAACGCTTGTGCAATGTCTATAGAGCTTCTGCTGTCGACAGAAGTACAGTTAGTCGCTGGACACGGAGGGCGAGGTCATCCAAAACCGGTTCGCGGAGCTCCGCGATATGCAGCGGTCAGGGAGACAATCCACGATTGTCACGCCTGCCATGTTGTAGCGAGCTGACGTCATTCACGAGGAGAGACGCATCACGACTTGGCAGTGGACGCTTCATCTGTCAATCAGCAAAGGAAGTGTGGGTGTAATTATCCGCACTCCCGGATATTCAGAAGTGTGTGCAAGATGCGTCACGTCGTGTCTAACGGTGTATCTCAAATCACACAGAAAAAAAAAATTGTCTTAATTTGTTGCAATGTTTTGAAGCTGAGGGGGAGGCCTTCTTCTCCCGGATTGTGACAGGTGATGGAAGCTGGGTTCACGATTTTGAGTCCAAAACAAAACGACAGTTGATGGAATGGCACCATTCTCACTACCGCCATTGCCGCTACCCACAGAAGAAAAAATGCAAAGCAACTGCTTCCAGCGATAACGTCATGATCACAGTGTTCTTGGACTATGAAGGTGTGACTCTCATTGATGTCATGCCAAGAGGCGATAACCATTAATTCAGAAGAATATGTTAACACATTAACAAAACTGAAGACACGCTTCCGGCGACTTCAGCGCCACAGCAACTCAGGAGACGTTTTGGAGATTTTTGCTGCAACACGATAATGCTCGCCCCCACACAGGTCTGAGGACTGCTGAACACATCGCAAGACAGGTTTGGCAGTGTTACCCAATCCACGTCACAGCCCTGACCTAGCCCCCTTGCACTTCCACTTGTTTGAGCCATTAAAGTATGCCATTCGTGGAAGACATTTTGAGGACGATGAGGAGGTGATTTACACAGTGAAGCACTGACTCCGCCACCAGGACAACGATTGATACCGGCAGGACATACACGCCGTTGTTTCGCACTGGAGGAAGGCCGTGGAACGGGGTGGAGATTACGTGGAAAAATAGGATGTGTAGATAAAACACCATCCTTTCGTGTGTGATTCTCATTATGTTCAATAAAGAATTGTTGAAGAAAAAAATGCGGTCCATTACTTTCTGGGCAGCCCTCGTGCATGTAGTGACAGCTGACAGCGGATTTACGAGCAAAACACAACTACGTTCTGCTACATTGCAGGCTACCATTCGGCTATGGAGACGGTCTCTCTCAGTACCTAGACATCGAATTCATTTACCTCTTTCACTATTGTTCGTAACTTGCTTTGTTTACCTTTAAACCATCTTCTGTGCTGAGTGAGCTGTCCAGTCCTTTTGTATCTCTCTACTAGCCAAATATGCTCTCTGTAATTAGAAGAAGATATTCTGTCTAGTTGGAAGAAGGTTTACTGGCTCTCAATCAGTGAGTGATATAAAAAAGGAGTATTTCATCTGCATTTCATGCGTGTTGAATCTAAACGTGTAAATGGTGTCGGAAACGGCACATCAAGAACAATTATTGTATTTAATATATAATAATTCCCTAAAATATCAACATTATGCTTTTCCTGCGCTAGTTACTGAAATACACTGCCTGACAAAAAGTGAAGCAATCAGATGATACGGTCGGGTGTCACTGTAACATACCGATCATCGGGTGTGTAAATGATTAGAACTGGAATTCTCTCTGACATGCATAAAGGCCATCAGTGTGCATTGTTGCTGATGTATTTCGTGTCGTTACCAGACCTGGTCGGATATAAGGCGCATGGACAGCATCGGGTGCCGAGTGATCTCTCTAATGGACCCGGAGACACTGTGTATTCGTGTGAGACAGCGTAGTCACCACCCATAAAGTATGAGAGGGGCTTCATTGTGGTTCTCCATTTGGCTCACTGGTCAAATTGCTTAATATCAAGATTTGTTGGTCATTTAGATGCGAAGGTGGGCAGATGTTGGATTGTATGGGAACGTGAGCGCAGGCATACACATCAACGTTCCCGTCGACCATTTTTGACCTCCACAAGGAAGAATGGCCGTATTGTGGATCAAGCTCACTGTAACCCTTTCACAACGACGCCTACCATCGGAGAACAGACAATAGACCCCTTTCAACAATTCTGTGTCATCCCACACTACTGGCCGGAGACTGCCAGCAGCCTGTCTAGGGAATTACCGCCGCACGCCTAGGCTGCGGTTAACACACGACACAACCGGCTACTTTTGGAGTGGTGTCGTGACCAGAAAGCATGGACTGCTGAGGTAATGGTATTGCACTGTATTCAGTGACGACTCACGGTTCTGCACTGCCTCGCTTAAACATCGTCGGAGAATATGATGGCTATATGTGTAGAGGTCCCATCATCAATTGTTTTGCAGAAGCATAGCGGCGTCGCTCCTCGCGCCATATTGCGGAAGCCGTCGGGTATGGGTTCAGGCCACGGATGACAGTGTTTGAGGGGACTCCAAAGACACTGCGGTACATCACGGACATCCTGCGTCCCCTTGTGGAGCCTCTCATGCGAAGTACTGAGCTGCCAGTGTGGTCAAATGCGCATGTATCCTTTTATTTTGTTTGTTTAGGAACAATTAATGAAGTTCAACCTTGTAAAATTGCGTTTTCTTCCATTGTGAATGACAACTGAAATAGAAAATTTCCAGAGAAAGCTGTATGAAATGGAAAGGGGCGGAGGTAGGTAGGATGTCGAGAAGAAAAAAAGTGAAGAAAGAATATGGGAGGGCAGATGAAGCTTGTCGCATAGGGCGTAGGCTGTGGAAGAAGAAGAATGTGGTCTCGCAACAGCAATAATAGGTGTGTTTTCTATACTGCTCCGAATCTCTAGCTCGAACTGTAAATGAACCAGTATCTGTCCTGATATATTTGTCGTGACTAGGGGATCGAACATAGAGCAAACCGGCTACAGACATTTTGATCTATAGAAATTAACAACCGCAGTATACGCTTGTTACTTTTTTCGCTTCTCTAAACCGTAAAACAGATGTGAACGATTAAGTAATCCAGCCGGGCGGTGTGGCCGAGCGGTTCTAGGCGCTACAGTCTGGAACTGCGCGACCGCTACGGTCGCAGGTTCGAATCCTACCTCGGGCATGGATGTGTGTGATGTCCTTAGGTTAGTTAGGTTTAAGTAGTTCTAAGTTCTAGGGGACTGATGACCTCAGATGTTGAGTCCCATAGTGCTGAGAGCCATTTTTAAGTAATCCAGAATTTCTCTGTCTTTTGATGTTTGTTACCACTTAGTATTATATACACTACTGGCCATTAAAATTGCTACACCACGAAGATGACGTGCTACAGACGCGAAATTTAACCGACAGGAAGTAGATGCTGTGATATGAAAATGATTCCCTTTTCAGAGCATTCACACAAGGTTGGCGCCGGTGGCGACACCTACAAAGTGCTGACATGGGGAAAGATTCCAAACGATTTCTCATACGCAAACAGCAGTTGACCACCGTTGCCTGGTGAAACGTTGTTGTGCTACCTCGTGTAAGGAGGAGAAATGCGTACCATCATGTTTCCGACTTTCATAAAGGTCGGATTGTAGCCTATCGCGATTTCGGTTTATCGTATCGCGACATTGCTGCTCGCGTTGGTCGAGATCCAATGACTGTTAGCAGAATATGGAATCGTTGGGTTCAGGAGCATAATACGGAACGCCGTGTTGGATCCCAACGGCCTCGTATCACTAGCAGTCGAAATGACAGGCATCTTATCCGCATGGCTGTAACGGATCGTGCAGCAACGTTTCGATCCCTGAGTCAACAGATGGGGACGTTTGCCAGACAACAACCATGTGCACGAACAGTTCGACGTTTGCAGCTGCATGGACTATCAGTTCAGAGACCATGGTTGCGGTTACCCTTGACGCTGCATCACAGACAGGAGCGCCTGCGATGGTGTACTCAATGACGAACCTGGGTGCACGAGTGGCAAAACGTCATTTTTTCGGATGAATCCAGGTTCTGTTTACAGCATCATGATGGTCGCACCCGTATTTGCGACATCGCGGTGAACGCACTTTGGAAGCGTGTATTCGTCATCGCCATACTGGCGTATCATCTGGTATGATGGTATGGGGTGCCATTGGTTACACGTCTCGGTCACCTGTTGTTCGTACTAACGGCTCTTTGAACAGTGGACGTTACATTTCAGATGTGTTACGATCCGTGGCTCTACCCTTCATTCGATCCTTGTGAAACCCTACATTTCAGCAGGATAATGCACGACCGCATGTTGCAGATCCTGTACGGGCCTTTCTGGATACAGAAAATGTTCGACTGCTGCCCTGGACAACACATTATCCAGGTCTCTCACCAATGGAAAACGTCTGGTCAATGGTGGCCGAGCAACTGACTCGTCACAATGTGCCAGTCACTACTCTTGATGAACTGAGGTATCGTGTTGAAGCTGCATGGGCAGCTGTACCTGTACACGCCATCCAAGCTCTGTTTGACTAAATGCCCAGGCGTATCAAGGCCGTTATTACGGTCAGAGGTGGTTGTTGTGGGTACTGATATCTCAGGATCTATGCACCCAAATTTCGTGAAAATGTAATCACATGTCAATTCTAGTATAATATTTTTGTCCAATGAATACCCGTTTATCATCTGCATTTCTTCTTGGTGTAGCAGTTTTAATGGCCAGTAGTGTATCAACAAGCTGACAAATTGTAATCTTCGTACTATCTGTTTAACAGGAGATATTTAGTAATATATGGCAGTGCCTGTATTGTTAAGAAGGACGACCAGCCGATGTGGGCGAGCGGTTCTAGGCGCTTCGGTCTGGAAGCGCGCTGCTGCTACGGTCGCAGGTTCGAATCCTGCCTCAAGCATGGATGTGTGTGATGTCCGTAGGTTAGTTAGGTTTAAGTAGTTATAAGTCTAGGCGACTGAGGACCTCGTATGTTAAGTCGCATAGTGATTAGAGTCATTTGAACCAAGAAGAACGATGCAAATGTTCCTTTGGACATGCACGCATGCTTGTCTGAAGGAACAGGCACTGCGGCGACTACATCCGTCATGAAGTACATGCGAACAGAAAGATGGCGCAATGTTTTGGGTTAGGTACAAGGTGTGAAAGTTGTTTTTTTCTGTGTCTATAACCAGCTGCACGCCGTACAGCAAACTTGTAGATGGTGTATGCCCAGAAAATCGGCAACAAAGAAACAAAGAAAATATGCCGGAAACAGCAGCAACAATCGTAAAAGCTATGCTGTGAAGTATAGAAATAAGAATCAAAGTATCCACTGATGATGGCGATGTTTGTCGCTGAAACTAGTACAGTGTGAGTTAACGGGCATTGCGCTTTCATTTAAATATGTGGCGGAAAGTGTCAGCCTACAGGAATTGTGAAACGAACCCTGTCGTCGAGGACCGTGTGTCACAAAGGGAGCAGATTCACCACGGAAATTGACAGGCGTCTATTGTCTATTGAGGCCTAAGCGCTGTAGTGTGCGAGTGAGACAGACGAGAACCTATGTCATAGGGAAACCCAGGGAAGCATAGCAGTGTTAAATATGGCGGACCTAAGATCGTCCATAGAGAGAAACATTTATGAAAACTGTTTAATTCTGTAGTAATTCAGGGAATTAAGAAACAGGTATTTTAATCTACCATCCTTCATAAATTTTCATGGTGATCCCAATAAAACTGGAATATTGATAATATCTATAATAGTTTAGGATTTACTGTTAAAGTGAAATTAACAAGTTTTGTGATAAAGACCTGAATGCTAAAATCCGAACGCTTTCGTCGATCTTAACGATCGACATTTCATATAGAAGGTCATCCTTAAAATGACAAATGTTGTAAATATCAAGTCTGTAACTTCATTTGCTTAAAAGATATAGTAAATTTAAATTACCAGTATTTTCAGTTAAGCATCAGGTCATCATTTCCTCCACACAAATCACACTGAACGATGGCAGCATGACACCTTATTACATCATTAGGTAATAGAGTATTTGTTGTAAAGTTCAGTGCATAATACTTACTTTTGTTTTTATTTATTTATCAGGAAGCACATTGGTGAAAGGCTACTGGCCGTGACATTCAAAGTTAAGAAGGAAATTGTATTGGTTTTATGTAAAAGAATTTAACGTTTATTATGTAATGGAAATTATTGTTACTTTATTTAGAACGTGAAAGTGGTCAATCTTTGATTATTTAAATACGTTAAAATGTAAAATAATGTAGAATAAGCTGTAGCCAATCAAATTGACGGCTTCAGGAAAGGGAACTGCCCTAGTCAGTTGAGGGAGGGCATTCGGCCCGTGGGAAACGCGGGCGGGGACGCGCAAAGCAGACAGTGGCGGTGCAGACGCTGGAGACACCAGGGGGTACAGTTCGGATGCAGACGCGAAAAGTGGACGGTCGGTCTTTAGGCGGCCAGCAAGTGAAACGACTTGGAAAAATTCGCGTTGTGTGGTTTCGCGGGACTTAGTCTCTGAGCTGTGAGCAGCTGCGCGCCTGGTGTGAACTCAAACATTTCTCGTAGTTAACGAGGTGGAGTGTTGGACTTTCAATTCACGATGAGATTGTGAATGATCGCACTGTGTCAAATGGATATGCACTAGAGTGTAACAGTAACTCTAAATACGACCACTTCCGCTATTAGTTTGCCTTCTGAATAAATATTCTTCTAACCAAATCGCAACTGTGTGGCCCACATCATTTAGGGTCGTTAATTTAGTTCCCGGTATTATTATTACTGTTATTATATGTTACGTTAACTTTGTATTTCGCAAACTTGCCATCAGCCAGACAATTTAACCAAAGGGACACAAGTGTCTAATTTAGGGCTTGTTATGCGACACGTGCGGTTCAACCCCTAGACGAGATTGAGCCAAGACATTTCGACGAAGAGGAACCTCATGTGAGCCCGAACATCTTTGGGATGTTAGCTCGCAATTGAGGGCTCGCCCGGGATACGTATTGGTCCAAATGGCTCTGAGCACTATGGGACTTAACATCTATGGTCATCAGTCCCCTAGAACTTAGAACTACTTGAACCTAACTAACCTAAGGACAGCACACAACACCCAGCCATCACGAGGCAGAGAAAATCCCTGACCCCGCCGGGAATCGAACCCGGGAACCCGGGCGTGGGAAGCGAGAACGCTACCGCACGACCACGAGATGCGGGCGGATACGTATTTGGAAAGTGTTATTTGAGGGATAAGAATACTGCAAAGCGTTGGAACGGGATTGGGTTTTGGAAAGTGTTATTTGAGGAATATGAACTCTGGAAAGCTTAGAATTGGATTTGCATTCTGGAAAGTGTTTCCAAAAATATTATCTGAACCACGATAGGCAGGACCTCTCGCAAAAGTTAAATGTGAAATTGGTTCAGGACTGAATATTAGGTTTCTTTAATAGTTGTGAAATTAACGATATTCTGTGACCTAGGTCCCACGTCCGTGGCAGTTTAGGCATTTTGCGTGGGGCCTCTGAGCTACGAATTTTGAAACAGTTGTGTGATCCGAGTTTTAGCAGTGGTTAGCAGTGATTAAAAAGTTACGCGGAAGAAGAGGCGACATCGAAAACACGTGGTTCCAGCCAGCAGCGGCATCTTCAACGGCGATTCATCGCGCAGCTGCAGTTGCAGAACGGCAGCAGAGGCCACGAGATCTTCAGCACCGGCCTCAACTGCAACATCGGCAGCAATGCCATGGGCAGAAGGATCCAGCACGACAAAGCTAAGTACCTGCGCTGATAGTGAGATTATGTATGATTCTGTAGTTCAATCGCCGATAATAGACGTCGGTAATATGAAGCAGTCGGCCAGTTTGTGTGGGTCCGAAAATACTAGAGGGCCGGGAGAGCGTGATCGGCGGTGAATTTAGTAGGGCAAGTAGTCCGAAATTAGGCAAGGAAGATGGATTTGGGGGAGACGACATGTCGCAATTAATCCAAATAGTAAGAGGATTGGGATCCAAAAAAATGGTTCAAATGGCTCTGAGCACTATGGGACTTAACATCTATGGTCAACAGTCCCCTAGAACTTAGAACTACGTAAACCTAACTAACCTAAGGACAGCACACAACACCCAGTCATCACGAGGCAGAGAAAATCCCTGACCCCGCCGGGAATCGAACCCGGGAACCCGGGCGTGGGAAGCGAGTGGGATCCAAAATTGATTCTGTTAAAACCGACGTGGTTGATATAAATTTAAAAATTGACCGGTTCAGTCCGAAATAGCTTTGGTTGTGAAAGACGAAGTATGAAAATTGGTAGTGGAATCGAGGAATTTATAGACGGAAAAGTAAAACCATACGGGATGAAATGGGCAAAATTTCTGATGAAGTTTGGATACTTGACTCTAAGGTAGGTCAAGCGGAGAAAAATTTCAGTGATAAGGTGGAGAAGTTGCAGGCCGAGTTTCCTTCACTCCTGCTTCTATTATCAAGAGCAACGTCGGAACCTCTCATCAAGCCAAACTGATCGTCATCTAACTGATTCTCATTTTTTTTCCTTTCTTCTGTGTATTAGTCTTGTCAGCAACCTGGATGCATGAGCTGTTAAGCAGATTTTGCGACAGTTCTCGCACTTGTCGGCTCTTGCAGTTTTACTAACTGTGTGGATGAAGTTTTTTCGAAAATCTGATAGTATACCGCCAGCCTCATACATTCTGCACATTCGTTTTGTCGTCACTTCCCCCAGAGATTTTAGAAATTCCGATGGAATGTTATATATCCTTTCTGCCATATTAAGTCTTCTGAAGTCCTTTTAAGTTCTGATTCTAATGCTGGATCCGCTATCTCTTTCCTATCGATTCCTGTTCCTTCTTCTATCACGTCATCAGTCCTCCAAATCACAGAGGGCTTCAGTGTATTTCTTCCCCCTATTTCTCTATATTAACATCGGAACATTGTACTCTTAATGTTACCGCCCTTGCCCTTAATTCCACCGAAGGCTGTTTTGACTTTTGTATATGCTGAGTCGTTTCGTCCCGACAATCTTTTATTCTTCTATTTCTTCACTTTTTGATGCAGCCATTTCCCCTTAGCTTCTCTACCCTTCCTCTTTACTCAATCTTAATTAACTTGTATTCCTCTTACGTCATCAAGTGAAGTGTTTCTTCTGTTATTCACGGTGTCTTCGCAGTTACCTTCTTAGAACCTATGTTTCTCTTTCCAATTTCTGATAGATGTCTATCCCTCTTCGGCTGAACTACCTACTGAGCTATTAATTATCGCGGTATCTATTGCCTGAGAGAACTTCAAGCGTTTCTCTTCATTCCTTAGTGCTTCCGCATCCCATTTCTTTGCGCAATAATTCTTCCTCACTAGTCTCTTAAGCTTCTACCTACTCTTCACCTTTACTAAACTGTGATTTGAGTCTATATGTGCTCCTGGGTATGCCTTACAATCCAAAAACTGATATCGGAATCTCAGCCTGACCACGATGTAATCTAACTGAAATCTTCCCGTATCTCCAGGTCTTTTCCGAGTATACCTCCTCCCCGTGTGATTCTTGAGCAGAGTATCCGCTATTATTAGCAGAAATTTATTGCAGAACTCAATTAGTCTCTCTCCTCTTTCATTTATAATTCGAAACCCATATTCTCCCGTATCCCTTTCTTCTGCTCCTTCCCCTAAACTATATTCCAATCCCCCACGACAATCAGCACTACTGCTCCCTTTATGTACTGAATTACCAATTCAATATCCTCGTACATTTTCTCTATCTCTTCATCTTCAGTTTGTGACGTTGGCATGCGTACCTGAACTGTAGTTGTTGATGTTGGTATGCTGTCGATTCTGATGAGACAAAGCCTGTAAGTGAACTGTTCGCAGTAGCACACACACTGACCTACTGTAGTGAACTCAAGAATTTTTTGTGATATAACATATCACGCATATTATTAATGAGATGCCCACGTTGGACACTAAAACATAATGAATGGAGAATTGTTTGTAATATCACGTAGCATGCAAATTAGCAATGAGATTGCCGCACTTTGGGTGCCAAAGTGTAGTGAACAGAAAATTCTCTTCCGCTTTCAGACAAGAAATGACATGTAGATGATTAATGAGATTGCACCACGTTGGGAGCCAGTAATTAAATGAAATCAAACACAAAAAGTAATGAGATTAGGGGGCTGATAATCGAATGGAGCAGACTGTTAGGTGAATAAAACATGAAATGACTGCATTTATTCCAGTAAATTTTACAAACACAAAAAAGAAAAAGAAAATACAGATTTCAGGATTTGACAGGGCGTGGACACACCTCATTTGTTAAGGGGAAGGAGTGGGCAGAATCGTCTCACCATCCACGTCGTGGTGACGGCGGCAGGCGCTGGGTATTTTTGGCGCGCCGCCTCGGAGCTGTGCGGCGCGATTCGGCTACCCTTACGGTTACTTTTGAATACATTATGGGAGAGAACAGTGATCAATGTGTTACAAATATTTACTATCAAAAACAGTTTTGATCACAATTTATTTATTACGGTGACCTGTTTCGACCACTACTGTGATCATCTTCAGACCAATGAGTAAGAACCTCCTTCTGCTGGAGAATAATCACTACTTCTTCAGCAGAAGGAGGTTCTTACTCATTGGTCTGAAGATGATCACAGTAGTGATCGAAACCGGTCACCATAATAAATAAATTGTGATCAAGATTTACGGTGTTCAGTGGCTGTGCAGCGAGGACCCAGAATGGCGTCCGCGTTGACAGGTCGCCGTGTGTTGTTGTAGCCGAAGCAGCGTCATCGCGATGTCCGAAGGCCGATGTTGCCAATGTATGGAAGAGCTCCCATGATCTCTTGCTTCCACACTGTCTCACCGACTTCCCTCTTCACTTCTCATCCATCTCTAAGATCAACGATTTCTCGTTTTTTCTTTTTTTTTCTCTTCTCGGCGTTGTCACTGGGGGACTATATTTGCAGTGTCGCCCAATGACTGATCGTCGTTCCATGACCACGCCTCCCAGTACCGGCTGGAAATTCTCACCTTACGAGGGCTGGTGTGTGTCTCGAGAATTGGCGTCTTTCACACTGTCAAGGCTGTTCCCAGCGGTGGTCGCGCTTTGTTTTGATGTCTAACATTCTGCGTGGTGTCTGTTTGTTCTATATCGTGTCTCCCTACCACTTTCACGCAATGACGCTCTGAGCGTGTTTTTTAGGGAATTGACTAGTTTGAACCTGGGACCTGTTGCTGGTAAGGAGACGCCAGACCACACATGACATGTAGAATTCAGAAGAGTTCAGTGAGACTAGCGATGATATAACCAAATACTTAACGATTTCAGCGTCAGCTCCACTGCACTCCCTGTAAAAGAACCTTAATACTAACTAAATTAAGTGGAAGGGGTTCAAGGCTTTCCTATTTTTAGTTAGCTGGTAAAATAACGTCGAAAAAGCAGTTAAGTTTACCATTGGAAATTTTATTCTACTCACAAAACATTGTTTACAAATTGCACTATTGATAAAAGGAAATGTGTTAATACAGGATGGTAAAAACCAACTGTGTTCAACAAAAATGTGAACGAGTATTCCCTGAATAGGTTTCCAAGTTCTACAGTGGCAAATGTGAACACCATGAGCTTTAATTGACGATCGACACTAGTATTACGCAAAAAGGGGGTGTAACAGGTGAGACTTCTGCAGTTCTGAGTGAAGCTTTATGCGCTGTTATGCGGCATCGCGTGCGTTCGTTACCTTGTCAGTGTTCGTCAGGGGGCGGCGGTCAGCACAGCTCCGCTCACCTCGCCGTCTCGCAAGCAACTCTCTCTAACTTCTCCTTACTACAATTTACCGAAGTTGGTTTAAAAAAAACTATCTGGCTGTGTTTTCATCTGACCAATCATGGTCTCAAGGTTAACCTTAGGCTCCGCCTACCAAAAATTCTGTCTAGCCAATGAGAAACGTTATACTTTTCGTGGTGGGGCAATGTTTTTAAAGTTTGCAACGTAACAGAGACGCGAAAAAGTCTCACGCTGAAACTTGCAGCTGGTGTGGTCTTTTTTGTGTTATCGTAAGATCTATACTGTTTTTCTGGAGAGCTCTATCTTTTAACATGGGCTAGGGGGTGGTCCTTGCGTAACAGAGACGCGAAAAAGTCTCACGCAAAAACTTGCGGGTGGTGTAGCCCTTTTTGTGTTATCGTAAGATCTTTACTGTTCTTCTGGAGGGCTCTAGCTTATAACATTGGCTGGGGGTGGTCCTGACGTAGCAGAGACGCGAGAAAGTCTCACGCAAAAACTTGCGGGTGGTGTGGTCCTAGCGGTTAGCTGGCGTCGTGGGTGTCCGTCCGTCCCTTATCGTAGGGCCTTTCAGCTTAACACGGTTCTGCACTCGGCTTCTGTTCTCGTTTCTCCCCTCGGAACTGCGTCTGTCTCACGGTGGGAAGGTATGACATGCATTTAGGCATTCTTGTGTTAGTCTGTGGTATTCCATTTACTCGTATTACTTTGGTTGATTTAATGTCACAATTTATTCGGAGCTATGTGACATACTACTGGATTTGCTTATCATGTCAGGGTTTTCATAGAAGGTGTTGGATTTGCCTGACACCTTAAAGATGTTTTTCTGTATTTCCAAGATCTTGTAAAAGCAGCCACACTCCTTTGTAACCGCTATCTCTGCACGAGGTCTGGACAGTCTCATGTTTGTGCTGCGTTTCAGAGTCTGCTGGTGCTGGTGTTCGAGACTTAAAGGGGACGTCATTAACGTCAAAAAAATCTTTTTGAGTAGGCTGACTTTTTTTTCTAGTTCTATAGTTTCATACGCCACCCTACATCTACATCTCTGCAAATCACATTCAAGTGCGTGGCAGATTGTTCACCGAACCACCTCCACAATAATTCCCTATTATTCCAATCTCGCACAACGCCTGGAGAAAACGAACACCTATATCTTTCCATGCGAGCTCTGCTTTCCCCTTATTTTATTATGTCGACTGTTTCTCCCTATGTAGGTCGGTGTCAACAAAGTATTTTCGCATTCGGAGGAGAAAATTGGTGATTCAAATTTCGTGAGAACAATCTGCCGCAACAAAAAATGCCTTTATTTCAATGATGTCCTCCCCAAATCCTTTAGCGTTTCAGTGACACTCTCTGCCCTATTTCGCGGTAGCACAAAACATGTTCCCCTTCTTTGAATTTTTTGATGTAGTCCGTCAATCCTGTTTGGTAAAGATCCCACACCCCGCAGAAATATTCTCAAAGAGGACGAAAAAGCGTAGTGTAGGCAGTTTCTTTGGTAAATCTGTTACATTTTCCAAGTGTCATACCAAAAAAAAAGGGCAGTCTTTGGTTAGCTTTTCCAGCAACATTTTCTATGTGTTCCTTCCGATTTAAGTTGTTCGTAATTGAAATCCCTAGGTGTTCAGTTAAATTTACAGCCTTTAGATTCGATTGATTTACCGTGTGACCGATGTTAAACGGATTCCTTTTAGAACTCATGTGATGGCCTCGCACTTTTCATTATTTAGGGCCAATTGCCAATTTTGGCACCATACACATATCTTTTATAAATCGTTATGCAATTTGTTTTGATATTCTGATCTGTGTGAATTCTTCCCGCTTTCCGTACGCTCCTTCCAGTGCCTGTGGCGTGCTGGAATTTTCGACATGTTCTTACTTTCTAAGACAGGTAAAACGACTGCTGCCAGGCCAGAAAAATGCCTTCGTGCGTGCACTCTTGATGCTCCATCCTAGTGGCTGCAAGGATCCATCAGCTTTCGGCACATTTCTCGCTGCTCATCGCATTGGATCTGGCTCCCTCCTCCTCTCGGGCCGCCGGCGCTGTGAACTGGCGAAAGTGACCCCCAGCGGAGGTATCACACTACCTTCCTGCTTATAATGAATCCTAATGCCGTTATACAATTTTCTGCTGCTGTTGATATTATCGTGTACTCCACTGACCAAAGATCCTTGTTTTCTTTCCATTTCACTTCACTGACCCCTACTATATCTAGACTGAGCCTATTCATTTCTATTTTCAGATTTTATAACTGCCCTATCACATTCAGACTCCTCACATTCCACGCCCTGATTAGTAAAATGTTATTCTTTCGTTGGTTATTGAAATTTTTTCTCATGATCAAACCCCCTCCCCCCCCCTCCCCCCCCCCCTTTGGCGCTCCGCTCCCAGAAATTTGAATGGGGGATTAGTCTCGAATATTTACCAATGGAGAGAGCATCATGATACTTCTTTCAATTACAGGTCACATGATCTGTGGATACACATTATGTGCCTTTAATGCAGTGGTTTCCATTGCTGTCTGCAGCCTTATACCGTTGATCGTAGCTGTTTCTTTCGCCTTTTAGGGGCAGTTCCCTATCCCAAGGTGTAGAGAGTGCCCTGAACCTGGTTCCGTTCCTCCACCCTGTTTGTCAAGGCCGTCGGCAGAACGGCAGTGAAATCTTCAGCGCCATTACTGATGATTTTTATTCAAAATTTAAGCTGTGGCGGGCTTAGAACCCAAGACTGAAGATGTTTTGATTACTAATCAAAGATGCTAACCCCCTTTTTGCTTTGTTCTCGTGATTTATTCTGGCCGGGTGTCACATAACACCCCTTAAAGTTCTTCGTCGAACACTTTATTCAGTTTTTTTTTATAATAGAGGCCAGCCAGTCCTCTGAACACGCTGAGCTACCAAGCCGGCTACCCACAGATCACGGGTACCTGGGTACTGAGAATTTATTTGCACATGTGAGAGAATCAATAATTTCTTACATAATGAAACTTAAATGTAAAATGGGAACAAGTCTGACATTGTATCACACTTCACTTTTTTTCGTAAAGAAGATGTAACAATGATAGCCTTAGACAGTAAAACTATATCTTCTAGTCAAAATTGTGAAATTCGTTCAGGTGATCATACTGGTTGCGGTCACTAGCCTTTATATTTATAACAAAAACGTATAAGAACTGAAAATAATTTAAAACAGCTCAGACATTCGTCTATATGATTAAGTAGAAACACTATTTTCGTACATGAACAGATGCTTTTTCTCTGAATGACAGTATATATGCTCACAGAAGACGAGAAATCAATAATAAAATAATTGATTTGTGATTCAGTATTTTTTTATAAGCATTAAATATTGGAACTATCAAAAACATTTAAAACGAATTTCGAAGAGGAAGTAAATCTGATAACATGTGTTATGTAGAGCGGAAGTCATTTCACTGGCATGGCGACACAGGAGATAAATGGTGCTGTGGAGAAGAAGGAAGAGTAGAAAAATATCGGAGAGCGTGACTGAACGTGACTCTCCATGTGGTTCATTTATTTTCGAAGAAAGAATAATGGGCGAGAGAGCCATAAGTCTGTCAACGATAGAACATGCTCAGTAGGCCACACGTTCTGTGAATGAGCGTGAGAGGGAAAAAGTGGAACGCAGAGGCCATCCAGGAGTTAAACGTTATTTAGTGGCACGCGCGCTCTCCTGCTATTCTGGGGGCACGCGGTGTACAGTAACCATGAAAATGAGGGACAGAGGCAGACGCCATCGTAGCGGCGGCTGTTCGGCTTACTGGAATGGGTATTAGTATATAGTGAGAGTAAATGTGAATGACACGCCATACCATAACGCCGGAGCGGAATAATGAAGCAAAATATCAGGCTCATCAAAACGTATGAGCCAAAGCAACCATATCGCTAACGACCGCGGATCACGTGTAGGTGTAACCAGTCTTTTCTCAGAGTCAGTGACCAAATGAAACACTCTCTCTGCGGCAAAATTATTATTGACATACACATCGCGTCCAGTGGAAGGGAATGCTGAAAACGAATACCAACGGCAGGTCTCTCTTTGTGATCCCGACGGACGTACTGAGTGATCTGGGTCACTAATTTCGGTAATTTCCTGAGAGGAAGGTGGTTTACATTTCGATGGTAAAGGGATTTTCAAGGTGTAATTCAGTTACATATATCAGATGTTCATCGATTTTTTTTTCTTTTTCTCTTTCTTTCTGCGTTAAGGCCTTCTATGGACCAAGTTGAAATTTCAGTTCTTTGTCTACAATTGTTTCTTCCTTTTCTTTTAGTATTCACTGTTTTGTACTTTTTCTTCTTTTCCTTCAATGTTTTATTGTGTTTCGTTTTCTTTTCTCCGGTAAACTTTCTGCCTGTTGCCTTTTCCTTCCTTTTCAGGGAGTCTTACATTTTAAACACTTTGCACCCAAACATTTCTCATTCCGTTACTTCTTCTCTTACTTTCTTTCTTTCGAAGTCTTTTTGACCTCTTGAATATAGGTGTTTCTTCACTTTTTCCACCAAAGACGTATGAAGATCATTTTGTTTAGTCTAGGGATACTTACATTGATTTTGTTTTTGGTTAGTCATGTGGTACTTTCATTGAGTTTGTTTTTTAATCCACTTAATGTTTTGGCGCAGAAGTTTTGCATTAATCTTATTTTTGATCATCAAGTGTTACACGTTTAATTCCTTAGGTCAAATCTACTTCTTTTAATGCTAATAGTCTAAAATTTAAATTTTCCTCAAATGTACTGTGCCCACACCATTGACTATTCGGTTACTCCTTGAGAACACCCCTCCCCATCCTTAAACATTATATCAGTCCAGACAACGTTCCCTGAGACTCGTTGAACACTATTTGCCAATAGAATCAATAGGAACCAAACCCTCAGTCGCCATAATTATTGACAGAAGCCGCGCGGGATTAGCCGTGCGATCTAAGCCGCTGCAGTCATGGACTGTGCGGCTGGTCCCGGCGGAGGTTCGAGTCCTCCCTCGGGCATGGGTGTGTGTATTTGTCCTTAGGATAATTTAGGTTAAGTAGTGTGTAAGCTTACGGACTGATGACCTTAGCAGTTAAGTCCCATAAGATTTCACACACATTTGAACACTTTTTTAATGATAGAAGGCAATTCAACCCCATGTTCTCCCGATTCATTGAACCTTTCAGCCAGGAGCTGATCGCAGCTCCTCAAAACAAGAACAGTCAAAATTTGTACAGTTCATTAAAAACTAGAAATAAGTTCTTGAGTATCTCTGCTCTCTGCCCTGCGTTCTCTCGCCCTCTGCATTTGACAGACATATAAAAGACAAGTAGGCATAAACCCAATATTCATTCACCGTCTCATTTAATATAATACAGTGCTACCTATGGCTGTCACACATAGTTGGCAGTGACGTTGAGAGGTTGTTCCCTGTTAGTTCTGAATTAATTTAGAATCCTGGCAGAAGTTGTCAAATGAAATTCTTCTGTTTCTCTTATTATCTGTTTTAATAATGGGATTGGCTTTGTGGTAAGCACAGTGGAGACTGAACAAAATAATTAATACACGAATACACTAGTACTTTAGTATAAATGGGTCATTCCTTATAGGTACGAACCATTCAAAGCTATCTGTATTAGGTCAAATAATACATAAATAAGGCTCAAAACAGCATCTTTATATGCATCAAGAGACTACATTCTGACACAATGAAAATGCAAACTCGTCTGTCACTACAGGTCAAACGAACTGTTTTTCGTTATCCTTTAAATCATACATCTATTCCAAGCTGTGAGTCCTTCTTTACTATAATGTGTAAGTAGGCTGTTTAGGTTTTTATGTTGGTAACGCCACGTAGCGCTCTATATGAAAATCACTGACTGTGCTGTGTGAAGGCTGTGGTTGGTTTGCATTGTTGGAGTATATGCTATTGTAGTGTTGGGCAGGTGGCTGTTAACAGCGCGTAGCGTTGCGCAGTTGGAGGTGAGCCTCCAGCAGTGGTGGATGTGGGGAGGGAGATGGCGGAGTTTTGAGAGCGGATGATCTGGACGTGTGTCCATCAGAGACGGTAAATTTATAAGATTGGATGTCATGAACTGATATTTGTTATGACTTTTGAACACTATTAAGGTAAATACATTGTTTGTTCTCTATCAAAATCTTTCATTTGCTAACTATGCCTATCAGTAGTTAGTGCCTTCAGTAGTTAGAATCTTTTATTTAGCTGGCAGTAGTGGCGCTCGCTGTATTGCAGTAGTTCGAGCTACGAAGATTTTTGTGAGGTAAGTGATTTGTGAAACGTATACGTTAATGTTAGTCAGGGCCATTCTCTTGTAGGGATTATTGAAAGTCAGATTGCGTTGCGCTAAAAATATTATGTGTCAGTTTAAGCAGTCATTTAAAATTTTTCTAGGGGGACGTTTCAAATGGCTGCACAACTCCTGTCCTGCTTTTCGTTAACTGTGAATCACGCACCTCTCTGAAGTAAGGAGTACTTCCTTTTTACTGAGATACCACAATTTCGATTTATGGAGAAATCTTGAATGTCATATTCAGAAGGAGCAAGGTTCAAGTATTGCTGCACCCATTTTTCCGCGGTTTCCATTAATCTCTTTGGGGGGCATTCAGGGCCAGTTGACTTTGGGGGGCATTCAGGGCTGGTTCCTTTCAATAGTGGAGGTTTCTTTCCTTTTTCCAGTCTTAGCTCAGTCGAGGCTTTCATTTAATCTCTAATGATGCCTTGTTGGCGGAACGATGAACTCTCATGTTCTTTCTCTTCTCAGCGTACGCTGCTTAAGAGAATTAGGGAAAAATGGCGTTGGGCGTCTGCCATACTCCATTGAGCAATAATTGAGAACCGGGTACGTTACCAAATTATACCTTCATCTTTCACAAATTAAGTACACAACATATTAAGATATCCCCGATCGATAGCATAAAAAGAACTGACAGGTTTCGGAAACAAAATGGAAACAATCATGCATTCCGCCATCCTGGATGCTTTTCATTGGAATTTGAGAGCTTCAGTAAGGTGTGCTCTCTGTGAGCGTTTATCACTGCTTGGCACATACGTGGCATCCTCCGTATAAGTCTACAGAGCTAACGTGTGGTATCTGTTTCCATTCCTAAGTCAGAGCCCATAAGAGTTCTTGGAGAGTCTGTGGCGGAACAGGACGACCAGGAACACGTCCATCAAACATGTTCCACATGTTAACGATGGGGTTTAGGTCGACGCTCGCCGCCAGCCATTCCATTACATCAGTGTCAAGGCTTCGCAAGACATCTCTGCAGACGCCCACCACATAGGCCCTGGCATTAGAAGGAATTCTGGGCCATCACGGGATGCAGCACCCACTACTTGGTCCGAATCCGACTGGCAATAAGACGACCGTGAGCAAGGACAAGTTACATATGATTAATGAAATCGTCCTGGCTATTACGGCGTGGTCGAATGGATTTCACCCTAAAGCACAACGTTTCGTCCTCAGCTGCGGAGGATATTTTCAAGGGGATCGTAGCTACTGACGTCACATGTTTTGAATGCGCGAGCGCAATTGGCCGTTGTCGACTGCCGTCGTCCGCTGTTGCTATCACCCCATGATGGAAGACTGGTACACATCAACTTCAGCGGCGGAATTCAAATCTCATTCAGTTCTACGCCCTCCTCCTTCCTACTGAAATTCCTGGGATGTTGCACAATCTCTATGGCATCCCTGTATAATCTTGCATGGTATCCGCTTGTGGCTGCCAGTACTCGAGTCCTTTGAAAATAAATGCGGTGGTCTTCTGGCTGCAAAGCACCTTCCGCAACAGCTAATCTGTCAGTTCCCCTTTTCTGCAATTGACCTTGTGCTCTTCTGCCGATTTTTGACCTTTCTTTTTGTAGTACCCATGTACAGCTCCCCACAACCACACGGACTCCTACAAATCCATACTTTTTCCAGCGATTGGCGAGCATCCTTGGCCGGTTTTAGATGACTTTGTATCTGCCGCCATGTTCTGCTTTTTCAAGATTTTTCCTATGCGGTCAGTAACGTCCTTAAGCAAAGGCAGGAAAACTTCCGATTTCATCGGCGCTTGAGCATCGCTATGATGTCTACGCGGTGGTCTTAAACCTCCTTTCACCTCAGTGAACGAATGACCAATCTCGAGCAATGTTCTGGCGAGATGTTTTAATTCTGTGTCAAGCAGCTATGGTTCGCAGATTTTCCTTGCTTTTCTTGTGGGTGGTGGTTCGAATCCCGGCCTGTGTGCTGGGTTTTCGGTAAACAGTGTTGTCCAAGACACCATCTTCTTGAAAATTAGCACATCAGGAAAATTCAATCTTCCTGTTACCTCCACCTCCATGGTAAACTGAATCTTTGGCATCTGCAGCAACACGACCGTAAATCCATCCTTTTTCGATCAAACCAGCCGCGATTGCAACTTGCACTCCATACAGATGTCGCATTGCACGTGCTTGGTTTAACAAACTGTCCACCAATGACTAATACCATCTGTGTACCTCACTAGAAAACACTGTGACACTGGTACCCACTTTCTTCTGAGGGTCACACGACAGTTTAATGCATAACACAGCCAATAGGTGGCTACAATGAAAGCGAAGATCTCAAGCAATGCAGTATGATCATAGGTACAGCCTGTATTAAAATAGGTTTAACATACGACACGTTGCTGCTGATAAGCCTTTCGGTGTATAAGGTCGTGGTCCACGAAACTCTTGTGTTCCTAACATTTCTCCCAGAACTGCGCTGGACATCTTCAGAGGCGTTGTTTCTCTGTTTACCTGCAGCAATGTCATTAGATGGTGAAAGTTTTCTTTCTATCGTACCGGACGTCGATACACGTGTTCTCCATGTTGTTCTATTTCTTTTAAAAACTGTAGTCATCACTGAAATACAAGCAGGCTGGACATCGAATTAGGTACCTCTAGGTTGCGGTAGTAACGTGTAACACCGCCACTGGATAATGGCCTAATTTCGGCGAGGAATAGAGTGCAGAAGTCTCTTCAGGCTTGCTGTACCCAGCAGGATCCAAGGATGATTAGATCCCGTAGAGGTACCAAGTCGGGAGGTTACTAGTTGTTATGCTTCAACCGCTGCTCTAAATAGCTGGAAATATTTTTATGGGTTTAAGTTCAGGTGATTTAGGAGGCAAATCCAAGTTCAGTAGGGTACTTGAGATTTCGTGAAACAAGGAATATATGTCTGGGGTCCCATGAACACGAGTGTTGTCATTTTGGAAAACGGGAGTGTCCATATAATTCTCATTGCGGAGATGTAGAAGGAAGAGGAACACTCGGTCATCTAGAATACTGCAGTAAACGGCTTTGTTGACAATGCGTTGATTCGAAACATGCAGACGGATGGAATCTGTGTGCCGGACTAGGACATGTTAAAGTTAACCTATTGCATTGTGTTGAACCGGGGACCTAGAAACGTCGGAGAGGGTTAGCCTCCGCCGTAGCCCTCAGTGGTTCACAAGCACACAACAGGCTACAGCAGTCCACTCACCCCAACGCCGCCCCACACCGAACCCAGGGTTATTTTGTGGTTAGGCGCCAGTGGACACGCCTTCCCCCCCCCCCCCCCCCCCCCCTACCCTCCCTGCCATGGGAACGTCTCACACCAGACGAGTGTAGCCCCAAATGTTTGTGTGGTGTAGTAATGATGGTGTACGCGTACGTGGAGACAGTGTTTGTGCAGCAATCGCCGAAGTAGTGTAACTGAGGCTGAATAAGGGGAACCAGCCCGCATTCGCCGAGGCAGATGGAAAACCGCCTTAAAAACCATCCACAGACTGGCTGGCACGCCGGACCTCCTGCCCGGAAAGCATTGTGTTAAACCGCACGGCTAACCGGGCGGGCAAAGTTAACCTAAATGAATGGGTACGAAAATCACCCCAAACGCTGCTGAAACAATTCCGTCCAGAACTGCACACTACACACGCAGGAGGTTCAACACCTCATTGGGCCGTCGGTGGATTCGGCGTGTTGCATCATTTGGAAAGAGGGAAAGCCGCGAGTCTTGCCACACAACACGCATCCACTCAACTCCCCCCCAATTTCTCAACTGCATAGCCCTCTGAAGATGTGCAGCTTTATAAGGTTCTGTGAGAAATGGCTTTTTACGAGTTTCCCTACTCCAAATATCCACTGCGTGCAGTTTCCTTCGCAATGTTCGTTGGAAATTTGTTGAATTGCATTCACTGACAGAAGCAATTCCTGGTGAGTTTTAAACCGATTATCTCCTACAAGGCGTGGCACTCGTTCCTGGAGCCTGTCACTTTTTTTATTCATCAGTCTTCTGAATGGTTGGATGCGGCCCGCCACTAATTCTTCTTCTGTGCCATCTTTATCACCTCAGAGTAGCAATTACAACCTACGTCCTCAATTATTTACTGGATGTATTCCAATCTCTGTCTTCCTCTACAGTTTCTATCCTCTACAGCTCTCTCTAGTACCAAGGAAATCATTCCCTGATGTCTTAACAGGTATCATCACGTCCTTTCCTGTTGTCAGCGTTTTCCGTATATTCATTTCCTCGTCGATTCTGCGCAGAACCTCTTCATTACTTACTTTATCAGTCCGCCTAATATTCGACATTCTTCTGTAGCACCACATCTCAAATGCTTAGATTCTCTTCTGTTCCGGTTTTCCCACAGTCTGTGTGAAACGCCCTGCTAAACCCTCAGGATAGGGCAGGTAGTGGAAAGGGGCCAAAATGAGAGGCTGTCAGTTACACTCGAACGTATATCGGCTGAATACACCACACTATCTTATGTCTTAAGGGCACAACCACTTTAATTAAAAAAAAAAAAATACGGCCAAAAGCCATTAATTCAAAATTCAGACGCCAAATAGAATATTTAGAAGGCAGAAGGCCTCACGTTAAGTAAGTTCTATAATTTGGCTGAAGGCCCAAAAATCTAACACTTGAAAGGCAACAACCTTAATTTAAAGACGGCTGAAGGCCGATGATTTAAGACTCAAGGTAAAATTAAATAAAAAGCACAAGGCAGAAAGCCTTATCTTCAATTAGGCTAAAGGCCCCAGGCCGGCCGCGGTGGGCGAGCGGTTCTAGGCGCTTCAGTCCGGAACCGCGCGACTACTACGGTCGCAGGTTCGAATCCTGCCTCGGGCATGGATATGTGTGATGTCCTTAGGTTAGTTAAAGTAGTTCTAAGTACTAGGGGACTGATGACCTCAGATGTTAAGTCCCATAGTGCTCAGAGCCATTTGAACCATTTTTTGAAGGCCCCAAACAGTCTGATGCCCGAAAGACAAAGATCCTTAATTTAAAAACGGCTGAATGCCCGAACAATCTAACACTTGGCAAGCATGGAATTTTAATTTTAAAGCGGCTGAAGGCCCATGACTTAAAACACCAGTAAAAAAATTCACCTTTAATTCAAAACCATCGGCTATGAGCCATACAAATGCACACAACAGTAAATAAGAAAGGCAGTGTAGGTAGCGGCGCTCAGAAGTTTTGGGGGCCGGCCAGCACTTGAAATACTAACGATCACTTAGGTGAGACAGGCAGTCGGCCCAACCATTCTCAATCTGACGACAACGCAACCAACAAACAGTCAACAGTCCCACCGACAAGGTAACTTGCGCTCGACTCGACCAGCACACAACCGGCACTTCAATGCAAACGTAAAAGGCATGGACACCCGCAACCAAGCATACATTAAGCTGTCGAACAACACACCGTGCTGGACAGCGACAACACGGTGAGGAAAGGACACTGCCTAAATTTACGTCAACGGCCAGGGGAGGTAACCGGAATATTAACGGCCACAAGGCAGAAAATTCCGCTGGTGCGCTTCAATTGCAAATATCCAAATACAGTTAGACTCCACCAGACGGTGGCTAAACCTTCGCCAACTCGAACGCAAACGTTGTTGCTCGTGGGAATGTCCCAACAACCACCAACGAGAACCAAATAGCACAATGTGAACAGTCTTGATTTGCTCTTTCGTGTCCAGGGTCGGTGAGCCATTGATATCGTAGTAATGGGAAAAGCCCCACACACTCCGACACTGCGTAGAGATCGCCAGCGGGCCAGGCCAAACTACACCCCGCGGAGATTTCCTCGTTGCTTCACGCCATCCTACCGATTGCTCACACGCCAGCATGGAGACAGCGCTAAAATAACCGAGCAGTCGAGATCACAAGCTACGCACAATTTCACAAACACTAGGACGAAGAGCGCAACCAATGCTAAAAGCAATGACCAGGCAATGACACGGCCGAATCATGAGTTGAGACACACACCGCCAACCCATAAGCGACCGGCTAGCAAATACACGTCGTCCGGTAAGATGACCAACCGACGATCAACCAAGACCGTCCCCAGTTTAAGTAATGTGTGCTGGCGACGGTCGGGCGAGTCATGGCTATCCAAGCCTCACTACTGCTCCAACCCGACCGACTTCCGGCGCGTCCCAACTCACCGACTGCCAGGTCCGAGCTGCACTGCAGGCGCTTTCCAACCCTCTGGCAGATCTGAACTAACTCCGAACACACGACAACCAGGAAGTAATAGCAGTGAGCAAAGATAATACGCCAGAGCTTATATTGATAAGTGCCGCTGCTTCCGCTCACGGGCAGGCAAGGTGGCAACTCAGTGACACCAGTAATTAGAATTAGCATAACGAGGTGGCAGTACAGTAAAAACAGGATGTAAAATGAGATATGGCACGAACACGAGCCACACACGGCTCACTGTGTTTCACTGTCTCACAATGCTATCCTCCAAACGTACGTTTTCAGAAATTTCTTGCTCGAACTGAGGACTATGTTTCATAATAGCAGATTTCTCTTGGCCAGGAATGCCCTTTTCGTCTGTGCTAGTCTGCTTTTAATATCCTCCTTGCTGCGTCCGTCATGGGTTATTTTGCTGCCTAGGTAGCGAAATTAGTTAATTTCATCTACTTCGTGATTAGCAATTTTTATCTTAAGGTTCTCGCTGTTCCCATTTGTGCTACTTTTCATTACTTTCATCTTCTATCGATTGGGTCTCATACCATATTCTGTACTCATTGGACTGTTGATTCCATTCAGCAGATCCTGTAATTCTTCTTCGCTTTCGCCGAGGGCAACAATGTCACTGCAAACCTTACAAGTGATATCCTTTCAGCTTGAATTTAATCCCACTCTCGAACCTTTCTCTTGTTTCTGTCAATGCTTCACCGATGTACATATTGAATAATAGCGGCGAAAGACTACATACATGTCTTACACCCTTTTTAATCCGAGTACTTCGTTCTTTGTCTTCCACTCTTATTGTTTCTTCTTGGTTCTTGTAGATATAGTACCGGGTGATCAAAAAGTCAGTATAAATTTGAAAACTAAATAAATCACGGAATAATGTAGACAGAGAGGTACAAATTGACACACATGCATGGAATGAAATGGGGTTTTATTAGAACCAAAAAAATACAAAAGTTCAAAAAATGTCCAACAGATGGCGCTTCATATGATCAGAATAGCAATAATTAGCATAACAAAGTAAGACAAAGCAAAGATGATGTTCTTTACAGGAAATGCTCAATATGTACACCATCATTCCTCAACAATAGCTGTAGTCGAGGAATAATGTTGTGAACAGCACTGTAAAGCATGTCCGGAGTTATGGTGAGACATTGCGTCGGATGTTGTCTTTCAGCATCCCTACAGATGTCGGTCGATCACGATACACTTGCGACTTCAGGTACCCCAAAGCCAATAATCGCACGGACTGAGGTCTGGGGACCTGGGAGGCCAAGCATGACGAAAGTGGCGGCTGAGCACACGATCATCAATCACCAAACGACGCGCGCAAGAGATCTTTCACGCGCCTAGCAATATGGGATGGAGCGCCATCATGCATAAACATCGTACGTTCCAGCAGGTGTTTATCAGCCAGGCTGGGGATGATGCGATTCTATAACATATCGGCGTACCTCTCACCCGTCACTGTAGCAGTTTTGTTGTCCAGCTGTCCAGCGCCATCTGTGGGACATTTGTGAACTTGTTTTTTTTTTTTTTTTTTTTGTTATAATAAAACCCCATGTCATTCAAAGCATGTGTGTCAATTTTTGCCTCTCTGTCTACATTATTGCGTGGTTTATTAAGTTTTCAAAATTATACTGACTTTTTGATCATCCGGCATATTAGCCGTCTTTTCCTATAGCTTACCCCTATTTTTTTCTTACGCCGTTTTATATTGTCGAATGCTTTTTCCAGGTCGACAGATCCTATGACGGTCTCTTGATTTTTCTTTCGTCTTACTTCTGTTATCAACCGCAACGTGAGAACTGCCTGTCGGGTGCCTTTACCTTTTCTAAAGCCACACTGATTGTCGTCTTACGGAAAAATATAACCGCAGTTTGACTGTGCGATATTATTTATTACACGATCTAGATTTCAGCGTTAGGCTATGTTCAAGTGATCCAACTGGAATAAATGAATACACAATAAAAGTAGAAAGAGAAGAAAAGTAGGGCACACACATAATTAATTTATGGATTGCATGGTTTGTTTTATTTTTAGTTGTAACTCTTGAAAATGGCCTAAGGCCGAAATATTATAGAATAAAACGGCGTTTATATCTTTCTGCAAGTTTTATATTTCCACTTGAAGGAAAAATCATGAATTGATCGTCAACTAATAGATCCTCATTTTTCTTTTACCCTCTTCTGTACATTATTTTTGGTCAGCTACTTGGGTGCATGTTCAAAAAATGTGTGTGAAATCTTATGGGACTTAACTGTTAAGGTCATCAGTCCCTAAGCTTACACACTACTTAACCTAATTTATCCTAAGGACATACAAAGACACCCACGCCAGAGGGAGGACTCGAACCTCCGCCGGGACCAGCCGCACCGGCCATGACTGCAGCGCCTTGGATGCATGATCTGTTAAAGTGATTGAACGATGATTCTCGCAGCAGTTGGCTCTTACTATCTTCAGAATTACTTGCATGATGTTTTGTAATAGTCAGATGATATATCGACAGTTCATACTTCCTATACACTAACGTGAATAGTCGTTTTGTTGCCACTTCCCGCAAAGGTTTTAGAAATTCCGATTTAATGTTATCTTTCCCTTGTGCCTTATTTAATCTTAAGTCTTCCAAACCTCTTTTGAATTATGATTCTAATACTGGACCACCTACCTCTTTGCTGCTGACTCTGTTTCTTCTTCTATCACGTCATCAGAAGAATCGTCCCAGTCACAGTTCCACATACCCTCTCACTCCTTTGTATTTCAGTGGAATTCCCATTGCACTCTTAATTTCACCGAAGGTTGTTTTGAATTTTCTGTGGGCTGAATCAGTGCTTCCGACAATCATTTACTTTTCGATTTATTCACATTTTTCATGTAGCCATTTCGGCTTAGCTTCTCTGTACTTCCTGTTTATTTCATTCCTAAGTGACTTGTATTTCTGTCTTCCTTAATTAGTCTGAAGGTCTTTTTACCTCCTTCTTACGCCGCGTGTAATGACTGCGGCCGGTGCACCATTTCTTGTAGACGCACGGCTCAGTCCGTGTGGATGCACCAACAAATCGATCACTTGATTCACCGTGTAGTCGCTGACACGGCCAAACACCGTAGCACTGCTCTGCAGTTCTGTCGGGTTCTCAACGTTGCCCCACGTTAATGGGCTGGTTCCACACAGCCTACTGGCACACGAACACCACTCCCATGTCGGTGTCAGCGATAAGGAGTAACGTGATCTCATGGTACAAGTCCCACACCATCTATAGCGTTCCATGGCGTTCCATGGCGTCCAGCGTTCTCTTTAACCCTTGGATGCATAACAGTGGTCTTTTGGATCCTGTAACCTTCCATTTTATCAGTAAACTGTTTTGTAAATTGGTTAGGCCCTATTTCAGTTTACATTCTGTGCAATATTTGGAAATACAATTGACTTTCTTCAGGGAAAACGTTATTTGGTCAAATTAATTAATTGGCTTTGTTAATTTTGTAACCCTAAGTGTCTAATACATGGCAGGGCTATTTTAGACGCCTTAGCGAACATGCTGTCTATTTATTTATCTGTGTCTGAATGGAACAGAATGTTGGTAAGATTAATGGAAGTAGCCGGCCGATGTGGCCGTGCGGTTCTAGGCGCCTCAGTCTGGAACCGCGTGACCGCTACGGTCGCAGGTTCGAATCCTGCCTCGGGCGTGGATGTGTGTGATGTCCTTAGGTTAGTTAGGTTTAAGTAGTTCTAAGTTCTAGGGGACTGATGACCACGGATGTTAAGTCCCATAGTGCTCAGATTCATTTGAACCATTTTGAACCATTAATGGAAGTAATTACCAAAAATGGTTCAAATGGCTCTGAGCACTATGTGGCTTAACATCTGAGGTCATCAGCTCCCTAGAACTTAGAAGTACTTAAACCTAAGTAACCTAAGGACATCACACATACCCATGCCCGAGGCAGGATTCGAACCTGCGACCGTAGCGGTCGCGCTGTTCCGTACTGTAGCGCCTAGAACCGCTCGGCTACAGCGGCCTGCTAAGTAATTACCACTTCGGCGCACTTAAAATCATTGATGAAAAGTCAGAAGTACTCTAAAGCCGCTGATGAGTATTCTTGTTGAAAGTGAGTGTATATCTGTAAGCTAAAATGTTTTCAAGTCAGCCTAAGCTTAGTTTCCTGAACAGAATAATTATCCACGATAGTTTTATCCTTTGATTACAACAAGAATTCCATATTATCAGTCGTAAGTAAAAGAACGTCGTCTAAAGTCAGCAAAAGTGATCGGAATTTTGAATCAACAGTTCCTGACTGGCTTGAAGAGCTTATTGACCAGGGAAACGACAGTGTTTGGAACACTGATGATTTCCAGGATAATAAAGCTGCATCTTCCAGCATTCAAACTGAATACATACTACAGAAGTGCTAATTTCTTTATTGGTCGTGATAGAACTCGGGGGTTTAAAACATAGTCACGTTGCAGCTCAATTTTTTGCGCACAGGACTATAAAAATTCCACCTAGACCAGTAACAGGTAGTTTAATTGTCATTCTAAGTACGCTTGGGATTATTTTTTCTCACAGTGAGTCTTCCTTAATGCCATTTGTATGTCGTACCCTGGTAGTTTGTAAGTTTCAATGTTTTTTATTTCATGGCGTTGCTGTTTCTGCATGCTGAGAAGTGAGCCTTCTTTGAGTGAGTTCGCCACGCTCTTTCAAGCATGGTACATCTTATATGTGAGCCCGAAACAAAAATTCCGTCAATCTTGTCACTTACCGCAATGGTGGCGGCAATATTCATCTAAAAAGAAATGTGAAAATTTGAGTCAGCGCCGTATTTTTCAGCTCGCGGTGTTTTCTTGAACATAACATGATAGAAAGCACGTAATCCATCTTCGAGTCCTGGACATGGCACAAATACTCGAAAGGTAAAGAACATTTTCAATAGATCTTGACAAGATAATTTATTTTTTCATTGCGCCTGCTGAAAACCAGATTGTTTAAGAGATGGACCATTCAATCGAAGTAATTTTCAACTTGAATGAAGACAACTTCTTAACAGGATCGCGTTCGTACAATCTTTATTTACTATGACCAGTTTCTGTAAAATACATTTACCATCATCTGATCTGTGAGAAGTGTACTAAGGTAAAATATTAAATTATGAAAAATAACATACAATAATATGCATATTGGTATCTTGGTTTCGAGATTTTAACGATTCCCGTTGGTAACGGTTGTTGAGAGTCCAAAATCAGATGTAGACGTCGGCTGCGTTTCATGTTGTACACCTAACACGCCTTTTCCCGCAGATGACCTCCTGCAATGCATTCACCACTATAAGTTCAAATGGTTCAAATGGCTCTGAGCGCTATGGGACTCAACTGCTGAGGTCATTAGTCCCCTAGAACTTAGAACTAATTAAACCTAACTAACCTAAGGACATCACAAACATCCATGCCCGAGGCAGGATTCGAACCTGCGACCGTAGCGGTCTTGCGGTTCCAGACTGCAGCGCCTTTAACCGCACGGCCACTTCGGCCGGCCACCACTATAAGTATAAACTGAAGTGACAAAAGTCACGGGTTAGCGATACAGATGGCTGTAGCATCGAGTAGACAAGGCATAAATTTGCGATGCATGGGCGGAGCTGTCATTTGCACTCAGGTATTTCATGTGAAAAGGTTTCCGACACGATTATGGCCTCACGATAGAGTTAACAGACTTTGAACGCAGAATGGTTCTTGGAGCTAGGCGTATGGGACTTTTCACTTCGGAAATCGTTAGATAATTTAGTATTCTAAAATCCACGGTGTCAGAGTGTGCCCAGAATACCAAATTTTAGGCATTGTCTCTCACCACGGACAATGCAGTGGCCGACGCCCTTCGCTTAGACCGAGAGCAGCTGCGTTTGCGTAGAGTTGTCAGTACTAACAGACAAGCAACACTGCGTGAAATAACTGTAGGAATCAGTATGGGACGTACAAAGAACATACCTGTTAGGACAGTGTGGCGAAATTCGGCACTAATGGTCTATGGCAGCAGACGACCGTTGCGAGTGCCTTTGCTAACAACACGACATCGCCTGCAGCGCCTTTCCTGGGCTCGTGATCATATCGGTTGAAGCTTAGACAGCTGGAAAACCATTGCCTGGTCAGATGAATTCAGATTTCAGTTGGTGAGAGCTGATTGTAGAATTCGAGTATGGTGCAGACTGCACGAAAATTATGGACCCAAGTACTCAACAAAGCACTGAAGAGCTGATGGTCCTCTGGGTCAAACTGAATCGATCATTAACTGAAACTTGGAGAGGATTTGCAGCCATTCATGGACTTCACGGTCTCAGAAAACTACGCAATTTTTAAAGGTGACAACGTGCAACGTCAGCGGGCAAAAATTGTCCACGATTGGCTTTTAGAACATTCTGAACTTTCGAGCGAATGATTTGCCAGCGCCCGACATGAGTACCATCGAACATATATGGGACGTATTAGAGAGGTCAGTTGGTGTACAAAATCCTGCACCAGCAACGCTTTCGCAGTTATACTGACTTGCTGACTTGCATGGGTGTGATACAGTGTTGTACACAGTGGTTTCGTATTCGAATCGAGAGCTTGCCGACATGACGTTTACTTACGGAAAGGCAAATGGCAACGGGCGACGGGCAGCAAGATTGTATCAGAAGCCCTGTCCCCGCTGACAACAACCACAGCATTAAATGTTTGCAACAGTGTTTCGTCATTTGTCTAAGACAGGAACATTTAAGGAAGCAGGAAATCACGAAAGACGTACCCGAAATGTTCGGACACCAGACTAGAAGGAAAATGTGATTACCGCCAGTTCAGGGTAATCCAGACGACCGTGTGGAACATCCTTCATGACAATTATTACTACCCTTATTATTTACATCGTGTGCAGGGCTTGCTAGCGACAGAAATTCCACACCAGGAGCAATTTTGTCACTGGTTTTGTAAGTAGGCTGTTTAGGTTTTTTTATTGGTAACGCCACCTCTGTATGAAAATCACTGGCTGTGCTGTGTGCAGTCTGTGGGTAGTTTGCATTGTTGTCTGCCATTGTAGTGTTGGGCAGCGGCAGCTGGATGTGAACAGCGCGTAGCGTTGGGCAGTTGGAGGTGAGCCGCCAGCAGTGGTGGATGTGGGGAGAGAGATGGCGGAGTTTTGAAATTTGTCATGAACTGCTATATTTATATATGATGATATCAAGGTAAATACATTGTTTGTTCTCTATTAATATCTTTCATTTGCTAACTATCCCTATCAGTAGTTAGTGGCTTCAGTAGTTTGAATCTTTTATTTAGCTGGCAGTAGTGGCGCTCGCTGTATTGCAGTCCCTTGAGTAGCGAAGATTTTTGTGAGGTAAGTGATTTGTGAAAGGTATAGTTTACTGTTAGTCAGGGCCCATTCTTTTGTAGGGATTATTGAAAGTCAGATTGCGTTGCGCTAACAAAATATTGTGTGTCAGTTTAAGCACAGTCCTGTATAATTGTTCAACGTTTCAGTTTCTTCACCAAGCAACCACGACTCAGAGAATTGTGTCATCCACCCTATTCACAGACGAGGCCAACTTTACACGGAATAGTATCTTCATTTATCATAACAGTCATCTGTGGGGCAGTATGCAGAACCCCCATGGTATGGCGACAGCGAATCATCAGCATCGGTGCACCCGGAATGTGTGCGCCGGGATAATTATTGGCGACCATGTTGTAGGACCAGTCTTCCTTCCACGTCGCGTAACAGGCCGCAACTACCGGCGTTTCTTAACGTCCGAACGCATCTCAATCGTGTCTTCCACCCTCGATGGATCGTACGAAGGGGTCCAGTTGGATGGCCTGCTTATTCGCCGGATCTCAACTGGTGCGATTTCTGGTTATGGGGCCATCTCAAAAGTATCGTGTATACAGAGCCCATATCAGATATGGAGACACTGAAGCAGCGTTTACATACTACGTTTGACACTGTTCGGATGCAGCCTGGCCGTTGCGAACGTGTGAGACCGAACGTGCTGCAGCATGTACACGCATGCGTTGAGGGACATGGAAACCATTCACAACATATACTGTAACTGTGCTAGAGCACGCATTAAACTGCAGTCTCTGTAACAATATATGGTTGAGTAAATAGTTTCTAACATGGAAACCATGCATTTCCGGAAATAAGTTCATTATACCTCTTCTGTTCCGTATCTTCTCATCGATCAATCCCTAGAGTTCGGACACGATGGAAAAAAATCACCCTGTATCCACTATTCACAGATCAGATGATGTTACCTCTAATTTACCAAAACCGAATTTTTCTTCCTTCAAGTTGAAAATTTACAGATCACCCCTTTCATTCAATATGAGCAGGTTAACGAAGTAATTTTACATTGGTAAGCATTTGTTTCATATAGACATTCGAATCACTGCGTAATCTCCTGTTATTCTACACTACCGACCATTAAAATTGCTACACCAATAAGAAATGGAGATGATAAATGGGTATTCATTGGACAAATATATTATACAAGAACTGACATGTGATTACATTTTCACGCAATTTGGGTGCATAGATCCTGAGATATCAGTACCCAGAACAACCACCTCTGGCTGTAATAACAGCTTTGATACGCCTGGGCATTGAGTCAAACAGAGCTTGAATGGCGTGTACAGGTACAGCTGCCCATGCAGCTTCAACACGATACCACAGTTCATCAAGAGTAGTGACTGGCGTATTGTGACGAGCCAGCTGCTCGGCCACTACTAACCAGACGTTTTCAGTTGGTGATAAATCTGGAGAATGGGCTGGTCAGGGCAGCAGTCCAACATTTTCTGTATCCAGAAAGGCCCGTACAGGACCTGCAACATGCGGTCGTGCATTATCCTGCTGAAATGTAGAGTTTCGCAGAGATCGAATGAAGGGCAGAGCCACGGGTCATACCACATCTGAAATGTAACGTCCACTGTTCAAAGTGCCGTCAATGCCAACAAGAGGTGACCGAGACGTTTAACCAATGGTACCCCATACCATCAGCGATCGAGACGTGGCTGCACGATCCGTTACAGCCATGCGGATAAGATGCCTGTCATCTCGACTGCTAGTGATACAAGGCCGTTGGGATCCAGCACGGCGTTCCGTATTACCCTCCTGAACCCACTGATTCAATGTTCTGCTAACAGTCATTGGATCTCGACCAACGCGAGCAGCAATGTCGCGATACGATAAACCGCAATGGCGATAGGGTACAATCCGACCTTTATCAAAGTCGGAAACGTGACGGTACGCGTTTCTCCTCCTTACACGAGGCATCACAACAACGTTTCACCAGGCAACGCCGGTCAACTGCTGTTTGTGTATGAGAAATCGGTTGGAAAGTTTCCTCATGTCAGCACGTTGTAGGTGTCGCCACCGGCTCCAACCTTGTGTGAATACTCAGAAACGCTAATCATTTGCATATCACAGCATCTTCTTCCTGTCTGTTAAATTTTGCGTCTGTAGCACGTTATCTTCGGGTGTAGCAATTTTAATGTCCAGTAGTGTATCTTGTCTACAGGTTGTGTCATAACTAACAGTGCAAAGCGAGGAAATATAGAGCTATAGAAGCGGAGGCGTTCCAGTAAGCATGGGTGCTCAAATGACACGTTGCGAGATTATCGCAGATGAGTGGCTGGGAACCGCCACTGACTTCAGCATGAAATGTTGTCCTTAGCAGAACAAAAGTATTTGAAATGCAAGCTTTCCGATTAAGCTCCCTCTAACAGGACTCAAATTTCCCCTTTGCCTCAGGGTTGGAGAATGTGTTACTTATATGATAAAGCACCGGCTGGTTTTCAACAGCCGATGTAAGACGAATTCTAACATGCGAATACGATCCAAGGTGGATAGGTCGAACAGGGCCTGTACCGTCACCTCCAAGGAGCCGGCCGCGGTGGCCGTGCGGTTCTGGCGCTGCAGTCCGGAACCGCGGGACTGCTACGGTCGCAGGTTCGAATCCTGCCTCGGGCATGGGTGTGTGTGATGTCCTTAGGTTAGTTAGGTTTAAGTAGTTCTAAGTTCTAGGGGACTTATGACCTAAGATGTTGAGTCCCATAGTGCTCAGAGCCATTTGAACCATTTTTTTTTTTAACCTCCAAGGACGCCTCAGTCTTCTGGACTCCCTTTGATGTTGTTGTTTGTGTGGTCTTCAGTCCTGAGACTGGTTTGATGCAGCTTCTTCATCTCCCAGTACCTACTGCAGCCTACATCCTCCTGAATCTGCTTAGTCTCTCTCTGTGATTTTTACCCTCCACGCTGCCTCCAATACTAAATTGGTGATCCCTCGATGTCTCAGAACATGTCCTACCAACCGATCCCTTCTTCTAGTCGAGTTGTGCCACAAGCTTCTCTTCTCCCCAATTCAATTCAATACCTCCTCATGTTGTACCCGTGGTCTAGGGGTAGCGTCTTTGATTCATAATCAAAACGTCTTAGGTCCCGGGTTCGATGCCCGACAGTGCCTAAATTTTGATAAATAATCAGCATTGGCGGCCGAAGACTTCCGGCATAAGAAGTCAGCCTCATTCTGCCAACGGCCTTGTCAAAGAGGGCAGAGGAGCGGATAGAGGTCCAGGGCACTCTCTTGTCCTATGGGTGGGAAATTGCCCCTAAAGCCGGAAGAATCAGCAATGATCAACGACGGGGCGTGGAATGTCAGAAGCTTGAACGTGATAGGGAAACTAGAAAATATGAAAAGGAAAATGCAAAGGCTCAATCTAGATATAGTAGGGGTCAGTGAAGTGAAGTGGAAGGAAGACAAGGATTTCTGGTCAGATGAGTATCGGGTAATATCAACAGCAGCAGAAAATGGTATAACAGGTGTAGGATTCGTTATGAATAGAAAGGTAGGGCAGAGGGTGTGTAACTGTGAACAGTTCAGTGACCGGATTGTTCTAATCAGAATCGACAGCAGACCAACAGCAACGATAGTTCAGGTATACATGCCGACGTCGCAAGCTGAAGATGAACAGATAGAGAAAGTGTATGAGGTAATTGAAAGGGTAATGCAGTATGCAAGGGGGGACGAAAATCTAATAGTCATGGGCGACTGGAATGCAGTTGTAGGGGAAGGAGTAGAAGAAAAGGTTACAGGAGAATATGGGCTTGGGACGAGGAATGAAAGAGGAGAAAGACTAATTGAGTTCTGTAACAAGTTTCAGCTAGTAATAGCGAACACCCTGCTCAAGAATCACAAGAGGAGGAGGTATACTTGGAAAAGGCCGGGAGATACGGGAAGATTTCAATTAGATTACATCATGTGGCTACGAAGGCTTTCCCGGCGTAACAATTGATAATATTCTTCTCGGGTATGCAGCCGGATCGTAACGTCTTCATGTCACAATATTTCCGCGGTCCATCTGGCCGCCATCTTCAGGTGAGAGTGCTGGTGCACGAACTCGCCGGAACTGACTTCCTAGCGCGACGACGACGACGCACATGGTTGAGGGGTGAACCCTCAGCTGTGAGCGAAGTTCTAGCGCGTTTAAAGCGCTTCTCCTTCTTCATTGACGGGGTGAAAATGTGGGTGTGACATGACGGGTGGTATTTGACCTTGACTGTTGTGTTGGTTTTTTTTTTTTTTTTTTTTTTTTTTTTTTTTTTTTTTTTTTTTTTTTTTTTTTTTTAAATGACGGATTAAAGGACAGTGAGAGAGACAGTGAGAGAGAGGGAAAACGAAAGGCCAAAGTGACTGGCCGGTGGTCATGGTTAGTCTCCGCTACGCCTGATGATTGCCCGGTGTGTTATCATTTCTGGACTTGGGCCAGTGATTTCAATTTTTTCCTGACAAATATGTCAACTGGAAGCTTCTTCTCTCTCCTACCCGACCGGGCCTCTTCCCACACCCACGATTCTACGACGTCGACCAGCATGTCCCATTGGGGGGGCGTAAATATTGGGTGAGAGTTGATGATGTCTAACTCTTCGTCCGTGGCTGCTTCCGCTAGTATGGTACGCCATCTGTATGTCCGTAGGTCGATCGGTTGATGGGGGAGGGGAGGCTTAGACTGGCCGGGTGGGGTGTAGGGGTATGGGAGATATGATTGGGGGTACGACCCGCGCTTCAGTGACGAGGCAGTGTACTTGAGGATTTCCTGCGACTTCCTAGCGCAAGCTGCGACCCCTATATATGCCAGCAGAAGACCCACAACGCGTGCGCGAGAAGGTGCCGCAACTGCCCTCTAGCGCAGTAAACATACCGCGCAGCCAGTGGTGGAAATAGGCGAAATCGAGATAACGCTGTCAAAAATTAAAAAAAAAATTTTTTTTTATTCCGACGATCGAAACACAGACCGTTGTTTTTTGATGTCAGATAACACCGGGTCCCAAGTCTTACTTAAAAGATAGCCCTTGTCTCTATTAAGAAGATTGTCAGATAAACGAATCTCTATGGATTCTTTTAAAACACAGTCCCAATAGCGAGATGCAGGGGCAACCATTTGTGTCTTGTCATAGAGCATTCTGTGTCCTTCGGTGAGACAGTGCTCCGCCACTGCAGATTTCTCAGGTTGAAGCAGCCGTGTGTGCTGCTGATGCTCAACACATCGGTCCTGAATGGTCCGGATTGTCTGCCCAATATAAGCCTTCCCACAGTGGCAAGTGATCTTGTACACACCGGGCTTCCTCAAACCCAACTCATCCTTTACAGAGCCAAGGAGCGCTCTAATCTTGGCTGGCGGACGAAAAATACTTTTGATATGGTATCTTTTCAGAATTCTTCCTATCTTCGAGGAAATGCTCCCAGCAAAAGGCAGAAAGGCCACCGATTTGCAGGTATCTTCTAGTGGTTCACGCGAAGGTCCATACTGGAAAGCACGACGGATCTGTTTATCTATATAGCCATTCTGCTTGAACACAACCTTAAGATGGTCCAATTCTTGTGTCAAGCTTTCTCCATCTGAAATGGCAGAAGCTCTTCTCGCCAACGTCCGCAGGACCCCCGTACGCTGGAACGATGGATGACAGCTAGAAGCATGCAGGTAACGGTCCGTGTGCGTAGGCTTTCGATAAACACTGTGTCCCAGTGTCCCATCAGGGATATGCTACAACCCTGTCTCACTCCCTTCCCAACCACTGCTTCCCTTTCATACCCCTCGAATCTTATAACTGCCATCTGGTTTCTGTACAAATTGTAAATAGCCTTTCGCTGTCTGTATTTTACCCCTGCCACCTTTAGAATTTGAAAGAGAGTATTCCAGTCAACATTGTCAAAAGCTTTCTCTAAGTATACAAATGCTAGAAACCTAGGTTTGCCTTTCCTTAATCTTTCTTCTAAGATAAGTCGTAGGTTTAATATTGCCTCACGTGTTACAACATTTCTACGGAATCCAAACTGACCTTCCCGAGGTCGGCTTCTACCAGTTTTTCCATTCATCTGTAAAGAATTCGCGTTAGTATTTTGCAGCTGTGACTTATTAAACTGATAGTTCGGTAATTTTCTCATCTGTCAACACCTGCTTTCTTTGGGATTGGAATTATTATATTCTTGAATATTCAACCTTGATACGGTTGAAGAATTGTAACAGCAAGCTGTACAGTCTTGTAACGATTTACGAGGTAATGTGGGGTGTTTGAAAGAATTCCTAACTCACTGGAATGACGAGTACAATATTATACCATAATCCGAGGACGAGAGTACTGCAAATTGTAAAATGTACACGTGCTGACCCGGTTTTGTTTTTCTTGTTAAACTACAGGTGAAATTTATGCCCAGTCATATGGCCACTTTTTTCCAACAGTCTTCCTTTTAGCTAAATTTGTACTAACTAGGACAATACTTCACACAGGTCTCACTAGTGACTCGCAACCACAGATTTGGAATTATCTAGCGAACTGGTCACAGGTCAGAAAACTGACAACGGCCGGGAGGACGGTGTGCTGACCTCATGTCCTCCGTACCCGCATCTGATGATGCCTAAGGATTGAGGGTCGGTACCGTTGGATCTTCAAGGGATTTTCGGACGGTGCGTAGCAAACTTCTCGTTTTCTAATCCTCGGTCACGGGAACGTTTTTCCTTCTTATCGCAGAGGTGACTAAGTTGGTGTAAGGGGCTAGTTGACAAACAGCTTCTATTTCCTACCACTTTGAGCTAGAGCGCTGTCTTCGAACTAGTGGCAAGTGTTTACAAAGGTGCATCACACACTTTAAGCAGTGAACTTGAAAGGGTCTCGAAGGAAGGACGCCTGTTTCATCGTTTTTGTGACTGGTGTCTAAATTATTTGGTGGTATTTTTATTATCGTCGTGAATCTATAGATCGAATTGAGACGCTTCTGATGGCGGTATTTGGAAGAGTGGTTAACTGTGGCTCCATGCATGTATCGTAATCTTTTATGTCTGATTCCCGGGATTGGGTCGCATGCGTTTTGTTTCTGATATCGCCTCGGGGCTAGGTGGGTTAGTAAGGCATGGGGTCGCTAGTCCAGGCTATGGCAATTCGCTCCACACCTGTATCAACTAACCTCACCATTACTGTTCATTGAAAAATGAAGAGTTTCCGTATAAAAAGGAATACAAACACATCAGCCTCGAATAAATTCGCCCTTCGCTCCAAGTCAGGGCACAACAGGAAATCAACCATGGCCAAAAAAAGGTTTACTAATGTTCTGTCAGATAGTCCCATCAGAGGTAGAATCGCGGCTGAGAAGACCAATAAGAAGAAAAATCCATGCAGTCAATGAATGCGACATAGCTAAGGTCGACAGTTCGAAAAAGAAAAATCCCAGAAAACGTTGATTTGAATGTTCTTTTATGGATTCTGATGACGGCGTGGGATAGACATTAGCTACGCCGAAAATGGCGACAGTCTGGTCTTCCTTGATGATAATTTAGAGGCCGAAAAGCCTCTCCAAATCTAAGAACTTTTGTCCTCGGCCGTCTGCCAAGAAGACGGTGAGGGATCTCATTCGACAGTCCCAACAAACCCTGGAGATCCTCGAAAAGATGCCAACAGGTTACACCGAACAACGAATATCCCACATTCTCAAGGGCCTCCTGATCAGGCTGAAAGCGATGTAAAAGGCTTTGTTCTGTGAAGTAAGATGGCTGCCAGAATCCTCGGGAGAGTGTCGAAACCGATGATAAAGAGATTTGTGTCTTCACCATGACCAAAAAGAGGGGAAGCTGGGATGACCAGACAAGGATGATTCAATCTGATACGATCAAACTAAAATCGTGTTAAAATTGAACTCACCTATTCAAATGAACGATCACCCAATACCTACACTAATGTTTAATTTAAAACATTGAGGTAATTTTATTTAAATAACTGTACGTAGCTATAATAATAAGCCGAATTTATTTTTCCTTAAGAATTAATTGTTTGTGTAAGTTTGCAGGCTTTCGCGGTCGTTGTCACTAAAGTTAAAATCTTCTGGGTTGTTAGACCTCGTCATATTTCTTCTGTACTATCAACGTTTCGATTCCTCTGCTGAGATCGTTATCAGGAGCTTATGGTGTCCATGGTTGACTGAACACTTAGAAGATTTTATCGTCAATTCATTGTTTGGTCATACATATAACTTCATACTGTTTGTTGGCACATTTAAGCAGAATTTATTGTTGTTCAAATATTATTTCTTCGTGAAAAATTATTTTTTCCAAGACTTTATTGCCTTAAAATGATGTTACCGCAAGCTGCCATATTTTTCCTCGAAGCCTGCTGTATTATCCTGTGTATCCCTATTCATACCAGGTTATGTGAAGGAACCACCTCTAGAGGTATGACAACTAACCCCGTACGAGGGGCTAGTTGTCATAGAAGTGTCAATGGATCTTACATGACATTGTAGTAAAAAATTTAGCAATATGCCGCATTCATCAGAATGTCTCTAAGTATTTCACAAAATACAGAAATTTCAAAAACGGAAATCAGCATAGATTTCCGTTTTTGAAATTTCTGTAACTGCTAACTAGCCCACGTCTCCCCTATTTTCATCTGTCTCAGTTTCTGTTATTAAATACGATACAACCTCTATAGTTTGCCCACTTGTAAGCAACATCTGAATACTGGCGTCTTGCATTACAATCTATTTCGTATGTGATTTTTGAGATTTTTCCCGCGCGAGTGATGGAATACATATTCCCGGCTGTCTAACCCGATTGACGACGGACGTGGTGGTATTTGCCCCTATCTGAACGGTAACCATGCTCTGATGTGACTTCTGTGACAGAATTGTTTTCACACGATTTGTAAGAGCATTTAGAGCATGATAATCTAGAGTTATTTACTACGATTATTACTGAAAAGTTCTGTGTTAGGTATGTTACATGTAGCACCACACAAAGCTACCATGTACCGGAGGGAACCGTGCTGCTACTCGCAGCTTCCAGTAACGGATCGCGCCCAAGGGACGCGTCTAATTGTCCACAGTCGCGCTGCTAATTTCTCCGTAGCCAATCAGGAGATTGTAAATTTGTAAATAAGGCACTAGTTGCTCACAGCGCCATAAATCACACGTGCTCCCAAGTCACTTCCACTTAACTAACAGATGAGTTTCTCTATACGATTTACGGTTTTGTGACTGCAGAAGGTACCTGAAAGCAGGAACCAAATAATTACGCGTAACTGTTTGGAACGTTCTATGATGTCCGAAAATCATTTACGCCAATGTATTAGAATAATCAAAATAAAAAGCCGTGTATTTTATAGCATTAATCTTTGAAATTTCCTGGCAGATTAAAACTGTTCGCCTGTCAGGGCCTCGAACCTGGAACCTTTGCAAGATGGGAGATGAGGAACTGGCGGAAGTGGAGCTGTGAGGGCAGATCTTTGGCCGTTTTTGGGTCGCTTGGTCAGTAGAGCAATTGCCCGTGAAATGCGAAGGTCTCAGATTCGAGTCCGGGTCCGGCAGGTAATTTCAATCTACCAGCGAGTCTCAGATCGTGTATGTTATTAAAAAAAAAAAAAAAAAAAAAAAAAAAAAAAAAAAAAAAAAAAAAAAAAAAAAAAAAAACTCGCGAGGACTGTCACGTAACAAAGAGAGCAAATAGTTCTCACGCACATAACGGATCTCTGAACATAAAGTAACAGTGGCAGGGTAGATTTATTAATTGACGTTCAGTCGCGAAACTTACGAGTGTAACACGTACGTTGGCCACCTACGGTCCTGTTATACTATATAATATGGATATCAAAGTAATGGAAACTTCTTTTCGAATAAGATTAAGATAAGACGAGAAAAAGCATCTGTTTGCGGGCGTTGCTGTGGAAACTGTGCAGCCCAGTGCGACTCCGATGTGAGTACGTAAGCACCCACATCTAGGCAAAGGATTATTATGAGCTTTGAACGGAAACTTTCAAGACTACTCTGGTCTTGCCGAATGATCTGAAAGACTACAGGTAACTGTAAGTTTACACTTTGACAGCAATCACTTTAACTCGTAAGCCTTCCACTTGTCTACCTGGCTATCTGTCTGCTTAACTGATTCTGCCCTCTGACAGTGGCTGATGTTGTTAGCCTGCACTAGAGGTTATTACCTTTATCACAATCTTATATAAAACTTGAATGCTGAAATAAGTTAATGTAATGGTGGTCATGTATTTGTTGTAATCAATTATTTATGGGTGATTAATATATCAACAAGGGGTTAATCTGTTATAAAAATGGGAAGAGTTTTCTGATTACAAAATAGGACAAGCAATACAAGTTAAGCGAACTGATAAATAAATAATGAACTGTTAGCAACAGCCGGCCAGAGTGGCCGAGCGGTTCTAGGCGCTTCAGTCTGGAACCGCGCGACCGCTACGGTCGCAGGTTCGATCCCTGCCTCGGGCATGGATGTGTGTGATGTCCTTAGGTTAGTGAGGTTTAAGTAGTTCTAAGTTCTAGGGGACTGATGACCACAGATGTTAAGTCCCATAGTGCTCAGGGCCATTTGAACCATTTGCTAGCAACACAAATAGGAGTGTTTGGTTGGCAAAGACTAAGCTTTATCTATTTAATCTATTCACCCTGGCTCAAAACATGGATAACGCAATCTGAAATTATGTAACACTGAATAGACTTTGATGAATTTATTCCACACGGAAGTTATAATACGCTGGTGCAGATGAGAATAAGTGGCAGGATTGTGATTCCATTTGCCCTAACAAGCCAGAGCAGCAATGCTGCACCCCTTTCTCGATGTGTAGCACTGCCTCAGGTGACGGTCGTGGTACAAGCATCTGCAGAGTAGCGATGTGCGGCGCCTGTAATTCGTTGTCGTTGGCACGAAATATGCAAAGTAATGGGCAGACGATCTGTCGGACGGATCGAAACTACTCTTGATGGAGTCCTGACTTCTTGGCAGATTCCAGCGTATGAAACTTCCGTTCGCCTGCCAATTCGACTCCTTTATATGAGTGTGTGGACAAGGAGATCAAACGTCAAGGCGGCAGACCTGGTTAAGATTGTGTTCAGCACAGCGAGTTGTGCGAGACAACTGAGGCCTAAACTGCCGGTACAGCTAAGACTTCACCACAAGATCCCCAGTCAAGATCAGTGCCAGTGCAAGTCACACTCAGGACGAATGTTCCAAGAAAAACCCACTGATAATAAGAGTCAAGAACTGAATCTCCTCTCCATACTGCAGTGTGAATCAGAAGCCCTATTTCTCGCCATGTCCTTCAAACATTGGTAAACTCGAAATATGCATCCGTGTAACCGCCCCCACAAGTGTTTCGCGCCAATTGCAATACTCCGTGAGCGCCATGTCTCCCTTCTAGCTCGTCTGCTCCAGCTTACAGCCTGTCATAACCAACGTTAATAATGGAATTTTCCCTGCTGGAGAAGCTGCCAATCCCTGCCTCATAAATTTCTCCAAATGGAAGAGGAGAGCTTACACTCCCAAACTGGTTTTTCCACAGCCACTTTCGGCAGTGCGTTTTGAGTTTTCGCTTAGGCCTAAAATGAAGAACAGTGTCCTTCTGCCTATACACCTGTAAGAACATTGGTGACATGAACTGCCACGTGTCTGTTGAATTGTAATGAAAATGCAATGAAGATGGGTATTTGTAGCCGAAATTTAGATTTGCAAGAATAATAAAAACTATTGGGATTGCGACTGACTGCTATGTGCCCTTCCTTCCTTATAGTTTACGGTTGCTGTGCACCATGGTTCTTGATGGAATCAAAGTTGGTTAACAACACTTATCACAGAGATCATTGTCTTGATGGACCGAACGTTACAGCATGTCCTACAAGGGGTTTCTTATAAACTAAGAGAAATGCTTTTGTGTCCCAACATAAATCATTTCAGAGCCACCATAAATTTTGCATTCCATCCTAAAATTCTTCAGAAGTCCTGAGGCTTCCCAAAAATATCGGCAGGCAGAGAGGCGACAACTGATGGCTCCATCGATAGCGTCCGGTCTGAGGTGAACATGGAAACTCGTGGATTTTTGTGGACGTCAACTCTTTACACAATGGGTATTTACGACACTATCGAAACGCCTTGGTGGGGCGACCCGCTTCTCTCCTGCGCCTCTGTCCCTGCCGTGGCAAGAAACGCCAACAGGTAGATCCAGGTTTTCCGCCTCTTCAGTGGGAAGCATTGTCTGCACACCGGTGCGAGAAATTCTTGGACCAGCGTTCTGCCCCGCTAACTTCGTTACCCTAACAGATGCACGTGGCTTCCACGCCCCAAACGTCCACTGCAAGATTTACTGTTAAATAACCAAACTGTCCGCTTGTTCTCAACTCCAGTAAATACTATTCGAAGTAGAGCTACCATAAAGATCCCGCATGCCGTAATAACGTACATGCTCCCACCAATGCATATTCATGTTGATAACTTCTTGTCGCCTTACAAACATGATATCTAGGGTGTAATAACAACATTAAAGAACAGCCTTGCTTATAAAAATAAGTGAGAGTGATTTGTCCTCTCTCAAACTTTTCGATTGTCTGTTACGTTTAGCAGAAACACTTTTTTTGTATTTCCCATCATCTAGGAGCGAAAGTATTCCCTCAGCAACTTGACGCTCTTATTAAAGTTTCTGACAGCATAAAACCACGTAACGAACCGCGACTAAAATCTAGGCTCTTTCCTTTCCTCTCAGTGACAGATAACCACAAACGCCTGGCAGCTTCGATCTGCCCCTATCTCTCTCCTATTTTAAATCTCCACAGAGGCCATCTTACATAACTTCGCAGCTGTGTTACCCTTGCTAAAAAATAAAATGTGTACAGCTACATTTCTTCTCTGTGAAACTTAAGTTTCTAGTTACTGGGAACAGAAGCGGATTTTTATTATATAAATGTGTTCCTCATTTCCGACTGTTTACATGACCAAATATTTTTGTCGCAGAGTGTTACTTTTTTGCTCACATATACGAGATGACTCAAAAGTAATCATAGCTACATATTCTGAGGATGCAACTTATACATCAAAATAAGCGTAAAATGTTAAATAAAATTTTATTTGAAATTATTTTTAGAGTTACGCAGTAGACAACACAAAATTAATTATTGGGGATTCATAAGTACCTGTACACACTGCGTGGGTGTAATTTATACATTAAAATAAACGTTAAATGTTAAATAAAGTTCTGTCTGAAATTCCTTTATTTTAGAGTTATGCAGTAGAGTAGGGATCACAAGTGCAACACGAACAACAGAAAATTAATTATTGGTGATTCGAAAGAAACCGTATAAGCTTAGTGGGTGTACTTTATATATATATTCAAAATGATGTGTACGGAGATGAAGGCAGTGGTGTACTCGATGTCTTACCGCTCTCGTAACGTCCCAGGCTCAATTCATTACATTTTGCACCGATGCGCAGTCATTTTCAGTTCGCTGCTGTAGTTATGTAGTTGTGTTCTTAATTGCAACACCATACACGAACTTCTTCAGGCGGCCCCAAAGGCTGAAGTCCACGGGGTTAAGATCAGGAGATCTGGCGGGCCTATCCACTTCACGAAGCAGACCACCCAATTCGTGTTCCAAAAACTGTCGATACACTCTGCCAATCAGGCGCTGTGGAATAACATGCAGTCAGAGTAATTGACTGTCCACTTTGTCATACCAAATATTCACTGCAAAACGATGTTGCTGACCTCGTACTGTAGTTACGCCCGAACACGTTATCAGCGTTCACGATACCCTCACGGGTAAAGAGGCTCTGATCAGTAAATAGTACCCTACGACCGAACAGTGGATCATCAGCATGGCGCTCGAGTAACCACTGATAGAAATTCAAAAATTCTGACGTCTAGGGTAGCCTACAAGTGTCAGCTCCTGTACCTCCTGCAGGTCAAGTGGGTGGCATTTCTGTCTCCGAAGGAGGTGCAATACAGCTGTTGAGGAACACCTGTAGCAGCGCCGTACAGTTGATTGAGGAAGCCGTATAGCAGCACCACACGGTGGGTACTCATGACCGAATCGTCATCTACCACTTCCAGGACTTTCTCAACACCCACTCCATCCAGCTGAAGCCGATCTAACCGTGACGCAGAATGAATGCCATATTCCCTTAAATGCCTGTCACCCGCTGTGAAAGTCTGATGGTTTGGTAGTGCTCTGTTTGGAAATATTTTCATATGCCATCGTCTTTCTGCTCGTGTATTGTGTTCTGCTGCGCTGCAAAGGAGGTGCATATACGCGTCTTCACCGTTTGAGTAAGCCATCGTAAAGTACACAACGACTCCCGTCTATGAACTACCGACAGAATGAATGTACGTGGGGCGTTTGGGCCGCTACGCAACAACAGCACCATAGAGAACAACAGAACTCATCGAAGTCAAGTAAACAAAGACATTTCCTGACAGAATCAACCTAGCAGTGTGGAAGGATGTAGAAGGCAACATCTGTCGATTTGCAGACGAACAGGACACTTCAAGAGCGTAAAATGGCCCGTGATGTAATGCTACCACAAATGACATTATGCGTCATAACTCGGAAATAAAACAATTTCAGACAAAACTTTATTTAACATTTTACTCTTTTTTGATGGGTACGTTACACCCACGAAGTGTATACAGTTACTTGTGAATTACTCTATTTGACTCAAGGATGGAGTAAGGGAGGAATGTCTGGTTCTCCACTCCCATGCGACCTGTTATTAGCATAATTATACTGGGGTTGGCACTTCTATGTATGCGACAGTTGTTGGGCTGTTCAGTAGATTTTTCACTACAGCTCCACTAACTGTTAGTCAACTCGATTTAAGCAAATTGCTGCCACTGAGTTGTCGACAGGAAAACGTCTCATCTCAAAGGAAATTTGTCATGGAGAACAAGACGTTTATGGTGAATGTGTTGATGTGAACACCCTGAGTCGTTGGCTTATTAATTTTAAAGACACTGCGGCATGAATATCTGACTTGTATGACAAAGAAGGAGTTAAGGAGTTGGATGTCCTGTGGCGGCAGCCATTGAGTTGGAACATGCAAAACATTGGCGCAGTGAGTCTAAAATTGCAAGCATGATCGGCATTTCACAATAACGTATAGGTCACACTACTGCTTTGCTTGGTTATCGGAAGATCTATGGACGATGGGTAACCCCGTGCTGCTATCTGAAGGGAAAGCGCACAGACGAAATTTGCCAGGGCGCATCTCATGTTATGAAAATGAAGGTGAGCCTTTCTGAATTCAGTTGTGACATGCGACCGAACATGGGTAGACTGCTACGAACCGGTTCCGAATTGTCAGTCCAAGTAACTCGATAGAAAGCCTCGCCCTCGAATACAGGCATTCAAGATGCAATCCACAACTGGAAACATCATGGAAACAGTGTTTTGGACCGCAGATGATGTCTGCAACGCTACTGGGGGTTTGGTGAAATTACATAAGTGGAATTTAATCTCCTTTGGGAACAGTCTGTTGCTATGTACCCATCAGCGTGCGGTTACACTGACTTAAATTTGCATATGGCTCATCTTTCCAATAGGGGCTGGATCATTCAGTGTTGCTATAGGTCCTTATAGAAGGACCGACATACAGGGTGATTATAATTAAACTTTCAAAGCTCTAACACTGCTGGTCAGAATGACGTCAAATCGCAAAGGAATATTATCGGAGAAGGGGGAAAACGTATGTTAGAAGAAACAAAAATAGTGTGAAAATTGATCAATAGATGCCACTGTATGTGTTAGAATACGTAAATGAAAACACCTGTCATGCGCACGACCCATTGGAGTTGGTATAAACACACCGGGTACACGGCTTTTCCTCCTTTCGCGCCTGCGACGTTCGCCATGACTGTCTCAATGCAGGATCGCGCTCTGCTTGTAAAGCTGTATTACAAGAATGATGACTGCGCAGACATCGCTCTGCAAAAGTTCCGGACACTGAAGGGTTCGAAAAAAGGCTTTGGTGTCCGACTGTCGTGGGTCCGGAGAAAATGATTCAGAAATTCGAAAAGGCGGGTTCTTTTGGTGTGCAACCTGGCAGAGGGAGGAAACAAACTGATTGAACGTCAGTTGAAGCAGTGGCCACAGCAGCGCAGGAGGGGCGAGTGGTGGTGTGCAAACGTCTGGTGCACGGCGAATTGCCCGAACATTGGACATACCCGTGAGCACTGTGCGTAAAATCCTACAAAACATGCTTCTTTGCTATCCATTCAAAATTACCCATGTGCACGAGTTGCTTCCTGTTGACCTGCCAGCAAGGGAGACCTTTGCTTTAGAATTTCTTGCTCTCATGGAAGTGGACCACGATTGGCCGTGGAAGATTTTGTGGACAAGCGAAGCTCACTTCCATCTGACAGGATATGTCAATACACAGAATTGCCGAATATGGGCAACGGAAAATTCATGCGCAAATCAACCAGTAACACTTCATCCTGAAAAGATCACTGTGTGGTACGGGTTTATGCCATATTTTTTCGAAGAGACTGGTGCTTCCGGTCTTGTTACCTGTACTGTCACTGGTAAGCGCTATGAGTGTCTTTTGCGCAACCACGTCATTCCAGCTCTCCAGCATCGTGGATGGGACCATTTTTATGTACATTGAAAATCTAGTTAAGTAGCTGCTGAGCGCCATTTCGGAAAAGCTAGAATTATCATCCGCCATTTACCTACAACCTGGTCGTCCCGATCACCTGAACTTAATTCATGTGTCTTCTGGCTGTGGGCTATCTGAAAGATGTTGTGTTCAGTGTTCCGACTGCAAACCTAACTGCATTGAAGACACACACTGCGCAACACACTCTGAACGTGACGCCAGAAACACTTCGATCAGTTGTGGAGCATGCTGTTCCACTATTTCAACTTGTTGCAGAAAACGGTGGACAGTATATTGAACATGTTTGGGGTCAGTCACACGGAAATTAATAATCCGCTTTGATTTTGATTGATGGTTTTTATGCGGTTTTTGGCCTCAGGACAGTTAAAAACCAAATTTTCCCATCCGATGTGATATGATCTTGCCGTGGTGGATGGGCTTTCGTAACTAAAAGTATGACACCAGTACACCCATGCACACTGAGTAGTCCAGTTTAACGTCAAACGTAGACCTTAGGCATTGTTGCATGATTCATGTGTCATTTGTAGTCGACCACTATCAAATTATAATGCTTACAGCGCCATCTAATGCTACATTTTGTAACTATTTATTTTTCTCCTGCCATACGTTTTCTCCATTCTCCGATAATGTTCCGTTGCAATTAGAAGTCATTCTGACCAATGGTGTTATTTCTAAAGCGGTTTGAAAGTTTAACTTTAATTATAATCACCCTGTATTATGAGGCATCTTAATTGAGCAAAGCAAGTTCAGTGAAAAATGTTTAGTAATGTAAGTTAAAAAATTGACTAATAAAATAATGGAGACATCAAAGGTATGGTCCCTTAGGAAATGACGTTGCCTAGAACCACACAACCAGTTATCAGTATCAATTTATTCAAATGAGACACAAAATTACTCCGAATGGCGGCCTCCGCAGGTGGTTATTTCAACACAGCAAAGATACAAGATAGCAAATGATTGATTTAGCAGAGCAAGCAGAGCGTTCTGAGACGTCAACGAATTGTAAACCAAAATCGTAGGGCTGTGCACCAAACCACTTTAACTGAGTTTGTAGTTCAATCAAGACTTTACACAATAACAAACTCACCTTAGCAAAAGTTCAGTCATTGATCAGCTTTGCTAGCACTGAGATTTCAAAATATTTCTAGGTCCCGAAGTGGTGTACACAGAAATATTTCTACGTCTTTAATAGATGTACATCGAAATAATGTAAAGATCCAGCCAACGCTTAGGCCCATAGGGTTCACGGGCTACGCAAATATACATTACATAAACTTTTCGTTAATTTGCAGTCCGATATTATATTATTAAATGGTAACTATGTTGAATGATCGACTTTTATTTAAACTTTGTACACATTAAAAGAAATGCTGAAAAACTGGTTGAGTTTACGTCTTTATTTAAGCTGCCATTCCGCTGCTACGTCACACATATGGTAATCTTACAAACATTAACTTACTAAATACTCATTAAACAAACATACATAAATTGGGATAATACGGCAAATCAGTTATGCTAATCTTCAGTGTCCATAAGCATGCGGTGGTATAGTTTAAACCCAACTGCCATGAGATTTCCAAGCAACGAACGCATTGTGGTCGACCAAACAGCTATACCACTTCCTTCCATGGCTCGCTGGTATGCCTCCGAACGCCGCTCAGCGACCGCCCACCTACCTGGCCCAGCCACTACACTGCAACTTACCAGTCACGTGACACACAATCGAATGCTCTAACTTTTGAGTATAACTGCGTGGTGGACACACCACTCGTAACAACAGTTACTATCCAAGTTGATTTCCTCCTTTAAAAAGTGGAATAACAATCAGTTCAGAGCATTACATCACAATACTGCGAACTTTAATTGAAAGACTAACAAGGGTCAGAAAGGAAAAGGGAGATGTTTCCTTGTACCATGGAAACTAGACACCGTACATTTCCAATGCCAGCACAGCGTAACTTCAGAAACTTAAGCTCACCAACGTACTGTGTCCTCTATTCGACACAGATATGGCACTGTCTATGTGTGTCGAACAAGGAAATGTCTACGGGGACATAAATATGCGTCTGACGAAGAAGCTGAAGCAATTGTGAACGGCTGGTAGCGGAAACTACGCCGACTTCTTCTGTGACGGTTTCAGAATCTCGTTCGTTGTCAGCAGAACTTTATCCAGTTGTATGGTGATTATGTGGGAAAGTGAATATCGGTATTGAAAGAGGGCATTCTAATGATTGAAATGTGGTTTGCCCGTTTGTCGTCAGCATAGTTAGCTGTTAGGTGGGATGGATAGGCAAAAACAAATAAGTGGAAATAACATTTCAAACACCATTCACAATCACGTAAGGTTCAATAAACTTTTATTTTAAAGGGTTGGTTTACACATTACTTATAGTGAAACTGTTTAAATCTTGAGTGCAAAGCAAAAAAAAAAAAAAAAAAAAAAAAAAAAAAATCAAACTTTTAAGAAGACTCTTTAGATAGGCGTCATCAAGGGCAGTCACAACCTGGTGGGCCTAGTCGCGATAACAGGACCATCCAGCAGGACCCACAGACACGGGTAGAAGAGCAGTTACAATCAACTCACCACAACAGACTACAAACTAACATTGCATTTCAAATATGAACAGAGTCCCAACAAATTACTTTCTTGATCCAACCCTTAACACACCTTAAAATCTTAAAGCATGGCACCGTAGAAAGATGATGTAAATAAAAAAAGGATATTGAGCTTGGTTGAGCATAAATGGCCACAAAAATTATTTAAACACTGAAATATACATTCTATATGAAATTTCCACTATGCTTCCAGCAGGCCTATGGTTCAAACAACACTGATCGTAGGAAATGCGTTACAATTAACCGAGAGGGCTTGGCTTAAGAACAATTACCTTCTTGACGTTTATTAACAATACGCATTACAGGACGGCAACAGTCAGCTGTGCAATAAAATTTATATTTATGTGGTTAACACAATGGAATAAAAAGTTCCATAAACCAGCTCTTCAGCGGTAACTGCCGTTAGTAAATTAAACAACTTTGTCCATCCCGCAGCACAATGCGCTATACTGATTCCAAAATGTGATTTAGACTGCACAGCAGCTTGGAAACTTAAAAAACACTTAAGCATTTCTAAACAACAAGCTGTATCAAACACGCAAAGGCTACCATGCAAATGCATTGTGTTGCTTTCAGCCAGATTGACAACTTCCGCTAGACAGAAACATGAGCGGAATCAATCAACATTTAAATTTGCAGTATTTCCTATATTGTGATAGAACAAGCTGCTAGTGCCGGTTTTACAGTGAATCTAAACTTGGATCTCTCACTGGAAACCATATATAAACCGCAGCGCCACATTACACAATCAACGGAACTGCTCACCAAATCGTATGTAGTCTTGACAAATAACCAGGTGAAGTAACATATGCACATTCCTGGTACAGGCAGTTGACTTCAAAGTGCATAAAATACTAAGGTGTTTCATGACCAGGACAGCACTGTACATCCCAATACCCAATACAGTTGACTGGTACATGATCCCGGACGACCAACCGCCTAAAATCCACTCCCACGGCCAGGCCTCAACTGGCCCTGGCTCTCCGCGCTTGAACTGAGTGTTGCTGCTCAGTTTCTGGTGCCTGGACGAGCCAACATTCGACGATAGTCCCAGGTGGTCCGAACACTCTCCGCATACACCACTTGCTCCCTCTATGCACACCCTCTAGCTCTCCCGACGTGGTTCTCAATCAAAGATTACAAATCGCGTTGGAAAGCAAGATCGAAAGAAGTCCGTACGGCTCAAGGATTACTTCTGTTTTTATCTGGTCAAATATTCCTATCGAAACGCGTGCTAGGAACGCATAGGCATTACTTTTCATTTTGTCCTCGTTTTTTCGAAGTTTCTATGGGGCGGTCCTTAGAGAGAATATTTGCTGGTTCTTGAGAAGCGGTTCTGGAGTTTCTAAATGAGGGTTTTTACTAGAATAACGCAATTTCTTCCAGCGTACCTATTCAAATTTTCAGCCGTTTCGTCAAGCATCTTGCCACACAATTGTCTGAGACTAGACTGAAGAGTTGTTTCCGTAACAAATGTTTCATTTTCTGGCTAACTGTACACGGTTGCGCAATTTCCTGGTAAATTAAAGCGAATCGCTTGTACAGAATCGGAAGGCAAATGTGCAAGTTCGAGTCCATGTCGTACAGAAAGTTACGAAGTACTGAACAATATTTGTACACTGAAAAATGTTGCACGCTAGAGATACATTCACATCAGCTCTATAGTGTATATAAAAAGTGTAGTCAACGTAGATGCAACCACAACGGAGGGGTATCTGTTGAGAGGCCAGACAACCGTGTGGTTCCTGAAGAGGGGCAGTTGCCTTTTCAGTAGGTGCAGGGGCAACAGTCTGGATGACTGGCTGATCTGGCCTTGTAACACTAACCAAAACGGCCTTACTGTTTTGGTACTGCGAACGGCTGAAATCAAGGGGAAACTACAGCCGTAATTTTTCCCGAGGGCATGCAGCTTTACTGTATGATGAAATGATGTTAGCGTCCTCTTGGGTAAAATATTCCGGAGGTAAAATAATCCCCCATTCGGATCTCCGGGCGGGAACTACTCAAGAGGACATCGTTATCAGGAGAAAGAAAACTGGCGTTCTACGGATCGGAGCGTGGAATATCAGATCCCTTAATCGGCCAGGTAGGTTAGAAAATTTAAAAAGGGAAATGGATAGGTTAAAGTTAGATATAGTGGAAATTAGTGAAGTTCGGTGGCAGGAGGAACAAGACTTTTGGCCTGGTGAATACAGGATTATAAATACATAATCAAATAGGGGTAATGCAGGAGTAGGTTTAATAATGAATAAAAAAATAGGAGTGCGGGTAAGCTACTACAAACAGCATAGACAACGCATTATTGCAGCCACGGTAGATACGAAGCCCACGCCTACTACAGTAGTACAAGTTTATATGCCAACTAGCTCTGCAGATGATGAAGAAATTGATGAACTGTATGATAAGATAAAAGAAATTATTCAGGTAGTGAAGGGAGGTGAAAATTTAATAGTCATGGGTGACTGGAATTCGACAGTAGGAAAAGGACGAGAAGGAAACGTAGTAGATGAATATGGATTGGGGCTAAGAAATGAAAGAGGAAGCCGCCTGGTAGAATTTTGCACAGAGCATAACTTAATCATAGCTAACACTTGGTTCAAGAATCATAAAAGAAGGTTGTATACCTGGAAGAATCCTGGAGATTCTAAAAGGTTTCAGATAGATTATATAATGGTAAGACAGAGATTTAGGAATCAGATTTTAAATTGTAAGACATTTCCAGGGGCAGATGTGGACTCGGACCACAATCTATTGGTTATGAACTATAGATTAAAACTGAAGAAACTGCAAAAAATTGGGAATTTAAGGAGATGGGACCTGGATAAACTGACAGAACCAGCGGCTGTAGAGTGTTTCAGGGAGAGCATAAGGGGACAATTGACAAGAATGGGGGAAAGAAATACAGACGAATGGATAGCTTTGAGGAATGAAATAATGAAGGCAGCAGAGGATCAAGTAGGTGAAAATACGAGGGCTAGTAGAAATCCTTGGGCAACAGAAGAGATACTGAATTTAATTGATGAAAGGAGAAAATAGAAAAATGCAGAAAACGAAGCAGCCAAAAAGGAATACAAACGTCTCAAAAATGAGATCTACAGAAAGTGCAAAATGGCGAAGCAGGGATGGCGAGAGGACAAATGTAAAGATGTAGAGACTACTGATAGCCTTGGGAGAGCCAGCCCTGACGAAACTACCATCTGGTGAGCAAGATGTATGAGACAGGCGAAATTCCCCCAGACTTCAAGAAGAATATGACAATTTCAATTCCAAAGAAAGCATGTGTTGACAGATGTGAAAATTACCAAACTATCAGTTTAATAAATCACAGCAGCAAAATACTAACGTGAACTATTTACAGACGATTGGAAAAGCTGGTAGAAGCCGACCTCGGGGAAGATCAGTTTGGATTCCGTAGAAATGTTGGAAAACGTGAGGCAATACTGACCCTACGACTTATCTTAGAAGAAAGATTAAGGAGAGGCAAACCTACGTTTCTAGCATTTGTAGACTTAGAGAAAGCTTTTGACAATATTGACTGGAATACTCTCTTTCAAATTCTGAAGGTGGCAGGGGTAAAATACAGGGAGCGAAAGGCTATTTACAATTTGTACAGAAACCAGATGGCAGTTATAAGAGTCGAGAGACATGAAAGGGAAGCAGTGGTTGGAAAGGGAGTGAGACAGGGTTGTAGCCTCTCCCCGATGCTATTCAATCTGTATATTGAGCAAGCAGTGAAGGAAACAAAAGAAAAATTCGGAGTAGGTGTTAAATTCCATGGAGAAGAAATAAAAACTTTGAGGTTCGCCGATGACATTGTAATTCTGTCAGAGACAGCAAAGGACTTGGAAGAGCAGTTGAACGGAATGGACAGTGTTTTGAAAGGAGGATATAAGATGAACATCAACAAAAGCAAAACCAGGATAGTGGAATGTAGTCGAATTAAGTCGGGTGATGATGAGGGAATTCGATTAGGAAATGAGACACTTAAAGTAGTAAAGGAGTTTTGCTATTTGGGGCGCAAAATAACTGATGATGGTCGAAGTAGAGAGGATATAAAATGTAGACTGGCAATGGCAAGGAAAGCGTTTCTGAAGAAGAGAAATTTGTTAACATCGAGTATAGATTTAAGTGTCAGGAAGTCGTTTCTGAAAGTATTTGTATGCAGTGTAGCCATGTATGGAAGTAAACATGGACGATAAATAGTTTAGACAAGAAGAGAATAGAAGCTTTCGAAATGTGGTGCTACAGAAGAATGTTGAAGATTAGATAGGTAGATCATATAACTAATGAGGAGGTATTGAATAAAATTGGGGAGAAGAGGAGTTTGTGGTACAACTTGACTAGAAGAAGGGATCGGTTGGTAGGACATGTTCTAAGGCATCAAGGGATCACCAATTTAGTACTGGAGGGCAGCGTGGAGGGTAAAAATCGTAGAGGGAGACCAAGAGATGAATAGACTAAGCAGATTCAGAAGGATGTAGGCTGCAGTAGGTACTGGGAGATAAAGAGGCTTGCACAGGATAGAGTGGCATGGAGAGCTGCATCAAACCAGTCTCAGGAATGAAGACCACAACTACAACAACAGTCAACGGTAGCAGCCAACTGCTATGAAGCAATTTCATAGTGTGAATACTGAAGCTAAATGTCCACTAGTCCAGTTCTTCATACGACAGCGGAGAGTGTGCACTGATGTTCAATATTATTGTCTGAAGATGTCTGCAAAAGTCGACGAAACAAAATTTTAGCTCATTAAAGCCCCATGTACTTCTGTGTGGGTTAGGGGCGCCCCTAACACTAAAACTGAGTTGAACTAACTTACACTACGTGAATCCTAAGGCTATAAGTGGTAAAAAAATGGCACAAGCTGTGTTTTTAAAAGGCGCAAAGAAAGAGACGCAGCGTACTGTAGCCAGAAAAAAACGACAAACTTCACAAACTTCTATCTCTCCTCTCCGCAGACAGACGAACTGCATTTTGTTGCGCCAACATTTGTTTACTACAGGCCGGTTTTGGAGCGGTTAGGACATCATCACGTGACAAATGACAAACAGTCGGAAGACTCTATAGCACAAAAAAATGCAACATTTTGCCAAGTTACTACACCCCAGCCGAATGGAGCGCTAACATCGCTTCAGTTGTCAAAAGTTTTGAAACTGAAGCGATACTAGCGCTGCAAGCGGTTAGTGTGTAGTAACCATGGAGGCAAAAAAAGAAGGGACTTGTTATAAAGTCACAGACTTGGAACCGACATTCGCTATCTTCTACAGTCCAACCATTAGGGTCACCGCATTTATACCTCCATGGTTCACCGCGCTGTTACTTTCGCTTGACGTCACTCTCAGAATTGCCAGCTTGCGTCGTTTACAGCTGTAATAAACCATCCAACTGTGTTCTAAAGTTTAGAGGAATCACATTTCATTCGTAAGTCGAGCCGTTCAATCAATATTTTCATCTTGTTGCGCTGTTCAGATGTTTACTTTTATTGTGGCGGTTTTATTTCTGTCAGTTGACTTTAGTTTTCCTTTGCTCTACTGTGTCTGTTCTTTCTCTTCTTTCCCTTCTTTTTCACTGCGTTTCTAATCGCAAACGCTCAAGCATCCGAGCCATATTGTATAAATGTTCTCGTCCCCGCACAAGACGTAGTTACGTAACCGCGCTGGTTGTTGGTCCAGGATCTCATGTCCTACATTCCTCCCTCCGATAATTATTCATTGCTCAGATTTTCTCCATCTTCTAAAAAGATTCTGACAGCCGGAGACAGCGTTCATGTGGGTACTATTGTAAGAACGTGTGTGTGCTTTTTGGAGAAGGCTTTGGCTGGAAACTTACAGAAAACTGGAATAGTGATCAACATAAACATCAATTCCGACATTTTTTATTGCTCGTGAAAACCACACATTGCTTGTTGTACACATTACAGCGACACCTTCAGAGGTGGTGGTCCAGATTGCTGTACACACACTCTTTCGATAGTGCTTGCTTACTGCTCGGCGTGTGAGTAACAGTTCATCTGCTTCACATTATTGGCATTCCCTCATGAAGTTTGCTGTAAATAATCCACTACACTAGCAACAGGAACAATGATTTACATCATTACAATACCTGGAGAAGAAACATACAGTCATTATGCCTAAGGGGCTCACAATACTGTAGTCAAAAGGTCTGATCACTTACCCATTGATATAATATGCCTGGCGGAGAGGAAAGTAAAATTTGAAACACAACTGAAAACGTTTCTCTTTGACAACGCCTCCTATTCCTCAGAAGACTATTTATTATTGTAATGCGTAAATGGTGATGGGTAGAAATTACCGACTAACATCTGCCTGTTTTTATTTAAAAAAAGAACCTAATAAACGACCAGCGTGGGGACATTTCTACAAAAGAAGTTGATGTTGATATGCATTCATCAAAAAACGTTTTGTTTTGCGTCACCTCGGTTCCGAGAGTTCCGGAACCTGTACAGAAAACTGGAATAGTGATCAACATAAACATCATTTCCACCCTTTTTATTGCTCGTGAAAACCACACATTGCATGTTGTACACCATACAGCGAGATCTACAGAGGTGGTGGTCCAGATTGCTGTACATACCGATACCTGTAATACCCAGCGGCACGTCCTCTTGCATTGATGCATGCCTGTATTCGTCGTGGCATACTATTCGCAAGTTCATCAAGGCACTGTTGGTCCAGTTTGTCCCATTCCTCAACGGTGAGTCGGCGTAGATCCCTCAGAGTGGTTGGTGGGTCACGTCGTCCAGAAACAGACCTTTTCAACCTATCCCAGGCATGTTCTATAGGGTTCATGTGTGGAGAACATGCTGACCACTCTAGTGGAGCGATGTCGTTATCTTGAAGGAAGTCATTCACAAGATGTGCACGATGCGAGCGCGAATTGTCATCCATGAAGATGAATGCCTCGCCAGTATGCTGCCGATATGGTTGCGCTATCAGTCGGAAGATGGCATGCACGTATCGTACAGCCGTTACGGCGCCTTCCATGACCACCAGCCCCGTACGTCTGCTCCAAATAATGGTATCCGAAAACAACAGGGAACCTCCCCCTTGCTGCAATCGCTGGACAGTGTGTCTAAGGCGTGCAGCCTGACCGAATTGCCTCCAAACACGTCTCCGCCGATTGTCTGGTTGAAGGTATATGCGACGCTCATCGGTGAAGAGAACATGATGCCTACACCGAGCGGTCCATTCGGCATGTTGCTGGGCCCATCTGTACCGCGTTGCATGGTGTCGTGGTTGCAAAGATGGATCTCGCCATGGACGTTGGGAGTGAAGTTGCGCATCATGCCTAGTGCGCACAGTTTTAGCCGTAACACGACGTCCTGTGGCTGCACGAAAAGCATCATTCAACATGGTGATGTTGCTGTCAGGGTTCCTCCGAGGCATAATTCGTAGGTAACGGTCATCCACTGCAGTAGTAGCCCTTGGGCGGCTTGAGCGAGGCATGTCATCGACAGTTCCTATCTCTCTGTATCTCCTCTATGTCAGAATAACATCGCTTTTTTTCACTCCGAGACGCCTGGACACTTCCCTTGCTGAGAGCCCTTCCTGGCACAAAGTAACAATGCGGACGCGATCGAACCGCGGTATTTACCGTCTCGGCATGGTTGAACTACAGACAACACGAGCCGTGAACCTCCTTCCTGGTGGAATGATTGGAACTGATCGGCTGTCGGACCCCCTCCGTCTAATAGGCGCTGCTCATGCACGGTTGTTTACATCTTTGGGCGGGTTTAATGACATCTCTGAACAGTCAATGAGACTGTGTCTGTGATACATTATCCACAGTCAACGTCCGTCTTCAGGAGTTCTGGGATCCGGGGTGATGCAAAACGTTTTTTTGACGTATGTAAAATGAACAAATGATACATGGAACATGAAACTAACTAACTATTGGTACATCAAAAATCATTGTACAGGCTTACATATTTTGAAAATCTCAAAATCAAATTTACAAGTAAAGTCAAGCAGATGAAGTAGACGTACATTTCAATTGCGATATGTTTCTTCATTTCTGAAAAAGTGAGTTGTAGCGGGAAACATGCCTGAAAAAGAAGCAAATGGATTACTGTTGGAAAGGTAAGCCTACATGTTATTCTACCACTATAAAAAAAAAGACTTTTGTGCATGTTAAGCAAAACATCCATTATACGGGGTCTTTTTAAGATAATTCTCTTAATCACGTTTGTAGTAAACTCCGTCCCAACAGGCCACTGAAGGCCCAATGTTACCGACCGATCGCCATGTCATTCTCAGCCGAGGCGTCACTGGATGCAGATAAGGAGGGCACTTGGTCAGTACACCGCTTTCCCGCCCGTTGTCAGTTTTCGTGACCGTAGCCGCCCTTCCAGTCAGGCAGCTCCTCCATTCGCGTCAGAAGGGCAGAGCGCAACTGCTTGCCAACAGCGCTCGCCAGCCCGGACGGTGACTCATCCAAGTGCTAGCCGAAAGCGACTGCACCTAAGTATGGTGAGCTGGCGAGAATCGGTGCTCCTACTGCGGTAACGCCGTTGACTAATCACGTTTATGGCATAGTACAATGTTGGAATTGCTGATATTGGCCACACACTGAAAGACACATCATAGGTAAATTTCAAAGATGTGTAAACTACAGTAAACCTAATGCAATGACAGCGTAATAAAGTAAGAACTCTATTCTCCGTGGAGGTATATCTCTATGCAATTCTGTTTCTTTGACATTTCAATAGTCATTCACTTTGTTGACATGCTCAAGATAAGATAGCATACTTTGCTTCTTTCCACGATGCATATGTTTGTGGGCTAACAAAGAACACACAGGTAAGTTTTTTGCAAACATGGACATTAAAAAAATTGTGCATACGAGTTGAAAGCTGAAAATGTGACAAACAAGAAGCAGTATTAGTAAGGAGACAAGCATTTATAACTGCGTAGGCTTCTGCGGACAGAGTCAGTCGACATAAACGTTTTCTGGGTATGGTACCGCGTCATATTATATAAAACTACTGCTGGAGAAAACCAACGTTGCGCTCATGATTGCAGTGGCCTTCTTCTGGGCCTACTGGGTGTACTTCCTACAAAGTGAATCAAGAGCCCTCTCTAGCTTTAGCAGAAATGCTCTGAAGTCAGAGTTACGGGATCTATACACAACAATTAGAAGTTTAGTTACATTAAATTCAACTGTTCCTGCGCAACATTCAAATATCTGTTCGGCGAAGTGCCGCGGTAGGTCTATGGACTCAAATGGAATACTGTTCTTTACGCACACAGCCATTCCCCCACCCCGCAAGGAACTCCTTGAAAGACAGCCAGCTAATTTGTATCCTGGTAAAGGAAGTCTCTGAACTGTCAAATTATTTAAGTGATGCTCTGACGTACCAATAATTTCTGAGCCAACATCTATAAGCAGTTTACTAACTTTATCTCTGATACCGCTAATATTTTGATGAAATACGCTAATTCCTTCTCTGCTTGGAAACATGACATCCTCTGAAGGTGAGCCCTTAGTTAGACGGATTTCCTTTAAGACGTATATTTATCAGCTGACATCAATCTAAAAAAAGGTGCACCTCTAACACCAACAACTACAGGAATTTTTCCATGAGTGATCCCACCACCACCCACTACACTGTCACCTATAAGGTTTTCCAGACTCCCCTTCCCATACCTACTGAGGTGCAGGCCATGCCTAGGGAAACCTGATCTACTGATACATCCAACTGGCATCCACGGTCGGTTAACAAATATAAAGTCTCTGTCTGCACACTGAACTGCCCCCCTTAATATTTAGCAGAAAACCTTTTTCTGTTCGTGCTGCTTATGACAGAAATGGTCAAAACAGGTTTATAGCCCGTTGCGAGCATTGTTTGTATGCAATTTGATAAAACCTAGAAATGTTTCAGCTATACCAGAACATTAATTATATTTCACTTCAAACGGCATCTAATGACACTTTACAAACTTAAACGAGCTACAGCCATCTGTAGACGCACAGCCTCGGTCAGAAATTGACCACTGCGAAGACATGCAAATTAAATAATTCGACCATTTAACCTCTGGTAGCTGATTTCCATTTTGAGAGCCCGTTTAATATGTCATAGACTATCAAATCAGTTAATAAATCTCGTTTTTGGGAAACTGTGCTAGAGGAAAAGCTATCGCAGGAATTAAATCGTCCTTGATATCCGAAGGAACACTTTTCTAGGCGAAATAATATTACAATCTATAGGATCTATCTTTCACTGCAGTTGAAGAACCTCTTAGATTATACCCAATAACCATTCAACCATTCAGTCTATCATGAAAGCCATGGAAGTAAGTATCAAGTTAGTTACAAAAAGGCATGGAAGTAACTTTTACTATATATATATATATATATATATATATATATATATATATATATCTATATATATATATATATATATATATATATATATATATATAGTAAAAGTTACTTCCATGCCTTTTTGTAACTAACTTGATACTTACTTCCATGGCTTTCATGATAGACTGAATACACAGTAGACTTAAGAAACGGAAACGATGTATATATATATATACTACTGCTTTATAAGATTTGTGATTCATTTACTCCCGACTGGTCCCGGCGGAGGTTCGAGTCCTCCCTCGGGCATGGGTGTGTGTGTTTGTTCTTAGGATAATTTAGGTTAAGTAGTGTATAAGCTTAGGGACTGATGACCTTAGCAGTTAAGTCCCGTAAGATTTCACACACATTTGAACATTTATTCCGTTAATAATTATTGCTCCTCAATTTTATTCCTCCAAATGAATCGTAGTTGAAATATAACTTTCATATTTACAGTTAATAAGAGAGAACAACATTTTTTTGGTAATTTACATATATGAGATCCATATAAACCCAATAAACCAAATGAAATAGACAAAACGCACGTGGTGCACTGCTCCTGTTACCAAAAGATAATGTAATTAAGTTCACAGCCGAACTTCCGTTTTAATAGGGACATAACATCGACTCGAGCCAATTAGAATAATCAAACATGCTTTAAATATCAAAACAAAATTCGGAAGCGGTTACTTGTGGGCTGCGTCAGTTGTTACACATTAAAGAAACACCGGCCCGCCAATACAGACTGCGACAGTATGGCATTTTCACATGATGTTTACAACTTGCCAGTGCGCGCTGGTGAGCGAAATATATTAGATGGAGTGGAAAATTGAATCTGTCAAGAAAACCTCTGTTTTTATCTCCTACATGCTACGCAACAGTTAAATAACTGATATTTCGTTTTTCATTTTCATTACTGTTGTCAACCTTACGTCCTGCTGGTCATTGCAAAAGGTGTTTCCGAGATGATGGTACAACCTGCCTTTCAGGGAGCTGCACACGGTCAAACACATCTGTTTGGAATAAGGAATACTGTTCTGCTACTGGAATACAAGATCGTATGAACCATTGTTTGTACGACATAATGAAGTGATCTTTTACAACGTGTAAGGGAGGCAAACCCAACCGTGACGTGGGAGCTATAGTGAGGGGTGGGAACTGGAAATTCCACTAATGAACTGCAGATGGCGTGATGTGTACGCTCACTCGGTCAATCAGTATGCTCCCTCTACCGGAAAGCTATTAGAGTTTCTCAGATTTAGGTATACGTCGATTAACCGGTAGAAAGGCTCGCATCTGTTAATGGGATTTGCATCTAACAATATCCTGTAAATCCTCAACAAACAGGGTCACAGTCAAAATTTCTGTACTACGCTAACTCATTGGAAAGTTTGGAATTAGTAAAGTTTGTAGGTTAAGTTTCGGTATTGCGAGTTTATTCATCGAAATGCGGCTCAAGGTTCCTATCTGGTTGAAATAAAACACATCTGATTTGGAATTCACAGTTCTGCATTTCATATGATTTAGTCTGTAGATGTAAATTTGGCTCTTCGGATTAACTGATGCAAAAATAGGTCCCCGAAATATTTCGTTCGCAGTCGCAGAGTCCGGTTATAACCTTTCATTCTATGCTCAAGAATCTATTTTCCTCCCGTTACGCGTAACATCCTCAAAGAAATCAACGGTTGTTCGAAGAAATTTGTGTCTCCACAATAACTCACGACACGTCGGCTTTCTCAGCACAGCTTGCGTCAGGGTAAAATTAAATCTCATCAAATGCGGCGCTCTCGTTAGCGTTATGTTCTGTACGTCGGCCGTACAATAAGAATACCGATAACGGCCAACTTTTGCAATGCGACCACGCGCCTGGCTGCCAACACCTGTGTTCTGGTTCCGCGAAACATCAGTGCCCAACACCAAAGTAAGCTACCGGCAGAAAAAAATGCCAGTAACATTAGATCCAAAACAGGGGGTTCCTTTGAAAAATTGGTGGAGTTTTGGAAACTGTTTTAATCCCTCAAGTATACCTACTTCATGATTCGGATTCTACCTGATTTCTAAATAAAATTTGAAAAAAAAACTCTACTTGAAAGTATAAACAACAGAATAAATTTAAATGTGTGAAAAAACAATTAATACTTGAAGAAAACTAATTTCTGCTTATTATTACCCATGGTTATTCATAAAGAATTAGATCAATGTTTTAAATAAATCACAAATATAGAAGTTTGGCGCTCGTGTATATGAGAAGGTGGATTCAGTTACCGTACTGTTTTTCTTTGGACGTACCCAACTGAATAATCCTCGTCTGGCCATCTGTAGTTTGGCGAGAATGGTACTTACATTTACGTGGAATTCAGGGAATTCGACGAAACATAATTTAGCCCATTAAAGTGTAGGTTAAGGGCGCTCCTAACACTAAAACTGAGTTGAGCTAACTTACACTATGTGAATACAAAGGCTATAAGTAAAATGTAAATGTCGTGTGACTAGGGCTTCCCATCGGGTAACCGTTCCCCGGGTGCAAGTCTTTTGATTTGACGCCACTTCGGTGACTTGCGCGTCGATGGGGATGAAATGATGATGATTAGGAGAAAACAACACCCAGTCCCTGAGCGGAGAAAATCTCCGACCCAGCCGGGAATCGAACCCGGGCCGTTAGGAGTGATATTTTGTCGCGCTGACCACTTTTTTTTTTTTTTTAATCTCATTTTATTCGCTTTTATTCGTTGAATCTGCTCGGGGCGGACGTCGTAAGATATCCTTTTAAGTTCGTTGTTGATCGATTAACTCAGTCTTTTTTTATTACAGAGGGAAGCTAACCCTCTGACCGAACACGGTGAGCTACCGTGCCGGCAGCCACTGAGCTACCGCCGGCGGACAAGGCTATAAGTGATTCTTTTAGCACATACTCATCAATAAAAATTTGTAGCTTTTCTAGAGCAAAACTATACAGGGTGGTCCATTGACCGTGACCCGGCCAAATATCTCACGAAATGAGCGTTAAACGGAAAAACTACAAAGAACGAAACTTGTCTAGCTTGAGGGGGGAAACCAGATGGCGCTATGGTTGGCCCGCTAGATGGCGCTGCCATAGGTCAAACGGATATCAACTGCGTTTTTTTTTTAAAAATAGGAACCCCCATTTTTTATTACGTATTCATGTAGTACGTAAAGAAATATGAACGTTTTAGTTGGACCACTTTTTTCGCTTCGTGATAGATGGCGCTGTAATAATCACAAACATATGGCTCACAATTTTAGACGAACAGTTGGTAACAGGTAGGTTTTTTAAATTAAAATACAGAACGTAGATACATTTTATTTCGGTTGTTCCAATGTGATACATGTACCTTTGTGAACTTATCATTTCTGAGAATGCATGCTGTTACAGCATGTTTACCTGTAAATACCAAATTAATGCAATAAATGCTCAAAATTATGTTCGTCAACCTCAATGCATTTGGCAATACGTGTAACGACATTCCTCTCAACAGCGAGTAGTTCGCCTTCCGTAATGTTTGCACATGCATTGACAATGCCCTGACGCATGTTGTGAGGTGTTGTCGATGGATCACGACAGTAAATATCCTTCAACATTCCCCACAGAAAGAAATCCGGGGACGTCAGATCCGGTGAACGTGCGGCCATGGTATGGTGCTTCGACGACCAATCCACCAGTCATGAAATATGCTATTCAATACCGCTTCAACCGCATGCGAGCTATGTGCCGGACATCCATCATGTGGGAAGTACATCGCCGTTCTGTCATACAGTGAAACATCTTGTAGTAACATCGGTGGAACATTACGTAGGAAATCAGCATACATTGCACCATTTAGATTGCCATCGATAAAATGAGGGCCAGTTATCCTTCCTCCCATAACGCCGCACCATACATTAACCCGCCAAGCTCGCTGATGTTCCACTTGTCGCAGCCATCGTGGATTTTCCGTTGCCAAATAGTGCATGTTATGCCGGTTTACGTTACCGCTCTTGGTGAAAGACGCTTCGTCGCTAAATAGAACGTGTGCAAAAAATCTATCATCGTCCCGTAATTTCTCTTGTGCCCAGTGACAGAACTGTACACGACGTTCAAAGTCGTCGCCATGCAATTCCTGGTGCATAGAAATATGGTACGGGTGCAATCGATTTTGATGTAGCATTCTCAACACCGAAGTTTTTGAGATTCCCGATTCTTGCGCAATTTTTCTGCTACTGTTGTGCGGATTAGCCGCGACAGCAGCTAAACACCGACTTGGGCATCATCATTTGTTGCAGGTCGTGGTTGACGTTTCACGTGTGGCTGAACACTTCCTGTTTCCTTAAATAACGTAACTATCCGGCGAACGGTCCGGACCCTTGGATGATGTCGTCCAGGATACCTAGCAGCATACATACCACACACCCGTTGGGCATTTTGATCACAATAGCCATACATCAACACGATATCGACCTTCCCCGCAATTGGTAAACGGTCCATTTTAACACGGGTAATGTATTACGAAGCAAATACTGTCCGCACTGGCGGAATAGTTGCGTGATACCACGTATTTACACGTTTGTGACTATTACAGCGCAATCTTTCATAAAGCGAAAAAAGTGGTCCAACTAAAATATTCATATTTCTGTACGTAATAGACGAATATGTAATGAAAATGGGGGTTTCTATTAAAAAAAAATAGCTGTCGATATCCATTTGGTATATCTAGTGGGCCAACCATAGCGCCATCTGGTTTCCCCCTTCAAGCTAGACGAGTTTCGTTCTTTGTAGTTTTTTCGTTTGATGCTTATTTCGTGAGATACTTGGATCGGTCACTATCAATGGACCACCCTGTATATGCGTATGGGTGTAGTAGCTGAAAGAGTTCTGTTTCTTTCTCAAAACCATATCCTGAAAAAATACAGTTATTTGAGAAGTTGTGTTAGGGAACAGCGGGGGACTAGGCCAAATTTACTTCTTCTACTTTTCTGAAACTTATCTATTTATTTTCCTAGACAGGCTGGCGACCGTGAATCCATTAGACAAACCACTTAATGAACTTGGTACAGAAATGCCCTAGATTCATTATTATTCCATTTGTACTGCGTTTATTTCTAACAGGTAGAAAATTCTTAGGAAAAGAACTAATAGTCTGATTTAGTACCTCATTAGTCACACAGTAGGTCTATAATACATGCACAGTTCCCCATATAATAGTGTTAACGTGACTTTTTCCGTGGCAGGACTACTTGTTCTGTTGGCGCATAGTGTTATATGTTAAGATCATGCATGCCGAGTTCGCTCTTTCTAAGCCATTCATTTCATGTTCGTATGAGAGGTGGGATTGTCACCGACATACACAGCAATGTAGCGGAACAATAAAGAGCAATCCTAATACGTTACGATCATGCCACAGTCGAATTCCGACAAGTGCCATTACAGTGCAAAGTCGAACTAACAACTGTGGACAACAGATTCGCATTCTACAGTATGTCAACGTTGCTGTGTCACAAATCTCAAAATCAAGTGCTCAAGACATACTCCAGAATCTCCTGAAGAAGTGGCAAGTGTGTGCAGAATTAGTCCTACACACATTCACTCCCGAACAAAACAGTCATCACGGATGACGAGATTTGGTGTTATCAACACGAAACAATCACAAAACAACAAAGTGCCGAAATTCACATTAAGAGTCTAACTCTCTGACGACATAAACGATAGTCAGGCCAACGTGACGCCCATGCTAAACATCGCAAGGAAGGACTTTTCTAACAGTTTCGCTATTTATATGAACGTTCTGCGCATTCTACCCAAGTGGGGGGATACTATGTAGAACACATAAGTATTGAAAATCGTCGTCTTAGCTGTTGTCTATTTTTTGCTAATCCAGTCTCAAATTTTTATGCGCTGATGGAGGAACACTTAAAAATAAGTGTAACAAAAAGTGTCGGAACAACAGTAAAAAAACGTACTGTCTCTATCGCTTCGGACCTCCTTTTTACCCCGCGTAGTGAAGCAACTCGACGTGGCAAGGACTCAACAAGTCGTTGGAAGTCCCCTGCAGAAATATTGAGCTATGCTGCCAGTAAAATTGCGAAAGTGTTGCCGGTGCAGGACTATGTGCCATATCTGAACTCTCGATTACGTCCCATAAATCGTCAATGGGATTGACCTTGGGCGGTATTGGTGGCCAAATACACTACTGGCTATTAAAATTGCTACACCAAGAAGAAATGTAGATGATAAATGGGTGTTAATTGGACAAATATATTATACTATAACTGACATGTGATTACATTTTCACGAAATTTGGGTGCATAGGTTTGGTTTGGTTGTTTGGAGGGAAGAGACAAAACAGCGAGGTCATCGGTCTCATCGGATTAGGGAAGGATGGGAAAGGAAGTCGGCCGTGCCCATTCAAAGGAACCATCCCGGAATTTGCCTGGAGCGATTTAGGGAAATCACGGAAAACCAAAGTCAGGATGGCCGGACGCGGGATTGAACCGTCGTCCTGCCGAATACGAGTCCAGTGTGCTAACCACTGCGCCACCTCGCTCGGTTTGGGTGCATAGATCCTGCGAAATCAGTACCCAGAACAACCACCTCTGGCCGTAATAACGGCCTTAATACGCCTGGGCATTGAGTCAAACAGAGCTTGGATGGCGTGTACAGGTACAGCTGCCCATGCACCTTCAACACGATACCACAATTCATAAAGAGTAGTGACTAGCGTATTGTGACGAGCCAGTTGCTCGGCCACCATTGACCAGACGTTTTCAATTGATGAGAGATCTGGAAAATGTGCTGGCCAGGGCAGCAGTCGAACATTTTATGTATCCAGGAAGGCCCGTACAGGACCTACAAGATGCGGTCGTGCATTATCCTGCTGAAATGTAGGGATCGCAGGGATCGAATGTTGAGCCACGGGTCGTAACACATCTGAAATGTAACGTCCACTGTTCAAAGTGCCGTCAATGCGAGCAAGAGGTGACCGAGACGTGTAGCCAATGGCACCCCCATACCACCACGCCGGGTGATACGCCAGTATGGCGATGACGAATACACGCTTCCAATGTGCATTCATCGCGATGTCGCCAAACATGGATGCGACCATCATGATGCTGTAAACAGAACCTGGATTCATCCGAAAAAATGAAGTTTTGCCATTCGTGCACCCAGGTTCGTCGTTGAGTACACGATCGCAGGCGCTCCTGTCTGTGATTCAGCTTCAAGGGTAACCGCAGCCATGGTCTCCGAGCTGATAGTCCATGCTGCTACAAACGTCGTCGAACTGTTCGTGCAGATGGTTGTTGTCTTGCAAACGTCCCCATCTGTTGACTCAGGGATCGAAACGTGTCTGCACGATCCGTTACAGCCATGCAGATACGATAAACCGCAATCGCGATAGGCTACAATCCGACCTTTATCAAAGTCGGTAACGTGATGGTACGCATTTCTCCTCCTTACACGAGGCATCACAACAACGTTTCACCAGGCAACGCCGGACAACTGCGTTTGGAAACGTTCCTCATGTCAGTACGTTGTAGGTGTCGCCACCGGCGCAAACATTGTGTGAATGCTCTGAAAAGCTAATCATTTGCATATCACAGTATCTTCTTCCTGTCGGTTAAATTTCGCGTCTGTAGCACGTCATCTTCGTGGTGTAGCTATTTTAATGGCCAGTGGTGTAATTTTCTCCAATTGTCCAACATGTTCTTCAAATCAATTGCGAGTAATTGTGGTCCGATGACATGGCGGATTGTCATCCATAAAAATACCATCGCTGTTTGGGAATATGAAGTCCCTGAATGGCTGCAAATGGTCTGCAAGTAGCTGAGTGTAACCATTTCCAGTCAACACTTCAGCTGGACCTGGGGACCCAGTCCATTCCATGTAAATACATCCCACAGCATTATGGAACCATCAGCTTGCACAGTGTCTAGTTGACAACCTGGGTCCTTGGCTTTGTGCGGTCTGCGCCACACTCGAACCCTGTTCTTAGCTATTACCAACTGAAATAGGGACTTATCAGACCATGTCAGGATTTTCCAGTCGTCTAGGATCCAACCGAAATGGTCGCGAGCCCAGGAGATGCGCTGCAGGTCATGTCGTGCTTTTAGCAAAGGCGCTCTCGTTGGTCGTCTGCTGCCACAGCCCAAAAAAATGGTTCAAACGGGTCTGAGCACTATGGGACTTAACATCTGAGGTCATCAGTCCCCTAGAACTTAGAACTACTGAAACCTAACCAACCTAAGGACACCACACACATCCATGCCCGAGGCAGAATTCGAACCTGCGACCGTAGTGGTCGCGCGGTTCCAGACTGTAGCGCCTATAACAACTCAGCCACCCCGGCCGGCGCCACAGCCCATTAACGCCAATTTTTGTTGTGCTGTCCCAACGGACAAGTTCGTCCCACATTGATTTCCGTGATTATGTCACGCAGTGTTGCTTGTCTATTAGCACTGACAACTAAACGCAAACGCCGTCGTTGACGGTCATTAACTGAAGGCCATCAGCCACTGCGCTGTCCGTGGTGAGAGATAACGCCTGAAATCTGGCATTCTGGGCACACTCTTGACACTGTGGATCCTGAAATATTGAATTTCCTAACGATTTTAGAAATAGTATGTGTATCCCCATGCGTCTAGTACAAACTACCATTCCGCGTTCAGAGTCTGTTAATTCCCTTCGTGGGGCCATAGGCCATAATCACATCGGAAACATTTTCAAATGAATCACTTTCCAAATGCATCACCTGAGTACAAATGACAGCTCCACCAATGCACTGCGGTTTTGTATCTTGTGTTCGCGATACTACGGCCATCTGTGTTTGTGGATATCGCTATCCCATGACTTTTGTCACCTCGGTGTAGACTTGCCCTGGGAGTGATGAACGGAGAAGAAGGGCAGAGGGAGAGGGTGCGGTAGAGAAAGAGGAATATGGTAGAAGCAGTAAAGAGTGGGCGAAACAAAGTAGGGCGACTGACTGAGAAAAGAAAAAAAATAAAGCATTTGCTATGCTGTTTGGTTCGAGTATGGAAACTGCAACGCTCGCTCGAAACTCTAAGCCCGAGAGAGTTGGTATCTTCTAGGTATTAATTAACTGCACTGGCGGCAAGCGCGCGTATTGTTTGTAAGCGACAGCCGTAAAAGCTGGACTCATCACGTGTGAGCAGCGCTCGCGCACTGCGGCGCCGTTCCGTCGAAAGCCCGCTGCGAGCTTGTTTCGGGTCTTGGGGTAATTGTGATCGTCCCAATAAAGTCGCAGCGATTGTGCCATCGGTAGTCATGAGATTAGGGCCGGGGTGGCAGGAAATTGGCCATCACGCGCAAGCGCTGCCGCGTTATCGCTTTAACTCACCCCCGCGGGCCCGCTGCACACCCCCACCCCCACCCCCACTGCACGTACGGCGGCCAGCAGAGGGCGCTGTATGCTGCTTCGTGTCCTGCTGGTAGCACACGGGCTCTACGACGGAATAACTGCTGTAATCTGGTCGGCAGCCAATCTCGTGGGTTTATATACTGTACAATCGAAAAAAAGCTACACTTTCAAGGACTATGTTCAGGGGAGTAATGTGTGCATCACGAGGGGTTTTTGTGTTAGTGATTCATTTTTAACGGTCATCGGCGATCAGATATTGCTCTGGAGGACTATCTGTGCGCCGCCTGTTTTGATTCTTCAGGCAGTAACTGTGCTGAGCTTAGAGGTGAACAGTATGTGCAACATTGATCTTAGGATACAACAATGCTCCTGCGATGAGAACGTACTCGTGTAGAACAACTTCAGCCATTCGAGCAGTGAAATTTATTCCAGAAACTCAGCTTAAGTGTATAAATATAGATGTACTATCTAATGTGACATATGAAAAATTTGTGCCAGACTGGGACTCGAACACGAGCTTCCTACTTACACAAGTGGTCGCCTTACCACTTAGGCCATCCTAACACGTTCCTGGGACCGACGCACACGACAATGAATTAATAACCGATGAGAAGAAATAGGTAAGCGTGTGACATATGGATGTTTTGGTCTGTGCGAAGGGCGAGCTCGGATAGCCTAAATGGCAAGGTGACCGTTCGTGATAAGCGAGAAATCCGTGTCCCAGTCCTTTCCGGTATAAATTATCGTATGTCACTTTAGGCAGTGCATCTATAACAATTACAGTTAGCTTCAGTTTCAGCAGCAAATTTCAGTATTTGAAACTGCAGTTCGTCATCAAATACAAAAACGCTTGAGAAGTGTCGCATTACGGGCTACGTGAACCTGGATGGACGTATCGACGGATTGCTACACGTGTTGGGCACAGTGTTTCGCTGCTTTCACTACTGGTCTGTAGAAGATTCCCACACCATTAGATGACATACTAGACATCCATAAAAAGGCGCATTGTGAGAACAGCAGTGGTCGATGGCTCTTATCCAGGGAAGAAATCTGAGCGCATATTGCATTTGCTGTTTGGCCAAGTACAATTGGGAATCGTCGGCTAGCATCAGAACTGATATGACGTGTGACACCCACGGTAGCATCAAGCGCGGCTACAAAGGTGTCGTGAAAGAGTCGACTGGGGAATGAAATGGCTCTCTTTGTCTTCAGTCATGGGAGTCGGTTCTAGCTGTACGAGGATGAAGGACATACGGGGGTTAACTGAAAAGTAATGCCTCCACCTACGTAACTCTTCAAAGTTGGCAGCATTGGTATGCGGCAGGTACTGCCTTGTTCCGTAGCCTCTTCTCTACAGTTTCCTTTAATTTCCGCCCATCGTCACAATTTTGTTCTGTTTGACAGATTACCGGTTTCGGTCTTTAATGACCATCATCAGATCTGTCTCATAAAATGAAAGACCTAATGCAGATGAGACAGATCTGATGATGGTCATTAAAGACCGTAACTGGTAATCTGTCAAACAGAACAAAATTGTGACCATAGACGGAAATTAAAGGAAACTTATTACATATACGGGTCACTGTGTTTTTTCGCGACGATGTCGCAGCTTGTGAATCTTCTCTACAGCTCCAGTTGGCGGGAAGGCTTATCATTGAACAATTGTGCTGTTACAGTGTAAAGTACGGAATCCTGCGCAGACGGTCGTTCAACGCGATTTAAGCAGCGTACAGTAATTGAATTCTTGACAGCAGGTGTCACCCCAAAGGAGATTCATCAGAGAATGAAAGCAGTTTATGGTGATTGTGTTGTGAGTACTGTGCTTCGTTGGGCGAGTAAGTTTAATGATGCTGACCTGCTTGACAAAGAGCTGGACGTCCTGTGACAGCAACCATCGAGTTTCATAAGCAAAATGTTGATAGATTGATTTCACTCATAGTGAAATTGCAAGCACAATCGGCATTTCACAAGAACGTGTGGGCCACATTGTTGGCTTGCTTGGCAATCGAAAGATCTGTGCATGAGGGGAACCCTGGATGCTGACTCCTGAAACGAAAGCGCACAGATTTGAAATTTGCCAGTAACTCCTCTCGCGTTACAAGAATGAAAGTGACGCTTTTCTCCATTCAATTGTGACAGGAGACGAAACGTGGGTACACCATTACGACCCAGCGACGAAACGTCAGTCTATGGAATATCGACACAAAGACTCGACCCAGAAAAAGAAATTCAAGACGCTGGACAAATCAAGGCCACAGTGTTCTGTGACGCAGACGGTGTTACCCATGTTGATTTTCTTGTTCGTGGAACAACAATAAATTCAGTGCATTACATCACAACGCTGCGAACTCTGAAACGACGGCTAACAAGGGTCCGAGAGGAAAAGGGAAATGTTTTCCTGCAGCATGACAATGCCAAACCACACACTTCACGTGCCACCACAGCACAACTTCAGAAACTGAATCTCACCACCGTACGGCATCCTCCATACAGTCGAGATTTAGCACCGCCTGACTTCCATCTGTTTCCGATAATGAAAGACGTTCTGCGGAGACACCATTATGCTTCTGATGAAGACGATGAGAGAACTCTGAAACTGTGGTTGCGGAAACAGAGTGTCGACTTCTTCTTTTGACGGCTTCAGAAAACTTGTTCATCATTGGCAGAAATGTATCCAATTGGCTGATGACTATGTGTAAAAGCGAATACTGGTAATTAAAGATTACATTCTAAGGATTATTTCTGCGTTTGATTTATTAAAATATTCCAATCCAAATCCATTAACGAAGGTGGAGGCATTACTTTTCATTCAGCCCTCGAACACATGTACGGCGTAGACCTGGAGAGTGGCCTATTGGCCTATTCCGAAGTGTATTCGTCTATGACACACAGGCCGCTTCCCAGACTTGACAGTGTGAAGGGCCATCAGAATTCGTGGTCACATTTGATGTTTTTGCAGGATATAGTAACCAGCGCACGCTACACTGCACAGCTATTATCGCCCCTGATATATTATCCAAAATTGACTTTTCTTCGACAGAAAGGTGATATTCTTTTTTAGGAGGACATACGGCTGCTACGATGCAACGTGTTATTCATGGTGTACAACAACAGCCCTGGCCAGCGAGATCTCTCGACAACTGAACACGAATGGGACATGCTGAAGCGAGAACTTACTCATTCTCCAGAGCCTGTAAGACTCATTGCCAAATGACAACAAACGGTGCAAGGTGCTTGGGACAACCTATCGCAGGATTTCATTTGGCACCTTTACGATCGCTGGAAGAAGGGATTCTCTCCTGCGTTGCTGCCGGAAGAGGGTACACTGTGTACTGATGCGAAGGCTTGGGCATACTTTACTGTGAGACATTCGTTCCATTTGGCCTGACTTTGTTATCATATACTCCTACAGTGTTGAACAACCTGTCACATCACTTGTCAACAAAATGGCTTTGTCCTTGAGGCTGTTGCATTTCTTCCATCAGTGGATTTCACTCTCCGTGAAGAATCTGTATCCCTAGAACTATGAGAATTCCATATGTGTAGATGATAAGTAGATAAATCATTCATTACAATATATGAACTATTTTCAACAGGAAATGTGTTTTATACAACCTTGACTTCGGCTGGGGTCCACTATCACACGGCTGCGTCCATCATCACACGGCTGCATTGTATTTATTTTCCAAAATTGTTTCACTGAGGATGCACAATCTACAACGAACAGTCGCGAAACTCTATAGGGAAAAACAAAATGAAACAATTTGACACAAGGCGCCCATATGAGTCGGGGGCTGGGGGGAGCTCGACCTGGGGGTATGGAGTATGTTTAATGTTTTGTGAGACTTATGGTGATTTTTAAGTAGCCAAAGAAAGCTCCAGTTACTAACCAATTGAAAACCTACTGAATTCCGACTTTTAAATCATTTTCTTGAAAGGGAAACACGTGACAACACTGAATATTTTCCTTTGCCTGAGAGCTAGGGGGCCCCTTGCTTTACCAAATGAAGTGATGCTAGAGCTCGAAGCTAGTTACAGAACAATGGCATGATGTAAACTTGTTGTTTTTATTACTGTTACTTTCACATTTCCCAGTCACTAAATGTAGCAGTGATTTGTCCAATACGGATACAAAATTTTAATTAAGATAATAATGCCGCTTACTGTTCATGTCGACATATCATAAAAATGTCACTGCAATATAACATATACGGTTCACAGTTGCTTAGTGGTAATCTTATTAAGATGAGACATGAATTGTAACCTGACGTTAAGTTATAAAGGAACTCAACATCTGCGTGCCTGGCACGTACTTTCTGCTGCATTGCACCCACTGTAGTTCATTCCTTGGGTTTCTTTACGGCTTTCAGACTCACTTTAACATAAACCAAACTAGCGCGATTTTACATCCTTGGCGACTGGCTACTACTTCTCCTTATAAACGTCCTCTTGGCTTTGTTATTCCTTTGCTTGCATCTATCAGGTTTATCTATCCTGCTTCCCAGGTATCAAAATATCTTTCTCTTTCTTTCTTTTTTGTCTTATATACACTTTCAAGATTCTCTTTCTCAGCTTAAACATTTGTCCACCAGCATGGTCACGTGTGATGTTCTCTTCTTATTTATGAGCATATCTTAAACTACAGCTGGTGCACGTCCCATACATCTTGCGCAAAACGCAGTTCGTATCACTTTCGGCTAGCACTGCCGGGGATTCAATTAATCGTACTGTCCTAATTTTCTGTCAATGATAACCAATAACAGTCCATCACGTCTAACAAATCCAACGGAAGCTGCTGCAATTTATAGAGCAACAATAAACTCCGACACAGACCTTATTAGAATTGTCAATGTGCTTGTCCTCTGCAATACACAACCGTTTCGGAGTGTGTTTATACTTGCTGGCCGCTTGGTGGCGTTGCAGTAGCGAAGTTGAAGAAAATCTGTGGGAGTTTCACTACTCATTATCTTGGACTTGGAGAAAGGTCGTATTGTGATTCCTCGAACGTCTAAATGATAGATGCTGAAATAACAGCTATGGGACAGAAAATCAACCAAAGTCGCTCAACAGAAGAAAGGAAACTAGACCAGATAACAGACCTGTAAGATTCTACATAGAATACTCGAAGGTTCTTGCTCCTCTTCTAGTACCAGCCATTGGAAAAGTGCACAGGCCATTCCTGTTTTCAAGAAGCGTCGTCGAACAGAAGCATACAACCATAGGACGATATCGGTAACGTCAGTTTGTTGTAGAGTTTTGGAATACATTTTCGGGTCGCCTGTTACGACTTTTTTCTGTAGGAATCAACATGTATTCCACAACGATCGGCATATTTGTCCACGAGACCTAGTAAGCAGTAGATACAGGCACACAGGATTGATGTCGTGTTCCAGGGAGACGTTTGATACAGCTCCGCACTGTTGCCTAATGAACAAAATACGATCGTAAGGATTATCAGACCAGCTTTTTGACTGAATTGATGAATTCACAGCAAACAGAGCACAGCATGTGATTCATAACGGAGATAAAGTTTCAAACTTAACAGTAATTTCGAGCGTACCACAAGGGAGTAGTGTAGGAGAACTACTGCTTCTAGTATATATAAATGACGTAGCAGATAACATCGGTAGCTGCATGACGCTTTTCGCGGATGATGCTGTCTATAGAGAGAAGTCGCAACGATAGAAAATTGTACAGAACTCCAGGAAAACTGGCAAAGAGTGATGCAAAATAAAAAAAAAAGTGAGTATTGCACGTAAATAGAAGGAAAGAATCATTATCGTGTGGTTGCACGAGTTCCGAACAATCACAAATGACCGCTTTGTGATTAAATGTCCCTAGGGGTTGGAAAAAAATTCATGCTTGAACATAAATGCACATGCTACCCAAGCTATTGGGTTGCGCTGTTGTATTTGACCTCGAACGGTAAGTATCAGTCACGGTCAGAACAGTTTTCTGTGCAGGTGTGAGTCAATTACATCGGGGAGCAATGTGAATTCGAACTTCGGCAAATTCTTGGTGCCCGTATGGTGGGTGCTTCCGTAATCAAGGCAACCGAAGTGTTTGGCGTGTCAAGAAGCACCGAAGGTTTTCGCCGCATACAGGGAAAGCGGAAGAACCTTATCCGCTAAGTGACAACGGGGACGGAAGTGGGTGTTGAGTGATCGTGACGGACGGTCATGGAAGAGGATTGTGATAAAAAATAAGGCGATAGCAGGATAGCAGGACCAAATGTCGCACTTGCGAACACTGTCAGCACCGAATCATTACGAAGGGAGCTAGATAAGCAGGGAATTGCGGGGCGAAACCTTTTCAGTGGCGCAAATGCCTGTAACAGGAAAACATGGCGCCGAAGCCATAAAACTTGGACGTAATGGAACAATGGAAGAATGTCATTTAGTCGAATGAGTCTTGTTTCACACTATTCCTAAGTTCTGCCCAAGTTTGCGTTCCAAGAGTGAAACTTGGCGGAAGTTCGGTGATGATTTGGGCAGCCATGGGCCCAGTTGTTACTGTTGTGACGTGAAGAAACTACTAACGCCCGGTATAATTACGGGTTATTTAATTGCTCTGCGATATGGTGGAGTGTGCGGGCTTTCAAATAAAAAATGATGTGGCCCTCAACTACGTACCCTTTTACTCAGAATTGAAATATTAAAAATTTTGGCTGGTTTCGTTGCATAGGGGCTGGGATACGTAGTTGCCGCATTACAAGCCAAATACTGCTGACACTGCAGTATAGAATATGAATAGACACATGAATCGAATGGTCGAAGTATCCTATCACGCGGCAATTGCGAATTTTGAACGTACATAGACATTTAAAAATGGAAGATTGCAATTAAATAAATTCTGCAGGTATTGTTTTAACGACTTTAAATGATGAGAACGATAGCAGAAGTACGTTTAAGAATGCCCTTTATTACTGTAAAACACTTATTGGTGTCGATGGTTCAGCAATTAAATATAATATAAGTTGAATAACAGGGAAACAATAGATTTCTACTTCATGTAATTAGTTATGAACAACAACATAGGTCACGAGACATTCACTTCTAAACGCATACTACGACTTCACTGCAGAAACCATGGAAATCTCACAAGTGCACAAGTCGGCACTATGAAATATTTCTATCTCCCACTGCCGTGCATCCGTCACGCTGTACTGTCCAGGACTCTCCAGTGTCCTCTCCCGTACTGTCCAGCACTCTCCCATGTCCTCCCCCATACTCCCATACAGTCTCTCCATTAACGAGCACTGTGATTGGCTATAGTGCTCCCGCCATGTCTTCAAGTCAACGCACACTCACAAACGCAATGAAACACATTCGAAATACTGGATTTACGTTTAAATAACTTGAAATTAAATAAATATTCCTATGGATTGACCATAAACACGCTCTAACACACATTTTTAAATACATTAACAAATTAAATAAGCCGGACGAAGTGGCCGTGCGGTTCTAGGCGCTGCAGTCTGGAACCACGAGACCGCTACGGTCGGGTTCGAATCCTGCCTCGGGCATGGATGTGTGTGATGTCCTTAGGTTAGTTAGGTTTAACTAGTTCTAAGTTCTAGGGGACTGATGACCTCAAAAGTTGAGTCCCATTGTGCTCAGACCCATTTGAACCCCAAATTAAATAAACATATATGGTGAGTTTTCATCGGAGGTGAGGGTATCATCTGGAGTGCCCCAGGGAAGTGTGGTAGGTCCGCTGTTGTTTTCTATCTACATAAATGATCTTTTAGACAGGGTGGATAGCAATGTGTGGCTGTTTGCTGATGATGCTGTGGTGTAGGGGAAGGTGTCGTCGTTGAGTGACTGTAGGAGGATACAAAATGACTTGGACAGGATTTGTGATTGGCGTAAAGTATGGCAGCTAACTCTAAATATAGATAAATGTAAATTAATGCAGATGAATAGGAAAAAGAATCCCGTAATGTTTGAATACTCTATTAGTAGTGTAGCGCTTGACACAGTCACGTCGATTAAATATTTGGGCGTAACATTGCAGGGCGATATGAAGTGGGACAAGCATGTAATGGCAGTTGTGGGGAAGGCGGATAGTCGTCTTCGGTTCATTGGTAGAATTTTGGGAAGATGTGGTTCATCTGTAAGGGAGACCGCTTATAAAACACCAATGCGACCTATTCTTGAGTACTGCTCGAGCGTTTGGGATCTCTATCAAGTCGGATTGAGGGAGGACATAGAAGCAATTCAGAGGCGGGTTGCTAGATTTGTTACTGGTAGGTTTGATCATCACGCGAGTGTTACGGAAATGCTTCAGGAACTCAGGTGGGAGTCTCTAGAGGAAAGGAAGCGTTCTTTTCATGAATCGCTACTGAGGAAATTTAGAGAACTAGCATTTGAGGCTGACTGCAGTACAATTTTACTGCCGCCAACTGATATTTCGCGGAAAGACCACAAAGATAAGAGAGATTAGGGCTCGTACAGAGGCATATATGCAGTCATTTTTCCCTCGTTCTGTTTGGGAGTGGAACAGGGAGAGAAGATACTAGTTGTGGTACGAGGTAACCTCCGCCACGCACCGTATGGTGGATTGCGGAGTATGTATGTAGATGTAGATATCAAAGGAATAGAAACAAAAGGTAGGCCAGTTGCCTAATGTCTCTGTGTTTCCTAAAACACTGTAAATATTTAACCAATTTCTTCATGAATAGTTTATATCAGATATAAACAAAGACATAGACGAATAAATATATTTATAAGCACGCTGCTACCATTTTTTCGTGTAACTGTGGAGTACTTATGGCCTGACGCGATTAATAGTAATCGGCCACTTTGACCTCCAATAACTCATGTACTATTCAAGTTATATGCCTGTAATTTATACAAATTTAGGTTTACACTAATAGCTTTCTAAAGACACGTCGATCGAGAAAATCGAATGAACCACTTAGTTTTTGGAAATTCGTTGCTGGGTGTTACTTGTATAATTTATCGTCAGATACTAAACTTTACACTAATAAAGATATTGAAAATCTGATTACACCACCAGAATCGTCGTGCAAATAATGGTAATGTATATGTTTTTTTTTGACTTATCGTGATTCATCTGGCTACTATTAATTTCTATACGAATGGTGAAATGTCTGCCATTAAGGTTTCACAAAGTCCGCCATCTTTGGCACTCCTGGCATGTCTCCTTCATCGACACAGCGTCACCATGGAACTCCCAGGCACGCAGTCTGGCCTGGAGCCCGGCTAACGTTTGGCGCCACACGGCCGCCAAAGAGCCACGGCCCGCCGAGGGGCCCCAGGGCGTCCACGCCAACTTCAAACTTAGAATATTTTCAAGGCGCCTCAACTCGCCCATTACCTTACAAGAGGGGAGCTACAACATATAAAAAATTAGTTCACTTAGTTACAAGAACTTTATATAACCTATTGCCATAGGAATGTGTCGAATATTTACTACTGCCTCTCAATATTGAAGGATCGCTTGATGCACAGAATTACTAAGTTCTTCTCCTGAAGTACAACGTCCACAAAGCTCAGAATTACGGTTCAGTCTCAGACATAAGTAGCATATGTGTCATGACTAGACGAAGTCTTCTGCTTCATTGGATGACACTAAGTGGGTTGAGCCTTCCTCTGCTCGGCTATAAATCGGCCTCCGTGCGGTGGCGCTGCGGTGCTTGGAGAGAGAGGGTGTGGCTTCGCCGGCACTTCCCATTCGTCGTTGCAGTATGCAGCGTGACATCGCTATCTTATGTGGTATCGACGCAGGTCGCCGACTTCGTTATGGCACCACGGTCTCTCGACGATACGACAATCACTCTACAAGGTCGCGTTACTGCCAAAGATTATGTGACCATTTTGACTGATCGGGCCCATCTTGTGCTACAATGCTTTTTCCCTGTTCCCAACGGTGACGCTCTGTTCCAAGACGACAACTCACATTGTCGAGGTTGAAGAGAGGAGAATGGAGAGACGTCTACAGACGTTAAAGTAACCTCTGGCGCGCCACATGGGAGTGTTATGGGACCATTGCTTTTCACAATATATATAAATGACCTAGTAGAAAGTGTCGGAAGTTCCATGCTGCTTTTCGCGGATGATGCTGTAGTATACAGAGAAGTTGCAGCATTAGAAAATTGCAGCGAAATCCAGGAAGATCTGCAGCGGATAAGCACTTGGTGCAGGGAGTAGCAACTGACCCTTAAAATAGACAAATGCAATGTATTGCGAATACATAGAAAGAAGGATCCTTTATTGTATGATTATATGATAGCGGAACAAACATTGGTAGCAGTTACTTCTGTAAAGTATCTGGAAGTGAAATGATCATATAAAATTAATTGTTGGTAAGGCGGGTACCAGGTTGAGATTCATTGGGAAAGTCCTTAGAAAATGTAATCCATCAACAAAGGAGGTGGCTTACAAAACACTCATTTGACGTATACTTGAGTATTGCTCATCAGTGTCGGATCCGTACCAGATCGGGTTGACAGAGGAGGTAGAGAAGATCCAGAGAAGAGCGGCGCGTTTCGTCACATGGTTGTTTGGTAAGCGTGATAGCGTTACGGAGATGTTTAGCAAACTCAAGTGGCAGACTCTGCAAGGGAGGCGCTCTGCATCGCGGTGTAGCTTGCTGTCCAGGCTTCGAGAGGGTGCGTTTCTGGATTAGGTATCGAATATATTGCTTCCCCCTACTTATACCTCCCGGGGAGATCACGGATGTAAAATTAGAGAGATTCGAGCGCGCACAGAGGCTTTCCGGCAGTCGTTCTTCCCGCGAACCATACGCGACTGGAACAGGAAAGGGAGGTAATGACAGTGGCACGTAAATTGCTCTCCGCCGCACACCATTGGGTGGCATGCGGTGTATAAATGTAGATGTAGATGGTTAGATTTTGTGAGCCTAAGTGTGAACTGTCGCATCTATGGCTAGCACAGTCACTAGATCTCAATATGATTGACTTTTTGCGGTCTGGTTTGGAGACAAGGATACGCGATCTTTATCCACGTCCGTTATCGTTTCCTGAACTTACCAGAATTTTGCAGGAAGAATTGTATAATATTGTCGTGAAAACCATACATGACCTGTAGTTATCCATTCCGAAACGACTGGATGCTGTTTCGAATGCAAGTCCTATACCGTATTAGACATGGTAACGTGTGTTTGGTGTTTCGGTATTATTGTCCAGCAAACGGTACAAGTATGCGATTTTAAACTGAACGAACATGTAAAACCGATCACAGGAAGGGCAGATGCCCAACTGAGATTCATTGAACAATCATCAGGAGAGATAGTCTACCCAAGGAGAAGCCGCCTCTCATTAAACGTTAAGAGAAAAAAGTAAAGCTACCATCAACTGTCTTGTTAGCTTATCCGTAACTTGTGTAGTATGCCTTTGCTTAGTCTGAAAACTAACTCACTCATTATGAGATAAGTTAGTTATTCTCATTTTCCATGTATAATTTTCAGAACTCACAATCATGTGCAACGTGTTAATAAAGTTTACAAATGTTGTACATATATGGACGTATACTTCACTCTTACGTCAGCAAAATTACTCACTTGAGGCTGCTGAAGGTTTTTGTTCCTTTCTAGCATTTACATGGGTCGGTCGTTGATACACGATTATTGTTAAACTGACAAAGGATATTGAAAAGATAGATGCTAAACATTCTTTTTGGAATTGTGTGGAAAATTCTTATTAGTTTCTATTCCAGCTATGTTACTATAGGAAAGGATGTATACGTCTATGGTACAGTACTCTTCATCAGTATAGTAGAAAATTCAAAAATTATTCAGGCTGTGAGACATCGGATTTCCTGGAATCAGGCTGCGGTCCGAGGCCTGACATTTGTATTCGTCGTCAGACTTAACGAATTCAGTATGATTCTGCGTCATAGACTGCTTTTGAAAATCGAATCACTGTACATTGTACTTTTTTATTAGCCGAAACCACCAAACCCTTCATCCGCAACGGCGCAACGGTTGAGTCGTGACGTCATCCGACCGTTGTTAACGATCGCAAAGTCGTGTTCACGGCTGCTACAGACCTAGTACGGCAGACGAGTTTGTTCTCTCAGTGTTATGTAGCTCTAAGGCCCACAATTTGCCTGATTTCACTCCTGCTTCTTTTCCGTTGTTTTTGTGTTTCTCAATTTATATGACGAGTTTATGCGACCTAGCACGGTAATGAGACTTTAGTATCGAAGCGTCGACTTTGATGGTCTCCTGGTGCTAGTGCATGTTGTGCTACTGCTCATTTATCAGTGTTTCCCAGAGGACAGTTAAAAAAAAATGGCTCTGAGCACTATCATGAGGTCATCAGTCCCCTAGAACTTAGAACTACTTAAACCTAACTAACCTAAGGACATCACGCATATCCACGCCCAAGGCAGGATTCGAACCTGCGACCGAAGCAGTCCCGCGGTTCCGGACTGCAGCGCCTAGAACCGCACGACCACCGCGGCCGGCTGGAGGAGAGTTGCTTTTGTGTTCTTTTAGTCGGAAGTTGATGGGTGTCTTAGTATCTGTGTGCACCTGACCGTACCCTGAGACACTTCCATATGGGACGTCTTGTAATGTTCTGCTGAACATTCTCGAGATTTGATTGGCATGACAATTCAGTATTTCAATTATGTGCTCCAGGTTGCAATATTTTGCGAAGTTTGAGCAGTTTGATGAGCTAGTGCTAGTGACATAACGAATTGCTGAGTTAACACCTTCAGAAAGTTCGCCTTTGGGCCGAAATTTTCTTGGTGTCAAAGGAGGCTCCCCTGTAGCCACTATAAGGTCCCTTTCGGAAGTGTGGTGGCAATGACTCGTTTTTCCAGCGTAAGCGTTCAAATGCAGTCTTCCTGTGGCCGCCGAGGTGGACAGATACGGACGTCGGGGATCGCAATTTAAAGGAGAAATAATACTACTGCATTGCTGCGCGAACTGCTGGATCCGTTTCGACATGCCTTGCATTTCAGTTGCTATTTATGTTGTGGTACCGTGGGATGATTTCCTGAATGTAATCTGGCATTATATTTAGGGATTTGAGAGCTGGCGTATAACGTATCCCATGGAAAAAGGGTGCTATTCATCCCTTTGAAGTGAGCCAACTCAGTTATAGCTATCCTCCACTTATTTTGCTCTACATTAATTTTATACTTTTCTCAATTATTTTTCCATTTAATTGACCTCTTCTAGCTGCAATATCCCATCTGAGATCATTTTGTTTCCCCGGAAATCTGGTAACCCATTTCTTTAACCCTCAGACTTACTAACTTATATCGAGAATGATTGTCATAATAGCCGGCCGAAGTGGCCGTGCGGTTAAAGGCGCTGCAGTCTGGAACCGCAAGACCGCTACGGTCGCAGGTTCGAATCCTGCCTCGGGCATGGATGTTTGTGATGTCCTTAGGTTAGTTAGGTTTAACTAGTTCTAAGTTCTAGGGGACTAATGACCTCAGCAGTTGAGTCCCATAGTGCTCAGAGCCATTTGAACCATTTGTCATAATAAAAACTTATGAAAGAAAATTAGTGTTTGATATTCGTGAGCCGTGCGCGGCTCGTGTTCATGCCGTTTATTGTTTATCATCTTCTCTTACCGTACTGCGGCCTCGTTTTCTTATTTCATTTACTGGTGTCACTACGTTCGTGCCTTACCTGCCCGTGAGTGGCAGCAGCAACACTTAATGATAAGTGCACTGTCATACTATCTCTGGAGTGACCGATATTATTTCCGGGTCGTCGTGTGTCTGAAAGTCAGTCGGGCATGGAGCAGGAGTCGGTGGAGGAAGTCGGAGCAGTGAGTCGGCAGAGAATCAGGCGGAAGGCAGACAGTCGCACGTTAGTCAGTCGGCTCTGAGTCTCAGTCTGTTTTGGGTTGTGGACTAAGTCGAGTTCGTTGTTCAAATGGTTCAAATGGCTCTGAGCACTATGGGATTTAACTTCTAAGGTCATCAGTTCCCCAGAACTTAGAACTACTTAAACCTAACTAACCTAAGGACATCACACACTTCCATGCCCGAGGCAGGACTCGAACCTGCGACCGTAGCGGTCGCGCGGCTCCAGACTGCAGCGCCTGGAACCGCACGGCCAGTCCGGCCGGCCAGGGCCGGTTCGTTGTTACTCGGCGGTTGGACGAGTTCGCAGTCAGTAGCGGGCAGGTCCATATGGTGCAAGTATGCCGGGACCGTAGTCAACGCAGACGGAAGGCCATTGGTCGGTCGGTCGGCTGGTCGTTGGATGGCGACATGTGGTCTGCTAAGCACTGACACCAGTATCAGTCGGGGAAGAGTTGGCAGCCAGCAACAGACGGCTCCGGATGGTGTTAGTATTCGCCGGGATCGCTATCGGCGAAAGTGGGCTGCCGTTGGTCGTTTGCTCGGCCGGTCGCCTCAGTCGACGACATCTTGGATCCTCAGGACGAACACCATTTTCCGAGTTGGGATGTGATAGGACCTTGTTGTTTCGTTGGAACTGAGCAACGATGTAGTTTACACAGCGTGGAGCCAGGCCGGGGCTTTTGGCGGCGGGCACGCGCTGTTGCATTTGGAGGCGCTAGCTGTGTGAGAGACTTTTCGGTTTCCTCCGAAGAGGATCCTCAAGTTGAGTAATTAGTTACCTTCTTAAATCTCGACTGTTACAATTTGTTCGTTATTTGTGGATTGTTGTTTCCACAGGCGTTCACGCGCGTGGTAAGAAGTGGTGTGTCTTGTTGCCTACAACTTGCAATCTTCTTCCGTAGTGATTTGACGGTTGTGACTTGTCTTTTCTGTATTCTTTAAACTTGTCTTGAGTGGTGTTTGATCCCTTTATCTTGGTGAGGCCGAGTTTCAAGTTATAGGTACATTGGTTTACTCGTCATCGGCCGATATTTTCCATTGTTTGTGTAGTTGGATCTGATGGCTGGAAAACGGTTAGATTGTCGGTCGGGCGTGAACCGTCCCTAGGTTGTGCTGCCTACTCTTATTTGACCTTAAGCCTTGGCTGCCTGTCTCACCTAAACATGCGTTAGTCTTACCTTCCCAGGCCGATCCTTAGGACCTTCTGAGTGCTGCTCCTTGTGTTTTACACAGTGATTTCCTTTTTAATCTTAAGTACACTGTGTGGCCTTCAGCAGAGTTTTAACTTATTAAAATTGCAAGGCTTTTCTTCTTAGGCCTTAAGCTGTAAAAAAAAGTTTCTTGTTTGGTATGTGGCCTTCAGCCGCCTTTCAGCCTTGCAAAATTAAAATTGAAAATTCCTTGCACCTAGGCCTTAAGCCGTAAATTTGTTTCAAGTTGGTATGTGACCTTCGGCCGAGTTTTCAGCCTTTTCAAATCAAAATTTGAAAAATTTTGTCTAGGCCTTAAGCCGTAAGAAATATTTCTAATTTGTACCTGGCCTTCAGCCGAGTTTTCCAGCTTAAATTAAAAATTGGACATTTCTTTGTCTGGGCTTTAATCGTGAGATTATTTTGGTTTCGTATGTGGTCTTCAGCCGAGTTTTATGTGAAGCATTTTAGGATAAAGCCTTTAGCCTATTTTAGTTGAAATTTAGAAACTCTTCCCTTTAGACCTTAAGACGTAAAATTGTTTTCTGCATGGTGTGTGGCCTTTAGCCGAGTTTTAATCTCTCTTAAATTAAAAATTCAAAATACTTGTATTGCCCTTAATCATAAGACTGTTATTCTTTAGTATGAGGCCTTCAGCCGAGTTTTATACGAAATATTCTAAGATAAGGCCGTCAGCCTTTTCAAATTGAAAGGTATTCTTCCTAGGCCTTAAGTCGTTAAATTGTTTTGTTGATATGCGGCCTTCAGCCGAGTTTTCAGCCTATTTAGATTAAACATTGAAAACCATAGTCTCGGCCTTAAGCCCTCACACTGTTCTTGATTAATGTGAGGCCTTCAGCCGAGTTCTATGGGAAAAATTTAAGCTAAGGCTTTCAGCCTATTTATGTTGAAGACAAATTTTTTTTTGCTAAAGAAGTGAAACTTCCAGGAGAACTGTACCTCAATTCCTTGCTTAGGCCTTGTGCCTTGGATTTTCGATGTGGCTTTCAGCCGATCTAAATTAAATCAAAGGAGGTCTTTCGTTGAAACCTTGAGAGTTTTTGATTCTTGCTTGTGTGATTGTCTGCCTTAAGAAATAAAGTTTATATGTTGAGTGCAACTGACAGTAACTTATTTTGGCTCCTTTCGACAAATATAACCTCATCCGCTCTGTCCTGGTAGCCCAGGGATTTCAATTCAGTCGACAACAGGGTCATTTGAGACGGAGCATAAGCTCGCACGGTTTTTGAACGATGGGGATGGAAAACTGCTGTGCCATATCAAGGGAACCATCGACATTTGCCTGGAGCGATTTAGAGAAATCATCTGAATTCCGGACGGGGATTTGAATCGTCTTTGTCCCGAATGCTATTCCAGTGTGCTAACCACTGCTCTATCTCGCTCGGTGTTTGCCATTATGGGGAGTATCTTGAAACGAATAAGATTTTTTTTAAAAAATGTATGATTATAATGTTTTAGAAATACTTAAATCAACGTGTAAATTCAAAAAAGTAATCAGACCAACTGCATCATTTCTCCTTTATGAGAATGAGAACCAATTGATGCCCATGTTATTTCAGAAGAGGGTTGTGTTTAATTCTTGGACAAGGGATTGATAAGCCGATTAAAACTATTACGATAAGATTATAAGTTATTTCATGGTACAACCGCTGATACGGTTCAGAGAGCTCTCTGAATCCGGACTGCCTTATTCGTTGACGAAACACAGGCAGAGCATGAAATGTTTTACTATCGCAAATGTTTCAGACACCAGTAATAATGACATACGTCCTTCAAACTTTTATTTCTTTTTATTTGTTTACTTTTTAATTTTAAATTTGTAACTTTAGGGCTGAACCCCACACAGTCAATGCTTCACACTTAGCCAGACAGATACTAAAGGACAGCCGAGATGATAACTTGCTGTGACACGTGCATAGAGCAGATCCTCTGCTGTATTCAAGTACTTGTTGAGAAACCCGACGTTGTCCAGGTATTTATTTATTCCAAACTCCTATTAATCCATCTCCTCCTTCCGTCGCTCTCTGCCCATTCGTTCCGCTGCTCAACTCTCTGCCCATCTCCGCCTTTCCCCTCTCTTCGGCCATCCCCTCTTGGCCGCTCTCTCTGTCCTTTTTACTCCTCTCTGTATCCACCTTTTCATCTGCCCCCACCCCCCTCTCTCTTTCTCTCTACCTATCCCCTCTCTTTTTATCCACTTCTCCTCCAACCTCTCTCTATCCATCACCCCTGTCCATCATCTCCACCTTCCTTCTCTCTGTCCATCTCTACTACCTCCTCTGTTCACCTTCTCCACCCCCCCCCCCCCGCACTCCGCCCCTCACTCTCTCTCTATCTTCTCCTGCCCACTTTCTGTTCACCTCCTCCTCCTCCTCCCTCCCTTTGTAAATTAACTCCTCCACCCTCTGCCCATCTGCTCTCTCATCCTCCGTCCATCTCATCCTCCCTCCTCTCTCTTACTCCTCCTCTGTTTCTCATCCTTCCCATTTCTCTGTCCATCTCCTCCCTCCCCTTCTCTATCTGCCCCTCACTCTCCCCTTGTTGACCTCCTTCCCCTTTCCTTTCTGTATACATCTCCTTCTTTCTCATTTCTCTGTTCCTCTCCTTCTCTTCCATTTCGTCCTACCCCTCTGCCTGTTCATCTCCTCTTCACTTCTCTCTCAGCCTATCGCTTCGTCCCCCTGTCTCTTTCCACCTCCTCCACTTTCATTTCACTGCCCTTCTCCTCCATTCTCCCTCTCTCTGTCCATTTCTCTTCCCCTATCTTTGTCCATCTCCTCGTCCTCCCTTTTCTCTCCATGTTATCAAACTCACCCCCATAGAAGGCTGGTGGTTCTTACCTGTAGAGTATTTCTTTACAGATTGTAACTAATATGTATACCAGATTTGATTGAAATCGTTGCAGTGATATAGGATGTTCTTTTTACCTATAGCTGTGCTCACATATGTACTGTCAAACATATTTCACACATATTTAATATTTTTTACTCGTCTTTGTAAATATATTTCACTTGTATGTATAGCAAATTTCGCTCTGCAGATTCATGTTCACACAGCTTAATGTTCATTACGTATCTCTTGGAGTATGTGTTGTACAACAATATAATTTTGCGGGTTTATCCAGTGGTATATTCGCCTACTGTCTGCGAAATGTGTCACGAATGCAGTTAGTAGTAAGGAAGTCATGTGGCAGGTTTACTGCATGAACAGCGAAAATGTAGTAAGCGACTAGATTTTTTTTTTCCTTTCGTAAAGTTTTGAAACAGAGTGTAAAGTTTGTTGCAAATCTCTAAGTGATCTAATTGTCGGACACTGCATAACTAAACCATGGATATTCTCGCATCCTGTGGTACACTGCCTTTTCACCCCTACTCCCATCCGTTTGATAGATGAGTGGTTCTTGACATCAGAGAGCTTCTTTCTAGACAGTAAATAATGCGTGTACCAATTTTAGTAGAAATCGGTCCAGTAGTTCAGGAGGAGATGTGGAACATACATACATAGATTTCTATACCTTGTATGGATTCACGCACCTTGCTTATGAGTTTAAACACCATGTCAACTCCGGACCTCATTAGCACTATGGTGAAGTGGGCTGACAGTTCTTACGAACAGGAGGAAAAGTTAATTTAGGCAGTTGTTTTTCGCACCAACTTTCTGAAAATAGTTCGTAATCGATTTAGCCTTTCCTCCAAGAACTATTCCTTACATTCGTTTACTCTGGTGCATCATTGTCTTACATTCTCCTCTTTTCTACTTTTGATGGTATTTGGTATTTTTGCGAATGTATTTGACTGTTCAAGTGGGATGTCTGTAGACGTCGTTCCCTAAAGTTCCCTCAGCTTCTCGCAGTACCTGTACGTTTAAAACTTAAATCTGATCCTGTTTCTGGTAATCCATTGCGAGATGTAAGATTTTATGTTGCAATCTGTTCCTGTATGCGTTGAGTTTCATTTGATCTTCTATATCCTTCTCTTGTAGTTAAGTCTCATTCAGACGAATCATACCTGTATTAACCACTCTGCATACCGTTCAGACGAATTACGTATCGGGAAAAGTAATCAGACCAACAATGTAAATTAGACATCTATTTCTAGTGCTGAACGGATGATTACAATGAGAATTTACTGATTACTCGACCGGCATACTCGAGATAGGGACAATGTCGTGAGCGATGCAATATTCTCCACTGCTTCATTAATTTATCTCGTAAAAGGCCTAACCTTCTTTTAATATAGGGTTTATTCGAGACTCACAATCAACCGATATTCCCTGTGAGTTTGAGTCAATGGACGGGGAAGCGGTTGTGAATTGCTGACTTATAATCAGTTCATCTCGAAATATACTAACCGCGATATTAATTTATTCATTGATATCAATATGGAAAACGTTACAGGGTACAGCCCCACAGAAGAGTTATAGCAATAATGTAAGATATCGTCCTATAATTATACTTTAACGATTAATTGTTCATGAACTGTTAGAAACACAACAGCGAAAATAATGGAGCAGAGGCTGCTGCGTGGAGACCAGGGTATCAAAAATAGCAGCGAGAGGAAGTATACATATCATTCATTCACTAATGCGTGAAGGATCCCATCCGTTATAACCTAGATGGCTAAGTACTAGCAAAGACCTAGACTGTACCGGAGGGCGCACGGTGTTAGGTGAGCTAATGACGTCGGCAACATATACAAGAACAGAAAAATATAAATATCATTAACTGGCAGGAATTTACCACAGACGTACATGACCATCTAACTCCCTAAGAAGCACAAGAAACTATTCGTCTTGTATTGCAGTAGTATCCGTTTTCACAATATACGGCTGACTGAAACCAAGAAATTTGTCTTTTTCCATACCTTCAAAGTCTCTATAATAGATAAAAAACACAGACTCAGGGGACCTAGATCTATCGTTTAAGTATAGCAACGGATTGTTGAAGTTGAACTGAAAGATATTTGTTCGACTGGCAGCCGTTTACTTTCGACTTATGTTTGACCTTGTGTGGTCGTTCAGTATTCCCCGCAGTAGAGATGGGGCCCCTCCACGCCCGCACCAACGTGGTGACCAAACCAAAAGTTCTACTGTCACCTCCGTAAACATGTTAGTTATCTAGTAAGTGGATCACAGGATGCTGGGCTGTGATGTTATCCATGCGTCTGGCTAAGACAACGCATTAACACGGTCCATCAAGTGATAGATAGTGGACGAAACGCGAGTGAGGGTAGCGATTTGAAGAGCAGAGGGAAAAAAGTGCCATGGCTCGTGCCGTGGGAAAAAAACCTCTGCGACAGTGGGATGGGTAGTAAGAGCAGTAGTGGCTTACTAGCTGCGATAGTTCATGCAAGGTTGGAATTGTTAGTATGGGTATCATGCATCCTTACCGTGGCAAGCGATGGCGATGGATCCCAGTTTCTGCAGCCGCTGCATTTCTGGAACAATCAAGATCGTTATACAGTAGTGGGAGATCGGCCATAGATCATCTCACTGTGTGGGAGATGTGCGGAGCTTGTCTGCATGCAGTGTACGGTACGGCTTCCCTGCGTGGTACCAGTTATTCGGCAGTGTATTCCAGCTGGATACCCAGTAATGACGTCTGATTAACAGGGGCTCACCTGTGCCGTTATGTTTGCGTATTCTTGGCCATAGATGTTAGGTCCTTACAAGTATCTCTTTTGGTCTTTTATATTTCCATCTATGGTTGTGGTGGTAGTTCCCCAGATTCAGAATAAACGGGTTCTGCGAATGTCTGGAGTTTCTGTATAGTCTTGTGGTGAATTTGTGGATTACCTCCGTGAGAGTCTCAAGTCGGTATTCCCGGTGAAGGTCCGCGATGCGTGTGTATCGTGGAGCATTGCTTATGATTTTGAGTACTTTGTTTTGTATGAGCTGCAGACGGCGCAGGCGTGTAGGCGCAGCGTATCCCCAGACAGGAACTGCGTACGTCATGTACGTGGACCTCGACACCCTTCTGTTCAATGTGCTACGCCTGTTGAGCATAGGGTAGAGCTGTTTGAGCCTCGTGCTAGCTCGGTTGGTCATGTGTTGTATGTGGTCCCCCCAGAGTAATTTCCGGTCCAGCCAGACACCGAGGTATTTGACTTTCTCACGGAAACGTATTGGGCGTGCATGTAGAGTTATTGGTCTGCAGTATCGGTGTTTGCGTAGTTCCTTCGGTCTTCTAATGAACAGAACGGCTTCGCACTTGCCGACGTTTGCTCTAACACGCCATTTCTCCAACCAAGGCTCAGCCACTCTGAGTGCAGTGTGTAGGCGTGACGTAATGTTTGATGGTTTCCAATCTTGCGCGAGGATGGCTGTGTCATCCGCGTAGTTGCCATCGTTGTGTTGTGTGTGGTTGGGAGATCGTTTATGTAGAGGGGCCCTAGGATGCTTCCTGTGGTACTCCCGCGTGTATACCGTGTCGTGTTGATTGTTTTCCGTGCACGTCAGTGTTGAAACTCCTGTCTGTGAGGTAAGAGTGCATTAGACGCACCAGCCCGTCGGGGAATCCCGCGTCGCTGAGTTTGCGAATGAGGCCGTTGTGCCATAGACGGTCGAAAGCCTTTTCGATGTCCAGGAACACCGCCCCTGTAGCTCTGTTTATGTTGAAGCCATATGTTATATGTTCAACGACCCATAAGAGTTGTTGTGTAGTGGAGTGGTGATTCTTGAAGCCGAATTGCTCCGGTCTCAGGATGTCATTTGTTATGCAGTGCCTAGTGATGCGTTTGAGAATCACCTTCTCAACAATCTTACTGAGCGAGCTCAGAAGGCTGATGGGTCGGTAATTTTGTGGGAGGCTGTGGTCTTTCCTCGGCTTCCTGAACATCAGGACCTTGGCCGTCTTCCAAAAGGCGGGGAAGTGTTGGTGCGCAATGCTGTGCTGCCCTCCAGACACTATCTTCGCACATTCCATCCAGGATACCAGGGACCAAGTCCAGTCTGCTCCGCCACGCCGCTTCCGGTGAGAAGAGACACGTGCATGGCGCACACTAGCTGGCACTGCGCTGGGAGCAACTGACTGTCAACACAGCTGCACAGCGTCGTTACAAACTCGTGTGCGCACACAGGGATCATAAAAACATGTTCTTCATCCGAAGTTATCCAAACTTTGATCATTCGATGGATCGCTACGTGTGCGAATGTACCAACACAACTAACCCTTCTCTCGCACCAAAAATCCAGTAGTTACATAGGACTCCATGAACAGCATTAAACACGCCTAGAACAACTGAAGACATCGAGCAAACGCTCGCTCAAAAGTGAAACACTGCACCTGGTCATGATAGAGTTACCTACCGCCGTTTAAAGGTATGTCCCAGAGCCAATCACGAAACCCTTGGCATCCTTTACAATAGAATCCTCTACACAGAACAGTAGGAAACGTCAAAAGACCTCCTCTTTCTGAAACCTTGTCAACTGGCCTTGCAGGCCTCATCTTTTGTCATCATATTATTGTCATGTCAGTTTTCAGCAAAATATTTGGAACCGTTCTTACCCAACAAATCCATCAGCACCTCGCAACCCACCTACCCATTCACATTGTCCAATATGCGTTTCGTACCAACTATACCATCTATGCAATTTTTTTACCTTATCCATCAGCTAAATAAACGGAAGTCCGCCGTATTTGCCTCCTCTAAGACCCAAGAAGACTTACGCCAGTTATGGTATTCTGGACTGCTCCTCGTCCTGCAAGCTTATGCACTTCCATTTAAGTATGTCTGCCTTGTAGCACCCTTCCTTCACTACCATCTGTAGAAAAGCCAAACCACCGTCTTCTGCCGTACCATTTGGCATTTCCGTCGTCCAGATTTTCATCCCTTCACCTACAACCAGTTTATTACTGTAACACAGTATAGTATTTAAGACTAATTATCGACAGGAAACTAACATAGAATGCACACCTCCTTATTATCTAACACAACGCCCAAACAGAGTAAGACTACAAAAAGGCCGCACCTTCAGTCTGTATCCGTCTACCACTATCCTCACCTTCGAATCCCTCATCCAACCCATTCTCCCTTACTCCAACGTTGCCAGAATCTCCACCTCACCTAAATTCTACAGTTCCGTTGAAATCATGGAAAGACATGCACTCTGCCTCACCTTCCTCATCTGCCAATCCTCCCCAACTCGCATCTCATATTGCACCAGCTCATTCACTTCCGAAACCCCCTTCTCTTCCTAGAGCACTTTCAAACCTGATAAATGAATCGCAATACCCAGCCCCAACATCTAATTTTTCACTAATAACCAATCCAGTTATGCTGCTGCGCCACTATATCCATATTCCACCTTCCACGCACCATCATACCTTATATATATTGCGCTGCCAGAATTTCGTCTAACTCCCACTCCCCAACAATGAGATCCGTCCCGAGATCTACCCCTCTTCCCAACCCTAATCACAATGCTCTCCCTCACACCATCCTTCTATATTCTCCTTGCCCCTTCATCCTCACTACTAACTTTTAGTCGGTACCTGCGGTTCTAAAGGACCTCATAGTGATACTCATCATTGCACTGTCATCATGACAATTATTACCATGTGTTATCAGCATCACCATTACACCACGATATTATTCACATTCATAATTAACTATATTTTAACTATAATATAAAACTGTCAAACAACATTAAAAAATCATCGGCATTTTCCATATTTTCCATCTTTGTGTATTTTGCAAAAAACTTATTTATTGTCATTTGCTTTTATATAAAAACCGTAAACGTTGTCCACAAATGTATTTTTACAAAATCATACGCTCTTGTCAACTTTTTATGCAATAAAGAGCCAATGAAACTGGTACACCTGCCTAATATCGTGTAGGGCCCCGTCGAGAACGCAGAAGTGCCGCAACACAACGTGGCATGAACTCGACTAATGTCGGAGGTAGTACTGGAGGAACTGACACCATGAATCTTGCAGGGCTATCCAAAAATCCGTAAGAGTACGAGGGGTTGGAGATCTCTTCTGAACAGCACGTTGCAAGACATCCCACATATGGTCAGTAATGTTCATGTCTGGGGAGTCTGTTGGCCAGCGGAAGTGTTTAAACTCAGAAGAGTGTTCCTGAAGCCACTCTGTAGCAATTCTGGACGTGTGGGGTCCTGCAGGAATTGCCAAAGTCCGTCGGAATACACAATAGACATGAACGGATGCAGGTGACCAGACATGATGGTTACATGCCTGTATCAGGTCACCTGTATCAAGGCCCCATATCACTCAAACTGCACATGCCCCACACCGTTATAGAGCCTCCACCAGCTTGATCAGTCCCCCTGCTGACATGCATGGTCCATGGATTCATGAAGTTGTCTCCATAACCGTACACGTCCATCTGTTCGGTACAGTTTGAAACGAGACTCGTCTGACAAGGCAACATGTTTCCTGTCACCGTCCAAGTCCAATGTTCGAGTTGACGGGCCCAGGCGAGGTGTAAAGCTTTATGTCGAGCAGTCATCAAGGGTAGACGCGTAGGCCTTCGGCTCTGAAAGGCCATAGCGATGATGTTTCGTTGAATGGTTCGCAGGCTGACAGTTGTTGATAGCCCAGTGTTGAAACCTGAAACAACTTTTGGAAGGGCTGCACTTCTGTAACCCTGAGCGATTCTCTTCAGTCGTCGTTGGTCCGTTCTTGTAGAATCTTTTTCCGGCCGCAATGATGTCAGAGATTTGATGTTTTACCGGATTCCTAATAGTCACGGTACACTCGTGAAATGGTCATACGGGGAAGTCCCCACTTCATCGCTACCGCAGAGAAGCTTTGTCCCATCGCACGTGCGTTGACTATAACACTACGTTCAAATTCTGTTAAATCTTGATAACCTGCCATTGTAGCAGCAGTAACCGATCTAATAACTGCTCCAGACATTTGCTGTCTTATATAGGCATTGCCGACCGCAGTGTCGAATTCTGTATTTGAATAAGCGGGCCTGTACCACTTTCTTTGGCGCTTCATTGTGTACTTTAATCATCTTTTAAAAATAGTTTATGTAACCTTTGGCTGAAGAGCAGTATTTATTCATTACCAACCCGCCCCCTTCGGTGGGAACTGATATAAGAAGAAAGAAAAAATACACATTGCAACTGATGAAAAAAACACAGAAAGCACAAAATTGTGGTGGTAATGGAAAGCGCCGTAACGGCTATACAATACATGAATGCCATCCTCCAACCGATAGTGCAACCATATTGGCAGCATATTGGCGAGGCATTCGTCTTCATGGACGATAGTTGGCGCCCCCATCGTGCACATCTTGTCAATGATTTTCTTCAGGATAACGACATCGCTCGACTAAAATGCCAGCATGTTCTCCAGACATAGACCCTATCGGACATGCCTGGGATCGATTGAAAAGGGCTGTTTATGGACGACGTGACCCCCCAATCATTCTGAGGGATCTACGCCGAGTCGCGGTTGAGCAGTGGGACAATCTGGACCAACAGTGCCTTGATGAACTTGTGGATAGTATGCTACGACGAATACCGGCATGTTTTAACGCAAGAGGACGTGCTAGTGTGTATTATAGGTACCGGTGTGTATAGAAATCTGGTCCACCACCTCTGAAGGTCTCGCTGTATAGTGGTGGAACATGCAATGTGTGGTTTTAATGGGCATTAAAAAGGTCGGAAATCATGTCTATGTCTCTATTCCAATTTTCTGCACAGGTTTCGGAACCCTCGTTTCCGAGAGTTCCGAAACCTGTACGGAAAATTGGAATGGAGACATAAACATGATTTCCGCCCTTTTTATTGCTCATGAAAACCACACATTGCATGCTGTACCGCCATACAGCGAGACCTTCAGAGGTGGTGGTCCAGATTTCTAACTTTTTTTGAAGTGTGTATGTCCAGAGAGGTGAAAAAGTAGTAAAAAAATATTTTGTAACTATTTCAAAGAAAGTTTGAGTAATAGTAACCAAAATTTAAGTAATGTAGTGGCTGTTTGAAACTGGTAATAGAGGGGTGGAAGGTCACAATTCTGAGGAAACCATTGAACTGACTGAGAGATTTAGAAATCAAAGCACTGATTTTGATGATATAGCAAAAGACTAGACCTGTCGGTACCACACCCAGTTAAAAGGAAGCCCTTTTATTGATATAAAAGCTGGAGCATGGGAAGGATGGTATCTGATAGATTCAGGGAGTAAAATTTCTGGTGTATCAGAAGTAATTACTAAAGAAAAGAAAGGAAAGAACTAGAGTACATTGAAGTATCAGTAATAGGAGTGTATGTCAAAGGAGTTGCAGCAGGAAAATTTAACCGTCAGGTGTTGGTAACATTTGGTGTAAATGGGTAGTATTTAACCACAGTTTCCTCATGACTCCTGAGCTCAGTCTACGTGTTACTTTAGGCACTAATTGGTTAAATGAAGCAAACGCAGTGGCGAATTGAAGAGACAAATCTCTTTACATTACAAGACAATGTGATAATGTAATTCAAGCACAATTCCTACTAGAGAATAGATTTAGAGTGAAAATTAATAATTTGTGTTGAACCAATGAAATAACTTACACAATCAAGGACAAAAAGGAGAGGAGATGTGAGGACGAATACTTGATGAAATTAGATGACATACAAAGAAAAACGGTGGATTCATTAATATGGAATTACAGAGATATATTTAGTGATATTCCAGGGATCGTTAAAAAAACCTGAGTGTTTATTAAAATTCGGACTCATAACCAGTTCTGTGAGAAGCCATACAAAATAGCTATTGCGAAAAGACCTGCTCGCGAAAAAGTATTTCAGAAACTTGGGAGCTTTGTTAGTACTGGAAGATGTAGCAATGAATACAACAATCCTTTAGTTGTAGTTGATAAATGTGATGGTGGAGTGAAGCTAGTGTTGGACTGAAGACCATTAAATAAGTGTAACAACTACCCTGAAAACATGATGAAGTACTTTATCAATTTCAGTGTATTTAGTTAGTACACAGTTTAGATTTGACAGCAGGATTCCACCAAATGCTGTTAGCTCAAGAATCAATAAAATATGCAGCTTTCTTGTGCAAAGCGAAAGACTACCAGTACCAAGTTGTTCCATTTGGATTTACAGTTCTGTCAAACAGCAGAGTTTATTAGTCCTCTGGACTGTGTATTAGCACAAGAGTTGAGATCTAAATTATCTAATTTATATAGACGATAGCTGTGCATGAATTCAGAACTGGAAGACCAGCGCTGGCTTGTAAAAGAGATCTTCGATAGACTTAGGTAGACTTAGGCAAGGAGGGATGCCAGATGAAATAAGGGTGTTTGAGAACGCCTGCACCTAGGAACTGAGAATATGTGGTTTTTACTGAAAATACATAAGTGGACAATGTATTAATGCTCCATGTTTAGGTAACCTTTTAAGAAAGGATCCCATCTGGAAGTGGGACCAGAATGGTGAAGAAGCTTTTGACAAAATAAGACAAGCTTTGTGGGACATTTTATCTAGCCCTAACTTTCCTTTACTATTCTCTTTATGTTGTGACTCTACATTAAGGTTTGTGAGCCCACTCTTTCAGCTAAGTGCAGAGAATTGGAAACAGCATTATACCATGGATTTCACCGGTGGAATGTTACTGAGAGATGAAAAGGTACAGTGACGGAAACGGAGTTACTTGCTGTACACTGGGCCTTTAATAAACTTAAAAATTATTTTATGGGACATAAGACCATAGCATACTCTAAACGTAAGGCATTAACATATCTACTAGAATGCAGACGTATTATAACCGCTTAAGAAGGTGGATTATGTTCATTCAGTAATTCGATTTGATATAAAATATATCAGAGATTTTCAAAACAGGGTAGCTGATGCTTTCTCATGATCAACTGTGGGAGCAGATCCCAGCTTATTTGCGACTGAAGGGGACAAAGAATTTAACCTTATAAATATGAAAGTGGTCGAAGACAAGAAAATGTGAGGTAATCTGTAATGACATCTGTAGGAACCAAAACTAAGACAGCAACTGAATGGTGATGAAAGGTCTCTTAGAGAAACTAGGTGAAGATAAATTAGTCAAATTGTATAAAGTAAATACAGTCGTCTTATTTAGAAGAACTCCAGAAAGCTTTGACTGTTGGAAAGTATATTCGCCAGAGCAATTTACAGTAAACTTGAACCTACAACCATGAGAGTTATGCTAATTTTGGTGCACTTAAGTGTCTATAAAAGCTGCAGGAGAATATGAACTATTACAGCATGAATAACCAGGTAAGTAAATACATCTCAGGCTGTGATAAGTGTCAGAAAGTCGAAGTGGACAACCCCATTTGTCGTGGGCGAATGCAAAATATAATCCCTGACAAATCCTGAGCTGTGTCGTCACTGATCTTTTTCGCCTGCTCCTGAACTCCAAAGTTTGATTCAACTTCATCCTAGTTATATCAGAAATGTTCTTCAAATTCATTAACAATTTCCCTGTAAGGGAAGTGGCGAGCCAAGTTATGGTGTGAAAAAATTGAAGATAAGTATATCCCATATACAGGGAAACCTCTAACTGACAATTGCTCTCAGTTTATCTCTAAAATCTGGAGGTTCTTAATTGGTGAGGCAGGAATTAAGCCTATTCTGATTTCAGCTTATGACCCATCTAGTAATCCAGCAGGGAGGCACATGAAAGAAACAGGGAGGTTGTGTGGAACCTACTGTAACCAGAAACACTGCACTTGGATTGAACATGCTGCACACTTTGGTGGAGCTAGGAATTGTCTACAGCACTCTTCTAAGGTTTTCTCGGTTTGGTGTAGACAAGATCCCAAAAAGTACCTAGCTTGATAAACTTTATGGCTTGTAGCTAAGATTCTTCTCAGAATTTTAATGTTTGACATGTGGGATAGGAAAAAGCATTTCACAGACATATTTCGTTGGTGTAGTATTAATCATTTAAAATTCTATGTGTCTGGAAAACACATGGACCTCAGCTGTGCAATTATCTTCCATTAATATTTTCTTGCATTTAATAAAATTTTGTCTCCTGAATTTATTAATATATGTTTAAAATGTATAGTGCCTTAAAAGTGTCAGGTAATTAGAATACAATGGATGAAAACTTCAAATATACAATCTTACTTTTACTCTTTTGCAAGATATGAAGCATAAAGTTGAGAAAGATGTATTATTTTTCACATAACAAATAATCTCTTATGCATACTTATTTATTATATTAACCATTCTTGAGTTCAGAAAAACTGTTAACTTTTGTAGGATAGAGAGATGTTCTTTTACAATTCTGAGTGTACTTTATTTATGTAGGTCTCATTAAATCTAAAAGCTACCAAAGGAACCTAACTGTATAGTTTTGTATATGTATGCACATATATTATGTGCACATTTAACCCTGTGCCTACTCAGATAATATTTGCTTTTCCTGTAGTTGACTTGGCATTCTGGCATAATGATAATCAATCCTATGCCTAAAGTAAGAGGTTTTACTATTCTGAAACAAATTTTAGTATGTAAGAAGACATTACAGGCATCTGAGACCTTAACTAAATGACAACTTTGCTAATTAATTGATAAGAAAAAATAAGTCCTAATTATTTATACCAAGAGACCATTTTGGAAGTAATACATTTAACCTATTCTGTGGTGTTTCAGAAACATTGAATATAATTTGCACAATTAATGAAGATGTGTACTGACTGAACAATACTCATTTCGTTCATATTTGCTTATTTGTCTACTAATATAAACTTTCTTAAGGTTTCAATTTTACTTTCATATGTGAAAGAAAGTTCTTATTACATGACAGTGGCATACAAATTGACTTTCATCTTTTTATTCTTTGATTAGAGTGAATAATGTGCTGATCATTTTCTTACATACTGCAGTCTATTACAAAAGCTTTGTGCTAAACTGAAATAGGCTGTACAACAAAAATTCTAAAATGAGGAATTTGATCTCAGAATCTCTTTTTCTACCTCTTTTATGGGCAAAAGTTCAATTACTCAGTTACTTCCATGACTAAAAAGATCAAATACTTTGTATGTGGTTTGGACAATCACTATTCTGTAGCTGACACAGATTCCACCGTTTTAGGGTAAAAGTTTATACACAGGAAACTCAATCTGATGGGTATTCACCAGACCTAACGAAACAAGAAAGAAAAGGACAAAGAGACACACCTAAAACCAGGAAGGTCAATATCCCTATGTCATGGCATCAAGAAACGAACAACAACAAGGGGAGGATAGAAATTTAGTATTTCAACAGTGATAGCAATGGACACTTTCTGCAAACTTCTTTATGCAAAAGATGTATCAACTGAAACACTGTAACTCAAATAGTCTTACATTTTACTTCACATACAAAGTGAACTTTTAATGCATACCTGAATAGTTACAGATGTAGTGAAATGTTAAGTGAATTGTAACTGGGTGCTGTAACACTTCTCCCATTGTATCGGTTCTTTCACTTCATAATCACACTGGTGGCTGAGAGATTATCACTTGTAAGTGGAATGACAATCTTCTCTATGCTATCCAGTTATATATATATTTAGTTAACACACCAGACGTTTTGCACCAAACATTTAACTTATCATCTGCATTAATCCTCCTGCGATTCCTTGTGTACAATGAAAATCGTTTGTCTGTTGTAACAACACATGTTCCATAATCCCTGTTGGGCACAACTCCAACTGCAAAGGTGCGATAAGAAATAATGTCTCTTTCATTGTAGGCCTCCAATCCTTGAAGAGGTTGATCAGTACCTCTTAGAATAGCAATTGTTAACTATGAATTGCCACTAACTACTTTTGTTGTGGTACAAGAAAATTGAATCTTGCAACCAACAAAAGTAATAGGTCCTTGTAGTAACTCCTGTTGACCAGTCTCATTTGGTGTAATTGAAAAGGTGTCCACTGTCTTGTACACTGGCAATCTGCTCCTTCTTCTATCCATTCTCCTCCTGTATGGGATGGCTGTGTGTAGCGTGCGGCTGCCTCGAGTCGAATGAGCCTGCAGCTGCCTGCGCTGCCTGTTATCAGGGCGTGGCAGGAAGTAAGCCCGCGCGCCAGCGCAATGGCGGCGCGTATTGCGCAACCGGAAGTGAATTATTCTGCAACACGGGCCTAGTAACACTAGGGCCCGTGTTGCGCCCGGCCTCGCTCAGCGGCTAAGTCCCGCTCAACGTCACCCGCCTTACACAGCGGCATACGGTGATCGCACACAGCGAGGCCGGGCGCAACATGGGCCCTAGTATCCTAGGCCCGTGTTGCAGAATAATTCACTTCCGGTTGCGCAATACGCGCCGCCATTGCGCTGGCGCGCGGGCTTACTTCCTGCCACGCCCTGATAACAGGCAGCGCAGGCAGCTGCAGATTAATGTAACAGACGAATTAATCTTTTCCAGTTAGTGACATTTGAAAATAGACCAAAACCCCTACAACGGTTAAAAGTATGTAATAAAATAATGCTCATAAGTAGCAAAGCAGTTTAACACCCAATGATTCTGAATATAGTCTGTTACTAACCACAACTCATAAATAACTTTCAAAGATACCAACAAAGCAATGCTGAAATTCAAGAAACACATAATGTGTGAAATTTTGTATTATGAAAAACATTTTACCTTTTCTGAAATGTATATTTCACTAAAAAGCTCAGTTGAGAAAAACTCCTAATTTCCATCAAACTTGCTGACTGAGGACTGTTTGAAATAAGTAATAATCATATTACGCCATAAATAACGTATTTAAGATGTAGCTGACTTGTATTGATGTCAATACCAAAATTCCAGTTATAATTTTATAGTGTTAAAATATCTGAACACCACTGAAAAAGCTACAGCATTAAGAAAACTAGATTAAAATCATAATATTGTCGAGCTAGTGCAAATTTTCACTCTCTAGTAACATTACATGTACTGTTAATGAAAGAAATTGTAATATCATATTTCTATAACTATACACCACTATAACAACATTTAATTTATTTGAAAGAAGCAATAATGTCATGTTCTTAAAGTCAATATCGTTTTTTGCTAAATACTTGTGTAATAAGATAACAATGTGCGATATCATTTGATGTTTTAAGTCTCCCAAAGAACTGCTACTTTTCTGTGGTAAAACTAACTTGAAATGTGGATGTTCTGAAGGTTAGGTGTGTTTGAAAGCTCCTCCATAAATTTAACTACTGCACAATATTGGTAGAAGTGGTACAGTGTATACAATATGTAACTGTCAGTTTTCCAGTGAATAAGAGAAGATATTTACAAAAAAAGGGAAATCTGGCTTGTCATTTATTTAAGAGACAACACAGAAAATTAATATTAAAATTGTACTCATAGTTACACAATACAGTGCCACAAAGTAAAGCAGACTTGCCAGAAAACTTGTACCTGTACTCAAGTAGCTAAACTTGCAGAAATGGAATTTTCTGTTCTATCTCCATGTCCTATGGGAGCAAGTAAGTGTTTCAAACAAGAAAGCTCAGTGCATCTTACAAGAGTCAGAAACTCGGCTCCATGTAAGTCTGAAATTTAAATGATATTTACTGCACTACTAATAAATAAGTTCATCCTTATTGTCTACATTTGTTCTTCTAATCAGTTTCAACTGTTATTATCCATCCAATTTGACCACTAAAATATTTCTCACATACCAATGCAGCAGATCTGACTTCATGAAGCAGACACTTTGATACGTATTGCATGCATGTATGTGAACTTAGATAGGCTTAGGAGCCTAAAACCGATAATAGGTTACATAAATAAGATTTTTTTTGAATGTAGTTCGTTTTAGTTCTTCACCCAGCAGAACACTGAGATTTGTAAAAGTGCTGTTGGGGCAAAATATGAAATGAATATTTCACTCTGAGGCAGAGAGTGCGCTGTCTTTGAATCTTCCTGCAAGATTAGAACAATGTCTCGAATCGAACACCGAACCTTCCCTCACGGGAGCGCTCTTATGTACTGAGCAATCCACACACAACTGATGACCCGCCCTCACACTTTTACTTCCGCCAGAAGATCTCCCCTGCTTTCCAAACTTCACAAAGCTCTCGTATATATACTACAGGACTAACACTCCTGGAAGAAAGTATGTTGTGGAAAAGTGACCTTGTCACAGTCTAGAGGGAGTGTTTCCGGACTGAATCTTTCACTCTGCAGCGGAGTGTGGCTGTTTTTGAAACTCACTCGGTAAGATCACTGCCGCGAAAGGTAAGCATGCGGTTTCGTGTCCTGTGTCGGCACAATTTAATCTACCGTAAAGTTACTGTTTTCTTCCACTGGAAATTGTTCAAAAGCTTTAATGCTTAATGTAAATCTAATTACGTTGACATCTTATAAAGGTAAGGAAAGAAACCCGAACAAAGATCTACAAAATAATGCCAATATCATCTGTAATTTGTGGTAGTGAGACTTGGGAATGGATGAAGAATACAAACTGTGGAAATGAGGTTGTTAAGAAGAACAGCGAATAATATCATGTTAATGGTTTTATTCCTCCCAAAATTTGTGCCTGATGGTGTTCTATCACTTTTCCATTCTCAGGCATGAACAAGAATGGAAAAGAGAATAAACATTATCAGGCATAAATACTGGGAAGAATAAACACATTATTTGTGGGTTATCAATTTGTCATACAAGACCACGAAGATAAATTATAAATGACATTACATAAACTAAATCAGAGAAGTGCAAGTTACAGTCTGAATATATCTATAAATAACACTAGAACTATAGCCTTTTTTCAGCTTTCACCCAATACGAACAAAAGTAGCCGTCATTAATAAACAAATAGACAAGGTACCTCATTTCAGATATTTAGAATGTGACATACTATACGATCAAGATATGGATATACTGAAAAAAGCTAAAACCTACCAGTGTATATCTTGTACAATAATGAGAAGAGTTAAGGGTGAAGCAAGGAAAGAGAGACAACTGAAATTTTATAAAGTCATGTCAGTTCCGACTTTATTATATGTCACGTAAAGTTGGACGCTGAGATATAAAGATTTACGACAGCTAGAAGCACCAGGAATGAAATTTGTAAGATATTGAAAGGCTGCATTATGGAAGGCTATAGAAAAGAGGTAATAAGTAATAAGATAATAATCTAGGGAAGCAACCAATAACCCATATGGTGACGCAACTAAAAAAAGAAACGGAGAGAACAAGTACTTCGCCTATGGCCATAAAACCGTCCTAGTCTAGCAATGAGAAGACTGACAATGAGGTGGAGAGACCGGAACAAGCCGCAAGCCTAACGCTGCATCGGCAGAAGAACAACAAGGAGAGCAGCTGGCTGTGGACTATCTCATATGATAAAGAGTGCAGTAATCAGAAAAGAACACTGGAACCTAAAAATATAAATGAACAGATCAAGGGCTGGTGCAATAAATGGAGAAATCATATCGCAATTGAGGACCATTTTAATAAAAGTCAACAAAGTCAATATTTTTAAGAAATGCTTTTTAACGGATTCTGGTACTTTAAGGGGAACCTCACGCAATGACTAAAATAAATTATGACAAAACGGTGTTTCTCATTACAAAATGCGCCTGAATATAGCAAATTTCCACAAAACTCGACTTCTCCATTTTTCAACTAATCCTTCTTTTCTACTACGTGGTTGAAACTTAGAACATGACTTTACAATCACCTGTGTTCTTTGTCAACCATCACACAACATGCTACAAGACAAACCAACCATTTGCTAACCATTTGTTGAATAATAATGCACATTGTTCCGCTTAGTTCTCTTTTGTCTTTAGCCACTGTTTTGCTACAGGATTAGTAGCTGTTATAGTCCACTCTTGTTGAAACATCGTTATTAAGATGTTAAAATATTCAGTATATATCTAGTGTATATGAATAAAACAAAAGTTACACAGTATGATTTTCTTACTACAGCTAGCGTACGCACATTAGACTTTTGCTGGCCAACAAATAGGCAAAAGCTCGAAATTTTAATCGATGTTAGTTAAATGAGTCTGCGGCGATTTCCTGTCTATGCTAAACTTTAGGGGGCCGAAAACCAAGAAATTTTTGGACTTTTTTAGTTTTTTGCTTGTAACTCGAAAACGATGCACATTAAAAAAAAATTCCATAACACCAGAATGTAAGAGCTTAAGAATTCGCGTAGAATGACCAACGCGTAGAATGACCAACTTAAGAGTTAAAATCGTTTCAGCCGTTTAGACACAATCGATCATAATAATCGGCAATTTTTATTAATTTGAAACACTCAATTGCAAACCACTAGATGTACCAACACAACTTCACTCCCCTACCGCTTCCGCTTAATAAGAGCATCACTGCTGGACATTGGTGATTTACACATGCTTTTCGGTACAATGGGACTTCACTATAAACCTGCCTCTGACATAAGTCACACAATATTTGCTAATAATTACAGTAACTTATGTCAGAAGATTGCGACCACAAACTTGAAACAACTGTTAATTTACAGTGTGTTCTTTCAAGTACTTGAGAGCTGTAGATTGTTGCTCCAGGAAAGTTATATTACCAGATCTATGGCATAATTAGTTACACTCATTTTCCACAGCCTCCAAATGAAAAGCGTCACATATGAAAGTTGTAGAACATCAATTTCTGTGAAAAAAGACCTCCCAAATTTTAAAATTCATTCATCGCTTCGCAAAGCTACAAATAAACATGTGAAAGTATTTGTAGCTCTAAAAAAGGAATGGACATGAAAATGTGGATATGTTAAGTTTTGTAAGAAATTGTACCGTCTAACTTTTTTCCTCAATAAAGGAGATTAATGATGAACTTGAATTATTCCTTCATCAGTCCCAGTCTATATGGATGGTCAGTATTACATTTTTTGAATCAACGATATTGAGTACAATTAAAAACCTCTAGTCTAAAATTCTGTAAATGGCGTTTGTTAAAACGGTCCTCAAATATGAATAAAAACAAAATTCCTGAAATAATAAAGAATTATCGACGAAAAGGGAAAAGATCAATAGACCTAACACTACACAAGAGGACAAATGCCAAAAAGTTGAAGAAAGATGAAGAAAAAGAAACCTTGTTAACTGTGCTCCCTGTGCTAGCACACTCATATTTCAATAAGCCGAGAGCAAAGAATACAGTTATACAGACATGTAGTGAAGAAGACTTTACACGTGTCAGCTGGCAGGTTACCATAGCGCTGTACGGGCTGTGCGCCTTGTGTTCCTTGCAAGTAAGCAGGCAAGTAATCGCACTGTGTGACCTCTGTTGGACGTGATGGGGTAGAGTGGGGGGAGGGGGGGGGGGGGGAATGAGTGCGTTCCTCGGGGAAATACGGCCGGCGCTCGTTCAGGGCAGGTTCTCGTCCAGTGTGGGGGCGACCCGACCGCGCTTCATCGGGCGCCAAACTTTAAAATCGACAAACTTCGCTGTCGGCAAAGGCTATATTACAGCCTGCGTCACCAGAACTCTGCTAGCAGTTGCTTGCCGACAGGATGCACGCCCCCTTCTGCACCTCGGGGCGGAGAAATTAATCAGCGGCAGGTACGGCCACGAGGCGCTGCCTCTAGTTGCGGCGGGCGGCGATGTGCAACAGGTGCGGACAAACTGCGCAGTTTCTTCTCTGCAGCAAGGCCGTTACTCATCCCGTCGCCCGAATTCCCACCTAGTGGAGAGAAAAACTACCGTCTGAAACTGAACGATTCAGTAGATTAGGTGCCGCTCACCGACTCACTTGGAGACTTTAACGCATGCACTAGGTAAGATATAATACGCGCTCCAGGACTGGTCACTGCTTGCAGCTTTGCACTACGCCAGTCCTTGGAGAAACAACCCAGAATCCATATGACGACACAGCTTGGCTTACAGTAACAGGAGGCATTTTACTGTCACTATTTTTAATTTGAGTTTTACTTTCTATTGTGAGTTAATTAATTCAGATCTCAAATGACATATAAAATTTATTTACTTGACTCGTGGCAACGACAAACATAATAACTGAAACTAAAAATTATCTTTGACATATTAAATAAATTCCTTCTTCAATAAAATTGTCAAGTTCTTGAAAAAACTCAAACAGTTCTTTACTGTTACTTTCAGAAAAGCATCAGCCCACAGTTTGCTTGGAAGTAATTCGTTTGGTTTAATTCTCGAACCGCATTAGTATTCAGATGGTTCAAATGGCTCTGAGCACTATGGGACTTAACTTCTGAGGTCATCAGTCCCCTAGAACTTAGAACTACTTAAACCTAACTAACCTAAGGAGATCATACACATCCATGCCCTAGGCAGGATTCGAACTTGCGACCGTAGCGGTCGCGCGGTTCCAGACTGTAGCGCCTAGAACCGCTAGGCAACACCCGCCGGCGCATTAATATTCAGTTTAACTGTACGAATGTTAAAGCTCGAAAAGACGACCGCACTTCCGAACAAATTAAAGTGATTGCTGGTTATATCGTATGTAATGAATGAATATTTATACTGCCGTGACTGGCAACTGCAATTAAACAGTTCATCTATATGAAAAACTTCCGCAGTCATTATCCTACATTTTGTAATAGTTCTGAACTTTAATCTTTAAATAAGTGGAAAGAAAATTCTGAAGAATTAAATCAGGTTAAAAGTAAAACTCTTTCTCTTTAGTTGTCCCACATAACTACCTACAAAATATAGTGCGACAACTCACGTTAAATCTCATCGGATTAGCGAATACGAATGACAATGGAATGACCTATTTTGCCGTCGTTTGTTCCTTTTATAATAGAGTACGCATGAGGATGTTTGTTCTCTTTCTTTTACTTAACAGCGATCGTAGTATAATGTTTATGATGGTAGCTGATTTTTATACAGACGATGAAGATTTCACATAATAATTATTATTTAACTTCATTGTAATTGCAATAGTGATGACTCGAATAAAAAGAAACGGAAAAATGTTTTTAAATGTTACTGGGACCTCATAACAAAAAAACCCAAAAGGAATGATGGACGTTGAAAACGACAATAGAAGTGAATAAATTTTTAACAGAAGCAAGTGTTAGCCATAATTTTGTACCTAGGATTATGACTGTACATCTGCAACAACTGCAACAGATGGAAAATGTAAGAATTTATGTATGTACGAAGATGGTCAAATGCCACTGTAATGTATTTCTAAACACTTTTAACCGAGATGGCTGAAAGGTATGTATTCTAGAAACTAATAATAAATGAATGAAGACAAATACAATTCTCTTGAGCTAAAGATTTTCAGACAGAAGTAACAGCTACTTTTTCATCTTCCATACAGCCTAACCCCCTCAAAGTGACCATTTTTCCACAGAGCCCAGGGAACTTCTCTTAAACTAGCAGATCTCGAAGGTAATTCTAAAAGAATGAAACGTGTTACAGTGAACAATGTTCATAAGCTAACAATGATTGCCGGAATATCACATTTCGCTAAATTTGCTAAGAGTCGAGTTTAATAGCATCCGACGTATGTACGTAAACGAAATGTTGGATCAAAGTCGTACATAAGAGAAACTCAGGACAGCGATATTTCATAAAATCACCGCAGAGATTTCAAATATTCACTTACATGATAAGAAAAAAGACAAAAGTGCGGATATTTTTAGCAAAAGTCACATGTAAAATATTCTCGGCTGTTCACATTTAGTTTCGAAAGTGGTAGGAATTTTGTGGTAAATTCCTATGGGACCAAACTGCTAAGGTCATCGGTCACTAACGAGAGTCATTCAATATCTAGACAATAGTCAGACATAATTAGTGTTCAGGTAAACCTTCAACAAAATAACTACTAAATATATTAGAAAAAAAATTAAAAATTGAAATACATTAGAAATACCAAAAATATGCTCAGAAAATAAGATCAGAACCTGGAAAATTTATCCATGTTCATCGCATCATTTATAACGCCAAGGGCAGGTGAGAATTTACAAAGAAAAACTTTGAGATGTTACACCTAAGTAATGTTGTGAGCCGTTTAGTCTTTTTTAACTCTGTAGTTCCAGGGAGACGGACTCACAGACCTATTAAAAGGAACTGAGTGTTACTCGCACATTTTCAGATTCACAGTATCTTCTATCTAGTTCTCAGACCTAGCACAACTTCATACAAGCGTGAGTCTTTCACACATGGTGGGTGTGTTCTATGTAATTTTCGGATCTTAACAACCACGACAGGACAATAGATTACGATTGACTTAGTCTCGGCAAAGCCTCCTTCACTTCTATCACATGTCGCCAGCAGAAAATTCCCCTTCCATTTTTTCGGAAAGAGGAAATTTTAATATCAGGCCTCTTTTTGGAGCTGAACCTCTTATGGATGGAACATGTAGCCGTCTGTGGATGTGAAAACAAGCGACCACACGGGAGCCTTCCTGATTCGCTGCCGGCCGGGGTGGCCGAGCGGTTCTAGGCGCTACAGTCTGGGACCGCGACCGCTACGGTCGCAGATTCGAATCCTGCCTCTGGCATGGATGTGTGTGTTGTTCTCAGGTTAGTTATGTTTAAGTAGTTCTAAGTTCTAGGGCACTGATGATCTCAGATGTTAAGTCCCATAGTGCTCAGAACTATTTGAACCATTTTGAATCTGATTCGCTTTGTCAACACGTGGCAAATATGTACAAGGAAAAGTACGCCACATTCGATCGAAGACTCTCGCCACATAGCTCTTCCTGCCAAGCCTGGAAAAAATAGTTTGTGGAGTTACGACCCTCTTTCACTTGGTTTACTACTGAAACTTTTCATGCATGTTGTAACCAATGTGGTTCGTTCAGATGAAGTAACTCCTTTTTCTTTTTGGAGTCAAATCTTCTGACTGGTTTGATCCTACCCACCTCTAATTACTCTCTTGTACCAACCTCTTCATCTCAGAGTAGCACTTGCAGCCTAACTTCTCATTTATTTATTTGTAGGATACATTCCAGTCTCCGTGTTCCCTAATGCTTCCACTAGCACAATGAAAATTATTCCCTAATGTCTTTCCAGGTGTCCTCTCATCATGTTCCTTCTCCTTGCCAGTGTTTCCGATATACTCCTTTCTTTAGCGATTCTGTAGAGAACCACCTCATTCCTTATCAATCCACCAAATTTTCAACATCCTTCAGTAGCACCACATTCAACCTCTTCGATAGTTTTCTTTTCCGATTTTACCACAGTTTATTATTCACCACCATACAGCGGCGCGTGGTAGCCACGCGTTCTGAGGCGCCTTGTCACGGTTCGCGCGGCTCTCCCCATCGAACGTTCGAGTTCTCCCTCAGGCATGGGTGTTTGTGTTGTACTTAACGTAAGTTAGTCTGAGATAGATTAAATAATATGTAAGACTAGGGACCGATGACCTCAGCAGTTTGGTCCCATAGGATCTTACCATAAATTTCCAAATTTCTACTACCATACAATATTGTTCCAATCATAGATTCTCAGAAATTTATTCCTTAGGTTGAGGCTGATGTTTGACACTATCAGATTTCTATAAGTCTCCAGGCTTTCGTGGCAGCTCTCATCAAAGTCAAAATCTTGTGGGTTGCTAGACCGCGTCATATTTCCTTCTAAAATATTCGACGTTTCGACCCCTCTGCTGGGATCTTCTTCAGGATGTTTCGGTGACCACTATTGCAGTGAACACTGTCAGAACGTGTCACGTTCGCTTATAAAGGGCAGTTATCCCACGTTTGTGCTGGAGAAGTAGGAGAATTTGTTAAAATTCTTGTGGCTACCATTGGTGGGCCATCGTCGTAGGCTAATAATCCCTCGCTGATGCAGAAAAAGGGGCGTTATGGCCAATCTCTTGCGGGCATTGTTTGTGGCCCATCGTCATTGGATAGAAAGGCACTATTCCACAACTTTGGAGAAGAATGATTGCTTGAAATACCTCCTACTGCTATTGGTTGGCCATCGTCATTGGCTAGATGCGATACGACAGAGCAAGAGAGGGAAAATGTTTACCCAAAATATTATTGTCCGCCTAGGTGACTTGCAGTGCGTTGTTTATATAGCTCGCACACCGCGGCCGCATATTCAGTTCTTTAATGGCGGGCAGCCACGATGCCGGAAGCCTATAGCCGTCCTCTCTATTGAAATTACATGCGTTCTTGGAAATTTCAACCGCTTCTCGGACCTATCTTCTATAAATGTTGGTTTCCTTAGGCAGCACACGCACGTTATTAAAATCGATGTCAGAGCCACAGTTCTCATGATGTTCCGCTACTTCATGTTTCACATTTTGTTTTAGCCGCGTGTGTCGTTCATGTTCCTTAATGCGTTCTTTAACAGTTCTTCCCGTTTCGCCTATATACACTTTGCCTCAGCCACATATCACTTGACAGACCCTGCATTGTGGAGTCAATTAGGTGCATCCATTTTTCTTCGGAAAAAATCTTTCATTTTGTTTTGACTAACGAAAGATGTCTGGATACCATTTTTCTTTAGAATTCTGCTTATGTGGTCAGTGACCCCAGAAACGAACGGTAACCTAACGGAGTGAGAAGGCGGTTCCACGTCATTCATATTTGCCTGGCTGATTCTGCCTAAAAGCTCTGTTAATCGAACAACTGCCATAGCCATTTGCCTTCATTGTCCTCTTTAGCCGACCTTCCTGCCAAAAGTCTTTGAACACCAGATAAGTACACTTTCCTTGTAATACGGTCGGGTGCCAATTTCACGAAACCGCCTGACATTGCAGACGTCATCGCTCTGTTAATTACATTCGCTTAGGAGACTGCTGAGACAATGTAATTGGGTTTGGCAGCCTAGTTTTCTTTCGGGCGTTCCGCCGTCGTCGTAGAGGCGGGCATATCATTTGGCTAACAATTGTTGCTTTCACGCAATTAACCTTCCCGTGTTAAGATTTCTTTTGCTGGTCTGTACTCAACGAAAAGGGCCTTGTAAGGCTGGCCCTTTCTTGGTCTTCCTATTTGGTGAAGTCTTCTGTTCCTTGCGTATAAGCCTTCTGGGGCATTCTTGTGAAGAGGCAATTCAAGCTGTTGGTTACTTAACTGAAGCAGCTATTCATAAAGGCCTGACTGTTTTCTGTTTGGTAATTTTACTCAACTGGGGCTGTTATTAAAGAAGGCCTACCTGTTTTCTATTTGGTAATTTTACTTAACTGAAGGTGTTATCATTGAAGGCCTGCCTGTTGTCTATTTGGTAATCTCACTTAATTATAGCTGTTTTCACTGAAGGCCTGCATGCTATCTATTTGGTATATTTAATTAGCTGAAGCTGTTATTAAATAAGGCCTACCTTTTTTATATTTGGTAATTTTAGTTAACTGAAGTGTTACAACTGGGGGGTTGCCTGTTGGTATTTGGTAATTTTACTTGAATGAAGTTGGTATTAAAGAAGGCCGGCCTTTCTTTCTATTTGGTAATTTTTCTTAGCTTAAACTGTTATTATTGAAGGCCTGCCTGTTCCCTTTTAATTATATTAACAGCTATTATAATTTGTTTAGCTGAAACTCTTATTAATCAAGGTCTTCTTGTTTTTATTGCCCTGTTACTGAAATTCGATATCTTATCCAATCTCTTTAGCAAATAACTGAAATTGTAATTGCCAAAGGCCTACCTGTTTCAGAGGTATTTATGTCAATGAGTTAGTAACAGAAAATGACACATGATGGTACATGAGCCCTAACCTTTCGCATTACATCCCTTTAGATTTCAACGGGTATTCACAGAGAATGTGGGGGGGGGGGGGGAGGGGGGGGGACGGTTTAGAATGTCTACCCTTTCTCTGCAAACTACTAACGCGGATTCTTTACAGACGAATGGAATAACTGGTGGAAGCAGACCGCGGGAAAGATCAGTTTGGATTCCGTAGAAATGCTGGAGCAAATGGTTCCAATGGCTCTGAGCACTATGCGACTTTTCTGAGGTCATCAGTCGCCTAGAACTTAGAACTAATTAAACCTAACTAACCTACGGACATCACACACATCCATGCCAGAGGCAGGATTCGAACCTGCGAAAGTAGCGGTCGCTCGGTTCCAGACTGTAGCGCCTAGAACCGCACGGCCACTCCGGCCGGCTAAATGCTGGAACACAAGAGGTAATACGACCACACGACTTATCTTGGAAGATAGATTAAGGAAAGGCAAACCTAAGTTTCTAGCATTTGTAGTCTTAGAGAAAGCTTTTGACAATGTTGACTGGAATACTCTGTTTCAAATTCTAAAGGTGTCAGGGGTAAAATATATGGAGCGAAAGGCTACTTACAATTTGTACAGAAACCAGATGGCAGTTATAAGAGTCGAGGGGCATGATAGGGAAGCAATGGTTTGGAAGGGTGTGAGACAGGGTTGCGACCTGTCTCCGATATTATTCAATCTGTATATTGAGCAAGCAGTAAAGGAAACAAAAGAAAAATTGGAAGAAGAAATTAAAATTTATGGTGAAGAAATAAAAACTTTGAGGTTTTGCCGATGAAATTGTAATTCTGTCAGAGACAGCGAAGGACCTGGAAGAGCAGTTGAAAGGAATGGGCAGTATCTTGAAAGGAGGATATGAGATGAACATCAACAAAACCAAAACGAGGATAATGGAATGTGGTCGAATTAAGTCGGGTGATTCTGAGGGAATTAGATTTGGAAATGAGACACTTAAAGCAGTAAAAGAGTTTTGCTATTTGGGGAAAGAAGAACTGATGATGGTCGAAATAGAGAGGATATAAAATGTAGACTGGCAATGGCAAATAAAGCGTTTCTGAAGAAGAGAAATTTGTTAACATTGATTATAGATTTAAGTGTCAGGAAGTCTTTAAAGCATTTGTATGGAGTGTTGCCATTTATGGAAGTGAAACACGGACGACAAATAGTTTAGACAAGAAGAGAATAGAAACTTTCGGAATGTGGTGCTACAGAAGAATGCTGAAGATCAGATGGGTCGATCACATAACTAATGAGGAGGTACAGAATAGAATTGAGGAGAAATGAATCTGTGGCACAACTTGACTAGAAGAAGGGAATGGTTCGTAGAACAGGTTCTGAGGCGTCAAGGGATCACCAATTTAGTATTGGAGGGAAGCGTGGAGGGCAAACATCGTACAGGGAGACCAAGGGATGAGTACACTAAGCAGACTCAGAAGGATGTAGGTTGCAGTAGTTACTCGGAGATGAAGAAGCTTGCACAGCATAGAGTGGCATGGAGAGCTGCATCAAACCTATCTTTGAACTGAGGACCACAGCAACAACAACCCGTTCTCTGGTCATTTTTCATTTCCTGTGATCAATTATTTAGTGTGTAATGCTCCCTTAACGTCTGTCAAGCATTGTATTAATTTATTCCGTTGGTCACAAGGAGCTTGCTATGAATCCGAGGAGGCTGCCCCATCTCAAGAAGGAGCTCTTGAAAAAATGAACTAAAAATCCGGGAGCTTAGCACGGCGATAAGGTTGCGCGTGGCGTTGGGCAACCTGCTTTGCGTTTTGATGAGGAGTTTTGGGGAGGTAGGTGTTCTCCTCGATAATATTTCCACGGCGTTGGATGAGGTGTAGCGGAACCTGTCCTTTACGCAGGGCAGTCAACCCACTGTTAGGCAAATTGGTAGAATTCAGGACTATCTAGCAAATTTGAGGAATAGTTTGAGGGACATTATCTCTTTGCAACTTAACCAGCCTGAAGTAACCAGAGTGGTGCAGTTGAGCGTTCGAGAGAGGGATTTCCTGGTCCAAGAAGCGTCCTTCAGCTTGGAAAGTCAGGAAGTGGGAGCAAGTCCAGCAGCTACCCCCACGAATCAGTTCTTTGATCAGGCGTCCGGGACCCAAGGTTTAGGTACCCCTTCGGTTAATCATTTCGCTAGGCTACCCAACCCAATAATGTGCCTAGTCAAAGGTATCTCAGAATTTCACTCGACAGCTTGGGGCCATGTCCAACAGTTCTTCTGGCTGTTGGTGCAATCTGAATTTCATGTACACGGCTTCGGGACGCCTCATCGTGTGATATTAGCATTACTTTAATCCTTGGCGAATGATTTTACATCTGAAGTCCTGAGTGCGCCTAGCCACCTTGGCTCAGAACTCAATACTGTATCAAACATTTTGGAGGACATGCCTCCCGAGGATAGGTCGCGCTTGAGCTTTACTTTCCACCCCACTAGCTTCCGGGAATTGCAACATTGCTTGATTCCATTGAATCCTTGCCATTTGCGGATGAGAAATGGAGGCGTGACGAGCAATTGGAAACTCCTCTGCCCGCCTGGAGAATCAATAGGGCTCCTCAAGCATTTAACATATTTAATGGGAAAGATTGTTTTCGGTGCAGCGCCCGCGATCACTTGCTGCGATCCCATAGCACGAACTCCTAGACCTGGCAAATAACACCAGCTGAAGACGAGGGGGGAAGGGGAGGGGGGAAGGGGATGGGGACTGTTTCCGTTGGAGGCGTGCGCTATTGTGCCGCGTATTTAAGCTCCCTCCAGATCTACCCTCCCTCTTTTGTCACTCCCAGTCTAGGACAAGAATCTATCTGCGTAGTGTTGGATTCTGGCAGCTCCATGTCCTTCTTGAATTATAATTGATATTTGGAGTTTGCGCATTTGTGTAAATTATCTTCCATGCACCCCTGCGTGTGGGGCATTTGTAATTTCTCATGGGCCGTTACGCTCTTACTTGTTAAAGATGTAGCGCTCAATTTGTTGCTCGGGTGTGATTTCATTCAGAAAACTGGGTTAGTTCTCGATTTTGCGAGCTGCACAATCTCCTTTAGGTTTTCACCTAATGACAAAATAGCCTTGCCGTTGTGCAAGTACGGGGGATTCTGTAAATTATAACTCCAGTGAATTTGATGTGGCCCATCTTGATCCAGGTCAGGCAGGACAATTGTTGAATTTGTTAGGGGAATTTCCCGAGGTTTTCTCTAATAAGCTGGAGTTCTCTAGCGTCATACAGTACCACATATGCTTGTCTGACGATATTCCAGTGCGACCATCTCCTTATCGCCTCTCACCACCTAAAATTAAAATCTTGAAACAGAAATTGGCGAGTATGCTGAAGGAGGCGGTCATCTGGCCGTCTATGTCTCCCTAAGCGTCACCGAATTTTTTCGTTCCTAAAGCTGAGGTCCAGGACAAAGGCCGCTTGTTGACTGTCTTAGAGTCTGTCCCCTCGACAGATATTCACAACTGCTTTAACTAGTTTTCGGGTGCTAAGTGGTTCATCTTGCTTGATCTCTACCAAGCTTATTATCAGATTCCTCTTACTGCACTGACTGGAACCTTTATGAGTTCAACTGGGTGCCGTTCGACTTCTCTGCTGGAGCGGCGGAGTCCCTCGTTTGTTAGATTATACTTGAAGTTTCCTTGTGTATTTAATTACCTTGATGATGTTCTCATTTATAATAAGTCTTTTGAGGATTATATTTCCCATCTTTGGGAGGTCCTCTCCAAGTTTCGGGATGCGGGGTTGACGTGTAAGGCGTCCAAGTTTAAATTTGCTACGAAACAGGGGTTCTTTCTGGGTCATTTAATTTCCGGGCACGAAATTAGGTTTGACCAGGAGCGAACTAAGGGTTTGAAGAAACTTCTTCAGCCTCGAAATAGGAAGGAGGTAGCCAGATTTATTGTGATTGCGAATTATTTTCACCGTTTTGTCCCTGATTTTACCCAGATGGTCGCTCCCCTGAATAAAATACGTAGTAAGGGGGAGAAATTTTTCTGGGGTGAGAGCCAACAAGCGGCTTTTGAAGCTAAGAGCGCTATCACCAACCAGCCGGTCTTAGCTGTTCCGGATTTTGACAAAAGATTATCGTTAAAACTGATGCCTCCAGTGCCGGTGTTTCTGTAGTGTTGTTGCAGGAGGATGAAGGTATAAGGCGCCAATTAGCTGTCACTTATAGAAGGTTGTCTGGTCCTGAGACGAATTACTCTGTCAGTGCGAGGCACTGGCTGTGCTTTTCGCCTTAGCTCCAATCTATCTTGAGCATAGAGAGTTTGATCTCGAGGCGGAAAATCAGCCCCTAAGCTGAGTGTTGATTCGACCCAGGAAAACTGCTGGGACTCCAGGTAGGACGGTCCGCATCTCCACATTTCATTTTAAGGTGCGACACGTAAAAGGATTTGACAACCAAGTCACTGACGCCTTCAGTCACATGTATCAGGAGGAGGGGGCAGTCGAGAATAAGGGCTTTTGTGAGTCTCACCTGGTTGTGTGTACAATTCTGCAGTTCTTTGTGGATCTTAAAACCAAACAGGATAAAGATTCGATGTGCGGTCCTTTAAGAAAGCAACTTTTATCTGGTGGTGAAGTTAGTGACTAATCCATCAGGAATAGCATACTATGTAACGTGTTAACGAAGCCAAGGACGCTAAAATTTGTTTGGATCAGGAACTGGTGCCTCCCATTTTCCATTATATTCATAATTCTCTAGTGGGAGGATATCTAGGCCTCTATAAAACCTTGGCACAAGTTAACACTCATCTCACTTGGCCCACATTGTACAAAGATACCAGGCTTATAGTGGGTCAGTGTGAAGCCTGTAACAAGGCTAAACCTAGTTTTCCGAAAGCTTGTTACAATCCGAACGTGAGGAGAACCCTCTGGACAAACTCTTTATCGATTACGTAGGTGGTGGGAAACTGCCCCTAAAGGCGGGAGAATCAGCAATAATTAATGTCTTGAGGATGCAGAAGGCAATGGGAACCACTGCATTAAAGACAAGTAAGGTGTATCCACAGGACATGTGGACTGTAATTGAAGAAGTATCATGATGATCTCTCCATTGGCAAAAGATTCCGGAATAGTCCCCCATTTGGATCTCCGGGAGGGGACTGCCAAGAGGAAGGTTACCATGAGAAAAAGACTGAATAACCAACGGAAGGATAACGTTCTACGAGTCGAGGCGTGGAGTGTCAGGCGCTTGAAAGTAGTAGGGAAACTAGAAAATCTGAAAAGGGAAATGAAAAGGCTCAATCTAGATATAGTAGGAGTCAGTGAAGTGGAAAGAAAACAAGGATTTCTGTTCAGATGACTATAGAGTAATATCAACAACAGCAGGAAATGGTATAACGGGAGTGGGATTCGTTATGAATAGGAAGGTAGGGCAGAGAGTATGTTACTGTGAATAGTTCTGTGATAGGGTTGTTCTTGTCAGAATCGACAGCAAACCAACACGACAACATAGTTCAGGTATATATGCTGACGTTGTAAACTGAAGATGAAGAGATGAGAAATGTATGAGGATATTGAAAGAATAATGCAGTATGTAAATTGATATGAAAACCTAATACTCATGGGGGACTGGAATGCAGTTGTAGGGGAAGAAGTAGAAGAAAAGGACAAGGAATGAGGGAGGAGAAAGACTAATTGAGTTCTGTAACAAGTTTCAGCTAGTAACAGAGAATACTCTGTTCAAGAATCACAAGAGGAGGTATACCTGCAAAAGGCCGGTTGTTAGGGGAAGATTTCAGTTGGATTACATCATGGTCAGACAGAGATTCCAAAATCAGATAATGGATTGTAAGGCGTACCCAGGAGCAGACATAGACTCATATCACAATATAGTAGTGATGAAGAGTTGGCTGAACTTTAAGACATTAGTCAGGAAGTATCGATACGCAAAGAAATGGGATACGGAAGTACTAAGGAATGACGAGATACGGTTGGAGTTCTCTAAGGCTATAGATGGACCAATAAGCGGTAGGCAGTACAGTTGAAGAGGAATGGACATCTCTGAAAAGGGCCGTCACAGAAGTTAAGAATGAAAACATAGAACAAAGAAGGTATCTGCGAAGAAATCATAGTTAACAGAAGAAATACACCAATTGATCGATGAAGGGAGGAAGTACAAAAATGTTCTGGGAGACTCAGGAATAGAGAAATACAAGTCGCTGAGGAATGAAATAAATAGGAAGTGGAAAGAAGCTAAGACAAAATGGCTGCAGGAAAAATGAGAAAACATCGAAAAAGAAATGATTATCGGAAGGACAGATTTAGCATACAGGAAACTCAAAACATCCTTTGGTGACATTAAAAGTAATGGTGATAACATTAAGAGTGGAACGGGAGTTTCACTGTTACATGCAGAGGAGAGAGCGGATAGGTGGAAGGAATACATTGAAAGCCTCCATGAGGGGGAAGATTTGTCTGATGAGATAGAGGAAGAAACAGGAGTCGATTTAGAAGAGATGGGGGCTAGAGTATTAGAATCAGAATTTAAAAGAGCTTTGGAGAACTTAAGAACAAATGAAGCAGAAGGGATAGGTAACATCCCATCAGAATTTCTGAAATCATTGGGGGAAGTGGCAACAAGACGACTATTGACGGTGGTGTATAGAATGTATGAGTCTGGCGACATACCATCTGACTCTTGGAAAAGCATCTTACACACAATTTCGAAGGTGGCAAGACCTGACAAGTGCGAGAGTAATGGAACAATCAGCTCAAAAGCTCATACAACCAAGTTCCTTACAAGAATAATATACAGAAGAATGGAAAAGAAAATTGAGGATCCGCTAGACGACAATCAGTTTGGCTTTAGGAAGGGTAAACGCACGAGAGAGGCAACTCTGACGGTCCGCAGCTCGTGGTCGTGCGGTAGCGTTCTCGCTTCCCGCGCCCGGGTTCCCGGGTTCGATTCCCGGCGGGGTCAGGGATTTTCTCTGCCTCGTGATGACTGGGTGTTGTGTGCTGTCCTTAGGTTAGTTAGGTTTAAGTAGTTCTAAGTTCTAGGGGACTGATGACCATAGATGTTAAGTCCCATAGTGCTCAGAGCCATTTGAACCATTTGAACCAATTCTGACGTTGCGTTTAGTAATGGAAGCAAGCCCAAAGAAAAATCAAGACATATGATTTGTCGACCCTGAAAAAGCATTCGACAATGTAAAATGAAGCAAGATGTTCGCAATTCTGAGACAAGTAGGGGTAAGCTATCGGGAGAGACAGGTAATATACAATATGTGCAACAGCCAAGAGGGAATAATAGGAGTGGACGACGAAGAACGAAGTGCTCGGGTTAGAAAGAGTACAAGACAAGGATGTAGCCTTTGTCCCCTACTGTTCAATCTGTACATCGAGGAAGCAATGATGGAAATAAAAGAAAAGTTCAGGAGTGGAATTAAAATTCGAGGTGAAAGGATATCAATGATAGGATTCGCTGATGACATTGCTATCCTGAGTGAAAATGGTATAGAATTACATGATCTGCCGACCGGAATGAACAGTCTAATGAGTACAGAGTATGGATTCAGAGTAAATCGAAGAAAGACGAAGGTAATGAGATGTAGTGGAAATGGAAACAGCAGGAAACATAACATCAGGTTTGATGGTCACAAAGTAGATGACGTTAAGGAATTTCGTTACACAGGTACTAAAATAACCAATGACGGACGGAGCAAGGAGGATATCAAAAGCTGACTAGCAATGGCAAAAAGGGCCTTTCTGGGCAAGAGAAGTCTACTAATATCAAACATCGGCCTCGAGGAGGAAATTTCTGAGAATGTACCTCTGGAGTACATTATCGTATGGTAGTGTAACATAGACTGTGGAAAAACGGGAACAGAAGGGAATCGAAGCATTTGAGACGTGGTGCTACAGACGAATGCTGAAAACCAGGTGGACTGATAAGGTAAGAAATGGGAGGTTCTGCGCAGAGTTGGAGAAGAAAGGAACAAGTGGAAAACACTGATAAGGAGGAGGGACAGGATGATAGGACATCTATTAAGACGTGATTGAATGACTTCCATGGTACTAGAGGGAGCTGTGGACTGCAAAAACTCTAGAGGAAGACAAAGACTGGAATACAGTATTATACAATTATTATATACAGTATTATACAATTATTACTGAGGACGTAGGTTGCAAGTGCTACGCTGAGATGAAGAGAGGTTAGCATAGGAGAGGAATTCATGACGGGCCGCATCTACCTTGGGTCAGTTTTGCATTTAACACTGTGCAGCACGAAGCATCCAAGGCAGTTCCTGCCGCTTTCCTGTTAGAGTATCCCATCAATTACCCTCGATATATCTTGTGGGATGTCAAAGACTTCCTGCCTTCGTCCGTTACTCTGCAGATCTTAGGGAAAATTGGGAATGGCTAGAATAACATTAGGTTAGCCCACCGTCGCCAAGGATGGCGGTATAATAGGAATAGACGCCCCTTTCATTGCAGAGTAGGAGACGAGTTTTCCGTGAAGAACTGTGCCGGTCGGCTAAGGAGTGGTGCAAAACTCGGGAAGTTCACTGCTCATTTCATAGACCAATGCTCTATCATTAAATTTCTGGGTCTAGTTAACTTGCTTGTCAGGTATCTAACCATTGGTAATTTTCTCAGGGTGCATCTTAATCAACTTAAGTACATTAATTAACCTTCCCCTCGTTCTTCTGTGGGATGGAAGGGGGTCCATTCGTTTAAGGGGGGGGGGGAGGTTGAGCCGTGGAGGGGTTGCTGGCGTCGTCTCTCGAATTCCTGGCGCCGCTAGCTCGACCTGTCGTGTGATGTCCCTCTAATTTGAGGCCGCTAAGATCTTTGCTCGAGGCTGTTAATGGGGGATGGGCATGTTGTGGCTTGGCGGGTTGGGGAGTGGTAACAGAGCAAGGAAGATGGTGTGAGAGGTCCGTTTGGTAGTAAGGCGATCACTTTCGCAAACGTCTTGGACACGGAGTTCGTTAAGTCGTTGCTAGGCGTATTTGTGCGACGATTTGAATCTGCGGCCGACTTCGAGTGCCATCTTCGTGCGTAGCCTGGCTAGCGAGCTCTGGTAGTGGTACACGGATGAGAGAGTTGAAGCCAGTTTCGCTTCAGCTTCGATTCGTGAACTTCAGTTAAGTTTTACATTTTGAGGTCTTAACTGTTTTCTCTTTTTGATAGCTATAGATCTGTTGCAGTCATTGCCATTTCTTAGCTGATCTATTTCACTCCCATTTGTTTCCTTGAATTGTGGCTGTTGTTTGCGTTTCCTGAGTCGATGGTGGCCTTGGCTTTTTGTTAACAGTAACTTTTTCTTGTTATACGGTCGGGTGCCGATCAGCAGACGTTAAAGTTCTGTTAATTACAATCGCTTAGCACATTGCTGAGGGAATTCAAATGGGTTTGGCAGCCTAGTTTTCTTTCCGGCGTTTCGCAGTCGTCTTAGAGGCGGACGTACATTGGGCTAACTATTGTTGTTTTTACGCAATTAACCTTGCCGCGTTAACATTTCTTTCGGTGGTTTGTACCCAACGAAAAGGCCTTTGGCCCTTTCGTTGTAACCTTTCTTGGCCTTCCTGTTTGGTGCAGTCTTTGCTCCTTGCGTATAAGGCTTCAGCTGCACTCCTTGTGAAGAGGTGATTCAAACTCTTAGTTACTTAACTGAAGCAGTTATTCATAAAGGCCTATTGGTTTTCTATTTGTTAATTTCACTGAACTTAAGTTATCATCATTGGAAGCCTGCCTTTTCTCTATTTTATAATCTTACTTAATTGAAGCTGTTATCATTGAAGCTATGCCTGTTTTCCTTCTGTCTGGTAATATTACTTAATTGAAGCTGTTATTAAAGAAGGGCTAGCTGTTTTCTGTTTTGGCAATTTTACTTATCTGAAACTGTTATTACTGAAGTCCTGCCTGTTGGTATTTGGTAATTACACTTAACTGAAGCTGTTATCATTGAAGGTCTGTGTGTTTCTATTTGATGATTTCATTTAACTGAAGCTGTTATTAACGAAGCCGTACCTGTTTTTTATTTGATAATTTTGCGTAACTGAATCTGGTATCATTGAAGACCTACCTGTTTTATATTTGGTGATTTTATTTAAATGAAACTGTTGTTAAAGAAGGCATGTCCGTTTTCTATTTGGTATGTTCACTTAACTGAAGCTTTTATCACTGGAGGCCCACCTGTTCTCTATTTTATAATCTTACTTAACTGAAGCTGTTATCTTTGAAGGTGTGCCTGTTTCCTGTTTTGTAATTTGACGTAACTGCAGCTGTTATTAAAGAAGGCCTGTGTGTTTGCTATTTGGTGATTTGATTTAACTGAAGCTGTTATTAAAGAAGGCCTGCCTGTCGGTATTTGGTAATTTTTCTTGACTGAAGATGTTAATATCAATGGGGGCTTCTCTGGGAAGAAGGTAGAGCTGGCAGAGGCTGCAAGTAAGATGGGGCTGGACGTTTTAGCTGTTAGTGACATTCGGGTAAGGGGTGAGAAAGAAGAGGAAGTGGGAGAATACAAGGTGTACCTGTCAGGAGTCAAAGCAGGAATAGCACAATGGGGTGTAGGGCTTTACATCAGGAAAGAAATGGAACCCAGCGTAGTTGCAATAAGGTATGTAAACGAACGACTGATGTGGATAGATTTGACAGTGTCTAGCAAGAAAATTAGGATTGTGTCGGTATATTCGCATTGTGAAGGGACAGATCAAGATAAGATGGATAGTTTTTATGAGGCACTCAGTGATGTAGTTGTTAGAGTAAAGGACAAGGACAGCGTTTTGCTCATGGGTGATTTTAACGCCAGGATTGGAAATCGAACAGAAAGGTATGAAAAGGTTATGGGTAAATTTGTAGAGGATATGGAGGCCGACAGGAACGGGAAACAACTCTTGGATTTCTGTGCCAGTATGGGCTTAGTAATCACAAACTCCTTTTTTTAAACATAAGAACATTCACCGGTATACTTGGGAAGGCAGGGGAACCAGATCTGTCATTGACTATATAATAACAGATCAGGAATTCAGGAAGGCTGTGAGGGACACACGTGTATTCAGGGGATTCTTTGATGACACTGATCATTATTTAATCTGCAGTGAAATTGGGATTGTGAGGCCGAAAGTGCAGGAGGTCAGGTCCATATGTAGGAGGATGAGAGTGGAGAAACTTCAGGATAAGGAAACCAGGCACAAGTACATAACAGCGATCTCAGAAAGGTACCAGTTAGTTGAATGTAGTTAATTACAGTCATTGGAAAAGGAATGGACAAGGTACAGGGACACAGTACTAGAAGGGGCTAAAGAATGTCTTGGAACAGTAGTGTGTAAAAGTAGGATGAAGCAAACAGCTTGGTGGAATGATACAGTCAAGGCAGCCTGTAAAAGGAAAAAGAAGGCGTATCGAAAATGGCTACATACTAGAACCCAGGTAGACAGAGAAAGTTATGTTGAAGAAAGAAACAAAGCCAAACGGATAATTGCAGCTTCCAAGAAGAAATCTTGGGAAGACTTTGGAAACAGGTTGGAGACTATGGGTCAAGCAGCTGGAAAACCATTCTGGAGTGTAATTAGCAGTCTTCGAAAGGGAGGTAAGAAGGAAATGACAAGTATTTTGGACAGGTCAGGAAAACTGCTGGTGAATCCTGTGGATGCATTGGGCAGATGGAGGGAATATTTTGAAGAGTTGCTCAATGTAGATGAAAATGCGATCAGTACTGTTTCAGATTTCGAGGTAGAATGGGATAAGAATGATGATGGAAATAGGATCACATTTTAGGAAGTGGAGAAAATGGTCAATAGATTGCAGTGCAATAAAGCGGCTGGGGTGGATGAAATTAAGTCGGAACTCCTCAAATACAGTGGAATGTCAGGTCTTAAATGGCTACACAGGATAATTGAAATGGCCTGGGAGTCGGGACAGATTCCATCAGACTGGACAAAAGCAGTAATCACACCAATCTTTAAACATGGAAGCAGAAAAGATTGTAACAACTACAGAGGTATCTTTTTAATCAGAGTTGTGGGTAAAATCTTCTCAGGTATTGTTGAAAGGAAAGTGCGAGTATTAGTTGAGGACCAATTGGATGAAAATCAGTGTGGGTTTAGGTCTGTTAGAGGTTGTCAGGACCAGATCTTTAGCGTACGGCAAATAATGGAGAAGTGTTATGAGTGGAACAGGGAATTGTATCTATGCTTTATAGATCTAGAAAAGGCATAGGAGCGGGTTCCTAGGAGGAAGCTATTGTCTGTTCTACAAGATTATGGAATAGGAGGCAAACTTATGCAAGCAATTAAAGGTCTTTACATGGATAGTCATGCAGCAGTTAGAGTTGACGGTAAATTGAGTTCATGGTTCAGAGTAGTTTCAGGGGTAAGACAAGGCTGCAACCTGTCTCCACTGTTGTTCATATTATTTATGGATCATATGTTGTAAACAATAGACTGGCTGGGTGAGATTAAGATATGTGAACACAAAATAAGCAGTCTTGCATGTGCGGATGACTTAGCTGTGATGGCAGATTCGATTGAAAGTTTGCAAAGTAATATTTCGGAGCTAGATCAGAAATGTAAGGACTATGGTACGAAGATTAGCATCTCCAAAACGAAAGTAATGTCAGTGGGAAAGAAATATAAACGGATTGAGTGGCAAATAGGAGGAACAAAGTTAGAACAGGTGGGCGGTTTCAAGTACTTAGGATGCATATTCTCACAGGATGGCAACATAGTGAAAGAACTGGAAGCGAGGAGTAGGAAAGCTAATGCAGTGAGCGCTCAGCTACGATCTACTCTCTTCTGCAAGAAGGAAGTCAGTACCAAGACTAAGATATCTGTGCACCGTTCAATCTTTCGAACAACTTTGTTGTATGGGAGCGAAAGCTGGGTGGATTCAGGTTACCTTATCAACAAGGTTGGGGTTACGGATATGAAAGTAGCTAGGATGATTGCAGGTACTAGTAGATGGGAACAATGGCAGGAGGGTGTCCACAATGAGGAAATCAAAGAGAAACTGGGAATGAACTCTATAGATGTAGCAGTCAGGGCGAACAGGCTTAGATGGCAAGGTCATGTTACACGCATGGGAGAAGCAATGTTACCCAAGAGACTCGTGGATTCAGCAGTAGAGGGTAGGAGGAGTCGGGGTAGACCGAGGAGAAGGTACCTGGATTCGGTTAAGAATGATTTCGAAGTAATAGGTTTAACATCAGAAGAGCCACCAATGTTAGCACTGAATAGGGGATCATGGAGGAATTGTATAAGGGGGGCTATGCTCAAGACTGAACGCTGAAAGGCATAATCAGTCTTAAATGATGATGATGATGATGATGAAGATGTTATTATTGAAGCCTCGCCTGTTTCCTATTTGGTAGTTTTGTTTAACTGAAGCTGTTATTATAGAAGGCTTGCCTGTTCTCTTTTAATTAAATTAAGAGCTATTTCATAAATTGGGGTAGCTGTAACTCTTATTAATCAAAGCAAGCCTGTTTTGATTGCCCTATTATTGCGATCTGATATCTTAGTTTGTGTTGCAGTTAACTGAAATTGTGACTGCTAAACGTCCAGCTGTTTCAGAGGCAGTTGTGTCAACAAGACAGTAACAGGAAATGACACGTGATGGTAGATGGGCCCTTACCATTATTTTTAGGCATCACTCTTCTGACTGGTTTGATGTGGCCACTACGATTTCATGTCCGTGTCAATCTCATAATCTCAGAGTAGCAACTGCAACCCACGTCCTCAATTGTTTGCTGGATGTATTCCAATCTCTGCCCTCCTCTGCAATTTTTGCTCTCTAAAAATGGTTCAAATGGCTCTGAGCACCATGGGACTTAACATCTGTGGTCATCAGTCCCCTAGAACTTAGAACTACTTAAACCTAACTAACCTAAGGACATCACAAACATCCATGCCCGAGGCAGGATTCGAACCTGCGACCATAGCGGTCACGTGGTTCCAGACTGAAGCGCCTAGAACCACACGGCCACACCGGCTGGCTTTTTCTCTCTACAGGTCCCTCTAGTACCTTGGTAATCATTTCCTGATGTCTTAAAAGATGTCCTATCAGCCTGTCGCTTCTCTTTGCCAGCGTTTTCCACATGTTCCTTTCCTCTCCCATTCTGCGCAGAACTCCTCATTTCTCACGTTATCAGTTCTACTAATTTTCTGTACTCGTCTGTAGCACCGCATCTCCTTTCTTCGACGATTCAGGGAAAACCCTCCTCATTTCTTATCATTTCACCTAATTATCAACATTCTTCTGTAGGACCACATGTCAGATGCTTCGATTCTCTTCTGTTTTGGTTTTCCCTCAGTTCATGTTTCAGTACCATACAAACGTGTGCTCCCAATATTCGTTCTCAGATATTTCTTTATCAAATTGAGACCTATGTTTGATACTAGTCGACTTCTCTTGACCCTGAATACCGCTTTGTAACGCTCGTATGCTTTTGATGTTCTGCTTGTTCCGTCCGTCATTTGTTATTTTGCTGCCTAGGTAACAGAATTCCTCAACTTCATCTACTTCGTGACCGTCAACCCTGATTTTAAATTTCTCTTTATTCTCATTTCTGCTACTTCTCATTACTTTCGTGTTTCTTCGACTTACTCTCAGTCCATATTCTGTACTCATTAGATTGTTCATACTATTCGGCAGATCCTGTAATTCTATATCACTTTCACTCAGGATAGCAATGTCAACAGCGAAATGTATTACTGATATTCTTTCATCTTAATTTTAACTCCACTCCTGTGCTGTCCTTTTATTTCCATATTTGCTTCTTAGATATACAGATTGAACAGTAGCGGCGAAAGCCTACATCCCTGTGTTACACCATTTTTAATCCGAACACTGCCTTCTTGGTCGTCCATTCTTTTTATCCTCTCTTGGCTCTTGAACATATTGTACATTACCCTCTCTCCCTATAGATTACCTCTGTTTTTCTCAGAATTTCGAACAGCTTGCATCACTTTACGTTGCCGAACGCTATTTTCAGATCGACAGATCCTATGAACGTGTATTGGTTTTTGTTTAGTCTTGCTTCCAATATGCACCGCAACGACAGAATTGCCTCTTTGGTGCCTTCACAGTTCAGAAAGCCAAACTGATCGTCATCTAACACATCTTCAATTTTCTTTTCCATTCTTCTATATTTTATTCTTGTCAGCAACTTGGATGCATGAACTGTTAAGCTGATTGTGCGATAATTCTCGCACTTGCCAGCTCTTGCCGTCTTTTGAATAGTGTGGATGACATTTTCCGGGAGGTCAGATGGTATGTCGCCAGACTCATACATTCTACACACCAACGTGAATAGTCGTTTTGTTGCCAACTCCTCCCTCAACAATCATTTTAGAAGTTCTAACGGAATTTTATCCATCCCTACTGCCTTGTTAGATCTTAATTCCTCCAAAGCTCTCTTAAATTCTGATTCTAATACTGGATCCGCTATCTCTTCTAAATCGAATCCTATTGCTTGTTCAATCACTTCAGACGAATCTTCCCCCTCAAAAAGGCCTTCAGTGTACTCTTTCCACTTATCCGCTCTCTCCTCTGCACTTAACATTGGAATTCCCATTGCACTCTTAATGTTGCCATGCTTGCTTTTAATTTCACTGAACGTTGTCTTGACTTTCCTATACGCTGAGTCAGTCCTCCCGACAAGCCTTTCTTTTTCGATTTCTTCACGTTTTTCATGCAGCCATTTCGTCTTAGCTTCCCTGCACTTCCTATTTACTTCATTCCTCTGTGACTTGTATTTCTGTATTTTTGAATGTCTTTTTCATCGATCATTTGAAGTATTTCTTCTGTTAGCCATGGTTTCTTGGGATTCATCTTCTGTGTTCCTATATTTTTCTTTCTAGCTTCTATGACTGTCCTCTTTAGATATGTACATTGGTTTTCTACTGTACTGCCTACTCATCTATTGTTTCTTACTGTAACTCTAACCCCAGAGGACTTCAAGCGTATGTCGTCATTTCTTAGCAATTCCGTATCCGATATCTTTGCATCCCAGTCCCCCATGACATTTAGACTTTCATCTCTCTTTACGTACTGTATTACCCTTTCAGCATCCTCATATACTGTTTCTGTCTCTTCATCTTTAGCTTGCGACGTCGGTATGTGCACCTTACATTTACATCCCTTTATCCATAATTGTACGTTTCAATGCGTGACAGTTAAGAGCGTTGTGGGAGTTCTTAAACACTGGCTGAATGTTAATCTCTTTTAGTTTAGATCTGCGGCTTGGTAATTTACATATTCTCCTTTCATATACAACAATGCTGGTGTAACTGCAGCGGTTAGTCTCTCTTCGTGTTGACTTTGTCTGCTAAGAGGTCCATTTAAAAATGCAGGTCCTCGTAACATCGGGAGAAGGAAATTAGGAAGTAGCTCGGTAGCAGAACGAAAACTTGCGAGCTTTACATATTATAACTCTATTTAACACAAAATTGAGATTCATTAAAAAAATGATAGTTTTGTTCTTCAGTTTTATGTCAACATAGTTATAATCATACCTTCGTAGGATGTCTTTGCCGCACGAGGACGGCGCGAATGTTTACTTATACGTGTAGGTCACTTACAGAACCTTCTCATCCACACAGTGTAAATGCTAGACGCGCGCGGGTCTCCCCCTTTTCAACGCGTGAAACGGGGACGTGCCTGCCTCGCGGGTAGCCTACACCTACTCCAGCGCCGCGCCCGTCGCAATAAACAGAACGGCGGATCCGGAAAAACGCCATCTGACAATCAATACGGGCGGCACGTATTGTAACCGGATTCTGCGTGGGGCAGGCGGCGGGCGGTGGGCGGCGGACGCGCAGCCAATCTCCATATTCAATCGGGGCCCCAATCAGGCCTCGTGCCGGCCCGGCCGGGCACACATAACTCAATTGGCTGGCAGGCACCCGCGCCACCCATCGCGCCGCCTTCTCTTCGCGGCTGCCTGATTTTACTATTGTTGGGCCACCTAACTCGGCGGCTCGCCACACGGCCCGGCCCTTACCGCCGACCAGCCTTTCCGCCCACAACCGGCACGCCGATATCGGCGCCGCGCCTGCCAGCTGCGGTTTATCCCGCACAGGTGGCTCGCTGAAGCGCTTCGTTTGCCTGCGTAGTCCAATTTTAAAAATCGCTAGCTGCATTACTCAGCTTCGAGCGCGCAGATTTAGGGGTTGTTACTAAATGAAAGACTTTTTAGTATTATTTTTAAAATAAAAGACTTTTGGTATTATGTATTATTTATCTTATTTGATCCTTGTCAACTTTTTAAATTTTGATTGCAACATTTCCTCGTGAAGGGTGAGTGGAACACTTTTCAGACTTTTGAATTGGTCTAGTATACACTGCCCGGAATAAAATTAATAGACCTGGAAAGATGACGTCGATTTTGATCCGATGACGGATTATCCCACCTGGGGGATAATAGATGTACTGAGAATGGTTTCAACGTCTACCGCCAACACATAGCGTAGTGACATAGCTATCACAGCGCCATCTACATCTACATTTATACTCCGCAAGCCACCCAACGGTGTGTGGCGGAGGGCACTTTACGTTCCTCTGTCATTACCTCCCTTTCCTGTTCCAGTCGCGTATGGTTCGCGGGATGAACGACTGCCGGAAAGCCTCCGTGAGCGCTCGAATCTCTCTAATTTTACATTCGTGATCGCCTCGGGAGGTATAAGTAGGGGGAAGCAATATATTCGAACCTAATCCAGAAACGCACCCTCTCGAAACCTGGACAGCAAGCTACACCGCGATGCATAGCGCCTCTCTTGCAGAGTCTGCCACTCGAGTTTGCTAAACATCTCCGTAACGCTATCACGCTTACCAAATAACCCTGTGACGAAACGCGCCACTCTTCTTTAGATCTTCTCTATCTGCTTCGTCAACCCGACCTGGTACGGATCCCACACTGATGAGCAACACTCAAGTATAGGTCGAACGAGTGTTTTGTAAGCCACCTCCTTTGTTGATGGACTACATTTTCTAAGGACTCTCCCAATGAATCTCAACCTGGCATCCGCCTCACCAACAATTAATTTTATATGATTATTCCACTTCAAATCGTTCCGTACGCATACTCTCAGATATTTTACAGAAGTAACTGCTGCCAGTGTTTGTTCTGCTGTCATATAATCATACAATAAAGGATCCTTCTTTCTATGTATTCGCAATACATTATATTTGTCTATGTTAAGGGTCAGTTGCCACTCCCTGCACCAAGTGTCTATCCGCTGCAGATCTTCCTGCATTTCGCTACAATTTTCTAATGCTGCGACTTCTCTATATACTACAGCATCATCCGCGAAAAGCTGCATGAAACTTTCGACACTATCTACTAGGTCATTTATATATATTGTGAAACGCAATGGTCCCATAACACTCACCCGTGGCACGCCATAGATTACTTTAACTTCTGTAGACGACTCTCCATTGAGAACAACATGCTGTGTTCTGTTTGCTAAAAACTCTTCAATCCAGCCACACAGCTGGTCTGATATTCCGTAGGCTCTTACTTTGTTTATCAGGTGACAGTGCCATCTGTGTCTGCCTTTTAATAGGGAATGTTCACAGCCAGAAGGCTCAGTGTCGAGCAGACAAGTGAAGCAAGCAGGAAACTATCCCACTAGTGCTTCATACGTCCAAGTGGGCGATTTTTAAGGGGATCAGATTATGACTTTCCGAGTGACGGGATGGTCCTTTCGGAGAACTGCCACACAAGTTGGACGTGCTGCACCATTTGTGTAACGATGCTGGTATTATTGATCATGTGAACATTTTGACACCTGTATGTAGACGAGGTTCTGGATGTCCACGCAGCACAGACGCCATCCTGGATAGTCGTATTACAAGGGCAGCAGTGGCAGATCGTACAGCTACCACAGCACAGTTAAGAGGGCTTGTGAGCCCAGACGTGTCAACACGAACTGTTGCGAACTGGTTGTTAGCAGTGGGACTACGTGCACGCATACATCTAGTTCGTCATCCACTCACGCCACAGCATCGACACGCACGGCTCGGTTTGTGCCGTTGGAGGATGACTTGGGAGATGGAATGGAACGCTGAAGTCTTCAGCGATGAAAGTAGATTCTTCCAGCATGCAGGTGATGATCGTTTGCGGGTACAGCGTAAACCTGGTGATTGCCATCTCGTAGAGTTCATTCGTCCAAGACACACTGCCCCACCGCATGCCTTATGGTGTGGTGTCTGATAAACTACATCCCTCATTCACCTTTGGTGTTTCTGGACTGGACGCTAGCCAGCACTCGGAAGATGATGTGGTACTCCAACACAATAATCCTCGTCTATACACTGCACATGAAGCTCAGCGAGTTCTACAAGACACGCGGCAACTACCCAGGCCAGCTCCATCTCCGGACTTGTCTCCAATCGAGCAAGCACGGGATATAATAGAGTGACTCGTGCAACTCGTCAACCAACATCTCTTACAGAACTGCTTAGACAGGTCGAGAGGTCGAGCAGGCGTGGCACAACGTACCCCAGGGCAGTATTTGCCATCGGTACGATTGAGTGGATGCCAGATTCAGCGCTTGCGTTGCCACTACAGTGGCGGCACCATGTATTAAAATGAGTGTTTCAGCATGGGTCGATACCTAGTACCTCACTGCAGCTTGTGCTATTAATCTCTAAATGTAATTATTTCATGTACTTCATACGCATTGTTGCAGCAATTAATCTTGCATGTATGGGACACCTCTTACAGCATTCACTAATTTTTTTCCAGCAGTGTATTTTCTTACTCCACTCTGAAATGATAATATTCAATTTATGTGTGCGGTAGTCTTTTCCCTAAATAGCAAAAATTTATACGAAAAAGTAACATTTTTCCAAAATTTGAGAAACTGTTCCAAGCTACGACGTGACCATCTGTCTAGGAACAAGTATTCTACTCAAATTGAAATTGCTGCAATCGATAAAATCTTGTCAATACTGCATTTGAAAGTCTGTGTGTTACATTATTACTCTGCCACAGACCAGTGATCAGTAAGTGTAATGTAATTAAGGAGAAGAATTATTACAAACCAGTTAGAAGTTTAAAACATTTCTAAACAGAAACAACTGACAGCTAACGCAAATTTTTAATTTAGAGACAGGGAAAATCGTTAAGACATGAAAGAAAATCATGTCATTTGCAACTTTCACGTGGTCCATTGTAAAGAGGCCTTTCGTTGTCAGAGGGTGCACAGCTGACGAAGCTGTCCACACGATATTCAACTAATTTTAAAAACGTACAGAATTTTACTCAGCATAAAAATCTGTAACCGAAGAATTACAAATATATTCACCATAGCTTTAATATATTACAAAGCACTTAAATGCGAGAGCAAGTCAATAAATTAGTCGCAGACGCCAGAATACCGCATATCATTTTAAATGTCCCTCCTATACGTATCTAGAAGGTGGCAGTATATATCGCCTAGAAGGCAGCCGATACACGGTATTCCGCGGCCAATGGTTAATGATCTGCAATCAGGCAACAGTGCAGTCAGAGCGTGTACCCGACTAGAACAACACGACGTTAGTGAGTCTGTGGATGGTGTAGAAAGCACATCCATAGAGAGATTCGTCCAATATGTGGTTAGAACTATATTTCATGGAAATTTGTGTTGAAGTGGATACAGGAATTCAGCAAAGTACAAGAAAAAGTCACAGTCAAGAAACTTCCTGGCCTCCCTAGTTAACCTGTGATGGCACATTGTTTCCACGTCAGGGAGTATTTCGCTACCCTCAGGACACAATGGTCTTGTGGGTTGCAACAATTTAAGGAACGAAATAAACATGTCATATCGCTAGACGGCACTAATTTAAAGCCAACGCTGCCACAAGTATTCTAGACTGCCCACTTTTAATGCATTGTCGAACGATGGGGTAACTGTTTAAGTTTACAATGCTAGTATGTTGAAAAGGAAAATAAATTGGCTCTTATGTCTCTATCCCAGTTTGCGACTTACGTAACTTACGTATTGATGCGCCCTCGTATACAGAGCTCGTAATATTTACAAACGATGTACAGAACACAATCTTATGTCTATCACCAATCCAAACAGTAGAAAATGTTAGAAACTGCCTTATGTAGCATCTAGGGCGCGATCTTTCATGCAAATCTAAAATCAGTCGCTACATTGAAACACCAGCGGGGAAACATCATCTGTTCCCAGGTACACAATCCTTCAGGTACAACAGTCTACCCTACTATATTCAGTCTTGGTGTTCAACCAGTAAACGAATAAGCATTGGTGTTATTGTCACATTTCTACACTTCTGGGGTGCAAGAATAAAATTGAGAAGTATGTGACTGTTAGTTACCCCACCCCGAACCTGTGGCACGAAGAGTAATTCGCCTCCGACTCAAGTGAAACTATCCGCATCAAGCACATGAATTGGAGCAATGTATAACTGATTGAAATTGTCGATGATATGAAAGAGGATCTCCGATTGACTGATTGCTTAGGTGACATCTTCCCATACGATATACACACATCACAAAGATTTTTGCATCACTTCGGTTCCGAGAGTTCCGGAACCTGTACAGAAAACTGGAATAGAGATCAACATAAACATCATTTCAGCCCTTTTTATTGCCCATGAAAACCACACATTGCATGTTGTACACCATACAGCGAGACCTTCAGAGGTGGTGGTCCAGACTGCTGTACACACCGGTACTTCTAATACCCAGTAGCACGACCTCTTGCATTGATGCACGCCTGTATTCGTCGTGGCATACTATACACAAGTTCATCAAGACACTATTGGTCCAGATTGTCTCACTCCTCAACGTAGATTCGGCGTAGATCCCTCAGAGTGGTTGGTGGGTCACGTCGTCCATAACACAGCTCTTTTCAATCTGTCCCAGGCATGTACGATGGTGTTCATGTCTGGAGAACATGCTGGTTACTCTAGTCGAGCGATATCGTTATCCTGAAGGAAGTCATTCACAAGATGTGCACGATGGGGGTGCGAATTGTCGTCCATGAAGACGAATGCCTAGAAAATATGTTGGTGATAAGGTTGCACTATCCGTCGGAGGATGGCATTCACCTATCGTACAGCCGTTACGGCACCTTCCATGACCACCAGCGGCGTACGTCGGCCGGAACCTCCACCTTGCTGCACTCGCTGGATAGTGCCAATCCTGAGCTGTCCATCTGGCATGTTATTGGGCCCATCTGTACCGCACTGCATGGTGTCGTGGTTGCAAAGATGGACTTCGCCAAGGGCGTCGGGAGTGAAGCTGCGCAGCACGCAGCCTACTGCGGACAGTTTGAGTCGTAAAACGACGTCCTGTGGCTGCACGAAAACCATTATTCAACATGGTGGCGTTGCTGTCAGGGTTCGAGCCATAATCCGTGGGTGGTGGTCAACCACTGCAGTAGTAGCTCTCGGACAGCCTGAGCGAGGCATGTCATATTAGACAAACAAAATAATCCAGAAGAACATAAACCATGACCAACCGTTAAAGAAAGTGAACCCATACAACCTCATCAATTTATGGTTATCAATCCACCAATAACCATTCTTATATGAGCAACAGAAGAATATGCAATTAAAGAATTTAAATCAACCTGACGAAAACAAATAAATCTAACAATAACCCCACCAGATAAACCTAAAGATAATCAAAAATAATTAAACTTTAAACCCAAATAAGAAATAACCTTTATAACACGAAAAATACCATAACCTCCCAACCTCAATAAAACACCAGCAAGAATTATTCTACCTGAAATAGGAGCCTGTACATGAGCCTTAGGAAGTCATAAATGAACCAAAAATATTGACATCTTAACTAAAAAATCCAAAATTATAAATACATAAAACATAAAATAATAAGAACCAAAATCAACCAATAAAGGGAAATATAAAGTGTTAGAAAAATCATAAACCCTAAATAATACCAACAATAATGGTAATCTAGCAACCAAAGTATAAAAAATTGAACAAACACCAGCCTGTAAACGTTCAGGCTGGTAACCCCAACCCAAAATCAAAAGTAAAGTAGGGACTAATCTAGCCTCAAAAAAATATATATAAAAAGACAGAAGACTCAATCTAGCAAATGAACAATAAAGCATAATCATTAAAATTAAAACCATAAAAACAAAAAAAATTAGAATGATATGAACTCAAATAAACTGAACCTCTAGCGTAATTATTAAAGAACAAATTAAAAAACTCAACAAAATTAAACTAAAAGAAAAATAATCAATACCAAAATAATATCTAATTATATTCAAGTCAGCATATGAATAAACACAAACCATAAAAACAGAACTCGACAGAAACATTAAAGAATGAACCAACCACCAACAATTATTTAGTAAACAAAGAGGGATCAAAAAATAGTTATAAATAAATACTTTAACATAAGGATAATCCAAAATAATTTTAAAAAATCATTACCATGAGACCGAATTATTGAAACCAAAATAGAAAGACCTAAAGCACCTTCACAAACAGAAAAAACTAAAAAAATAGCAGGAAAGAAATAATCATAATCAAACTCAATAAGAAAAACAATAATTAATATAAACAAAGAAAGAAGAATATATTCCAAGCTCGGAAGAAACATTAATAAATGTTTGCGTTTAGAAGAAATAACGTAAACGCCAGCAAAATATACCAACAAAGAAGTAAAAACAGAGAATATAAACATTAGTTTTAATAGTTTAAAAAAAACACAGGTCTTGTAAACCGGAAATAAGTCTAGCCCCCACTCCTGCCTCTTTGTATCTCATCCATGTCCGAACAACATTCCTTTGATTCACTTCGAGAAGCCCGTCCTGGCACAAAGTAACAATGTAGATGCAATTGAACCGCGGTATTGACCGTCTAGGCATGGTTGAACTACAGACAACACGAGCCGTGTACCTCCTTCCTGGTGGAACGACTGGAACTGAACGGCTGTCGGACCCCATCCGTCTAATAGTTGCTGCTCATGCATGGTTATTTACATCTTTGGGCGGGTTTAGTGACATCCCTAAACAGTGAAAGGGACTGTGTCTCTGATTCAATATCCATTTCGGCTGATTCTCATGCAACCCGCAAACGCAGCTGTCTAGCAGGTCCTCTAATCGCTACTCGGTACAGTCGTTTGACTATTGAAAATGTTTCCAACAAGTACCACTAGAAAACACTGCTCTGTATCGCAATAACTCAAGATTTTAAGCAACACCACGATACTAAAAATATCAGGGAACACCTTATCAGACTGTCCTTAAGGCTTCTAAGCTCACATTTATTACAATAAATGACATACCTGAAATGTTACCACTTTCATTATTACGTCAGATAGGTAATGCACGACGTAAGTTCGAAATGTTCATGATTTCCTCTTCAAAATAACATACCATACTTATTATTTAACACAAAATGACATTAAAAATTTAAGTCATTCACGAGTAGCTAGTTAAGAATATGTATGAACTTCTAATGACACGATGAAACGTCTCGTTCTGCATATGGATTCAAGCCCAGGTCATGCAGACTAAGCAAAGATTTCGTGACTGACGGAAACTAAGACATTCCTGACTTGGCATACAGACAGTGATATACCTCGATTTTAGACAGTATCAATTAGCAAATATCAACTTTAAATTATATACAGTAAACATTTTTAACCGACACGAATTCCTACGCAGCATGTATTGTCCCTGTTAGCGAACTACAAGAGGTGTTAAATATTGCTTCTTCACAAGTAACTTACCTAAAATGCCGTGAGGTAAAGCTTTGTGTCGGACAGGTATTCGAACCCAGAACTTAACCGAATTGTTAACGAAGCACAATCAACTGTGACATATCGGCTTTTCTCGGTAGTAGAAAAATGTTTTAACTGAAATGACGTGACGAAACATTAATTTTTCCTTCCGAGGACTCCAACCCGTCACCTATTCCTGTTATATTCTAGAGAAAACGAACGTTAAATATGGGTTTGTTACACCAGCAGTGACATGTGAGCATGTTTGAACTAGAAATAATATGACGAAGAGTTCAGTGCTGACTCGTAATCGAACCCCACACATATCGTTGTTGACTACACACAAAGAGACGCCCGCTACCGAATTTTTCTCCATCAGCAGCTCGGAATAACATCCTTGAACTTACATTGATCTCACAAATTGTTCTGTGTCTCACTGGGAGTCAAAAACGTCAGATATCGTTAGTGTTGAGAACGAATGAAAATACATTAAAAATAAAAATTATTATCCGTCAGCGGATAGGTGTTCTCATGCTAGATCTTGATAATACATAGTGAAAACTTTAGTGCTGGGCGAGGATTCGAACCCATTCACGCGCAATATGTGGAGATGTTGAGGAATCTGCAGTTTTGAAGAAACAACAAATTGTAGTCGAGCTGTATTGTCACGAAGGAATCAAATTCCGCGTTAAGGGCGGTCTGAGCTGCATTCTCAGTTCAGAACCAATTTTATCGACGTACAGAAGCTCAAATAAAAGATAGAATAAGTGTCCTGTGAACCCTACATAGCATTTGTTACGTCATTAGAAATAAATAACTAGTATAAGAAAGGTTACTGGTGATAGAGTTTCTACATGTCGCCACTGATGACTTTATTGTGGTTCAACCTAACTTCTACTTGGTAGTGAGGGAATATCATGTTTAACGTGAACTTCAGACCACAACGCCATTATACCTTCTTTACTTGGCGTAGTCAGATGAGAATAGAATCTGTCTCTCCATATCAAAAATCATCAGGAGAAGGTGGAATCGAACCCAACCATCAGTATATGAACTTATCATCAACCCAACAGACCACCAAATCCTCTTCTCTGCCACTCATTTTTGTATCATAAGGCCATTGCGCCACACTGAATGAGAATTCTGACACACAGGCTCCCTGTAGTGGTTTGCAGCATGTTCAGTACATTCATTTACTTGGTTGACCGAATCGCCATGAACTAGCTGCCTCGGCTACCAAGTGCATACATTCGACTCAATTTTGATATCAGCGAAATAAAAACACGTAACTGCCATTTACGGAGAACTGCCAACAGTGTAGGATGCAGAAATTTATATAGGAAGTGTTCCTTTCCACTTGAGCTACTCTATTGCGGTATCTGTTTGTTGAGAACGTCGTGCACAGCAAAAGAAAAGCTGGAACTGTCTGTCTCTCAGAAGTCTAGATCCGGTAATATGCATTATCTCACAGCAGTGTAGAATGCGGACGTTCTGGAGGAGTTGTTGACTTCTGCACTGCTGTAGCTACATGTGAGCTAGTAGCGTAATGGTAAACGTCACGAGTTCGAATACATTCACTACTACATTTTTTAAAACGCTATTCTGCTGTCTGTTGAAGTTATCATTCTAATGGAACTTTGAACATAACTCCCTTGACTTTTCAACCCAAAATAGTCGCATGTGGAAAAAGGGCTAATTTCTGCGACATTTTGTTCTTTTTAGGTTTAATAGATGGACAGGCAGCAGATGCATATCTAAACTTTTGTATTCTGTATAGGGAGAGTGCATAATGCCAAAATATATCAGAAAAGTATTTTCTACATTATCTGTCGTGTGGTAGTGGCATTTTATTCTTCTTCAAAGCTTGTTTGACAGCTTTAACTCAGAACAAATCAATAAACTGCATGTGCGTTGTCAGACTGTTATAGATAACATCAGAGAATTCGCATACATCGTTGATGATTAATTTCTCTCTCAAATTTACTATTGTTTTAACAACACTAAAAGAAATCTTACGAAAATTGTGCACTGTATGATAGGAAATGAAATAAAACTACGCATGATAACCTTACGATGAAAGTCTGTTTTAATAAAACTGAGTATCTGTACACAAGTGTGCCTCTATCAGCACGAATTAGTAAAACACTACTCACTTAGATTTCGATTGGGCCTGTGTTTAATTGGTATGCTGTGTCATACTCAAGAGGTATACAAATGTAGTATTTCATAAATAAAGTTACGTATTCCTAGAAACCCAAAATTTGCTTGTCAACAGCAGAAAGAGGCGTTACCTGTTGTGCAGCACTGTAAGTTTTTCACCATTGCACTATGAGCCGAAAGTATTTTCTTGCGATTTTCTTATCGATGTTTGATCTGACTGCCTGTAGCCCTTTCACAGAAGAGATAAAAACGCTACAGCCACCGACACTGGAATCGTGAACCGTAACAGACCCTTTTTTTCACGGGTCAGCAATTTACCACAGAGCTAGCGAAGCGATATGTCCTTTGGCTTCCTCTTACGAGGCCAATTGTGACTAGAACTGGTAAATCGCTATTTAAAGGACTATATTAGTAGCGATTTCAACGTGCAACGACTTTCTTGGGCTGAAAAACGTAAATTGACCTTCTTTTGTTACACCTCAAGCAATAATAACTCAGATTACTCAATGGAAATGACAGGAAAAATCAAGTGAACTTGGAGGCTTAATTTCGTGCATACCAGGAAGTAACTCGTCGATCACAGAGTTGCCAAACATACCTTGCCTTGTTGCCAAGTCTCAATTACAGTACCAGCAGGAAGAAAACTAAGCGATGTGTTCCTACAGCGGGCTGGGAAGTGACCATAGCTGACGTCTCAAAGACGTGGCTGCCACGGCCTGGAATACGTAATGGGTCTGATATACATTTCTGTAACTAGGTTTAGGGACTGGAGCGTAGTTACTAATAATACTCAGAGCTGACTGCAAACTAAGCATCAAAAATCAATAACTCTCATAGTTGTATTCATATTTATTTCGTAAGTGAACTCAAAACTAACAAACTCATTCATGGACGTTTTCGTGCCTGGTCGATATTAGAGAACAACAAACAAAACAAAGAAAAAAAAGAATATGTGTGTGTGTGTGTGTGAAAGAGAGAGAGAGAGAGAGAGAGAGAGAGAGAGAGAAAATACTTTTCATCACACACTTTTACCGTCTCGCACTCCCATCGATAATCAAGAATTTAGTAGCCGGTGTCTGTGCGTGGGTGGAAGCAGGCGGCGAAAACGTGGGTCGAGAGGCTAGTCAATAGTGACTGTGTTTTAATGAACATTTTCCTTCCTATAGCAAAGTTTTAGTTAGTAGTTTAATTATTCAATAGACTATATGTAGAATAAAAGAAGGTATGTCAAGTTACTGTAGAAAAACTTAGTGAAAACTTAACCAGTTGTTACACTTACAGTGAACATACCTTTAAGAGTGACTGGAAAATTTAAAAGCAGACGTGGCTACGCGCACGCGTTCTGTTTGAGGTGTACGGGGCAGCGCGGTGGAAATGGCGCGTATCTGACAGCTGAGAAGGCATGTCGGCCACTCTGGACTGAAATCCGGGGGCTGCTTTTCCGTTTTAAAATACCCAGTCAGGTTACCTGGCCACTTATCTATAGTGAGCGGCCCTCGATATGACCTGTCCCCGCCAAGTGGAGGCGGACCAGTTCCTTTGCGTTTCTTTTTACTTAGATGGGTATATAACCTCTTTTATTACCTCTATTGCCTACATATTCGTTTAGAGAGGATCGGAAGCTTTATTAGGAATAAAATGGCTGCATAAGAAATCGAAAAAGAAATGCATGTAGAAAGCTCAATGCAACCTTTGGCGAAATGAAAAGGAAGGGTGGCAACATTAAGAGTGCAATGGATGGGAATTACACTGTTAAATGGAGAAGAGAGAGCGGATGAGTGGAAAGAGGACATTGAAGGTCTATGCGAGGGAAAGACTTGTCTGATAATGTGATAGAAGAAGAAACAGCAGTTTATATAGAAGAGATAGGGCATCCAGTATTTGAATCGGAATTTAAAAGGGCTTTGGAAGACATTTCAATATAATTTCTAAAATCATTGCGGGAAGTGGCAACCAACGACTATTCACGCTGGTGTGTAGAACGTGTGAGTCTGGCGATATACCATCTGATTTCCGGAAAAACACAGTTCTGACGATCGCAAGAGCCGACATGTGCGAGAATTATCCCATAATCGGCGTAAGGGCTCATGTATCCAGGTTGCTGATAAGAACTGTATACAGAGGTGCTAAAAAGAAAATCGAGGATGTGTTACGTGACGATCTGTTTGTCTTTAGGAAAGGTAAAGACACTAAAGAGACAATTCTAGTTGATAATGGAAGTAAGACCAAAGAAAAATCAGTTCACATTCATAGGATTTGTTGACCCTGAAAAAGCGTTCGATGATGTTAAATGGCGCAAGATGTTCAAAATGTTGAGAAAAATAGCGGTAAGCTATAGTGAAAGTTGGGTATTCTGCAATGCAAGCGTTACAAACATGTTCTCACAGTATTACTAGAACTACATTTTATTTTACTCCAAGCATCATTGAAGCAGTTTACAAGAACAAAGAGGGAACAAGATGTGTGGAAAACGAAGTGCTCGAATTAAAAGAGGTGTAAGACAGGGATGTAGTCTTTCACTCCCAATTTTCAGTCTATACATCGAAGAAACAATGAAGAAAATAAAAGTTCAGGAGTTGGATTAAAATTCGAAGGCGAAAAGATATCAATGATGAGATAGTCTCCGTGATAGTGAAGAAGTGGTATAGGATTTTCTGAATGGAATGAAAAGCTAATGAATACGGAATGTCTGAGAGTAAATCGAAGAATGACGAAAATAATAATAAGTGGCAAAATGAGAACAGCGGAAATCTTAACATTAGGACTGGTGATCACGAAATAGATGAAATTAAGATATTATGCTACCAAGGCAGCAAAATATCCATAACGGACGCAGCAAGGAGGACATAAAAAGCAGACTGGCCCTGGCAGAAAGGACATTCCTGGCCAAGAGAAGTCTACTAGTATCAGACATAGGCCTTTATTTGAGGACGAAATTTCTGAGAATGTACGTTTGGAGCACTGTATGGTAGTGAAACAGTGGCTGTGGGAAAACGTGAAAAGAAAAGAATCGAAACATTCGAAGAATGTACTACAGAAGAACGTTGAAAATTATATTGGCTTATAAGATAACAAATGAGAAGTTTCTCCGAAGAATCGGTGAGAAAAGGAGTATACGACTTTCGAGAGTGTTTTAATTTTAAATTTGAAGTCGTACAGCAAATAATAAGAGAAATATTTTTGTGAGTTATAATTGCTAATTAACAATTTTCGAATTTTTCCCTTACCTTGCTTCCAGCCAAATATCATGATTCTACATACACGGAAAGTACCCTATGGGTTTCAATGAGTTAGTTTGCGACTATCAAAACATGTGACATAAATAGTCCTATCTTGCGACTGCAATGACTTAGAAGCTTGCACTTACTACAGCACCAAGGAACTATAGACCTTACGAAGTGGCATCAATTTCAACTTGATACATCCACTTGTTCCTGAGAAAAATGGGTTTAACAGATGGACGGACAGGCGGACACACTGATTTTTTCTTTTTTTTCTTTTTGGAGGGGGTGGGGAGCGTCATTCGTCTTCTGAGAGGTTTGATGCAGCCCGCCACGAATTTTTCTGCTGTGTCAGCTTCTTCATCTCAGAGAAACATTTGCAACCTAAGACCTCTATTACTTGCTGGATGTGTTCCAATCTCTGTCTTCCTCTTTCCTCTGCAGTTTTTGCCCTCTACAGGTCCCTCTAGTACCATGGAAGTAATTCCCTGATGTCTTAACAGATATCCTATGACCCCGTCCCTTGTCAGTGTTTTCCACATATTCCTTTCCTCTTCGATTCTGCGTAGAACCTCCTCATTCCTTACCTTATTAGTGCACCTAATGTTCAACATTCGTCTAGAGCACCATATCTCAAATGCTTCGATTCTCTTCTGTTCTGGTTTCCCCATAGTCCACGTTTCATTACCATACAATGCTGTGCTCCAAACATACATTCTCAGAAATTTCTTCTTCAAATCAAGGCCTATGGTGTTTGTAGCCTTTTCTAGGCTAAGAATACCCTTGCCAGTGCTAGTTTGCTTTTGATGTCCTCCTTGCTCCGTCCGTCATTGGTTATTTTGTTGCCTAGGTAGCAGAATTCCTTAACTTCATCTACTTCGTACCCATCAATTCTGATGTAAAGTTTCTCGCTGTTATCATTTCTGCTGCTTCTCATTACTTCTGTTTTTGTTTGGTTTACTCTAGGTCCACATTCTGTACTCATTAGATTGTTCATCCCATTCCGCAGATCATGTAATTCTTCTTTGCTTCCAGACGGGATAACAATCTCATCAGCGAATCATATCATTGAAATCGTATCATTGATATTCTTTCACCTTGAATTTTAATTCCATTCATGAACACTCCTTTTTTATTTCCATCATAGCTTCTTCGATGTACAGATTGAACAATAGGGGTGAAAGACTATCTTACATCCCTTTTAATATGAGCACTTCGTTCTTGTTCGTCCGTTCTTATTATTTCCTCTTGGCTCTTGTACACATTGTAATTTATTCGACTCTCCCTATAGCAAACCCCTATTTTTCTCAGAATTTCCAACACCTTGCACCGTTTTACATTGTCGCACGCTTTCCCTAGGTCGACAAATCCTAAGAACTTATCTTGACTTTTCTTTACTCTTGCTTCCATTATCAACCACAACGTCTGAATTGCTTCTCTGGTGCCGTTACCTTTCCTGCAGCCAAACTGATCGTCATCTAACACACTCTCAGTTTTCTTTTCCATCCTTCTGTACATTATTCTTGCCAGCATCTGGGATGTATGAGCTGTTAAGGTGATTGTGCGATAATTCTCGTACTATTCAGCTCTTGGCGTCTTGGGAATTGTGTGGATGATATTTCTACACACCAATGCGAACAGTCGTTTTGTTGCCACGTCCCCCAGTGATTTTAAGAATTCTGATGGAATGTTATCTGTATCTTTTGTCTTATTTGATCTTAAGTCCTCCAAAGCTGTCTTAAATTCTAATTCTGATACTGGATCCCTTATCTCTTCTAAATCGACTCCTGTTCCTTCTTGTATCATATCGACAAATCTTCCCACTCATAGAGGCCCTCAATGTTCTCTTTTCACCTCTCCGCTTTTTCATCTTCATTTAACAGTGTAATTCCCGCTGCGTTCTTAATGTCACCACCTTTGCTTTTAATTTTGTTGTTTTGACTTTCCTATATGCTGAATCAGTCCTTCTGACAATCATTTCTTTTTGGATTTCTTCAAATTTTTCATGCAGCCATTTCGTCTTAGCTTCTCTGCATTTCCTATTTATTTCATTCCCCGGCGGCTTGTATTTCTGTGTTCCTGAATTTCCTTGAACATTTTTGTACTTCCATCTTTCATCGGTCAACTGATGTATTACTTCTGTTAGCCATGGTTTCTTCGCAGTTACCTTCTTTGTGCCTATGTTCTCAACTTCTGTGATTGCCCCTTTTACAGATGTCCATTCCCCTTCAATTGTACTGCCAACTGAGCTATTCCTCACTGCCGTTTCTATAGTTTTAGAGAACTTCAAACGTATTTCGTCATTCCTTAGTACTTCCCTGTCCCACTGCTTTGCATATTAATTCTTCCTGACTAATCTCTTAAACTTCAGTCTACTCTTCATCTCTACTACATTTTGATCCGAGTCTATATCTACTCCTGGGTACGTCTGATAATTCAGTATCTGATTTCGGTATCTCTGCCTGACCATGATGTAATCTAACTGAAATCTTCCCTTATGACCCGGCCTTTTCCAAGTATACATCCTCCTCTTGAGATTCTTGAACAGAGAATTCGCTATTACTAGCTGAAATTTGCTACAGAACTCAATTAATCTTTCTCATTTCTCATTCCTTGTCCCAAGCCCATATTCTCCTGTAACCTTTCCTTCTGCTCCTTCCCCTACAACTGCGTTCCAGTCCCCCATGAGATCTTCACCTCCATTTATGTATTGTATTACCCTTTCAGTATCTTGATATGCTTTCTCTATCTCTTAATCTTCAGCTTATGTCGTCGGCATGTATGACTGAACTATTGTTGTCGGTGTCGGTTTCCTGTCGATTCTGATGAGAATAACCTTATCACCGAACTGTTCATAGTATTCGCTCTCTGACTTTCCTTTATCTTCATAACGAGTTCTACTGTCGTTATAACATTTTTTGCTGCAGCTAATATTACCCTATTCATAACGAATCCCACTACCGTTATACAATTTTCTGCTGCTGGTGATATACCCTATACTCATCTGACCAGAAATTCTTGTCTTCTTTCCATTTCACTTCACTCACCACCACTATATCTAGATTTAGTCCAAGCATTTCCGTTTCCAGTTTTTAGAGTTTCTGATATTCCACGTCCCGACACGCAGAACGTTATTCTTAAGTTTGTTATTCAATCTTTTTCTCATGGCTACCTCCTCTCACCTCCTGGAAATCCGGTTGGGGGACTAGTCCAGAATCTTTTGCCAATGGAGAGATCATCATGACTGGCCACAATGCTATGGATATACAGTATGTGTCTTTAATGCACAGTTTCCAGTGCCTCCTGCATCCCCAAGCGGTTGATCATTGTTGATTTTTCCGCCTCTGACATCTTTGACAAGACCGCTAGCAGAATGAGGACGATTTCTTATGTCTGAAGTCTTCGGCCGCCATTGTTGATGATTTTTATCCAACATTTAAACGATGGCAGGCTTCTAATCCGGTACTGAGAACATTTTGATTATTAACCGAAGACGCCAGCCATAGAACACTGGTAGGAGACCAACAGTGGAGCTTTAACTAGCGTTAAACGAGGTTTGATTTATTTTCCGAGATTTTTCTAGAAGTATATGCGATACATAACGTAAGCTACTGCTCCAGTATGGCTTAGGTTCGTACTCAGACGCTCATTAATTCAGTGATAAAAATTATTACGCAGTGACATATGTTGAAGAAAAAGTGAATAAATACCGTTTTGTTACATATTAAAAATCCTATGAGTAATGAACATTATTTTTCACCGCAAATTTGTGCCTGCATTTATTGAACTTTGTGGTTAGTTTTTACGGTAAATCCTACAAATGCTTTAGTTGAGTCCCAGATTTTAGTGTAGTCAACTCTTAGAAATACAGTCACCATTTTCGAGGGTCTTTGAGCAGTGGCCTTCAACTAAATTTCAATTTGTTCTTCGTGCAGATGCACTTGTGGGTCATGAGCTAGGAATTTAGAGAGTAATATTTTGTGGAATCTACAAGTTGATACCAGCATTTTAGCAAATAATATTCTATCCAGTCCCCACGCCCGGGTTCCCGGGTTCGATTCCCGGCGGGGTCAGGGATTTTCTCTGCCTCGTGATGGCTGGGTGTTGTGTGATGTCCATAGGTTAGTTAGGTTTAAGTAGTTCTAAGTTCTAGGGGACTGATGACCTAAGATGTTAAGTCCCATAGTGCTCAGAGCCATTTGAACCATTCTATCCAGTCGCAACACATAAGCTTATGTCAGATAGATTTTGTACGGAATACGAGGCAAGATCGGAAAGTAACACACAATAATTTTACTGGCGAAAAGTTTAATAGGTAACAAAACAAAAAATTATAAATGAACTTAACATCTTTTATCTACTTTTCTACATATACACTAATGTCCTAAACACATTTGTCTCATCGAGGTACCAGTTTCAATGTGCCATGTTCGTAGTAGTGCGATTGGTAGGAGTATAGCCGTGTGCCGACTGCTGATTTCACTTCTGCATCTGTTGCAAAGCGTTTGACGGCCAGGAATTTCTTCATTGGACTACACAGATGAAGGTCGACGATGCAACGTCCAGACTGTAAGGTGGATGCTGTAGCACCTCCTACCCAAATCTGGCGGTTTTCTCGCGGACAGGAGTAGCAGCATGGGAGCGAGCATTGTTGTCAAGAAGTTTGACATCGTCAGCATTAATGTTGTGACTTCTGTCAAAAAGGGGATGACGCAACTTAACCAATGCTACAATGTAGGCTGCAGCATACTCAGTACTCCAATAACACACCATGCATATCCCAGTCAAGTATTTTTCTAGCAGATTGAATCACTCTGAAAATTTTTTTTCTGCTGGGGAAAGAGCGTATTTCCGCTTCATAAAGGCCTGCTTGGTTTCGGACGTGTAGTGGTACATCAGCGACTCATCACCAGTGACGATTGCTTTCAGAAAGTTGTGCCCTTCTGCGATGTGACGCGTTAAGTGATCCAAGTTTGTCATCATTCGTTGGCCCTTGTGGTCATCTGTCAGGTTCTTAGGCACCCAGTGAGCACTAACTTTATGAAATTTCAATGGGTCACGAACAGTGTGACACACATCATCATACGAGATGTTGAACTGCTGCGAAAAGATTGCAGTTGTCGGTCGGTCAAAATTGCTGCCTCATTGGCTCCGACATTCTGCAAGGTTGCAGCTGTCACCCGCCGCCCGGAGTGTGGCACATTGTAAGGTTCACACGACCCTCTTGCAAGAATGCACTCCACCTGGAGACGTTGTTACTGAACAGTCGTCCCGATACAAGTCACGCATATCCCTGTGAATTTCGCTCGATTTATGCCCTTCGGCCACCAAATGTGGAACTACACTATGCTGCTCTTCACAAGTTGACGACACTTAACATGCGCGCCATGTTCGTTTCGTATTTCAGGCATCTCCCGCTAGAGCTGCACACGAAAACCAAATATCTTCTTTAGTGCAAACCTGAAACAAAGCCGTGAAATTTCAACATTCCAGCTGCAATACCAGGAGAAAAAATAGAAAATATAGAGCGTTACTTTCCGATCCTCCCTCGACCTTATTCGCTTATAAATACGTCAGACTATAGTACTGCGAGTAATAATTGTGATCATCTGTAGTTCTTCACCTGATTCTGGTTGATATGAATAACAAAGTCCTTGGTTGTGCTGATACGCATTTATTGTGTCAAGATGATCCGGGCCGTCTGGAATACACAATATGCTATAGCATCCACGCCCCTATTTTATAGTCGATAAAAACATTTTTTTAAATATGTGATATCGTGAGAGACAAGTGTTTTGTCAGAGAAACGGTTTGGTTTTGCTAGTGCAGAGACAGTACAACAGTATCTTCATAAGCCACAGAAAATAGACTGAAAACAATGATATCTTTCAATCATAAGAACAATTATCACTGATTTTTCGTTGCATTCTTTCTTCTTATTCGAGTAGCCATGATGCTAGCAAGACGCACTTTAATCTGCCGCCTATGATAAGGTCTGGTATTATTACAATTATGTAAACTACATATTGTAAATTATTGGAGAAAAATGGAGAATAGTGTTATTCAAGTTTATCTCATATTTTCTGTAAGAACATTACTAATCCTGATTCTCTGCATTCCATCTTTGCTTCGCTGCGGACGAGCTGCAGCGCCGCCATTAGCTGTAATATATTTATATGATTTTATGGGCAAGAGTTATAGTTTTATTTCAGATTGAAAATGCTGAGAACAATTATTTAATGCTGATTAATGTTTTTTTTCAAATAGAATTCAGTCAATTATTTTCATATAATCGGAGCAGATCGATTCTGTAATATTAATTTTAATTTTTTTAAAATAATGAATAGCCTCATTTGCACTGTTTACCTAGAAATTTACCTAGGTTTCAGTCGGGATTGCCCAACCTTCTTCTTTGCACGTTCTAGAATTAAGAACGGTTTCAATACTTGATTTAATTAGTGGATAATAACTTCGTCGGTATATACGTGTAGTAACCGGAATGCCGATCACCACAGAATAAAGGTGCTACCACATAATCCTTCAATATGACCGAATGTGGTCAATACTATGTATGTATGACAGCAGTGGTGCTATCACCTAGTCACACACAACTTTTTATTAACTTAATTAATGGCAATCATATCCATATAAGTATCACTAGAGGGTAATGTCACCTTGCCACAATCTATTGGATACGAAGTTTTGGTTCAGACTAGCCGGATCAGTTTGAATTGATCATACTCAATGACGTTTAACGGTGTCCTTGGAGCGTTGCTCGCCAAATCGTATCATAATTTAACCATTTCCCATCATCCTCCCATAATTTAGACTAGTTCTTTAAGTACATATTGACCTATGTCGGTCAATTATATTAAGTGTGTTGACCAGAGCGATGTTCGCCAAGTCACACTTTAGCTTTGAGCATAATTGACTTACGTCGGTCAATAGTTTTTAAGTGTGTTGATTGGAGCGATGTTCGCCAAGTCACACTTTAGCTTAGAGCACAATTGACCTATGACGGTCAATAGTTTTTAAGTGTGTTGACTGGAGTGATGTTTGCCAAGTCTCACTTTAACTTTAGTTCCGCTGTCATTCCCTAAGTTCAATGGCAGTGGTCTCCAGGCCCGAATTGTGATGGCAGTGGTCCACACATAGTTTTTACAGTATGTGTGTGCATCACCTCCATGAAGGCAAATTGAGTACCCCATTGCCGCCACATTATCCCCTACTATAGTGTTTTCTGCAACTCATAACCATAACTTATCCAAGAAGCTCAATCAGGCGCGTGCATTAGTTTTCGACTTGATTCTGGACCGTTTCAGGTCAAATATACTAATCTTGAATAATGACCAGCCAATTTATATGGCCTATGTTGCCGAATGTTACAGATTAGATATAGACTTGTTCATAAGTTCAATCGTGACCATTTGTGTGCTAAGTCAGTAGGATGTCCATGCGATGTAACCATAGCTAGCAATTACGTCTTAAAAAATTTTCTGGACCTAGTCGTAACAATGACGATGTTGGCTTTATATTAACCTTCCCACCCCCCAAGATCTTTTTAGGTGATTAAACTTCATGCTTATGCACAAAAATTTTCCTAGATAGGCCATACCTTGTAAGCACATGATGTCTTCCTCATATCATGACCAATGAATACTTCGTAAATGTTAAGACAATCGATCTAAGTACGTTCTATACATACAGGGTGTTACAAAAAGCCGGCCGGTGTGGCCGTCCGGTTAAAGGCGCTTCAGTCTGGAACCGCGTGACCGCTGCGGTCGCAGGTTCGAATCCTGCCTCGGGCATGGATGTGTGTGATGTCCTTAGGTTAGTTAGGTTTAATTAGTTCTAAGTTCTAGGCGACTGATGACCTCAGAAGTTAAGTCGCATAGTGCTCAGAGCCATTTGAACCATTTTTTTTGTTACAAAAAGGTACGGTCAAACTTTCAGGAAACATTCCTCACACACAAATAAAGAAAAGATGTTATGTGGACATGTGGCCAGAAACGCTTAATTTCCATGTTAGAGCTCATTTTAGTTTTGTCAGTATGTACTGTACTTCCTCGATTCACCGCCAATTGGCCCAATTGAAGGAAGGTAATGTTGACTTCGGTGCTTGTGTTGACATGCGACTCATTGCTCTACAGTACTAGCATCAAGCACATCAGTACGTAGCATCAACAGGTTAGTGTTCATCACGAATGTGGTTTTGCAGTCAGTGCAATGTTTACAAATGTGGAGTTGGCAGATGCCCATTTGATGTATGGATTAGCTCGGGGCAATGGCCGTGGCGCGGTACGTTTGTATCGAAACAGATTTCCAGAACGAAGGTGTCCCGACAGGAAGACGTTCGAAGCAATTGATCGGCGCCTTAGGGAGCACGGAACATTCCAGCCTATGACTCGTGACTGGGGAAGACCTAGAACGACGAGGACACCTGCAATGGACGATGCAATTCTTCGTGCAGTTGACGATAACCCTAATGTGAGCATCAGAGAAGTTGCTGCTGTACAAGGTAACGTTGACCACGTCACTGTATGGAGAGTGCTACGGGAGAACCAGTTGTTTCCGCACCATGTACAGCGTGTGCAGGCACCATCAGTAGCTGATTGGCCTCCACGGGTACACTTCTGCGAATGGTTCATCCAACGATGTGTCAATCCTCATTTCAGTGCAAATGTTCTCTTTACGGATGAGGCTTCATTCCAACGCGATCAAATTGTAAATTTTTACAATCAACATGTGAGGGCTCACGAGAATCCGCACGCAATTGTGCAATCACGTCATCAACACAGATTTTCTGTGAACGTTTGGGCAGGCATTGTTGGTGATGTCTTGATTGGGCCCCATGTTCTTCCACCTACGCTCAATGGAGCACGTTATCATGATTTCATACGGGATACTCTACGTGTGCTGCTAGAACATGTGACTTTACATGTGGTTCATGCACGATGGAGCTCCTGCACATTTCAGTCGAAGTGTTTGTACGCTTCTCAACAACAGATTCGGTGACCGATGGGTTGGTAGAGGCGGACCAATTTCATGGCCTCCGCGCTCTCCTGACCTCAACCCTCTTGACTTTCATTTATGGGGGCATTTGAAAGCTCTTGTCTACGCAACCCCCGTACCAAATGGAGAGACTCTTCGTGCTCGTATTGTGGACGGCTGTGATACAATACGCCATTCTCCAGGGCTGCATCAGCACATCAGGGATTCCATGCGACGGAGGGTGGATGCATGTATCATCGCTAACGGAAGACATTTTGAACATTTCCTGTAACAAAGTGTTTGAAGTCACGCTGGTACGTTCTGCTGCTGTGTGTTTCCATTCCATGATTAATGTGATGTGAAGAGAAGTAATAAAATGAGCTCTAACATGGAAAGTAAGCGTTTCCGGACACATGTCCACATAACATATTTTCTTTCTTTGTGTGTGAGGAATGTTTCGTGAAACTTTTGGCCGTACCTTTTTGTAACACCCTGTATATGCCATTTTCCTCAGCTAAACTTTTTATTTCACTTTACTAGTAAATTCAAGGTCAGGAGTTCACGTCTTGTCCCAACAAGGAACTATCATACAGTTTATGCGCAGGCGCAAGGTATTGTGTCCGCTTAAGCGGGCCTCATGACGCTACGGTCAGTTTCAATACAGCACTCGTGGCTGCCGCATCGCGGTCGCGAAGTGGGGCCGAGGCAGTGCGGGATAAGTTTTACATTCTGACGATAATTTATGGATTTATTGTGTTACCTTGACGATGTCCACTATGGACAAACGATAGATACTGTTACTCTGAAGAAGGTTGGGTTATCCCGACTGAAACCTAGGTAAATTTCCAGGTAAAAGGTGCAACTGAGACTGTTCATCATTAAAATTAACCATTTCATGAAAGCCTTATGCGTCGAGTTTAAATTGCCAAATTGTTCAGACATATACACTCCTGGAAATGGAAAAAAGAACACATTGACACCGGTGTGTCAGACCCACCATACTTGCTCCGGACACTGCGAGAGGGCTGTACAAGCAATGATCACACGCACGGCACAGCGGACACACTAGGAACCGCGGTGTTGGCCGTCGAATGGCGCTAGCTGCGCAGCATTTGTGCACCGCCGCCGTCAGTGTCAGCCAGTTTGCCGTGGCATACGGAGCTCCATCGCAGTCTTTAACACTGGTAGCATGCCGCGACAGCGTGGACGTGAACCGTATGTGCAGTTGACGGACTTTGAGCGAGGGCGTATAGTGGGCATGCGGGAGGCCGGGTGGACGTACCGCCGAATTGCTCAACACGTGGGGCGTGAGGTCTCCACAGTACATCGATGTTGTCGCCAGTGGTCGGCGGAAGGTGCACGTGCCCGTCGACCTGGGACCGGACCGCAGCGACGCACGGATGCACGCCAAGACCGTAGGATCCTACGCAGTGCCGTAGAGGACCGCACCGCCACTTCCCAGCAAATTAGGGACACTGTTGCTCCTGGGGTATCGGCGAGGACCATTCGCAACCGTCTCCATGAAGCTGGGCTACGGTCCCGCACATCGTTAGGCCGTCTTCCGCTCACGCCCCAACATCGTGCAGCCCGCCTCCAGTGGTGTCGCGACAGGCGTGAATGGAGGGACGAATGGAGACGTGTCGTCTTCAGCGATGAGAGTCGCTTCTGCCTTGGTGCCAATGATGGTCGTATGCGTGTTTGGCGCCGTGCAGGTGAGCGCCACAATCAGGACTGCATACGACCGAGGCACACAGGGCCAACACCCGGCATCATGGTGTGGGAGCGATCTCCTACACTGGCCGTACACCACTGGTGATCGTCGAGGGGACACTGAATAGTGCACGGTACATACAAACCGTCATCGAACCCATCGTTCTACCATTCCGAGACCGGCAAGGGAACTTGCTGTTCCAACAGGACAATGCACGTCCGCATGTATCCCGTGCCACCCAACGTGCTCTAGAAGGTGTAAGTCAACTACCCTGGCCAGCAAGATCTCCGGATCTGTCCCCCATTGAGCATGTTTGGGACTGGATGAAGCGTCGTCTCACGCGGTCTGCACGTCCAGCACGAACGCTGGTCCAGCTGAGGCGCCAGGTGGAAATGGCATGGCAAGCCGTTCCACAGGACTACATCCAGCATCTCTACGATCGTCTCCATGGGAGAATAGCAGCCTGCATTGCTGCGAAAGGTGGATATACACTGTACTAGTGCCGACATTGTGCATGCTCTGTGGCCTGTGTCTACGTGCCTGTGGTTCTGTCAGTGTGATCATGTGATGTATCTGACCCCAGGAATGTGTCAATAAAGTTTCCCCTTCCTGGGACAATGAATTCACGGTGTTCTTATTTCAATTTCCAGGAGTGTATATTTGCCATTGTAAAAAGATTCCACGTAAAGGTAAGTTGATTGTATATCAAAATCTATACTATAAGAAACTATTTTAGCTTCTACCATTCTTTGCTGGCGTCGGAGCAAAAAACTTCGTCGGCTGAAGCTCCGAAACCTTTCAGTAAAATTCGCCGATTTCAGTGTTGTGTGTCTCCCTGTTGTAAAAGTGAAGTGATATTCAAGAGTGAACTAAGTTTGTTTGAAAGTAATCAACGAACCTAATTGAATAATTTTAAACAGATACGCTTCTTTACAGACAACATATGAAAACGGTTGTGTGTTTCAATTTAGTTCACATTCTTGCTCATGTCATATTATAGGCGGGTAGTGCAGTAATTGAATGAAAATTTAGAACTGTAGACATATCTAAATATGATGGACGATGCTAAATTTACGCATTCACAACAGGGTTTAAAAGACAGCACAATGCCACTTTGTCGGCACTGGCTACTCGCCGTGCTTTAGCTAGGCAGTCAGCAGAGTGTTTATATGATCTTCGAGTTGCAGAATTTGCCTTTAACGTTACTGGAAACAGCTGGATATTTTTGCGGATTTATTATGAAGTCTGTTGGCAGTGTAACCAGGTGATGTTCCCTTGAATGATAGTGGTCGTGACATAATAGATGCGTATCAGTACAGATTCTTTTTAACATTAACTTGGGAATTATGTTACACTATTTATTCACGACTAGTAATTGCACATACCCACTTTCAGTAGATATGAAGGCAATAAGAAATTTCACATGTCATTATGCTCATAAGGTTGCGTTAATCTAGTTTCTAACATAATTGTTACAAAATATTGATCATTCAACTTCTTACAAATTTTCTTACAATTTTCTCTACGACTCTGCTAAGTTTTTTCAAAACCCACACTCAAAAGAATCTCATTAATAACAATACTTCAATACAAAACACAAAATTCGTACTTGATATAAGCAAACACTCTAAAACAGAAAATACCAACTATCTTTGCTGCGGATTATATTTATTGTCTATACTTCTCGTTTTACTGCTTACTTATCGTTCGTGCATGCACTTATATTCAAAATTTTTCAGTTTCGTACAAGGTTTTATTATGTTATTTTGGTTTAGAATTTTAACCAAAAGTTCAATAAGCACACAAATATATGTGAATGATGGTCACACATGAAACTGATAAATCATCTATACATTATTCAAAGCAGCAAAGCATATATACACTCATGCTCATAAATTAAGAATAATTGCAGAATATGGTGTTACACAACGTGGCACTACACACAACTGGCGCTAATAGCATAAGCACATAGGGAACAAAAACGACACAGATCTCTAAGTCCACGGTATTGGTGATAAGTTGAGAAAACCGTCCCGAAACACATGTGCTACAAAATACCACTGTTTCCTGCGCATGTGCCCCGACATCAATATGGGATATGATCACCATGCACACGTACACAGGCCGCACAACGGGTTGGCATACTCTGGATCAGCTGGTCGAGCAGCTGCTGGGGTATGGCTTCCCATTCTTACACCAGTGCCTATCGGAGCTCCTGAAGTGTCCTAGGGGTTTGAAGAAGTGCAGCTATACATCCACCGAGAGCATCCCAGACGTGCTCGATGGGGTTTAGATATGGAGAACAGGCAGGCCACTCCATTACTTGATATCTTCTGTTTCAAGGTACTCCTCCACGATGGCAGCTCGGTGGGGCCGTGCTTCACCATCCATCAGGAAGAAGGTGGGGCCCACTGCACCCCTGAAAAGGCTGACATACTGGTGCAAAATGACGTCCTGTTACACCTGACCTGTTACAGTTCCTCTGCCAAAGTAATGCAGGGGTGTATGTGCACCAATCATAATCCCATGGCACACCTTCAAACCACGACCTCCATACAGGTCCCTTTCAAGGAAATTACGGGTTTGGTATCTGGTTTCTGATTCACGCCAGATGAAAATCCGGCGAGTATCATTGTTCAGAATATACCTGGATTCGTTCGTGAACATAGCCTGGGACCACTGTTCCAGTGACCATGTACTGTGTTCTTGAAACCAGGTTTTACGGGCTCTCCTGTGGCCAGGGATCAGTGGAATGCACCCTGCAGGTCTCCGGGCGAATAAACCATGTCTGTTCAGTCGTCTGTAGACTGTGTGTCTGGAGACAACTGTTCCAGTGGCTGCGATAAGGTCCTGAGCAAGGCTACCTGCAGTATTTCGTGGCCGTCTGCGGGCACTGATGGTGAGATATCGGTCTTCTTGTGGTGTTGTACACTGTGGACGTCCCGTACTGTAGCGCCTGGACACGTTTCCTGTCTGCTGGAATCGTTGCCATAATCTCGAGATCACACTTTGTGGCACACGGAGGGCCCGTGCTACGACCTGCTGGGTTTGACCAGCCTCCAGTCGCCCTAGTATTCTACCCCCTCATAACGTCTTCAATCTGTGTTATGTGAGCCATTTTCAACACACAGTCACTATTAACACGTCTGAAAACGTCTGCACACTTACTTGCTGCACCGTTCTCTGACATGCAGCAACATACCTCTGCGTATGTGGACTGCTGCTAGCGCCACCGTGTGACGACCGCAGGTCAAATGCACCGCATGATCATACCCCGAGGTGATTGAAGCCCGCAAACCGCCCATCAGAGCGTTGTTTCACCACGTATCAGCATTATCCTTAATTTCTGAGCATGAGCGTAGTTGCGCTGTGCAAGAAGAGCATATGCAGACAGTAGCAAATGTGGAATAAGTATCCGCATAGGTAACCTTGCGTGTTAAAGTGCCACTTTCGGGACGGGCACATGCGCCGGTCCCGCATCGAACGGGGTGGCGACAGGAAGGGCATCCGGCCACCCCCTAAATCAACCGTGCCAAATCCGTCAATAACAGTGCCGACCCTACGCCGATCCGGGGCAAAGGGACAACAAAAATAAGAAGAGCAAATGTGGAATAATTGCTTGAAGCAAAGCATTAATTCACGAGAGACCATTAGCAAAATTTTAAACGGCTCGGCAGGGGTTCATTATCTCCGAAGTTATCATTACCAATTCCGAAAGGGTTCGTCGCACAACTGAATTCATACAGTGAAGCAAGATCACTTCAGTTCATAGCCATTTATAAACACTTAAATAATGATAAAATTCGCGTGGCCACACACTCACTGAAAGGGACTTGAAAATTCTAAGTTCCAAACGAATTCAAAGTACCGAAATATTTACAAGTGTTCAACTAGTAGCATCAAAATATTTCCACTAATACAGAATGACCGCCCAAACCCGACAAAGACTGGTTGGTTAGTTCATTTGGGGGACGGGATCAAACAACCAGGTCATCGGTCCGATTGGATTAGGGAAAGATGGGGAAGGAAGTCGACCTGCCCTTTCAAAGGAACCATCGCCTGGAGCGATTTAGGGAAATCACGGAAAACCTGAATCAGGATGGCCGGACGCTGATTTGAACCGTCGTCCTAGCGAATGCGAGTCCATCGTGCTAACCAGTGCGCCACCTCGCTCGGTCACGACGAAGACGAAGACCTTACAAAACTGAACAAAGACAAAAGACGCTTAGCTGTGTTATGCTTGCTTATTTAAAGACTCCGTCACATGACCATTACCCCACTCAATACATTTTCTTACAACACGATCACTGTATAAGGTCTTTGAACATAAATTTCACTTATATACATTTTAGAACACATAGCAAATCCTTCCGGTCAATTTGTGGCCTCATAATAGCACTTAAAATCTACGTTTACAGTAATAATCAAGTTTATGAAAGTCTTGCAACATCCGGAACTGCAGCGCTATAGCTGCTTTAATTATGAGCGGCGGTCAAAAAGTTTTAGTTCGAAGACTGTACAGTCCAGAATCGGTATGATAATTGGGCAAAATAGCGGTATGCGTTCAAGCAATGAGCCCACCGACGTATCAGGTTGAAGATACCCATTTGGTAAAACAACTTGTCCTGCTGCGTGATGAAGTCCGTAACTATGTAAGTCTGCAGGCTTTCGTGGCTGTTATCACTGAAGTTAAATCGTCTGTTGTTAGGCGGCGTCATTTATCTTCAAAACGATCGACTTCTCGCCGCATCTGATGGGACCTTCCTCAGGTTCTTGTGGTGTCCACTATTGACTGAACGCTGTCAAAGACCATTGTCACGTTCTCTTATAAAGTGGGAAACGGGAAGGACTGTTAAAGAGCGTATTAAAGAACACGAACACCACACGCAGCTAAAACAAAGTGTGAAAACGGCGGTAACGGAATATCACGACAGCTGTGGCATTGCTATTGATTTCAATAACGTACTCCTTCTGGCTAAGGAAAACAACATTTACAGATGAGAAGTCCGAGAATCGAATGAGATTTCTAAGGACACATGTAACTTCAGTAGAGAGGACGGGTATAGGCTTCCTCGGCGTGGCTTCCCCCTCCCACCTCACTCGCCGGAGTGGCCGAGCAGTTCTAAGTGCTTCAGTCTGGAACCACGCGACCGCTACGGTCGCAGGTTCAAATCCTGCCTCGGGCATGGATGTGTGTGACGTCCATAGGTTGGTTAGGTTTAAGTAGTTCTAAGTTCTAGGGGACTGATGACCTCAGATGTTAAGTCTTATGGTGCTCAGAGCCATTTGAACCATTAAGTTGGGAATGTGGGTCTCACTGGGAGCGTGCAAGGGATAAATCCCTGCAGTCGCACTATCCTCTGTGCCCTCGGTGGCTCAGATGGACTGCCGGCACGGTAGCTCAGCGTGTTCGGTCAGAGGGTTAGCTACCCTCTGCAATAAAAAAATGTGTGGACGGATCAACGAAGAACCTGAACTTGTGTCATCGGACGTCCACCCCGAACAAATCCAACGAACAATATAGAACAAAATGAGATAAAAAAAAGATGGATAGAGCGTTGCCATGTAAGCAGGAGATCCCGGGTTCGAGTCCCGGTCAGGGCACACATTTTCTACTGTCCCCGTTGATGTATATCAGCGCCTGTCGGCAGCTTATGGTCTTGATTTAATTATCATTTGATTTAAAGTTTTGTCCGTGATTGTCTGCTGCACATCCTCCTCCGACAGGACTCAACGTCCCTTCAGGGCGTTTGTAAGCGACTAAAGGCTTGATGATCACACGGAGAGAGATCAGTACTCTAGGCGAGTGCTCGAGTGTCTTCTACTTGAGTTGGTCTGCAACGGATGAGGCAGACCTAGATCGCCCGGCATCTTGTGTCGATTCATGACCAGTACGAAACTTGGGGCACCATTCCACAATAGAGTTTTTCCACGCACATGCTGCCTGTACACATTTTTTACTTTGCGATGGATAACTGCCGGTGTTTGTCCTTTGGCAGCCAAAAAAACAGCACAGATCTTGGTAACAAAGTCGCCATAGTTCACGTTTTCGCATTTACCACACGCACGTCGGAAAGACACGAATGCCACACTAATCCCTTGCCTAAATGTCGGTACATATATACCCGCATCGGAGGCGCATTTCGTTACATATATGCCTCAGGAAAGCCCTCAAACTGAAACTTTTAGATCGCCCCCTATACTTTATAACGTCCAATAATAGGTAACTAATAGAGAGACTTAGCTGGACCTTATAGTGGCATTATCATTCTTGGTTTGTAAAGTTCCTAAACCACGATTTTTCTTCAATAAATATTTATAACTACAAATAAACTTATTTATAAGTAAAAGTAACTTATGGCCTTTATTTATTGTATAATAATCTTACAAAATACTTTTTATGTGTGTACTTTACTTGCTTGTTTCAGTTGTTCCGAATTTTATGCTCTATAAAATTTTTTCGTGTTAATAACGTTTTAAATACTGTGTTTGCAAACAAAGTTTAATTTGGAAGGAGCTCATCTTATCGCCATGACTCATTAGCAGTATTTAGTTTTTTCATTTCATGTGTGTAAGGCATTTTACATACTTCTCGGTTCTGCCCGTCCTTCACTGACGGCTTGCCGCGTACGGCACATGTGGCCCTGCCACACCACAGCCACTTGCTGGCCACACGTCGCCCAGACAGTTACTCAGTGCCGACACAAAATTTAGCATGCTAACCTCTCGTAACGTCAGAAACCGCCTCCCAGAAGACACCCCACACTATCCAAAATCATCTCGTAATGGAATTGGAGTGCTGATGTAAAAGTCCACTTGCCAGTGTTCTGATGATGATGATGATGTTTGGATTGTGTGGCGCTCAACTGCGCGGTTATCAGCGCCCGTACAGATGCCCAACCTTTGCTCAGCTCAATCTCGCCACTTTCAGGAATGATGATGAAATAATGAGGACAACACAAACATCCAGTCAGCTCGAGGCAGGTGAAAATCCCTGACCCCGTCGGGAATCGAACCAGGGACCCCGTGCTTGGGAAGCGAGAACGCGACCGCGAGACTACGAGCCAGTGTTATGCTGCGCTTAAGCAATAACTAACACGTAATAAAGTGACTCTAATGTGAAAGTGGAACAGAACTCTCAGAAACGTTAAATGAAAATCTTGAAAGGAAGGAGACGTTATCACGAAACACTGCAGGAAAGTAAAGAACCAGAATCTGATGTAGACAGTTCTACTGCCTCCATCTTGTAGCTCGTGTGGGGTGTAATAAGAATTAGTTTTCGGAGATTAGGGCGCGTACCGAGTCATACAGCAGACATTTTTTCCTCTTTCTATACTTCCTGACCAAAAATACGAAGCACCCCGATGCTTGCACTGATTCGGCTGCGGTGGATGTCATAAAGCCTTTGTCGTGAGTATGCCTGCCCTCACATTCCCATGCAGTGCAACGCCTGGCCACTGCCACGTCCGCATGCTCCACAAATTTGGTTGTTGGACGATTAGCCCACTTTCAAAATCTGTCAGGCGCAGATAATGCTGTGTCACACTAGTAAACAGCCTCTCCGTGTCTTTCATAGTTATCGCTCATCATCTGACGCCGTTCATGTCCGTTATATGCCGTACCAATCCTGATAACAGACACGAACAACACTAATGAACTCCGGTAACCACACCACCTATCTAGGAGAATAGCTACTACAATCATCTACACACCCGCCGATGGTGTATACGTGTATGACGTTACATTGACATACCACCAAGTCTTCTGGATGCTCTACTTTTTCTTGTCGGGCAGTGGATTTGCAAATGGAATTGGACAGGTATTACTGTACAATGATTTACCGGCGGCGTGTTTAGACGCACGTATCGACATGGAGGGCGGTGGAACACCTATTTCCCTTACAGCTAATCGCCCATTGTTATAAAGTAAGAAGAGTGACTGAGTTTCCGAGTAAATGGCTTCGAATACAACATTTAGCAATGAACTTCTAAAGCAGTGATGCAACGATCTGTCCTGCGCTTACTACAACGAAGTGTACTTTGTTTCTCGATAAATTCATTACAAGCAACATTCACTCGCTTGTTTTACACGTAAAAGAGAAGTTAGTATCTTTTGTCACAGTCTTAAGAGTTCCTGTGATACTAGGGGAAGTTCGTACCTCAGGTCTGCGGCGAACGTGAAGAGGCCGCATTCCGGGAAATTATGCAGGCTGATACTTTGTTCAAACAGCCGTACTTGGGATCCGCTTCCTGAGTTAGTGACGTCGGCTTTTTCCTCTTGTTTTCAGAAGTTCTTAGGGCCGCCTTCCGCTCATCGTCCAAGGTAAGAGCCTTCTGAATGGAGCCGCTAAGAGGGTGAAGCCGATTCGCATGCTGGAAAGTTGAAAGTTGCCGCTCATTAAAAGGAACGTGCGTGCGTGCCCCCGTGCCTGCGTGCGTAAGTGGAAACGACTTTTGTACGTGCCACCGGCGAGTATAAAACGCAGCCTTTATCTGTTAGCTGCAGTCTATCGCTTACCTCTGTTCTCTCTGTCTGCTTCACTTCTTCAGCTTAGTATCGAGACAACGCTCAATGAGAAAATGAAGTGCAACATATTTACTCAATGGATCTTCCTGAATCACATTTCCTGAGTCTTCTGACACCGCGATTCCCTTTTCTGTACTAATCTCTTAAGCTCATGCTATAACTTACACCCTCGGCCTGAATTATTACATTACGTGTTCCAGTCTCTGTTTTTACCCACAATTCTCACTTTCCGTGGCGCTTTCTAGAACCATGGAAGTTGCTCTAAAGTTTCATCATGTTTATAATCCTATCTTCTACTTAAGTTTTTCCGCATATTCCTTCCCTCGCCGTTTATATAGAGAACCTCCACATTTCTTATCAGTTCACTTACTTTTATGAAAATATTGTAACAACTGAAACTCTTATATTATCTTCTTTCTTGGTTTCTCCACTATCCATGGCTCACATTGTCACAATGCTGTCCTTCAGAGCTGTATTATCAGGATTTTCTGTCAGAAATTAAGGCTTAAGTTACTAAGTTTCTCGCTCTTGTAGGAGTAACTCTGGAAGGGAGCTGTAGCAATTACCTAAGATACACCGTAATTTTATTATATATTATGAATTCTCAAGAACGGGAGGACTGATAAATTTGAAGCCTATGTCAAGTGGTTACCGCGATGTTTAAATACTCACAGTTCAAATGTGGTGATAGAGAAGAATGCTGTGTATGAGGACATATTGAATCGAATTTGGGAAAAAAGAGATCAGTCCCATAACCTGACTAAAGAAAGAAACAGTTGGTAAGACATATCCTGACGGATCAAGGAATCATTAATTTCGTAATGAAGGCTACTTTGGGAGATACAAATTGTAGAGGGAGAACAAGGCTCGAATACAGTAAGCATATTCAGATGAATGTGAGTTGCACTAGCTATGCAGAGATGATTATGGTTGCATAGAACGAACTGGCGTAAATAGTTACATCGAAGCAGTCTTTGTACTGTGGACCACCACAACAACGACAGGAACAACAACGATGGTCCTACAGCACTCCCTTGAGGGTATGCTCGAACTAATGTGTGAAGATTTCTGTTAATTGAGAACAATGTATTGTATTCCAGCTGCGAACAACTCTTAAACGCAGTGACTAGCTGGAGCTGGTCTAATATTCCGCATACTTGTGTTTTGTTTACTCGGGAACTGTACCGAACGCCTTCCGGAAGCCAAGGAAAACAACTACAAGGTCGCCGCAGCTATCCACTGGTTGCTGTACGTCCTGAACGAGCAGCGTCAGCTGGGATTCAAGGGATCATTGTTTGATAATTACGTTTTGATTCCTACAGTTGAGATTTTCGGTCGCCACGCAGATCATACTACGTGTAGTAGCAGATTTAAATGCAACGCGTCCTATAAAGAACTCCTTCATTTTAAAATGAAATATTTTGAAAACAAAGTACGTTAGGGGAATGTAACAAACTGTAGCGCCCTGTAAGAGTGGAGGCGGGGTGGGTGGAGGACGTTACGGTAGATGGTAGAGGTCAGCTAAAAATCAGAGGTCGATGGCTACACACACAAGAGACGCGGGAGCACCCGAAAGTCTTTTAAACCATTGTTACATAATTAAATATTTGATGATGATGATGAAGTCCCATACTCTGTGACGGAGCGTAGGGGAACGATGCGGGAGACCCGCACCGCCGTACTAGGCAAGGTCCTAGTGGAGGTGGTTTGCCATTGCCTTCCTCCGACCGTAATGGGGATGAATGATGAATTAAATATTTATTATCCACAGAATACAATAGTTGATGCATCGACATTCCGCCAGCCAGAGATGATTGAAGTGTAATCTATAAGCATCCATCCGGAATATGCTGATCAGGCTGCAGCCTTTAGCCACAGTGGCGGCGGCTGATTCGATAGCGTTAGCACCAGTGCCATCACAGGGCCGTTGCCCAGCGGGGTTAGCATACGTCGCCATCTGCCCTACTTAAGGCGCCAGCAGCTTTTTGGAAAAGATGGCCATGATGCTGTCGCAGACTGCACACAGAGAAAGCATCTACCAGCTCTACTTGGAGTACTTGAAGCCATACAGAGGAATGCTGTGGCTCTTGTCGAGAGAGGGCCAGACGGCACCGTCAAAGTCTGCCACAGGAACAGAGGCGAGTGGAGCCAGTGACACATCGACACGCCACACGATGAGAGATGACGATGTGTCCAAGGTATTGCTAGTCAGACGTAGCACTAGACGTTGCAGCTCACGGTGACCGAGTCCTTCTAGACAGGTCGGGCTGCTTTGTGAAAAATCTGAGGCGACTATATGAGCAGAGTGTCCACAGACAAAGGCCTCCTCTGTCGATGGGATGGCCGAAACTGAAAAAAAAAACAATGTTCAAATGTGTGTGAATTTCCAAGGGACCAAACTACTGAGGTCATCGGTCCCTAAACTTACACACTACTTCCACTTATGCTAAAAACAACACACACACACACACACACACACACACACACACACACACACACATGCCCGCGGGAGGACTCGAACCTCCGGCTGGAGAGGTCGCGTAATCCGTGACATGACCACTCTAACCGCGCGGCCACTCCGCGTGGCGCCGCAAACAATAGAGCTCCACCAGAACAGAAATATTGCTTCTGCAGCACAGATTGTGCTACAGTGAGGCAGCAATGTCATCGTCCGCCATGTTTTTCTCGTTTGATAAGCTCTCTTGGTCGCTTCAGAATTTCTCAGTTTCTCCTTTCAGATGCTCTTTCTGCTTTGTCAGTATCCTGAATAGTTCCTCTAACATCCGACTTAAGCTTTTTGCCAACGCTTTGTGCTCCCACCATTATGATGATGTACATCTGTCGTCATGAAGTCATTCTGCTACACTGATGGCTCATGCACTCAGGCCATTCAGGTTGTCGCAAAAGCTTCCATGTTCGGCATTGCAGCATCGGTGGTTCTTTATCGCTGCAGTTTCGCCTCGATATTAACGCGTTCTTTTGTGGATCTGACATTGCTTGGGAAGATCTGTAAAATTTTTCTGGCTTTGTCGATCTGTTGCACAACAAAGCCTCGCTTTCATTGCGTAAATTGTAAGAATTTTATACAGAAGTTTTGAAGCAGTATTAGCAAAAGATGCTAACGGATGACGCTGTAGTCTCAATATGTAGTGCCTATAAACTGTACTTAGAAGCGAGAAGCGATGAGTTATAGCATTCAAACGTGAAAGTAGGCTAGCACAGCGAAGGAAGAGATTGGAACTGAGTATGCCATGAACGACATTGTTTCTGGTATTGTAATGTCGCACGTTGCCAAGAAAGTCATATTCTTATCGCATTGTTCCAAAAGGATCTGATGCGAAAACAGTTTGCAAGTTCTTCCACAAATTTGGACAGGCAACGTGGGTAGTGACCAGTGTGGAATGTTGGGCCCCAGCAAACTGCAGTTACACGTGAAGATATCGCCACGGTTTCTGGACGTATTCAACAAGGTCTGGAGAAATCCGTCCGAGGAACTCCAACAGAGGTTGGTTTGAGAAGCTGCAGTATGCATAGGATGCTGAGAAAGAGTCTACACGTATTTCCACTCAAAATCCAAACTCGATAGTATGATATGATCTGTTCGCAGCTTTGGTAACTACTGTTTCGTCAATTGTCTGTAAATTTCTTACAGTTTGTACAATAAACTTACCGTTTGTTAATTCTTCTAGTAGTCTTTGTTTTCATGTTACTTAAGTTTGAAGTTAGGGATTCCTTCGTTGGACGCCCTGTATCTTATAGTACCAAAGCTTGGAAGTTGGTGGTTATATTGCAACTCTGATATTTCAGTTTGCTATTTTTACATTTTAACTAGTCATAGGGCTACTGCATGTTTGCTATTCTGTACCTAGTATCGACCACGAGCAGCTTCTTTACCTTTGGGATAGTATGTAAGGCTTAGAGGAAGTATGCTTTGGGTTCGTGGCTGAAAGAACTAATCAGATCGCTACCCGGTGCATTAGGGGCGCTGGGCTTGAGTTGTGAATAAACGGAATAAACGACTCTTGTGTTGCCCTGGATAGAGAAAGGTCGTGTTTGGAGTCGAATGCTGGATGCTGGTCGATAAATGGTGAGACATTGCGAGGCTGCGCGCAGAAAATGCACACTTGGTATTTGATCTTTAATTATTAACGCTTAACTATTTTCTTGATTGGCCTCACGAATCTGCTTAACCCTCTGCCTACGAGGCCAGATGGAAAACCAGCCGACCGTCCTGTTTGCTTTAGTGCGCATGTGTGATGTAGCTCAGGTCTTATTCCCAGCTAGTGTTTCCTTCTAACCCGTTACGTTCAGAGTGGTACGTATTACCCGCGTAGGATTCCACCAGATCTGGTCCCAATCCGCCCTTTTGGTCAGAGGATAACTTTCACACCTTGGATGTGGGTCTAACGTATGGATATCAGTGCTTTGTGTCTTAATGAGGCGAGTTTATTTCGAGTCTTCATGCAGAATCTGCTTATCATTATGCAGTAGAGTCAATTTGCTCGCTCTCTGTACTAATGAACTTTCATACATACTTTGCGATCTATATTGGATCATACTTTGTTCAATTCTCTTACACTATGGGTATTTGTGTGTCACGTTTTTTCTAGGCACAAGCAATACCTGTATCGTTGTGACCTATTCACTTTATTGGGATCAGTTATATGAACTTACACTTAAACAATCCTTCCAGTAATTCTCTCTGTCATGCATTTTCCTATTTAGACGAACTAGGTCGATTTGTATTCAGCACACTTTCATCTGATAACGTGTTGCTTAGCTACCTCCAGTGGCAAATCTTGATAACTTTCTCATCGCTATTTAAGTCAACAACGGTAGTAATCTTTATGAACATAAGATCTTACATTTCTAAGCATGCCTTTCAGCTAACAAGATAAGTTTTAAAGCTGATGCAGGAAGCGAAGACAGAGTGCTTGTACTACAGAAAATAGTCTCATGTTCTCTATGCCATAATAAAAAATGAGGATGACACCCCTCCTTTTTTGTCTCATTTAATTATAACAACACCTCTCCGTTTTAAAGATATCTTGGTGCCTAATTAGTAACATTTATTTACCGGTGGATAAAGTTCAAGAAGTATAACAGACTTAGATGTAACTACTGATTTATGAATGCCTTTGTAGACGACGTATGAAATGGGAGTAATGAAATCAAGCCGCGAAACTGTAATAGCACCTCGCGTTTTGAAATGGTTAATTCTCGGACGGCATTGCCTACACTCATGCTAGCGTTACACATTATTCGTCTACGTGGCTGAACATATGTTGCGGTATCTTTAACTTAACCACTGGCCGACTCTGTACGACAAGCAAACAGAACTGCTACTCTGCGCGCCCAAAACGCGCAGCGTGGTGTGTGAGACCAGAGAGGTTTAGCCACACGTTGCCACTGCTCACAGATGCTATATTTGTTCCCCTAACGAAAGAGGTGCTGCAGTGGTAACGTCACAACTGCAAATGGCTGTAAGCCTTCTTGGTTAAACTCTTTTATGCTTCTGAGATATTTGATATGACAACTCATGCTTTCTTATATACATTTTTCTTTTGCTACCTGTCAACCCCAGATTCTTAGAATAATAGAACTCCCACGTAGAAAACTGATTGAAACGTCTGAATACCTTACAATAAATGTGTTAGTTAGATATTTGACGTTAAGGACATTAGTGACAAAAAGTTTAGGAAAGGTTTGAAGTTATCCTTTAAATTTGTTGGAAGTCGCTAAGTGCTCTCATTATGAAAAACAGGATGAATACAGTCTGAGTGATTTTCGCTCCATTTTGAGCAAAAAAAAGTTTTTCGCGCGTCTCAATGTTTATGACGTCATATCTCCTCAAATATGTGTCGTACGATGACATAATTTTGCAGGCACATTCAGTGTTATGGTTGCCCACGCAAACGTTTCAGTGCAAATATCTCTGGACCAAAAAACAGATACTGGAAAAACGACTTTCACTGATATGATTGTAAAAGAGGGGTTCATGAAAATAAACATTATGAGACATTCTAAACCGTAAGCAAATATTAGTTTCAACACAAACTTACGTTTTTTTAATGGACGCTCCTTAGTATTTCTCGCTCAATCAATAATACGAAAAATCACAAAAAGACTGGCGTTGGGTGCATCGTAATCCGTTAGTTACAAGGCGAAGCGTCGCTATTTCTCATCTCGACATGCAAACGTGAACCACACGTTGTTTACATTCGCGATATGATTACTTTCACTGTTATCATGGGGGTCAAAAGTAATAATAGGATTTCCTTCCACAAACACAGATAAGTGGGGATCACGCTTGCATCTCGGGATATGCGATAGCGACGCGTTTCGTTCATTTTAAGCGTCAACTTCGCTTTGCAATTTTTCTGGATAGAACTGACGTGTTAGAATGCAGCCAACGTCATTACTTCTGTGATTTTTCACGTTATTGGTTGCGTAAGAATTAATACGGGGAGTCCATTTGAAGAACGTAGGTTTGCGTTGAAACTTATTTTTGCTTAAGTTTTAGAATGTACCATAGTATTTACTTTTATGAGCCCCTGTCTTGCTATCGTATGCGTAAAAGTCATTCGTTGTTCCGGAGATATTTGAGCTGAAACGTTTAAGCGGACCACCCTGTATGTAGAAACTGCTTGCAGAGTGTGTTTCGAATAGAGTTATTAGTAAACAAGCGGCAAATTAAAACTTCTTGCCTAATGCTGACGTTTTACTATGCGCCATTTTAAAGAGAAACTAGTTTCCATGCATGTAAATGTCTGTGACATCATATCCTCTGAACCATCTGAGGTACTATGATATAATTTTAGAAGTACATTCAATTGTATACGTGGATACTGTCTGCAAGCTGAGTTGCGAATAGAGTAGTTGGTAATGAAATAGCCAATGAAGCTGAAGTCTTAAATATAAAAAATAATATTACCATTTTTCACCAAAATATTCCGGAATTGAAGAATAAAGTAGATGAGTTCCTGGTTTGTTTAGATGATAATGAATCTGATAATGTAATAGATATACTATGCCTGTCTGAGCATCACGTTGTGTCTGATATGGAAAAGGTAAATATCAGTGGTTATAAACTAGCTGCACATATGAGTAGAGAGAATAAGGCGGCAGGAGGAATTGCCACATATGTCAAAAGTTGTCACTGTGTAGAAAGCTTAGATACAAAAAAGTTTTGTCTAGAGCAACATATAGAAGCATGTGCCTGTCAACTTAAACTGAAGGAGGGCTCTTTTATAATTGTAACAGTTTATAGGTCCCCCTCAGGAAATTTTCATTTATTCCTGGAAAACTTGGATGCCATGTTGTGCTACTTGTCAGATAGCGGAAAGCAAATTATTATTTGTGGGGATTTCAGTGTTGATTCACTGAAAGAGGGTAATAGGAAGAATGACCTGGAAGTCTTGCTCAGTTCTTTCAATTTGACATCTGTCATTAATTTTCCTACTTGGGTAGTGAAGGACAGCAGCACACTGATAGATAACACTTTTATATACCAAGATAAGTTCAAAAACATAAATTCTTGTCCTGTTGAGAATGGTCTTTCTGATCATGGTGCTCAGCTGGTCACAGTATATGGCATAGCTCCATTCAGTAAGTGAAAACTACCCTCCAAAGTTGTGCATTCGATTAATGACTCAACAATTAGAAATTTCAGAGAAAATCTTCAGCAGTTAGACTGGGATGAGGTGTACAAGGAACCTGATGCTAATTTAAAATGTAACTTATTTCGTGATACACCTGTAAGAGAATTTGAAAACTGTTTCCCCAAGAAAGTAGTTAATCTAATTGTAAGAAACCATGCAAAAAAACCCAGGCTTACAAAAGGAATAAAAATATCTTGTAACCAGAAAAGGGAACTGTATCTAACAACAAGAAAGGGTAATGACCCGGAAACAGCCAAATATTATAAATACTACTGTGCTACATTAAGAAAGGTTATTAAAAAGTCTAGAAGCATGTGCATCATGTCTGAGATTAATACCTCTGATAACAAAATTAAGCCCGCATCTCGTGGTCGTGCGGTAGCGTTCTCGCTTCCGACGCCCGGGTTCCCGGGTTCGATTCCCGGCGGGGTCAGGGATTTTCTCTGCCTCGTGATGGCTGGGTGTTGTGTGCTGTCCTTAGGTTAGTTAGGTTTAATTAGTTCTAAGTTCTAGGGGACTGATGACCACAGTAGTTAAGTCCCATAGTGCTCAGAGCCATTTGAACCACTTTTGAACAAAATTAAAACACTTTGGAATATTATTACAAGCGAGACAGGGCAACCAAGAGTACAGGATGATGGTATTACCATCAAAGCGAATGGATACTTGACAAACAACAAGCCGGAAGTCGAAAACATTTTGAATAATCAATTTTTAAATGTTGTAGAGAAAATAGGATCTAAATGTTCATTAGAAGAAGCAAGGCAGTTAATGGAAGAGGCCTTACCCACACCATTTGATACAATTGAAATTCCACCCACCACTCTTCTGAAATTAGGAAGATAATAAACTCTCTCAAGAATAAAAGCTCACATGGAATTGATGGCATTTCCAGCATGATAATAAAAGCTTATTCCCAAGAGGGTAAGTGGGATTCTTAGCCACATATGTAATAGCTCTCTGAAGCAGGGTATTTCCCCAGATAGACTGAAGTATGCCATAAAAAGGGGGATACGTCTGATGTCAACAACTACCGCCTAATCTCTCTTCTGACTGCCTTATCCAAAATTCTTGAAAAAGTAATTTATTGTAGAGTAGCTTCACACCTTTGTAAAAATAAAGTTTTAACATGATGTCAGTTTGGTTTCCAGAAAGATTTTTCAACGGAAAATGCTATATACACTCTCACTAATGAAATATTAAATGCTCTGAGTAACCGGACGTCACCTGTTGGGATTTTTGTGATCTCTCAAAGGCTTTTGATTGTGTAAATCATACAATACTTCTAGATAAGTTCAAGTACTGTGGTATGAATGGGACAACGCTCAAATGGCTGAAAGCATACCTAACTGGAAGAGTGCAGAAAGTTGAAATAAGTAGTTCACATAATATGCAAAAAACTGGTGATTTCTCAAACTGGGGAACAATCAAGAATGGGGTGCCTGCTGTTCTTAATATATATTAATGACTTGCCATTCTATATTCACGAAGATGCAAAGCTGGTGCTTTTTGCCAATGATACAAGTATAGCTGTCACACTGAACAGACTAGAATTAACTGGTGAAATTGTAAACGATGTTTTTCAGAAAATCATTAAGTGGTTCACTGCAAATGGGCTCTCATTGAACTTTGACAAAACACAGTACATACAGTTCCACACAGTAAATGGAATGACGCCACTAATAAATATAGACTTCGATCAGAAATCGGTACTGAGGTAGAATATTCAAAAATTCTAGGTATATGCATTGATGACGGGTTGAACGGGAAAAAACACACTGAAGATCTGCTGAAACGTTTGAGTTCAGCTACTTATACTATTAGCGTCATTGCAAATTTTGACGACATACATCTTAGTAAATTAGTTTACTACGCCTGTTTTCATTCTCTTCTTTCGTATGGCATCATATTCTGGGGTAACTCATCATTGAATAAAAGAGTGTTCATTGCACAAAAGCGTGTAATCAGAACAATTGCTGGAGCTCATTTAAGATCATCCTGCAGACACTTATTTAAAGAGCTAGAGATCTTCACTGTAGCCTCACAATATATATATTCATTTATGAAATTTGTAATTAACAATCCGAACGAATTTAAAAGTAATAGCAGTGTACATGGCTACAACACTAAGATAAAGGATAATCTTCACTATTCAAGGTTAAATCTAACTTTGGCTCGGAAGGGGGTAAATTATCCTGCCACAAAAGTTTTTGGTCACTTACCTAATAGCATCAAAAGTCTGACAGATAGCCATATAGCATTTAAAAGGAAATTAAAACAATTTCTTAATGGCAACTCCTTCTACTCATTAGATGAATTTTTGGATGGGTAATTTCGCCAACCCCCAAGTAGTTCTAAGTTCTAGGTGACTGATGATCTCAGATGTTAAGTCCCATGGTGCTCAGAGCCATTTGAACCATTTTTGAACCCAACCCCCACAAAAAAATTAAAAATTGAAAATATTAAGTGCAATGTAATGTTTTGTGTAATGTGATATCTTTTATAGACACCTTTTATTAACCTGACACGTTCCACAATGTTGCGAAGTGTCGTATTCATGATCTATGGAACAAGTACTAATCTAATCAAATCTAATCTAATCTTACAGCCTGAGCAGTAAAAGTGTAGTAAGCCATAGATTTTTCCTCTCGTCTTTTTATGCGGAGTGTCAGCGAGGAAATCGTAAATGTTTGAAATTATATGTAAAGCTTGTTGGAAGTCATCAGTCTCAAAAATACTGAATGAATAAATTCCGGGTATTTGCGTGCCATCAGTAACGCTGCCTCGAGTTTCTAACACACACACAGTTTCTAACTGTATTACTTGCCTTATTGCGTTAAACGTATGAGATTATTCCTCTTACAGAGTAAATTATGACAGCATTTTAAATGTTTAAATTAAGTCAATAATTATGAGAAATACGGAAAGTGAAACATTTATGGCAATTAGAAGCCATTAGATCGGCAACTTGCGACTGCGACTGGGTTCCGGCACAGTCGTTTAGTAATAAGAGTGTTCATTACGCAAGCTGTATCAGAATTACACCAACAAACTACGATGGGATATAGAAAGTCCTTGAAGAACGAAATGAGGATAGGAGCCAGTGTCCGGAAACATCATCCAACGACGCTACGGAACGCCAGGGTGATTCCGTGACGAAGTTACAGAGATTCAGGATTGATGAAGAAGGATAAATGTATCAATTTGAAGTAAGGGAACCTAGTCCGGAAACGAGCAAGTCGGAAGTTGTAAGCACAATCGTTCTGATACCTCTTACAGTGAAATACATGTACTGGTACTATGGACCAAGACAAGAAGAAAATGTGTACTAAACATGGGCTCTAAGTATGTACCTGAGGAGCTATGAGAGCTTGTTCATCTTCGATAATTTGAACGAGTGCTCATAGCTCGTAAGGCATGCATTTAGAGTTCATGTTTATTGGTCATTTTTGCTTGTTTTGATCCATACTAGCACCTAGGCATGCGGCATTACTATCTTAGCAACAACTGTACCGGTACATGTATTCACCAACTGAGGTATGAGAACGATTTGAGCGTATAACTTTCGACTTGCTCGTTTCCGGACTAGGGTCCCTTAGTTCAAATTGATACATTTATCCTTCTCCATCATCAATGAAAGCTTATCAGAATAAAAGTAGGGTAAATTAGAATGTTAGTGGTGTTTTTTGCAGGATTCTAGTGCGAGTCATTTACGAGATATCGTATTTTGAAAAGTTTCCACAACCGCCACTTGTACAATACCTGTGATAGCACACAATAAAGTACAATAAAAGTGCATACACTAATTATGTGCATTTTGACCAGTAACGAGACAACTGACCATCACAGATTGTGTGCGCTATTTTTGTACCACAAGTTCCTCCTAGTTTACCTAGGAACGTCTTCTAATACAGGTCGAAGAGGGTCTGTTACGAGGTTGCGACACTTGTGTGTTCCGTCAATGAAAAGCGAGCCTACGAGTTGATAGTTCACCATCCCACAACACGCTTAAAACTCCATGTAAGCTGACGTTCCACCTGACGAAGCCAATAGGGATTGTCAAAAGACCAATAATGCTTGTCTCTCGAACGAATGTCTCCTGTCTGACCGCACACCAAAGTCTGATTAAAATTACTTGATGGCTGACACTTCATGCGTTGGAGCTGCCTTCCTCCAATCAGAGCGCTCATCGTCACGTCCGAACTGTTCGCCATTGCCAAACTGCTCCAACAGGTTCTTAGGTCACTTGCATTGTTCGGATAGTTCTGTATATCAAACGCCAGGACGCAAACACATCAGAAAAGAAAGCTGGGCAAGGAAATGCGTTGAAAGGACAATCGTGACAGCCCGTGTGTAATGTGCGGAAATGCTATGAAAGACACGCGGAAAATGGGGGATCTCTCTTACCTGTTTCCAAGATGGTTACTCGAGCCGCAGCCGCGGTTGTGGTTAGTGAATTGACCATACTTCGCCTTAGTAAAGAGAAATACAACAAGGAAAGAACTGAAGCCGGATCCCCTTGTATTCATACGCCGAGCAAGAAGAGCAGTATGCAGTAACGGTAACAAATCTGGCAGCTGTCGCACAAGATGCGATTCGGCGTGACATATACAATTATTATCTCAAAAGAGATTGGCCTACATTAGATGAGCTTCGTACAGCACCGCGTGAGGCCGACCTTTTGAAGGCAGCAGACTGGTTCTACAGAGCCTCGGCTTTAAATACAAAAATATTTCAGGCTGTAAAATGTTCGTAGAACGAGAACACATAGTTGCAAGGGGGTTGCAGATTTTTGTGTGAAATAAAGGACTTTCATTTCTAAGCCGTTTATCCTCCTTGAGCAAAACACAATTTCGTATTTTTCTTTATATTCCCCAGACATCTCTCTCTGAATTACAGTATCATCAGTAGGTTTTATGCTGTCAAATATAAAATATAAAAAATGATTTTCGTTACCAGTACACATTTAATTTGATATTATAAAATTAGTATCTACACATTTGAAAAACGGACAAATACCTTGTTACCATATGCTGTGCATTTCCTAGATTTCATATAATTCAATATAGTACTTTGCTTCTCCGTTTGTGATATGCACCCCTATAGAACCTAACGTAGAACAGTTATTTAATTCGAAAATTTACAGCTCGTCTTGTCAATGTGACGCCAACCACTCTTCAATACTATGTGGAATATTGTGTGTGTGTGCGTGTGTGTGTGTGTGTGTGTGTGTGTGTGTGTGTGTGTGTATTTATGTATTTGGATTATGTTTTTATTTATTTATTTCAACTGTGTGTGTGTCCTCGGAAGGGGGTTTGGGGTGTTTGTGTGTTGTCTAATATTTCTCTGAGGGCAGAGAATAGAGTTCCATTGCAGAAAATTATGTATTCATTTACAACTTGGTTTCTTTCAATTAAGGCTTTCTGTGTATGACAGTTTTCTTCAGTTGCCAGTTTTTCTGGGAGTCTGTTGTTGTATTTGAGCATTTTCAGACCTATGTAGATGTTTGGTGGGCTCTGTTTCACGTCCATAAGATGTTCAGCAAATGTGGAATGACATCTGGTACTTTTTAATGCTGTTCTGTGTTCTGTGTATCGTTTCTGCTTGTCTCCCCTGTATAGACTGCTTTGCAGTCTTGGCATGTCAGTTGGTAATTACAAGATGGATAGCGTTTGTCTAGGCTTGTTTTGGTTGCTCTTAGTTTTGTCAGTTGTGATTTGTCTGTCTTGTAGGCTACTTTCAGTCCTGATTTTTTTGAATGTATTGAGTATTCTATGGACTGCTTTCTTTTTGTAAATGAGAGTGTACTGTTTGCTTTTTATGGGTGTTTCTTGTCCAGGTGTGCGTGCGTGTTGTGTGTGTTTAAGTTGTGTGTGTCATAACAACATGCAAATGATACACTGCCACTTACAACAACAAAACAGTCCATAGAATAGGCAACACATTCAAAAAACAAGAACTAAAAGCGCAACACATATGGTATTTACTAACTGACATGCCAAGATTGGTAATCGGTCTAGATGTAGCAGACAAGCAGAAAGGTAAATGAAACTTCCTTGAAGATTGAAACTGTGGGCCGGACCGAGTCTCGAACTCGGGGCCTTTGCCTTTTGCGGGCAAGTACTCTACCATCTGAGCCACCCAAGCACGACTCACGACCCATCCTCACAGCTTTACTTCCACCAGTACCTTCCAAACTTCACAGAAGCTCTCCTGCAAAGGTAGGAGACGAGGTACTGGCGGAAGTAAAGCTGTGAGGACGGGTCGTGAGTCGCGCTTGGGTAGCTCAGATGGTAGGGAACCTGCCTGCGAAAGGCAAAGGTCCCGAGTTCGAGTCTCGGTCCGGCAGACAGTTCTAACCTGCCAGGAAGTTTCATATCAGCACACACTCCACTGCAGAGTGAAAATCTCATTCTGGAAACATCCCCCAGGCTGTGGCAATGCCATGTTTCCGCAATATCCTTTCTTCCTGGAGTGCTAGTTCTGTAGTATTCGCTGGAGAGCGTCAGTGAAATTTGGAAGGTAGGAGACGAGGCACTGGCTGAAGTAAAGCTGTGAGGGTGGGTCGTGAGTCGTGCTTGGGTAGCTCATATGGTAGAGTACTTGCCCGCAAAAGGCAAAGGTCCCGAGTTCGAATCTAGGTCCGGCGCACAGTTTCAATCTGCCAGGAAGTTTCATATCAGCGCACACTCCGCTGTAGAGTGAAAAGCTTATTCTAGAAACGGTAATACCAGATACACAGAACACAGAAGTGCATTAAAACGTAAAAGCAGTCGTTACATATTTTTGAACACTTTATTGACATGAAACACAGCCCAACAAACATCAACACTGACCTAAAATTGCCATATGCAGCAACAGCCCGCCAGAAAAGTAAGTAAAAATTGAATACACAGTTCTCTGCAGTGGAACTATATTCTCCACCCTCAAAGAACTGTCAGACAACACCAACCCATAAACACCCCAAACGCTCTTCCAAACACACACACACACACACACACACACACACACACACACACACAAACGCTCTCACGCACACGCACACTCACAGACACACAAACTTACACACACGGGCACAAACACAGTTAAAGGAAGTAAACAAAATTTATATAAAAGTAATAATTAAATAAATAAAACTGAATGACAGACACACTCCCCAGAAAGCGCTCTACTGTTCATCTGTCCGCCATCTTGTTTCTGATGTTTGCGAGCAGTGACAAGAAAAGTTACTTAGTGTAGCCCTTCGCAGTGAAGATAATGGGAAAACAGACAAAAACAAGTCAAACATAACGCAAACATACAAATACACACTCACAATATTCCACATAGTATTATTTAATGGTAGGCATAACCAGAACAAGCCCAGAAGTAAATTTTCGAATTAAATAACAGTTCTTTATTATGGTCTATATGGATCAGATGACAAACGGTGAAACAAAGTAGGTGCACTGAATTACATAAAATCCAGGAAATGCACAGCATATGGTAAGAAGGTACATATATAAAATTTTGTCCTTTTTAAAATATGTAACTACTGACTTTCTATACACAAATGTATACGTATAATGTTAATAAAAAGAATCTGTTCTGTTTTATAGTAGATAACATAAAACCCACTGATGATACTGTAACTTCAGAGAAAGATGTCTACGAAACAAAAACAAAGATAAGAAATTGTATTTTGCTCAAGGCGGATCCTCTTCAAAAACGAGTCCATTTGCAAGTAAACATGGACAGAAGGGCTTCAACCTCAAGATCTTTTTAGGACGTTGTGTCAATCGATGAAACATGGGTGAATGTAGGTCACGCTGTTAGGAAAGGTTGGAGTGACGACAATGGCGAAGGTATGATAAGCACCACTTGCAAAGACAGTAGAATTATACTTTTCATGGTGCTAACGACCACGGTTTTATTCCCGGTTGTCAATTGCTTTTCAAGTGCAAGGAAATGTCAGAGTACCATGTGGAAGTCAATCATGAAACATTTTTAAATGGGTTCGAAAATACTTTGTTACCAAGTTTAGAAAATCCATCAGTAATTATTCTCGACAACGTATCATAACATTCAGTATCAAAAATAAGACTCCAACCCTGTCGCCTCGAAGGGAAGACGTTATTCAGTGGTTATGGCAACAAAACGTTATTGTAGTTGTTTCATAAAAAACAGTAGGATTATTAGAGCTCGTGTCCCTTTACAAGACAGTGCTCCAAACGTATGATATCGACGAGGTGGCTTATAAATATGGACACAGAGTCATAACACTACAAGCTTATCGCTGTCACTTTAAGGCTATTGAACTTATTTGGGCGCAAGTGAAAGTATATGTGACTTGCAAAAATTAAAAAAAATACTCGGAGTAGAGTTGAAAAACTGGCTATTCAGGACCTGGAAAACGTCAGCGAAACGGACTGGAGGGCTGTTGTGATGCATACGAAGCTAGTAGCTGACGAAGCGTGGAATAATGGTGGTCTTCTCGAAGATAGTATTACGGATCTTATCACTGCTTGCAGCTGCTCATCCACTTTGGAAAGTTCAGGTAACTCTGATATCAGTGGTATCCACCCTCTTCTGGACAGTACAGCTGCCTGCAGGTAGCAATCGGTGGAGATATGTACATAAAAAAGATTCCATACTTTTAATCAGTACACTATATTTCTGCGTGCCGTGCCTGTGTCGCCTATAACGTGTAACGTGTCAGCTCTTGAAGCCAGCGTGAGGATAGTTCACGTAACCAATGTAAGCGAGAAATCGCAGTTTGCTTTCAGCCGTGATTTCTCTCTGGAGGTTAGCTTTAATCGTTGATCAAAGCGAGCGTGATGAATGGTTCTGCCACAAGTTGTCGACTGCCGTTTACTCGGCCACATTGTGCGTCACGACATTGTGGTTATGTTAGCAGTTCAGTCACTTAAAATCAGTTGTCCACAGAGCATCGCTGTTTCCCACCATACCTCACAACGGCCACTGCTAATGTTGCTTCGCATTACGCACAAGAAAACTGGCCCTCACACGTTCGATAATATTGTCAATCCACCATTATATTGACCGCTTGAGGACGCGTATTTGAGTACTATCAATACCACAAACACCGACGAGCCCTCAAAACATTCTCAGTGTGTACTGAACGTGTAGCGTCGAGCATTGATGGTTTGACATTATTCACCATTCAGGTGTCGGCAGAGCTCCATGAACCAGCTCTGACACTCCACTCATTTTCATATTCGTCAGTCATCAGCAAAAACACCCTGTGTGTACGTTAGCGTCACTAGAATAAATTACTGGGGTTATGAGTGGACCCTTATTCTATGACAGAGCACATCGGTAGTCACCTGTAAAAAAATTGCTTAACTTCTGTATTGTTGTCAAAGAAGCACACGGCTTTACATACACTGTGACACGACAATTTCAGAGCAATTGTCAAGATAACGTATTAGGTCCTGATTAATAGAAATAACACTGAACACAACAATATTATATTTAAATAGAAGGTTCTCTAATAGATTTTTCTTACTTCTAAACAGTGAAGCACTGTGTGAGTTGGTCAATATTACGACAAAACATCCGGTTCCGGTTCTAAGATCCGTACTATTTAGGATGACAATGAAGTCTATGGAGGATGGTTAGTTTTTGTGACTAGATGAGCAAAAGATTACTCAAGATTGCTCATGTTCACAGTGGACGCAAGCTGGTGATCCAAAAATTTTACGCCTCTGCCAGTGGCATTTACCTTTAGCTGCGATGTGCTGCCATCTGCATGTCTGCTCTCGCTCCCTGAAAATCCTATAAAAAGCATATCAAAATCTTTACTGATTTTATCAGCTGAAACTGTCCTATGTTTCTCGTTAGGCTAGAAAATTTGCACTCATCCCTAGTCTGGAAAATATGGCGATATACACACGCGTAGATGGAGCAGCGTGTATACTTCAGTGCCCTCTCAGTCCTCACAAGAACAGTTAACTGCGTGTCTGTTTCGTTTCTCCGTTATCGGAGCCTAACGACTCTTCAGCTAATTTCTAGCTTGCCTAAGAGAACGCAGTGTTCACACAAAAATTCCTCTTTTGGCGTCGTACAGAGCGTGATGGGGTCTGTTCTACACTTGACGCTGGTTCAGAGGAGAGTCCCCGAACTTTTCGGGAATGTGTCTTTCGTAGCAAACTGTCCCCCACCACGGTCCTTTCCTGCTTCACGTCAAGACTTTTTCAGGCCAATGGGAGCTTTCCTTTCATCTTTTGGAAATTACGCCTGCCAATCGAAGATGGCCTACCTTTAATCTGCATTGAAATATCGCCACTTCTACTCCTTCCGAGTTATTTCAGCCAATCGGGCATTTTGCGCCAGGTCCTGACGCCCAAAAGTTACACGCATACATCACGAGAGCCCCACGGACCTTTTACGTGATCGTTAATTGCGTTTATGGTCTCTCCTTCGCAGGCAACGCTGGGCCGCTACCTGCTCCCCTCTATGTATCGCCTGGCGCGTATGTTGTCTCTCTCTGCGCTGATCACCGACACCTGTTAGAAGCCTTTCATTGTATGCGGGCCGTGCCTGCGCAACTCACGTCTGTCCCCAAACTGAAACGTTTCTTACTGCAGCTTTTTCACCTCTTGCTCACTGACATGTAGGATTTGTGTTTTGTGTGTTAATACCGTCGAATCGAGTGTCATTCCTTTTGGCATTACATCCTGTATGTTTTGATAGGCAAATCTGTCCACTATCACCGAAGTATGTCAGGTGACATATCCATCTACTTGTTATGACGTATAAAATCTCAGCCCGCATCTCGTGGTCGTGCGGTAGCGTTCTCGCTTCCCACGCCCGGGTTCCCGGGTTCGATTCCCGGCGGGGTCAGGGATTTTCTCTGCCTCGTGATGGCTGGGTGTTGTGTGCTGTCCTTAGGTTAGTTAGGATTAAGTAGTTCTAAGTTCTAGGGGACTGATGACCATAGATGTTAAGTCCCATAGTGCTCAGAGCCATTTGAGCCATATAAAATCTCATGTAAGGTGCGAAATTAACATTCATTCAAGCTGCCACCTTGCACAGCCACAGAGTATTGTTTTCAGAATGTCTTTGAGCATAACATTTCTCAGATTTAATTGTGGTAGTAGTCTTTTAACAGAAAACATTTTCAATAGGACTATTCAGTAATAGTCACATTAATCACCTTTCAGTGGTCAGTGAAGGATTCTCTACGACATTGTTTTCTTCTTTAATTTCGGAACACAGTAGGGCAAGCAATGCACTGTATATGCAATGGCTTCGAAATACATGTCAACCTCATCACATTATTTAGCTATTAACCTATATATCACTGTTGGAGAGATATAATTACTCCATAGATTTCGATTACAGTTTTGCCAACTGAGTTTGACGGTATTACAGCACTAAATTTCAAGAATTCGAATGACCTGCCTGTTATGAGAAATCTCACTTACATCTAATTTCTCGTCGACTGTGATTGCCTCCCCCACTGACGAATGTTGCTTTTCTATTTTCTGTCGTATCAACATTAATAATTTGTCATAAGATGCGGGATTCGTACAAAAATATTAGACATTTTTTGTTTCCGTACTTAAGATTTTAGTCAGTAAATTAATATACAAGTAGCTTCTTTTTCAACCTTTCTCAGACATATCGCCCCATTTTCATTGTTTTCTGTTGTTTACCAGCTATGGCTAAAATAATTACGGAACACGATTTCTGCTGTGTGGCCGACATTTTAACCTTATAAAATGATGAAAATAGAAGTAACAAACTTCAAAATTTATACTGATTATGGCAACGTAGTTTGCCAAAACCAGTAGTCTGAATAAACGCTCGATTAAAGAAATCGAGGCAGTGTTATTGATGGTGTGATGGTCGATTTAATATTTTGTATGTCAACCTAGTATTGTCAATAAATACTGAATGTGTTCAGACCCGTTAGCAGTAGTTGCTAAGTGATGGGTTGTGTGCAACAGAGCGCCAGCCGATAGCCGATGTCGCCGCAAGTGACAGACGTCAAATATAAAATAATTTTAATCGGACTATAGGCTCTGTGTGTTTTTCGTAAAGATGGATGAGGAGCTTGTAATATTTGTTCAGCAGTATCCAGAACTCTACGATTTGTTGCGTAACGATTACGACAATACTCTTGTCAAAGACAATATATGGAGGGACGTTGGTGAGAAGCCTGACAGATCAGTAAGTATAGGTTTTGCTTCCCTGTTCATGTTAATCTTTTATTGTACTTGCTGTAGGTAACGGTGAGAATATTTTTCACATTCAGGTATGATTTTGTTTAGTTATAGATGATAAATGCAGAGCTCGTCTTAGTTACAAAAACATGTCTGGCCAGGATGTAATGAAGATAAGGAAATGGAGACCGGCATATGATCATACAGGTGGAAATGATGATCTGATGTAGGGGGTACTCTGTTACTTAAGGTCATAGAAACTTGAGAATCCCCACTAATAAGATATCTACAAAACCGAAAATTGGAACATATTAATAGATTGAACAAAACAATAAACAATCAATTACAAATGTGTGAGTAAATAATACATAATTATGTACAAAAATAATGATGAGTGCAACTGGAAGTTCTTAACATAGTGATACTGTTCCTCGGCTGAAATACACTTTCTCTATTTCGTGTGATTCTTCTTCTGCTCAGGTAGAAGGGATTGCAATAAATTCTTGAAGTTAGTAAAACTTGTTCTACAATACAGAATGTTTAAAATATGACCTGATTTCAAAACTCCATATTTATTGATCAAAACATGCTACAAAAATGGGACGAACTGGAATGTACTTACAAAATCTTTAAGTTCCAGCTAGGCTATTACAAATGCTCTTTGTCCACCAGCAGTGGCACGAACAACATCTAGACAATAGCATAAGTTTTATGCAATGTATCTGCTTTTGTAGAAGTTATGGTGGCTGTTATTCTGTTCTTCGCTGCTTCTATGTCACGGAGTAAAGAGGAGATGAACACATTTTCCTTCACTTTATTTCACACTTTCCTTTCCACAAGAAAAAACTGCAAGGGGTCACGTCTGGCGATCTTGGAGGGAAAGAATGCACGGCAGAGTTTCGCGGTCTCGTGCACATTATACAGCGTTGAGGCAGAGTGCAGAATGTCATTGAGAAACTGACATACGTTGTTATGTCAGTGTGGTGGAGCTCCATTATACTGGAAAATGAAGTCGCCGGAATCTTCCTGAAGTTATGGAAGAACCCATCACTACAGAATTTGAAGAGAGCTCATTCCAGTCACTACATCTTCCTCAAAAAAGGGGGGACTGTACACTTTTTCCCCAGAAATGGCACAAAAAATATTCACTTTAGGTGAGATTTTTCGTGCTTAGTAATGTCATGAGGATTCTGGAATCCCCAAATGCCCATGTTACGTCAGTTTACTTTACCGCTAATATGGAATGTTGCTTCGTCACTGAAAATTAACCGCGATAGATGTGTATCGTCTTCCTTGTCCTCCAGCAGAGCATTGCTGACGTCAACCCATTTCCTTTTATCACCAACCCGAAGAGGTTGCACTAATTGTAGTCTGTATCTTTTTTTCACCAAACGACGCCTTAACTCTCGCCTGACAGTCGTATTAGCCAGTTCTCTGCTTGCGCAACGACAAGACTTTCGTGGACTTCACTTAGAGGTTTCCCAAATTCCTTCCACCATGCCATCAGATGTGCGAGGTCGACCTGGGATCTTACCTCTGCGCAAGCGTCCTGTCTCTGCAGACTGGTGATATCAAAGACGAATGTTTTTGGGAGCAGGTGGACTAACGCCAAAACGCCTACTGAAGCACGCTGGACCGTGTAATCTCCCCCCTCCTTCCTTCTTCCATCAATTGCTCACATTAAACAGTGTCCAGTCCAAGTAACTAACAAAGAAAGTCTTATATGAAGATCTTAAGGGTTTACAAATTTTCTTAACAAATGAAATCCTTCTAGTTTTATTTCCTTTATTAATTTAGATTATTATTTTTTAAAAGAATCCAGAAATAAACGTAGTAAACAGTACAGGATTGAGTAATTAATAATAGAAATTTCAAGTCTGCAAATAATTCTTAATTTCAAATGTTCCTAAAAGAAATTATTTTAACTGTACGTTCAGAACTAGTACTTATTGATTATAACATCGAAACTAAAATATTTTATAAAGTAATTCCTTTTCATAAATTTTAACTTGAAATGTAACATACTGTGTATAAAATTATAAGAAAGCAACTGAGATAATATTGGTCTGTCCAAAATTCGAAAATAATAATGGTATCGACAACTACTGTTGAGGAAAAGTAATTCTAGAGGACGATGTGCCGTTACAACCGAAATCACTGACTCACTCTTTGCAAAAAGCAGCACAAAAATGCCTTCTGTTGAGTGGACTCCATCTTATTTCTTACACTGCAAACTGGGAAGATGCATTGCCTGACATCTAACGGCAATTTTCTGTAACTGTAGACCACGCTCATTCAAACTACGACCATTTCCTTGCCGACACGTCTCTTGTTTTGTAATTACTAACATCCTAAATTCAAAATGGTTCAAATGGCTCTGAGTACTATGCAACTTAACATCTGAGGTCATCGGTCCCCTAGACTTAGAACTACTTAAACTTAACTAACCTAAGGACATCACACACATTCATGCCCGAGGCAGGATTCGAACCTGCGACCGCGGCAGCAGCGCGGTTCCGGACTGAAGCGCCTAGAACCGCTCCACCACAGCGGCCGGCTAACAACCTAAATCAGGTAATTCTTTTTGAAACACCCTGTACTTTACGAATTTCACAGGTTCATTAGCGAGCCCACAAACTACCGAATAGAATTCTGCCTCTCCTTCTCTAGCTCCGACTAGAGGGTGAACCCAGGAATGACGTTTCTTTCTTTCCGCTCTTGTTTCCCCCTCAACAAAGCTAAGTAAGTCCAGATAGCCACAACAACATCCTCGTCTATTTGCACACACACGATACGTTATGTGGGAATGCACGTACGTGGCACGGCAGGAGACAGCCGAAGCACAGTCGAAACACGGTGCCCTTCGTGCAGACTGCCCCTGCAGCGGTTGCCCTGCTCCTGTGTTATGAGCGCTGGCTGCTGCGTGTTTTCCGCCTTGTGGTGGCGGCGACGCGCACCTCAAAGGCCCGCGGCAGCGGCGCCAAACGAGACGGCCGGCGGAGGCCGCTGTTATTCCGCGCACGGCCTCTGAAATAAAACGCGCCGTGAGAGGCTGTCGCCGTCACCGCCGCCTCAGGTGCGAGCGCGGAAACACCGCCTGGCCACCGCCCCACCTCCTGCGTCTCGCCGCCTGCTCGACTCGCCACATTACAGGACCTGACAGTCTTAAAAGCGGCCGCCTTAAAGCATTGTACGCTCCAGCCAGGGCAACTCGATCTCGCACGGTGTGCACATTTGTCCTGAAAGACTATTGGGACAAATTACTGCCACGCTGCAGCAGACACGCGGGAAAATGTACTGTGTCTCACTTCATCCCTCTGGGCAGACTATAAGGCCACAGAACTGTTAAGAACACGTTCTGCCGCCGCTGGAACCAGTCTGTAACAGTTCTGCCAAATCGATTTCTCTCTTAGTTATCTCAATCTACAGTGAGGTGACAAAAGTCATGGAATACCTCCTAATATCTTGCAATACCTCGCTTTGCCCGGCATAGTACAGCAACTAGAAACTCTACGAGCCATGGGCTCAACAAATCGCTGGAAGTTCCCTACAGAAGTATTGAGACATGCTGCCTCTGTAACCACCCATAATTGCGAAAGTGTTGCCGGTGCAGGATTTTATGCACGAACTGACCTCTTGAATATGTCCCATAAATGTTCGATCGCATTCGTGTCCGGATGGCCAAATCATTCGCACGAATTGTCCAGAATGTTCTATAAACCAGTTGCGAACAATTGTGGCCCGATGATACGACATCGTTGTTCGGAAACATGAAGTCAACCTGTGGCGGAAACCATCATCCACCGGGGCAAGGGAGTTTCGCATTCGTAAGACACAAGTCCTGTCTTCGCAGCTCTGTAGCATCGTAGGATGACGTTTGCGGACACGGGTTCCTACTATCGATTTGTTACTCAAGTTACCCTCTAAAACCCATCCAACATTTCTGGGGACAGCCTGTATAACAGAGTTACTTTGGTACTTAACAGTGAGGTGACGAAAGTAATGGGTTAGCGATATACACACGTGCAGATGGCGGTAGTGTCGCCTACACATGACATGAAAGGGCAGGGCAGTGATGGATCTGTCAGTTGTACTCAGGTGACCCGTGCGGAAAGGTTTCTGACGTGATTATGGCCGTTGAAGAGAATTACCACGCTTTGAACGCGGAATGGTAGATGGAGCTAGACACATGGGACATTCCATTTCGGAAATCGTTACGGAATTCACGATTTCGAGATTCACAGTGTCAAGAGTTTGCCGAGAATACCAAATTTGAGGCATTACCTCTCACCTCGGACAACACTTCCGCCTCCACTTAATGACCGAGAGCAGCGTCTTTTACAAAGCGTTGTCAGTGCTAACAGAAAAGCAACACTGCTTGAAATAACCTCAAAAATTAATGTGAGACGTAGCACGACCTATCCATTAGGACTATGCGGCGAAATTTGGCTTTAATGGTCCTTTGCAGCAGAGGACGGACGCGAGAGCCTTTGCTAACAACACATCATTGTAGCGCCTCTCCTGGACTCTTGACCATATCGGCTGGACCCTAGAAGACTGGAAGACAGTGGCCTTGTCAGACGAGTCCCGATTTCAGTTGGTAAGAGCTGATGGTAAGGTTCGATTGTGGCGCTGACCCCACGAAGCTATGGACTCAAGTTGTCAACAACGTGCTGTGCAAGCTGATGGCGCCTCCATAAAGGTATGGGCTGTGTTTACATGGAATACACTTGGTGTTCTGGTTAAACTGAACCGATAATTGTCTAGAAATGGTTATGGACTTCATGTTCCCATATAAGATGTACCATGTCACTGGACCAAAATTGTTCGCGATTTGTTTGAAGAACAATCTGGACAGTTCGGACGAATCATTTAGGCACGCATCGCCCGACATGTATCACAATGAACACTTAAGAGACATGACCGAGAGGTCAGTTGGTGCACAAGATCTTGCAGCGGCGACATTTTCGCAATTATGACCTGGTATAGAGGCAGCATGATTTAGTATCTCGGCGGGGGGCTTCTAGTGACTTATTGCGTCCATGCCACGTCCAAATGCTGCTCTGCGCCGGATGAAAGGAAGTTAGGCAGGACTTCCGTCACTTCATTGTTTGGCATAAGTCTGAGTTATTAATTTATCTCTATTCTTTTTCTGATAAGAAGAAAGCGACGGGAGATACCACAATGACACTGGAGTTCAGAGGGGGTACAGTTCACAGTGCTGTTCGCCGTTCGACTCCTTTGTTTTGGACAACCGCTTTGTTTTGGACCCCGGATACGTTGGTAGCATTCAGCCATAGCAGGTCACGAGCGCTGCAGATGCAGCTGCAGGTAGTCTGCTCCCGGTGGAGAATAGGGCAGAGGTAGGGCAGCGCAGTGTAAACCCCGGCAGACCCGAAAGAGGCTGTGCGCCTCACGGCTCCGGAGCAGCGACCTCGCCTCGCCGCTGGTCGGCCATTCATCAGCAGAGGCGCGGACAAAACGGGCAGCCTAGCTAGCCAGGCGCGGCCGGCCTCCGCCGCTGCTCGCATCACATCGCATCGCACTTTTCAATTGCGCGGCTGCAGATCAATAGCGCGAGCGAGAGCCGCTTCTCCGCGCCATTAAATCACGTCTTTCAATAACAGCGCGCTGCCGACTCGCTGCCCGGTTGAGGCCGCATTCACCGAGCTTTCCTATTTATTTTTCCATTTTTTATTTAACATCTCGCTGACTCTTCCTCTTGTAAATCAGGCAACGTAAATAATACTCTTTCTCTCTCTCTCTGTCTCAGTGTAGATTTATTTCCGTCAGCAAAGAGATACTGGTTGTGTCTCTTCCTATTTGCTGCTATCCAGTCTATTGAAACATGTTTTCCTCCTACAACGTCACCTCTATTGTGTAAAAGTGTAATAAAGTAATTCTGTAATGGTCTTCTTCCCCTCCACAAAACACTCGTACCTTCTCACTTCGAGAATTTTACTGTGCGTGCGCATTCGGAGCTAGTCCACTACAGAAAAGCGGAGCCAGACTTTCCTCGCATTCAGTTCATCGGCTTGTTCTGCCTGAAAAAAAGGCTTCAGCAGCTAACGAGATACCAGTGAAAGCGAATACGGCGTTAATTTAGGAAATGAAATCGACTCGAACGCTATGCGCTGGTTTGTGAAGCTCATCGTAGAATAATTAAAATAAAAGACTGAATAATCAGCTAATCCAGGTAATCAGCTGCGGAAAAATTATCACGTTTGGGAGTTATAGCAGCTTCGCCGCGGTTCACTGAGAGGAAGAATTTGCTTTTCGTTTATAGTGGGTGTACTTTACAGTTCCCTCACTCAGAGCCGATCACCGTTGCGCCCAGAGCAAGCTGAGCATCGTTTCTGCTGTGAGAGCAATGATGTTTTTCAAAACCTTAAAAGAGAAGGAAGCTTTCAGTGGAGCATACCATCATCGTGAGATAACTAAAGATGCCATATAAACCTCTTTATGGAATGTGAAACATCGATCGACACAGAGATTGGCTATATAATGTGTACCTCATTGACAGCCACAACGGTGATCGCAGTACGATCACACGCTGTCACGTATTGCAGCCATCTGGAATCAACACATTCCACAGTTTTCTGTCTCTATGCTCTCTGGTGCTGTTGGACCCTTACTGTATTTTTTAGACTTTTTATTCTCCAGGTATAGGGGGCTGTTCGAGGAATAAAACATTTAGAAACTCCCAATCACAGACGGTAATGGGACAACGGGAGTCCCAGGTGGGTATGAAAGTTTCCAACAAGGCTGCGTAGTCGGCGATAAATTAAAGGTAAAGCAATTACAGCCCTCGGTCGCTAAAATTAAATCTTGACCTGATTTCGACACTTCTATGAGTGCCTTCGTCAGAAATCAAATATTCAAACTGGCCTATAACGTAAGTACAAAATAATGGGAAACATTTTTATATAAAAGTGTAAGTACTAACATTACAAGAAAGAAACAGTACTTATAGGTCACGTATAAGGTAAACATCAAGCGATAAAGCTTAAGTCACAAAAATATAAAAAAGAGTACATGGAAGGCGATCCACTATGGGCTGCTCATACATACGAAGCCACAGGTAGCAAAAGACCGAGGCGTCCGCCTGAACAACTGCGGGCAGGTGAACGTTGCACCAAGAGTGCCATCTACTAGCCGCAAGTACAATCTGGCTGCTTAACATTCAAATATAGACAGACGAATATTATGATGAACATTATTCAGTACATGACGTAATAGGCAATATTTTGTTTGACAGCAGCAGGTAAAGTAGCATTTTGTCTACATCAGAGCTTAGAAGTACAGTTTAGAGGATGAAAAGAACATTATAGAAAATACAAAGAGGGCTGAATGACACAGGCTGTAGAAAAACAATATAACTTGAAATGCAGCCAATATAAACCATTTAAAAAACCAAAAATTTTGGCTCAGATGTAAAAAACATTTCGGTAATTGCAGGAGGAAACCCGAAATCAAATATCAGGTAACTGCTTTATACCGTTGAAGAAGTTTTTGTTATGTAACTGTAGCCGATCATTGAGAATGAGACTATCATTTCGAGAAAGATGTTTACAAATTTCCAATTCTTCGAGAATATCTAGTATACGTCGTTTCTTCTCGGTGTGTAAAATGTTGTTATCGTGAACATCTTTAGGCGCGTGATCTGTAATCAAACGGCGGTCGGCAAAAGACGAATTTTAGGTGCTAGTGCCATTTTCTTTTAAAAGATGTTCTTTATACCTGGTTGTAAAGGCACGTCCTCATTGTCCTATGTAGTAAGAACAGCAGGTGTTGCAGAAAATCTTATAGACGCCGCAGTTTTCTAAAGGAGAACGAGTCAATTTTAAATTATGAATAAAAGTTTTGTTTCAAATTATTATTGGTAGAAAAGGCAACGCTACAGTTGTATTTATTACAAAGAAAGCGTTGAATCTGATAGGAGATGGGCCCCAAGAAAGGAACAGAAAAATACTTTTTTGGGTTAGATTCTGTGATAGAGATGCCGAGCGTAGTAACTCTTTTAACAGTTTTCTTTTTAAGGATGTCATCCACTATGCCAGGTTCATATTCGTTATTAACTGCTAACGTTTTGAGTAAATTAATTTCTTCATTGAATTTTTCTTTTGAGAGTGGAATAGAAGTAGCTCTATGAATAGTAGAGTGAAAGAAAGCGTTTTTACGAGATTGTGGGTGCATGAAAGACGCAGGTACGAACTGATCAGCATATATTTCTTTACCAAAAAAAATTGAATGAGATTTTATTTTCTTTTATTGTAAGCATCAAGCCAAGGAATTTAATAGCGGGCCTCGCTTTCGTGTTCCATGGTAAAGGGTATTTTATCATAAAGTTCATTAAAGAGATTGAAAATACGGTCAATGCCATCAGCAGATCTCTTGTAGTTGGCTAAAATATTATCAACGTATCTGAAATAGGAGAGAATGCCTAGAGCTGTAGCTGAAAAACAGTTGAAACACTTTTCTTCTAGAGAGTTAATGAAAATATCAGCAAGAATACCAGCTAACGGATTTCCCATATCAAGACCTTAGGATTAATGGTGCAATTGTTCATTAATTTCAAAAAAGTTGTATTTGACTACAACTGTGATTAGATTCATGAAGTCAGTGATTTGTTCATCTGATAGATCTTTTTGAAATGACATAAATTTTTTTCTATGATCCTAAGCGTTTCTTGTATGGGAACGTTAGCATAAATATTTCTGATGTTTGATGAAAACAACTTGGTATCTCAACTGCATTCTAAATCTTTTATTTTATGGCCTAAGGCTTGACTATTGGGTATGGAACAATTGTACTTGAAGGAGAATGATTTTTTTCAGTATTTTATACAGAAATTTGGCTAAACCATGGTATGCGCTATTCATTCTATTAGTAATCGGCCGTATCGGATGATTAGGTTTGTAAATTTTAAATTGAGACCGAAGTTCTGGGGGCTGAGGGTTCATGTTGATAAGCATTTTTTCTGAAAACATTTGGTTAGAAATTTTGCGTTGTTCATAGCTGACCTAATTTCTTTTTGTAATTCTGGAGTCGGATCCTCATGCAGTTCCCAAATATTATTTTCGTTAAAACATTCTAATGTTTTAGAAATACATTCAGAATTGTAGGCAATAACTAAAGAGCAACCTTTGTCTGACTTAGTTATTAAAGCATCGGCTTCTTTAAGTTTATTACTAATGGGTTTAACCAACTTCCTATCGTTATGAACAACATTATGAAGAGAGGCTGTGTTTTTACTGAGAATTTTAGCTGCATCAAAATCAATTCTACTTTGACATGAATTATCTATTTTTTTACAATCAAGACCAAATTTTAGGTGGACAAGCATATTTTCTATTACATTTTTGTCTGCCAAGTTGGGCGTGACATTGTACTTTATGCCTTTTTCAAGGAAGATAGTTTCATTCTTTGTAAAAGTAATGTTAGTTTTATTTAAAATTCTTTTATAAAATATTTGACTACTTTTCGAGAAAGTACTTTGAAGAAATTTGTCAGCAGGAAACAGACAAAAAAATTTATAAAGTTTCTCTTTGTACTTACACAATATGAATTGTTTGCAAATTTCTAAATGTTCGTTAGTCTGTATCCAGAAATAGTCAATGTCAAAATTATAATTAATACAAAAGATATTTGTGAGCTCTAAATATAGATAATATCACTCTTCATTGAGAACATCTGTCTTAGCATATAGCTTTTTAACAAGATCAGAAATTAGATGTTCAACTATAGGTTTGAAGAACATGGGATCATTCTTACAATTTGAAAAATTGATAATGTTAAAAGGCTATAAACTAAAAATGATTTTCTTAATGAAGATTCATTTTATTTATCGGGATCTCTCTTACAATTTGCAAAATTCATAGTGTTAAAAACCTATATGCTAAAAGGATGCTCTTAATGAAGAGCCCTTGATGAACTTGTGGATAGTATGCCACGACGAATACAGGCATGCATCAATGCAAGAGGACGTGCTACTGGGTATTAAAGGTGTGTGTACAGCTGTCTGGACCACCACCTCTGAGGGTCTCGCTGTATCATGTTACAACATGTGTGGTTTACATGGGCAATAAAAAGGGAGGAAATGATGTTTTCATTGCTCTCTATTCCAATCTTCTGTACAGGTTCCGGAACTCTCGGAACCGAGGTGATACAAAACTTTTTTTGATGTGTATATTTGCTGATTGCATCTCTGTTTTCCTTTACAGTTTTTTTCCTCTACAGCTCCCTCTAGCACCCTGGTAATTATTCCCTGATATCTTGAGACATGCGTTATTATCCTTTCCTCTCTGGTTAGCAGTGTTTTCCATACATTCTTTTCCTTGGCGATTCTGCGGACAAACTCCTCATCCTTACTGTATCAATCCTCTTAAATTTTCAACATTCATCTCTAGCACCACATTTCAAATGAGTCAGTTCTCTTCTGTTCTGGTTTCCACACAACCCATGTTTCACTAACATAACAATGCGCACATTCTCAGAAACTTCTTACTCAAATTTACTTGACCAGGAATACTCTTTTCACCATTACAAGTCTGCTTTTTGTGCCCTACTTGCTGCATCTGTCACGAGTTATTTTGTCCCCTAGGTAGCAGAATTCCTAAACTGCGTCTACTTCAGAATCCCCAATTTGAATGTTCTCATTTCTGCTATTTCCCATTGAAACGTCCCCTTTGAACAATTATACATGACAGTCCTTAAACTGACACACAATATTTTTAGCGCAACGCAATCTGACTTTCAATAATCCCTACAAAAGAATGGCCCTGACTGACATTAACCTATACCTTTCACAAATCACTTACCTCACAAAAATCTTCGTTACTCAAGCTACAGCAATACAGCGAGCGCCACTAGTGCCAGCTAAATGAAAGATTCAAACTACTGAAGGCACTAACTACTGATACGCATAGTTAGCAAATGAAAGATTTTAATAGAGAACAAACAATATATTTACCTTAATAGTCATAATATATATAGCAGTTCATGTCATCCAGTCTTACAAATTTCAAAACTCCGCCATTTCTCTCCCCACATCCACCTCTGATGGCGGCTCACCTCCAACTGCGCAACTCTACGCGCTGTTAACATCCAGCTGCCCAACACTACAATGGCAGACAACAATGCAAACTAGCCAAAGACTGCACACAGCACAGCCAGTGATTTTCATACAGAGCGCTACGTGGCGTTACCAATAAGAAAACCTAAACAGCCTACTTACATAGCCCCCATGCTCCCCACAAAGAAATTTTACAAGTTTTTTGGGCAGTGACCAACACAGATTTGAAAAAAATTTTGATAATTACAATAACAAAGAAAACAAATGAGCACACTTATTGATACAATGTTGGTCAAAAGCTAAAATTTTCTCACAGTCCATAAAGACAGTCTTGATCATTCATCACAGTAAAATTGCAGTTTTTTTCTCAAAGTCTGAGCAGTAAAAGAATATGCACACTGAAGTAGTGGATTTCCATGCAGTCTTGAAGAAGTGGTGTTGTCCTTCCAACAGAAAGACAGTGCTGACTCTTGACATGCAGACATGTAATGGGCCACAACAGAGCAAACCCACCACAGAGTCATTCGACGTTTTGAAGAATATTGGTAGGTAGGTCATCACAGAGTAGACCCACTGCAGTCCTGGTTGAGACTACGGTATTGGTGGGCCACCAGAGGTGCAGACCCACTGTAGTCCTGGTAGAGATTGTGGTACTGGTGGGCCACCAGAGGTGCAGACCCACTGCAGTCCTTGTAGAAATAATGGTACTGGTGAGTCAGCAAAGGTGTAGACCCACTGTAGTCCTTGTAGAAATAATGGTATTGGTGGGTCATCAAAGACGCAGTCCCACTGTAGTCCTTGTAGAGATGGCCAGCAGCCATCTGTTGTGACTGTGCAGGTGCACAATCACCATTGAAGAGTCTTGCGGATAATATAGCAAGTCCATAACCACCACTTGTGCACTCACAAAGTTTTTGGAATTGTCCTTAGAACCAGCAATGCTGTTATCCAGTCCCTTGCTGCATTATTAACACACGTGCAAACACTAACAGTCCCTACTTCTCACATATTGTCCATATACTATGACCAACAGAAACGTGTGCAGTGAAATGGAACTTACAAGTTAATAATATGATGAACTGGTGTCAATTACAATTTTATAACATAAGAATACAATAACAAAGGTACAAAGTACATCATTAAAGAACATAACAATACAGATAACATTTGTAGTACAAGCTTTACAAAAGAATCGAAATAACATAAACATCAGTGTTACAGGAATCATGACATGAGTACATACATAAAAGATCAGAATAACTTTTGAAACATCAACTTCACACATCAGCATTAAAACAAAACTGAATAAATAATGTCTAAACATCTTCACAAAGAAAATAACTTATTATCAGAAAAATTCTACAACATAACTCTTATTAGCTAAACACATTAAGACAGGAAAAACACAAATTCACATAGTGTAATAACACAAAAATACAGGACAGGGTTTGTTTTCAGTGTGACATTTGGTACTGCAGTCCACCCCAAAACTTCATTCCATATATCTTTCCTCTTATTTCACCATTTGTTTCCACCAAAAAAATTCTATCCAAGCATGCTTTCTGTATTTATATGTTCACACATTCCTTACCTCATTATTTATTTTCCATTATCTTACCTCATCATTTATTTCCAAGAAAATCCTACCTAAACCTGTTGTCCCTAAACCTTACTTTTTTGGTTCTTATCCTCTTTCAAAATACTTTTTTGGCCAACCCATTTTCTTATAGCTTCTCAATGCATTTCTTCCAATTCATTACAACTTGTTCTCTTATACGGCCTACCCCATCTTAAGCTAACTTAAATCTACTGAGCTCAGATGCTAAACTAAGGGATGAGGCAATGCAGCAGCACAAAACAATTAACACAAACAGCAATGACAAAAAAATGCAAATTGGCAAAGCAAGCACCAATATTACAACTAATATAAGGCAATGAGCAGCAAACAAGAAAAATAAATCAGTAGTAAAACTGGCTTAACAGAGTAATGTAAAGTGAAATTCAATAGCACTATGCCTGGCAAACAGCAGCAGCAAATGCAATAACTTATATCTAAACATGACATAGCTCAAGCAGAAAAAATATTACAGTAAGAATGGCCATGTTTAATACCTATGTCACATCTTAACACTAGAGTGATGCATCACAAAAACTTACTCTGCTAGAAAGTTACGAAGTCATTAAAAAAATTATTTATGCAATTCCTGTGAAGGGAAATGTCTATTTGTGCACTCTTTTCTACGAAAGTACATCATAAACTTTCTTTACTGGGTCTGTAGACAGAAAATAGTGATATTAGTACATCTATTAAATTTTATAATAACCAATGCTGCAGCGCAGCTAGAAACTAGATATTAAAGAAAATGTGTAAATATGTACAAAGGAAGGCATGAAACATCATTCATTAGCCATATGGCATTTCATAAGGTAGTAAAAAATCTCTCAACTAGAAAGACTAGTCATAATCAGGTGTATAGACATAAAAATATTTCTCATCATTTCATTAGGCATTTCAGTAAATATCATAAATTAAGAGCTCCACAGTGTTATCATATGTTTTCAAGTTTGAGTGTGTCGTATTTGCAATGCTTTCTACAAAGGAATGTCAATAGCGAGGATAATGGCCCCTTTTTATTTCTCCACCTGTGCCTCTGAAAGGCACACACTAATGGCTTTTTCCAGGCGACTGTCACGCAGCTGGGTGCCCACGACTCATTACGTGAAGGTGGTCACTTAACTTTCTTACTGAAATATTTACAACACCAGTTTGCATTATGTAAGTAGGCTGTTTAGGTTTTCTTATTGGTAACGCCACTTAGTGCTCTGTATGAAAGTCACTGGCTGTGCTGTATGCAGTCTGTGGCTAGTTTGCATTGTTGTCTGCCATTGTAGTGTTGGGCAGCTGGATGATAACAGCGCGTAGCGTTGAGCAGTTGGAGGTGAGCCGCCAGCAGTGGTGGATGTGGGGAGAGAAATGGCGGAGTTTTGAAATTTGTAAGACTGGATGTCATGAACTGCTATGTATATTATGATTTTTCAACACTATTATGGTAAATACATTGTTTGTTCTCTATTAAAATCTTTCATTTGCTAACTATGCCTATCAGTAGTTAGTGCCTTCCGTAGTTTGAATCTTTTATTTAGCTGGCAGTAGTGGTGCTCGCTGTATTGCACTAGTTCGAGTAACGAAGATTTTTGTGAGGTAAGTGATTTGTGAAAGGTATAGGTTAATGTTAGTCAGGGCCATTCTTTTGTAGGGATTATTGAAAGTCAGATTGTGTTGCGCTAAAAATATTGTGTGTCAGATTAAGGACAGTTATGTATAATTGTTCAAAGGGGACGTTTCACCATTATTCCTGTAGCATACACTCCTCTCACCCCAAACCACATGCATTTGCGACTTCAGTGGTGTCTAGCGAGACAGCTGTTTCTGCCTCAGTGCCAATGACGGCCGTGTGTTGGTTTGGAGGAGCTAGTTGAGGGCCTGCAACCAATCTCTATGTGCTAGACGCACTGGACCTACACCTGGAGCTGTGGTCTGGTGTGTGATTTTGTATGACGACTGAAGAAATCTCGTGGTTTTCCCACTCATCGTGACTGCAGATTTGTACGTCTGTCTGGTTATGTGAGCTGTTATGATGCATTCATAAGCAGCAGAGGGAGTGGTGGGGGGGGGGGGGGAGAGGTGGAGGTTTTGCATGCAAAAGGATAACGGTCAGCATACCACTACCGCATGTTCTAGAGCGTTTCGACATGTTGCCTTGGTCTGCTCGATCACCAGATCAATGGGACATAATTGGGCGACATCTTCAGCGTCATCCACAATCAGCATTAACCGTCCCTGTATTGATCAAACAAGTGCAACAGGCATGAAACTCCAGCCCACAAACTGACATATGGCACCTGTACAACACAATGCATGCATGTACATGCTAGTATTCAACATTCTAGTGGTCACTACAGTTATTAAGGTTCCAATACTTCACATTTGGAATTGACTATCTCAGGGGCATATTAATCTATGATCTTGCAATGTTGAACACTTACATATGTTACCCAGAAAATGTATCCCCGAAATTTCATTACTCTACATTAATTATTTTTTGGTGTTGCAATATGTTAACTTTGTGGGTTGCATATTCTATCCTCTTAAGTCTCGGTAGATTCACTCTGATTTTTTGAGGCACTATTGAACTACATGCAATAGTACATAGGGCTATTGTGTCCTCTATATCGCTATGCTAGACCTCTCCTCACTACACCAAATGACTGAGCATTTCTCAGGTTCGCACGGTATGATACATCTACAACCTAACAACTCTTGATACTGCTTAATTTCTCCAGTTGAGTGCAAACCATGCACACTTGTCGTCCTCCCTGATATAATGCCCATATCTGCTACACATGGACCACGTTACAGGCAACGATTGAATTCAGGGGGCACTATGATGTGATAAGTTATGCTGTGTAATCTTGACAGAGTGCGATCCAATGCAATGCAATGCAATGTTGGGTCTATTCCCTCTGTACGCAGCCATATCTATGCCCTTATTAAGGCCACAGATTTCGCCTTGAACCGAGTCCTCCAGCCTAATTTGCTCGCCATTGCGCACTGTTTGAGTGAAGAGCAGTCAGAGCAAAATAGTCTATTTCCAGCCAACCACTGCGCTAACCAAGTCGTATGCTGGCTGCGACGGTACCTAATGGTTACTGCTAAATAGTTGTTGCTCTTCCAAACAGCATCTCATACGAGTAAACCAGTTGCGTCTTTACTGTACTTCAGGTACTTAGATTATGCACGACTCTGATAAAAAAAAGCTGGCTGTAGTCATAGGGTAGAGCCGTCCACATCTGCTTTCATGCCCCGCAGTTAATTCGCTGCAGATAATGACTTTTAACTGTTATCCTTAAGTCAAATAGCCTATGCTTTGGCTAGAATTTAAAGTTAATGAAATACACAGACATACAAAATAAAAGCTAAATGAATAGTTTAATAACGAGGGTTACTTTCTAATGTCTGTAACTGGTGTACATGACAGATAATTATGTTGAATACTGTTTATTCATGAAAGGACAACTCAAACAAATGCGGAGTGTTCCTATGGTACTTAAAATACAGACAGAAAATACCGTTATAAAATGCAGAAAAGTTGAGAATGTTACAAGAATGGCAGTAAAATCCTGAAACTAAATTGCAGTGAAAGATACGCAAAAATAAGTCAATTTCATAATCACAATGCATGAAATATTCACCAGCCCAAAACAGTTCAGAGCTCAACACGATGATTTCCAGATTATTAAACGTGATAAAAGAGTAATAAATAATATCCTGTCTATCCTCAGACGCATAATACTAGCGGAACAATTTAGAGTGCTTCCCTGGTGCACAGTCAGATCTCTGAAAATATGAAGCTCCTTCAGATACCACGGGCAGGTCTGCCTCCTTCCAGAACTTATGTGAAAGAGTCCGGAATGGCTCCCTTGAGCTCTTCACTCGAAAAGTCCCAGTCTCCACTTCACTCCTGTCGTGTTTCACTACTGTCTGCTTTTTGATTGGCTGATGGCCATCCTCACCAAAAATTCATCGTTCTTCCGTTGTAAAGTCATCATTTGACTCTAAATGACCGCTTCCCAGACTAAAATGATACATTAGAACAAAATTTAAACAAACAAATGTTATAAACATTCGCTCACACTCACACCATTCACAATAAATATAGATAAAGTTTTTTCCATAAACAAATAAGCTAGTATTCTTGCACTAGTGCACTGGCGATAAATGACAACTGATTGTCGTTAAACATTGTCTAATTATTTAGGCCCACTTATCATAAGTGTTTTGGTACTCTTTTCAGATATGCTGTCTGCCAACGCATGCGATTGAACACATCTTTAAAATGATTTTGTATTATCAATTGTAATTAATATTTAAAGAAATTTATTAAGACAAAATGTGAGGCATTCATGCTGCATTCATTTTTTGTATAGTTGTGAAGGATACAAAGTTCTGAGAAACAGTTGCAAAATGAAAAAAGATAAAAAGGCGTCATAAATCAATAAATAAAATAGATACAAATGCATGGTTTTCTGGGTTGACAGCTACCATGCAATGCTATAATCTGAAACACGTTTGTTGAAATAGCATAAAGCATTTAAAAGTTGTTAATTCAGAAGCTCATTGTGAAAACGTTTCTTCGCCGGAAATATTAATTTCCTTTATTTTTTAAGATGTTGAAATATTGTTGTGTCTTTGGACGGGCTTCATTTTTCTGAGACCACAAATGTATTCTGATTTGCTTCAACACTTGACTGTGAATTATCATAGATTCTCAAAGAGCTGTAGGACATCATCTTTCAGCTTGTATGACACTCCACCATTTTTGGCACATCTCCCGCAGAAACGCTATGCAGGCTGCAGCCGTCCAAATTTCCAGGTCTCGGATTTACCCATTTCCGGCGAAGCTGCTCGTCTTTGCCCTACGCGATACAAAAATAGCCCCAAAATGTTTAAAAATTACACGTGAAAGTTTACATGCAAACATTTTCACAGCAAGTTCTTTATTCACGAGGTGCAAGTCTGTCACTGTTGCCGTTTACCTCTGTACCGCCAGTGAAATCTTTTGACCCACCAGATAAACCTAAAGATAATCAAAAATAATTAAACTTTAAACCCAAATAAGAAATAACCTTTACCATATCCATTGCGCGCTCTGAGCCCTGGGCCCACTTGCGTTTAGCCATACAGCAGTTTCACCTCTGCTCATACTACTTCCAGGCGGCCAAATCGCCCGCCGACGTGCGCATAACGTTACACGGTTCACGACGTTCGATGTCACTGGACGCTTCTGACACCAGTTATTACGGGGTGGATGGTCCGGGCATTGTTGACTCTGGAATAGGTCACGCTGCTGTGCAGGATGGCAGTTTGGGCAACGAGTATGCAGAACCAATTCTTTGGGTTTGTCAGGGAATCATAAATGATGTGGCAACGACAATATGGGCGGTGTAGACAGTGACGTGTGATGACCCTGGGCGGCAGCACTAACCACAGCGGAAAAGGCGGTGACTGGTAGTGGCCTCAGTAGCTTCGCTGAGCAAGGCACAGCAGTATGGCGGCCTTGTATGGTAACCATGTCCCAAAGACACTACGTCACATTCTGAAGCTGCACAACTGGTCCAGCAGCAATCGCACTACTGGCAGTGAAAAGCACTGATCGGTGCAGCCCATGACACTAGGTGTCAGCACAGAGAAGAGGTGTACCGCACCCTGACCTGTGGCCTCAGCAGCAGCAACCGATAGCGGTAAGTCTGCGGCAGCGGAGCAAGTGTACGCAGGGCAGGCGGCAGCTTGTCAGCAAGTTAAGTAGTATTTGGGATTGAACTGCGAACGAAAGACCTAAGGAGGTGCGCTGGAGTCAGTTTACGTCACCCAGCAGTAGGTCTGAGCCGAAAGGCACCACCTCAGCTCTGAAGGCATCACTTCTGCAGCAGCAGCTTCAGTGCTAGTTGCGTCCCATCGACCAGCATTAGACGCATACTGAATACAAACTTTATGAGACATGGTGGTCATATTGTGCACTTATAATAAAACTTATGGCTTGAATAAAATTCTTTGTTATACTTTTAAACGTTGAAACAGTGATAATATACACTCTACTAATACATACAGGAGTTACTCGTTTTGTAGTGACTTATTTGGTTAGTGATGGGTTTCCATACAATCCTCTTAAGAAAAGATGCAGTTTATTAAAGACAAGAGAATGTCATGAGGGGAGAGGACAGGAGAGCTATGAAAGAAACCAGGAATAGTGAGAGACGGGTGGGGGTGGAGGGGGGATGGGGGCGGCGGAACCATCAACAAGTTGCACAACATGAGTTTATTAGTGGTAGAAAGACAACATTCGCACAAAAAACCTAACAAATTAAAAACTGAATAATAATGTTTTCACTGGGTTTTGACAATGTTTCACACCCTCCCAATTCTGGCTACAGCCCCCTTCCCATGATTTTGCTCTTCCCCGTAAGATTATATGATGACTACGCTACAAATATAGCACAATTCTTATCCATCATCTATCAGAGATAATTGGAACAGCGGAAAGTTCTACGGGACTGGAAGAAGGCCCAGGTCACAGAAATCTATAAAAAGGGTAGAAAATCGGATGCTCATAGTTACCGTCCAATTTCACTGACATCCATTTGTTGTAGAATCATGGAACATATTTTGTGAAAGGGTAGAAAATCGGATGCTCATAGTTACCGTCCAATTTCACTGACATCGATTTGTTGTAGAATCATGGAACATATTTTGTGTTTAGACATAATGGCCTTTCTAGACTCTGAGAATGTCATCTGCAGAAACCAGCACGGTTTTAGGAAACAGCGCTCATGCGAGACACAGCTGGTCCTCTTTGTGTATGATATACAACAGACTATAGATACCGGCTCCCAGGTTGATGCCATATTTCTCGACTTTCTAAAGGCGGTAGACTTAGTTCCGCACTGTCGCTTGCTCCAAAAAGTGCGCGCTTACGGTCTATCCGATGACATATGCGGTTGGATAGAAAGTTTTCTAATAGACGGAGAGCAGTGTGTCGTCCTGAATGAGGTGACTTCAACACAAAAAAGCAAAACTTCAGGTGTGCCCCATGGCAGCGTAATAGGTCCACTGCTTTTAACGATTTACATAAACGATCTGGTTGATGGTATTGACAGCGGCATTAGACTGTTTGCCGATAATTCTGTAGTCTACACGAAAGTAGTATCACACGAAAGTTGTGAACGAATCAATGAGATCCTGCAGAAAATAAGTGCATGGTGTAACGACTAGCAGTTATCTCTCAATATTAGTAAGTGTAACCTATTGCGTGTAACAAGACGAAAATCCCCATTTATGTACGAGTATAAAATAAATGGCCAGTCTTTGGAAGCGGTAACATCCGTCAAGTATCTGGGTGTGACTATTCGAAATGATCTCAAATGGAATGATCAGATTACACAAGTAACGGGCAAGGCGAACTGTAGATTGCGGTTTATTGGTAGAATCCTGAGGCGATGCAGTCCTCCAACAAGGGAAATTGCTTACAATACGTTAGTTCGTCTAATATTCGTCTGTATAGGACCCTTACCATTTGGGTCTGATTCAAGAGATTGAGAGGCTCCAAAGAAGAGCGACAAGATTCGTGACTGTTACATTTAGCCGTAGCGAGAGCGTTACAAATCTCATAGACGACGCGCTAAACGGAAGGGGCTGCTCACAAAATTCCGAAATCCGATCTTCGCTGAGGATGTAGAGCATACATTATTACCACCAACTTTCAAATCGCGCAATGATCACAATTCAAGGATATGGGAAATTAGAGCTTCTGCTGAGGCGTTCATACAATCGTTTTTCCCTCGCGCGTCGCTTGTGGAACAGAGGAGGGGGGGGGGGGGGGGGGGGGAGGCGGGAATATGACTTTGGCGCAAATTGTGCCCTCCGACACACACTCCTTGGTGGCTACCGGAGTATATATGTAGATGTAGAGATGTATATGTAGAGCTCCTACCCAACTTTTAGGTGCACTACGATGTGTTACATGAAGAGGTTATTTCCTTTACATAAGCACTTTTGTAAGTAAGGCTCTACTATTTTTAGTCCCTTTCATTTCTCTCTTACTTCCTACCCTACTCATATTCGGTATACATTAGATGTAATGTTAATGATGCTATGTTCATCTTTTTTCTTACAAGAATTGTGTCTTTTATTGAAGCCCTAAATGGTTATGCTTTCATGTTTTCTGTCATCTGTGACTTATAAGTCAAGATGCACAGCTTACACCAAACAACTGAGGTCAGCTGTGGCTAGTTTGTCAATTTGCGCGGCACAGTTCGCCTTCAGTAGCCAGTGTCGTTTTGGTATGCGTCTACGTTACATAACTCCATATTACTCACAGGTAGGTCGTGTTCATATTTAGATACGTACATTTACGTAACATTTGTTCCAACTTGGGAAATATAAATAAATTTTTCAACTATCAACTAAAGCATCCTTTTTTGTGAAAGTACGTTGATTTTACTCAGGATTCCAGTCCTCCACATTATTACCCACTCTTTTTGCTACACAGCCCTATTTTTCAACGTGATCTCGGTTCAATGCGACGGCCTTACGCCACCTTACTGGAAGGGCCTACAAGCCCGCATGGCATCACTTTATTGGTCGACGTCGGAGCCAGCGGTTTGCTCCATGAATATTCTCCCCATCATCCACGTAATACTTCCCCCGGAGAGCATTCTTCATTAGGCTAAACGGAAGTCGGGAGGTGCGAGCTCCGGACTGTAGGGAGTATGAGGAGGAACAGTTTAATGGGGTTTTGTGAGCTCCTCTCGCGTGCGCAGACTTGTGCGAGGCCTTGTGTTAGAAGTTCTTTTTGTTTTTTGTGGCGACGTACTCTCTGACGTAGTTGCTTTAATTTCCTGGGGGCAGCACAGTACTCTTCCTAGTTGATAGTTGCGCCATGAGGGAGGGGGTCAAAGAGAAAAACCACTTCAGAGCCCCAGAAGACCGTCGCTATGACTTTACAGCCTGAGGCTGCGGCCTGGAACTTGTTCTTCGGAGGAGAGGTCGTGTGGCCCCACTCCACGGATTGTCATTCTGTTTTCGCTTCAAAATGATGAGCCCATGGTTCATCGCCTGTAGGCGGAACAATTCCGTGCTCATTATGGTCTTCTGTTTGGCGGCGGGGAACCCATCGGGCACACACTTTTGAGTACCCAGACTGGTCTACCAACAGAGACGTCTAGTTGTGCAGCGACGTGTTTGATTGTGATTCGTCGATTACCTCGAATGCACGTTCTAACACTGCATATGCCACAGCTGTGTGAGGCCGGCCTACCCGCGGAAGATCGGACAGGTTTGCGCGACGTCTTTCGATGATGACAGACGCCTCGCTCAACAATTCACCGTGCTTTTGTTCACTTCCAGATCTTCATAGGCATTATGCAAGCGCCTATGAGTATCTGAGTGCTCTGGTTTTACACAAAAAGAAACTCAGTGACAGCTGCCTGCCTCGAACGCACCTCAGTTACAGACGCCGTTTTGAAGGATTCTTACAGTGCCGCCAACTGTCGGAACTTCATGAAATTATAGGGATTGAAGCGAATCAGGCACAACACCACCAAGTAGGTTAATACACAACTTACCGGTTGTAGTTGTGCCCTGAGCAGTCGAACTGTGCACTTACTGCTGAAACTTGGTTTCATTTTTCAATAATTTCTGTCTGCTTAAGCCATTATTATGGTGTGAAGTATCTTTTTCTGATAGTTGCAAGTCAGCTATGGCATCTTTTCTGGTTAAGTAGGATGTAGGATATATTAAGTTGTCTCAATATTTTTCCACTGTGAAGATGAACAATGATCGAGACCGATTGTGAATAAATATATTGCAAGATAGCACAGTGTTTACCATGCATTTCTCCAAGTATATTGATTGAGTTGACAATCGCCTGAAAGAAATATTTTGATCTAGTTTGAGGAGTTTTGAAAGCATTTGGTCATTCTGTGTTTATTTCTTATTGTCTCGATATTTGTTATGTCAGGTCATATTACTGGTCGATTGTAACTGTACTAGCTGCAAAACTATGCGCACCATTGTCTGGGGCGAGCATTCAGATAAGAATTATTTGTGTTATAGGAAGCTTATTTGTAGCAGTCTGGCGCAGGTGCAGTAAATTTATTTTGAGTCTGCTATGGATTTTAGAATTTTTCGTAATTGTATTTATTATTCCAGTGCTTTAACATAATGTATGGTTTCCTTGGAGCCTGTTACCTGTTTTTGAATTTTTAAATATTTATTGTAACTCTTTGGTGCTTTGGCCTGATTGAGAGGCTATCAGTCTGTTACAAAATATTTTTTGTGTAATATCACTGAATATTGGAATTTAACACACTACTGTTTGCAGTCGTGAAGCTGATTTTAAATTTTTTTTGGATGTGTTGTTAAATAAAAGTCTTAAGGGTTACTGAACACTCACAATTGTACACAGTCCTACTTCCTGCTCCGTCACACCGTGGACGGGCATGGTACGTCTAATTCATTGTGGTTGATAATAAACGACCGACCATTCGCTTAAATATAAAATAAGTGTGCAATCTTATATTAAAGAAACCAACGTCTTTGAGCATTAATATTTTAGTAATGTACTACCCCGTCCACTTTGACTGAAACTGAACCCTCGCAACAACCCTTACGTAAGTTACTACTCTTCCCATGATGTCACAAGCCACGCCCCTTTTCCACGTCGTCGTAAGACACGCCTCCATTCTATGACTTTACAACGTACCTATTTTCTTGGAATGGACCAATCAGAGGTCTTGTAAGCAAATACATCCATATTTAGATCTCAGAATCGTAACTCCAGGAATTTACTGGCCCTTAAAATGAAACAATACAATCAGCATTCATCCAGGCCATATTCAAACGCATCTGAATAACCTTAATTATTTATAGAAAAATACGCAATTTGTATTTCCATATCGAAAGTATATAAGCACCTGACTTGTGCCTCATCCCACATTTTTACACACAAGCACACACACACAAACACACACAAAACCGCACACACACGCACATACACACTGCATAATGACCCACCTCTGTGTTATTTGTCAAAAATGTTTGTATCAGATACTGTTCCTAAGATTCTACATCATCAGTAAATTTCATCTGTCTCTCCAGTTTATATGCCACTAAAAATATGTATGTCAAATACTGAACCTAAAATTCTGCCTAAATAGCATCTCTCTCTCTCTCTCTCTCACTCTCCCTCCCTCTCTCATCCTCTCTCTCTCTCTCTCTCTCTCTCTTTCTCTCTCTCTCTCGTTTTCTCTCTCTCTCTCTCTCGTCATTTTATGCTTCACTACAAAATGTCTGTCAAATACTAAAGTGCCTCATCTCTCTTATGTAAAATCATATTTGTAGACAAACGAACAGTCTCATAAGTCTGATTCTGTTTTTGAACCAAAGCTCTTGTACGCTAAAGTTTGGGACTTATTAGCGTTTTATCGATGATTAAGTGAAACTGACAGAATTAAAGCTGTGAACGTAACAGCGACTTTATAATTTTGTTCGGTCGCTGTGCTTTCAGCTACCCACTTTCAACTACATTATAGTGATTCTCTGCTAGGGTATTAACTTTATCTTGTAATACACAAGCGTCTGGTAATAATAATAACTTATGATATCGTACAGTAGAAACGACATAACACTTTGCCACCAGTACCTCACTATTTTACAGTAAAACTGTAACAGATTGCCTCGTAAAACGTCATATTATAACATGATTGTAACAAATTGCTCCATACATTGTTATGTTGCAGCAAAATTGTGACAATCTGCTCCCTCTATATAATCATTATTACACAAAACTATGACAAACTATCTACTACATTACCATGTTATAGTGGGGCAATGATGGTCAGTTGACCTACAGTGACTGCCATTAACGCCAGATACTGTGGGATGGTGACTGCCATTGTACCAGTCATATTGATACCATTACTATGAATGCATAGACTTATTCAAGATGTGAAAAAATAAAGTGCTTAAAATCCTTAATAAACAGTTATGAGATACAAAAGTAGCGCTTGCCTTGTTGTGAGTAATCGTTACTATGCCAGTAGAAGCACTGAAAGTGTGTCATGTTTCGATGTCAGAGCCATATCAACCACTGCCCAATACTGAATGCCTGATATCTTTGAAACAGTCACTGTTGTGGACCTATAACATTATCTGTGCTGTGTGTGTCAATTTTATGTAATGCCCCTAATAATGCAAAGTGCGGAGAAATACAGAAGACATACAACAGTGTACCCTGCAGGCAGCAGAAATGTGTCCGTTCGGTCCTTTTACTGTTTACTGTTGCTTATTGGAGTGCTGCAAATGTGTGCTGCAGCTAGAACTAAAGACCTCCCAGTCACATTTTACAGCCTGAGGGATTATGATGGGCGTTTCCTGATTACAAGTACTTGTATACAAACGAATATATATAGCCGCGAAAAAGTGAAACTAAATCTAAGGCACGTTTTTGAGCTGCCATCGAATATGAAGTATAAATTATTCACAAAGAATGTTGGAGTAACGCACCAAGTGAGAAAATGCAATATACATTTCCGATTTATGGATTCACTTAATTTTTTAATATATTTCCTCAAAAAGTGTACTTCGTAGTTGAAATCAGATGAACTCAAGACAATGTGGAGATGTTGTCAATCAGAAATCAGAAGGGAATGTTCCCATATGAGTATATGAGTAATAAGCCGTTTTTAATGGAAAATGATTTGCCTCCAGCTGAGAAGTTTAAAAGTTTATTAACAGGTTACGCTGTAACAGAAAACAACTACCAAAGAGCTTGCAGTATATTGAACTTATTCAACTGTAGTGCACTAAGATACCACTGTTCACAGATATATTGGAAAACTTGCGTTTCCTATGTCTTAAAATACATAAAATGGATCCTGCTCATTGCATTACTTCACCTGGCTTGGCCTGAGATCCTATACCGAAAATTGCTAGAGCAGGACTGTAGTTTATTGCTAAGGTTGAACAATTTCGGTTTATTGAAAGAGGTATTAAGGCAGTACTGTTCATTGTCCATTTTGTTATGCCATTGCCAACAATATGTTCATGGCTAGTTATGATGATAAATTTGACCAATATTACAATCTATATCTTGGTGTGAACAACGTTTACAAGTGGGAAATGATGGAATATCTCCTAGTATAAAATTTTATGTTCCATTCTCCAGGAACTGTTGAAACTTTTGGTGTGACAAAGTGCCAGATATTTCCAAAACATGATACATTTTAACTGTGGATCTCAAATATCTGAAGAGTATTAATAAATTTTATTCTGATTTTCCCTTATGTTATGAAAAAATAGTACCACCATTTGATAGTAACAAACCAAATAAATTTATTTCTACTTTATATGATATGAAAAACTCTTTTATTCATTACTGAACTCTAAAACAATCTTTGGTTATAAACTACTACTAAAAAGATTCATGGAATTGTATCATTTACAAAAGCTCCATTGATAAAAGCACACACTGCAAATAACGCACAGAAAAGTATGAGTGCGAGAAATGTTTATAGTTGATGTTTATTCAAACTTATCAGTTCTAGTGCATTTGGTAAGACTATGCAAAATGTGTGAGTGATGAGAACCATAAAACTAGTGACATCCGAGGCAAGAAGATAAGGAGCGGCAGCATTGGTTGTAAAACCTAACTTCAAAAGGAACGTTAGTTTTAATGGAAGTTTAGTTGTCCTTCAATTGAACATGTTCAATGTAGTATTTAATAAACCAGTAGCAGTAGGAATAGCTATTGGATATTTCAGAGACCCATATTGTAGACTTTCATTATGAATGTATAGTAAGGGAGTGTTCAGAAAAGCACGTAAAACTGTTGTACACGTATACTGACAGCTTAATGTATCAGGTTAAAACTTCAAATATTTATGATGATATTGGGGTGATGCACATATAAGGTTTGACCCTTTAGTTTTCCCTGTATATGACAGATATAATACTCCTTCTAAATAAAAATGTGACTGGTTTATTGAAAGATGAGTTGAATGGTGAACCCATTACTGAATTCGTTAGTCTGCAAATTCAAATGTATGGACTCAAGACTAATCAGGATGTGTAATGCACAGAGAAAAGGGAGTGAAACACTCTGCATTTAAAAAGCTAATAAACGATGATTACTGGCAACATGTAGTGAATTCAGATGTTAAAACAGCTGTACAGTATGTTATTCAGTACAAGTGGCATGTAATTTAAATTGTCAAACAGCACAAACTAGTTTTATCAGTATGAAATGGTAAAAGCTTTATACTTCCAGATGAAGTAAATACCTTAGGTTGGGGTTACCACCATCTGGAAGTTGAGTGATGTTGCGTAAGTGTGAAAACATAAAAAAATGCAATAAATGTGATTTGTAACTGATTTCAATGTGTTGTGAAAACATAAATGTGAAATATAATTTAAGTGTATGTGTGACAATGAAAAAAAATCAATATAATTTGTAGCTGATATTTGTGTTATATGTGATTTGTAACAGATTTCTTGGTTGAAAGTAAAAAAAAAGGGCTTAATACATCAATATCACTTATTTCAACTGAAAGTTCCTTCAATTTGAAACAATGCAGACCGCTGAAGTAACACGTTAAAAACGTTATAAAAACGAAGCAAAATTTTGAAGGATTGAGGTAACACATGTAAAATGATATTACATCCACTTAAATGCTCTCTGTTTTATGGCATTGAAATTAAAGAAAGAGTAAACCACAGAAGATAATAAAGCAATGAAATTTACTGATGGGGCAGTACAGTAGTTGACAAATGTTTTTAGTGGAGTATAAAACAGAGATATGTTGACAGAGAAATATAAATTTTACTGTTGAGGCATTCTCATATAAACACTTCTCTTAAGTGGAGGTATAAAACGGAGAGATAGGTGAAATTATTTGCGGCTGTAGCATTTTAGGTATAATATTTGACATAAAGATATTTTGTAAGTAACTAACTGACACTGGATACTCATTTTGCCAATTTTCTATTGATCCTGCAGTGAACTTATTGTGAGACGATCCCAGACAGTTTTCTTTCTCTGGGTACAGTTGCTTCATGTTGTCTACAGCGCGATCTTGTACACGTCTTTATTGGAATGCCTCTTCATCGCTGTGAATATGGCTGTTGTTTTCACTTCGCAGTTGAAAGTTGCCAAAAGCGCTGCTAGGTGTCATGGATTTCCTTGAGTTGACTCCATTGTAGTACTATTTTAGTAGTAAAGAATAAGTATTAAAACTTTGACCATGGCTTCGATTGTACTAGGGCAATCTTTATGAGAATAAAAAAAAATGGCATGAATACATGTAATCATACCATGGTTAAAAATGAAACCTCCTGACGAGGCAATACAATGTTTGATGTTAACATTTATTGGAAAATAGTACAGCTCATTCGAAAGTATTTGGACCTGACTCAGAATTCAGATCGTTTGGATGCTTTTGAACACGACCAAGACGATGGCTCCATACTGATTTCTCAATGGTATTTTAATAGCCAGTAACATTTGGAACTGTAACTGTCAGATCTAAATAGGGGTGTGTTGGCTTATACCTTATCTGGTTGGTTCATTTCGAACTAAAGGGGCATAACATGATGATGTCATGGGAATGAGGTAGGGCTTGCGGCGTTACTATTATGATGGCACGGAAACCAAGCATCGTGTATGTCATCACGGGTAGGGTATGAATTGTACTAGTTAAGTCATGAGGGTTTAAGATCAGTCAAAGTGGGTCAAGTAATACTTTACTATACTACTAGCGTTTGATCTCTGTCCCATCTGAACATCCCACGATAGACTGTCCTACATACACTGGCTTCCAAACACTGCTAATTACGGCTATCCATCAGTCATTTAACTTCATCAATAATTTTAAGGACGAATTAATATTCATGAAAGAGAAATCGCTGTAATAGATTCGGCTTCATAGATTGCAGCACCACCATTTTGTCTTCATATACCACGAGGTAGTCGTAACTACTTGCACACTCTTTAAACACAGAAAACAAAAAATAAAAACGAACCCTATACAAAATGAGTCAAGTGTGCATTCAAAATTAACGAAACAAATCGATTTAGATAACTCTCGGAGGTGAAGTTATTTGAATATTTGTTATCTTTAGTGAGAGAAGTTCTAATGCATATTTAAAAAGTGACAATCCGTAGTTTAGATAAACTACTAATATTTTTGTAGCTGGTTGTACGTTAATGATAAACGTTTTGTTACCAATAATAAAATCATTTACGACGAATACCATAACAATTTTACCAAAACCAAGTGCCTAATAACTACACACGTCCAATGTTTGAATGAAATGCATGAAAATTTTCCACGGCAAAGTATTGGGAGAATGTTAATCTGAGGTAATAGAAAATAAATGTAATATCCATTTTGCCACTCTTAAAGAAAGTTACTCATTAAGAACTTTCGTGCTAAGAGGGCTGAGAGAAAAGTTTTCGGTTCCACAGTATTAGTCATCTTAAGAACAGATTTCTATATTATGTTTTTCGACCTCAAGTCACACAAGTGGTATCACGTGAAATATATCATAAATAAAGTGGTGTCACCACACGACCAATGTGTTTCCCTAAGGCAGCATGAATGAGTTTCTCGATGCGTTCTTGTTTAGAGTAGAGAGTATCATCCAAAATTTTCCCAGAGAGTCGATTTCATTTCAGGATTGCAGCTCTGGAAGCTCTGCAATGTATGTAGATATGACTGCAAAAGTATCTTCATAGGACATGAGACTTTTAGTGGTTGTATACGCTTGATTCGCATAAACGTTGTTCACTGTGGAAGAGAAACAAAATTTCGTTGAGAAGGAATCAAACATGATTACTTTTATGCCGGGTTTAGAGCAGTATAAATCCATTTTCATTGCAATACCTCCTTTAGGGTTGTTTAGGTGGCGTAGTACTGACCAATAGTCAGTCAAAGCGAGTTTTCATCCTTATAGCTTGTCGTTAGGTCAACAGTTTGATCTATGCAGCCCTAAATCAATTATTGCATTGACAACTGAGTTATTATGCTCTCAAACCGCAATGTAATAAATAAATTTGGTAGCTGAATGATGAAACTTTATTCCCCAATGCAGTCTTCCTTGGTCTCTAAAAGTTTACTAGTCACAAACTCTTTAGAAATGGAAGTCAGTGACAGCCAGAGATGGAACTTTTTACAAACAGTGTACATCTCCCAAAAAATTCTTTTTTGGATTGGTTCAGAAATATTCTCCTTTGCAAGGTAACTATTGAGAAAATACTCTTTTGCATCCAGAAGGCAGTGGAAAGAGTGCATGAAAATTCTTAAACTTCGTGATCCCCTATTCCGATATTAAATTTCTCATTGTTTTCATTTCTGCTACGTCTCGCTGCTTTCGTCTTTCTTCAATTTACGAGTACTCTCAATCCATATTCTGTACTCATTACACTGTTCGTTCCATTCAACAGACCCTGTAAGTCTTGCTCACTTTCGCTGAGTACAGCAGAGTTATCAGCGAATCTTATCATTGATATCCTTTCACCTTGAACTTTAGTCCCGCTGTTGAACCATTCTTTTATTCCCGTTATTGCTTCTTAGATGTGTAGATTGAACAGTACCCCTGTCTTACACCCTTTTTAATCCGAGCGCTTCGTTCTTGGTCAAAGTCTTATTGCTACGTCTTGGTTCTTGTACATATGGTATATTAACAGACTTTCCCTATAGCTTACCCATATTTTTGTCAGAATTTCGATCATCTTGTACCATTTGGCACTGTCGAACGCTTTTTACTGCTTGAAAAACCCTATGAAAGTGCCTTGATTTTTCTTGTCTTGCGCCAGTTATCAATAGCAACTTCAGAATTGCCTCTCTGGTGCCTTTATCTTCCCTAAAGTCAAGCAGATCGTCATCTAACAGATCCTCAAGTTTATTTTCCATTCTTCTGTATATTATTCATGTCAGCAGCTTGGATGCATGAGTTTTTAAGCTCATTGTGAGATAATTCTCGTACCTTTCGGCTCTTGCTATGTTCGGGATTCTGTGGATGATGCTTTTCCGAAAGGCTGATCGTACATCGCCACTATCGTACATTATACACAGCAACGTGAATAGTCGTTTTGTTGTCAGTTCCCCCAATCAGTTTAGAAATTCCAATGGAATGTTAATTATTTCTTGTGCCTAGTTTGATCTGAAATCCTCCAAATCCCTTTTAAATTCTGATGCCAATACTGGATTCCCTATCGCATAATGTTCGGCCGTAGCCGGCTTGGGCATACTGTGGTGGAAGGTGCTGGCCGGAAGACCATGGTCGGCACATTCCTGCCACGTGCCACGGGTTGGTTGCGCTGACGGGGGCACGCTACTAGCAAGGCGCGTTGGCGGAATCAATCCTCCAATCAGAGACTAATCGTGTGATCACGCCCCTCTTGGGGCTGCTCAGCCCTACGTAGGCACCACTGTACCATCATTACAAGAATAAACTGGGTCCATTCCACTCAATTAATTTTCATTTTACAACGCCCTCCGCTCCTGACTTCTATCCTGACGAACAAATGGTGTCAGAAGTGGGATGCGACCCACCTTACGGTTGTAAAATCAACTCATCAGTTGAGTATGAGTACTATGAAGGGGCCGAGTTTGAGCAATTAAGGGAAACTAGACCGAACGTGGCGAGGCTGCAGCGCGCCATGCACGTGCCAGCCGGTCGCCTGCGTTGCAGAATGTGCGTGGCCGCGCACTAGCGCGCCACAAGCGTGACGCAGTTCGCCGCCGGACGCGAGCCGAGGAGGGTCCGCGATGCAGTCACGCTCGCCGCCGCCGCCGCCGCCGCCGCTGTCCGTAGCTGCCACGGGCCACCGCCTGCGCCAGGGTCCGGGGTGCGGCCCTCGCGCCGCCCCGCCGTCGCAGCTGTCCATGCTGTCGCCCGCCGCCTGCTGCGCCCACGAGTGATCAACGCGCCTGCCGCCGCTCGTCGACACCGCCGCCGTCCGTCGTCTGCACGCCACCAAATAATGTAAGTCGCTAGCGACGCTACGGTGGTGTAGATGCCCATACTATTGTAACATGCCGATCACCAGGCAGCAATCGGAGGCAGGAGCAGCCGGAGCGGACGAAGATCCCCTCTTGGCGCTGCAGTCCCAGTTAAATCAATTAATTCTAACTAACGCGGAGCTTAAGCAACAGATAGATGATCTTAAAATGGCTTCTCCGCAATCTAGTGTTGCTAAGCCAGTGCTAGTGGAAGAACAGCCGAAGCAGGTGATTCCACCACTCACTAGTGCAGAATCACCTGTGGCAGTAGCCACCTCTACTTTGGTGCAGAGCTTCCCAGCAGTAGCGTTTATTCCGGCGTTCGCTGGAAAGCCGCACGAGGATATTCAAACGCTTGTCCAGAATATCCAGGACATCGGAAAGCTTTGCGGTTGGCCAGATGAATTTCTCTTAAACGTGATGAAAATGAAACTCACCGGCGAAGCGCGGAACTACGTGCAGTCGGTCGAGAGCTTGAAAAATGCCCCTACCTTCCAGTCCCTTGCAACAGGGTTGATTGAAAGGTATACAGACAAACGTGGTACTAGTTACTATCGCGACCTGCTTTCCACCCTCAAGCAAAAAACGGGTGAAGATTTAGAAGCATTCGCGGACAGGATTCGAAGCGTCGCATGCCACACGTACGCACTAAGTGCCAGTTCTGCTCGTAACGAAGTTCTGCTGGAAGAATCAGAATGTCGTGCGATAGACGTGTTTATTCGTGGCATAAACCCTCAAATAGGGGGCGAAATCAAGGTAGCTTCCCCCCGCACCTTACATGAAGCCGTGCGATTAGCACTCTTGAGAGAGGAGGCGAGCCGATTTGTGGCCGTCTCCGCGCGGCAAAGTGAGCCCCGACGTGTCTTTTCGAACGATACTAAGTGTGGGCGCTGTAATAGACAAGGACATGTGGCAGAGCAATGTCGCGTGCCATATTGTCATCAGTGCAGGAACATGGGCCACCAAAGCGTGCATTGTCCAAATAGTAGGCCACAACCGCCTGCAAATTCCAGGCGAAATGCAAACCAATCACAGAATTCGGGAAACGGCCGCGGGGCAGGAAGTGCCACCCCTCCCGGCCCCCGTTAAAAATAGTGACCCCCCTAGTTGATAAGGGAATCACGCAGGTGGCAAGCGTGGTTGTCGATGGTGTTAGAGGCCGCAAACCAATACGCGTGCTAATTGACACAGGCGCACAGATCAGCTTGGCATTTTTATCGAAGAGAGATAAAAGAACATTGCAACCGCCGCGGTACCATATCAGTGGTATTGGTCCCGGCATAGTGAAACCTGATGGCAGCTGTTGCGTTGAGTTCACGTTGGACTCCACAGAATATGCTTTTACGATGGAGGTTGTACGAAACAGGCGCACGGATTACGACATCATCCTAGGAAGTGACTTTCTGCGTCATTTCCAGGGGGTTATTGACTATAGGTTAAATACCGTCCAATTCGGCGACAACGTGCACCGTTTTGGACGTGACTGCACGTTGCGGGCGAGCGGAGCTGGGAAAAAAGGATCCGTTTCCCAAGTTTCGGAGTCTCCCGTAACGATGCTAAAAGCCGATAATCCCGTGGAGATACCAGAAGGCACAGGAAAGATCCTTTGGGTGCCTGTCGGGATACGTGAATCCGAAGAGGTTCATTTCTTGGTAGATCCACTCTGCCAGAATGAAACTCTCGACCAGATGCAGGTCCACGTAAAACGTAGCCTGTGCAAAGCACAGCAAGTACAGAAAGAAAATTGCGTACCCGTGTGTTTAGACAATTTTAGTCACAAGCAAGCTTTCATACCGCGTGGTACAGTATTAGCTAGCTTACAGGTTATCCCAGAAGATAAGTTGTCAAAGAGAACCCCTTCTCTGAAAAAGAAAAAGACTGCTGCCGCCTCTCAACACCTTTTGACAATCACGTCACATCTGACAGATAAGTTTAAAGCTAAGCTTAGTCACCTCCCATTGCATGAACAAAAGCTAATAAATGAAGTATTGAATGAGTATTCATGGTTGTTTGAAGACAGGAAATATTTACCCGCAACAGATTTAATCCAACATGAGATTCCAACCGGAAATGCTAGGCCAATAGCTCAAAAAGGGTACCGAATTCCCTACCATCTTCAGTCAGTGGTAGAGGAAACTATACAACAGCAACTAGAAGCAGGAATAATACAACCCTCTTCTAGTGCGTGGTCTAGCCCAATTGTAGTCGTTCCAAAGAAATCTATAGACGGAGAAAAATCCTATCGCCTCTGTGTAGACATGCGAGCAGTAAACAAAGTTACTACTTTAGATCATTATCCATTACCCCGGATCGATGAAACACTCGATCGTCTGGGCAATTGCCGGTACTTCACAACATTAGACATGCGCAGTGGGTATCATCAAATTCCAATTGCTCCTGAAGATCGAGCTAAGACAGCTTTTGTAGTTCCTGGCGGCTTATATGAATTCTTAAGGATGCCTTTCGGGCTTCGCAACGCACCAGCAACCTTTCAGCGATTTGCAGATCTGCTATTACGTGGGTTGAAACCTACTATGTGCCTTGTGTATCTTGATGATATAATTATATTTTCAAAATCCATTGCTGAACATGCTGAACATCTACGCAGTGTACTGTTGCGCTTGCAAAATGCTAATTTAAGCTTAAAATTAGAAAAATGTTCTTTTGCTCAATCACAAGTGCAGTATTTAGGTCATGTCATCAGTTCCAACGGAGTCAAACCAGATCCACGATTAACTGAAGCAGTAGACACTTTTTCTATTCCAACAAATTTAAAGGAATTACAATCCTTCCTTGGCCTTGCAAATTATTACCGCCGTTTTGTTAAAGATTATGCTACTATTACCAAACCACTTACTAAATTGTTGAAAAAGGATACTCCTTTTGTTTGGACGGATGAATGTTCGACCGCCTTTCAAACAGTGAAAACTATTTTAACTAGTTCACCTCTGCTTGTTTACCCAGACTTCGCTGAACCTTTTATTTTATCTTGTGACGCATCTGATTTTGCTGTAGGATGTGTCCTAAGCCAAGTGCAAGATGGTGAGGAAAAACCCGTTGGGTATGCCTCTCGTCAACTGAATAAAGCAGAAACTAATTACAGTACTACAGAAAAGGAATTGCTTGCCCTTCTTTTTGGAATTAATTATTTTAGATGTTACCTCTATGGTCGCAAATTTACAGTTCTTACCGATCACTCTGGTCTGCAGTGGTTATTGAATCTTAAAGACCCTAGCAGCAAACTTATGCGCTGGGCCATGAAACTGTCAGAATATGATTTTGAAGTTCGGCACAAGCCTGGTCGGTTGCATCAAAATGCTGATGCGTTAAGTAGAAAAGTGCGTGTCATTGAATCAGATGAGGTATCAATTGAAGAGTTAAAAGAAGCACAGCAGGTGGACGTTCAATGTCAAAGATACGCCACCTTCCCAGAATTTGAAGTAATAGACGACCTTTTGTATCGAAGAACTCCACATGGGAATCGTTTGGTAATACCGGAATGCTTGCAGCAACGTATAATACGGCAATGCCATGATACCATCCAAGCATGTCACAGCGGAAAACGCGCTACGAACGCTCGAATTGCGACACGTTATTGGTGGCAATACCGACAACGTGATGTGGACAGGTATGTAAGATCTTGCCTGCCGTGTGCACAACGAGCACAAAATATCACAAAATCGTTACTCTGTTAAAGTGGCTTGCACGATGGGTAGAAGAATTACTAAAACCCGGAGTCATTTATATCAACGGTACACGTATGTCAGGCTCATAACATTTTACCTGGCCGTCATATTTCCAAAACGAGAAACTCACGAGGCTAGAGAGAAGTGGAGATTCTCTCCTGCACTTATGCTGCGAGCTTGAGAGCTCTGCTCAAGACTGCCAAAAGCGTGAGAAGTAAATAACGCGTGGAGATTTGTGGGGGTGGGGAGAGAGAGTTCCGAGAGAGGGGATAGAAACGGCAGACCTGCGCCCCCCCTCCCACCCACTCTCACTCCCTGCCCAATATTTCCCACCGATACGCGCGACCTGCTACAACTTCCTTTCAATCGCAGGAAAGCGGCCGATTTTCCTTCTTTCTGGAACAGAGTACTTTGATGGCTTTAAAAAGAGTATTAAAGCAGAAAAATATGAAAAGTTGCGTGGAGGGTGGGAAGAAAGAGTGCTGAAGCGTTCCGCGAAAGGGAATTCACGTCGATTTCGTCGATATTATCGACGGTGGAGCGCATAATGCACGCCGCCGCGTGAGTGACTTTCCCGACTGCCTCACGGGCGCTTTCAAGGTGCCCGCAGTTCGCCCTCCCAAACTTGCACCCGACACGCCGCAGCGTGGCGCAGTGAAACGATTTCTAGGAGAGACCTAAAGCGACGCATTGTGCCGCCGCCCCGCCGGCGCTAAAGACGCGTTAATTGAGGGGGAGAGCGCGCCGGGCAGGTCTACACGCTAGGGGCCAAGCCGTGGCGGCAGAGTGTATCGACCTTCTGACAACGCTTTCAGCTCTGCTTGACGTGGGAAACGATCATAATGGATTAAATGTGGCGTGGTCCCTATGAACGGTATAGCGAGTCAGTGTCTGGGTCATTTATTACTGGTTTCGATCCGTTATGATCATCCTTAGACTGTTCTGCTTTAATAAAATGGCGTATAAAACGTGCCTGTATAGCTAATAATGATAGTGACTACTGTATTGGCTTTAATTTTTACTTTTTTTTCGCAGTAGCACCAGTTGCTCTAAAATTTCTCCATGACCGTTTTAGGTTCTTAGGCCATTTTTCAGTGTTCACAACTGAACAATGAGAGCCTCCCTATCAGTTGCACAATGCTCTGGACCTGTACGTGGACACTTTCAAAGGGCGTAACTGTCAACATCAATTATTGAGAAGCTTTAGTGCAATAGTTTGTTTGTTTGTTTATTTGCAACGTGCTCCAGTACAACTTTTTGTAATACTACATGCATGTATTGTACATGGTGTGTATGTGTTTTTCTGTGTGTGCAGTGCAGTGTTTGTGTTGTGTGATGACAATGAGAGAAGGGAGAGGGTGGAACCCGGTGTCGCCACATAACCCAGTCCTCGACAATAGCACCAAGGGCGCCGCCAAACTTAACGTCGCCATCCGACAGCGCTGCCACAAAATAAAAATATTACTGAGTCTCTCACATGCCCTGTGTCCTATAGGGAAACTACGAGAGTGGATCACAATACGGATACCCTAAATTATTAATTTAAAAAATGTGAAGTGCACCATATCGGCTTCTACCCTACATGGAACTCGACACATTTACTGTGATCGTTTCCCTACCTGCCGTACCAGATTGGATACATCACGTACTGAAGTACGGACACAGTTGTACTGCACCGATAATTTGCTCAATGAGGCGCTGGCCGCTGTGCAGACGATGTACATGTTGTACCCGCAATTCTCTGCCTACACAGTGGACGTAATACGTTGGGTGAGAACTCCTACGGCTGAAATTACCCAGTACAAGACAGAACACAAGTCAAGATATCTGTTCGGTCACTAGTGAGAAACAGAAATTCGACTCAAGTATTCTCCCGTAAAGAAACGCTTCAGTGAAAAGATTCCTCAGAGGCCAGCTCACGATCATTGTTTATGACCCCCGTCATTACCTTGCACTAAAAAGGTCCCTTCGGCTTCCTACGGCCCCCTCCCCTCCCCCCGCCGACGCTCTTTCTCTAGGTACAATGTTCTTAAATTATTTTTTCTCAACAGGACACGTTCTGCTCTTTCTCAAGCTAGTAAATGTCCACCCTTGCAGAACATGACACGTCTCTCCCCAGCCCTACTTTAGCTGATAGCGGCTTTTAAGGAATGTATGACCCCTTCCTCCTTTTCTGCCAGTTCTCAACTTTAATTAACTCTCAGACATGCAATACTACAGACATTGTTTGTATGTGTTGGTAGCCAGTATCAGCCACTGAAATGATTAATAATCCGATTGTGCACCATAAATATTAGAACTAATATAAATATAAATCTACCACAATATTAACTGTATGATGCCAAAACCTTTCCACTTTACAACATTATAAAGATTTCTGAGCTGTTTCGTGTAAAGTATCATGTTGACCACAAAATGTACAAAAAAATTCAGTGGTGGACAATAAAAAGAGACCCATGACTTGGGAAACGCCATAATGGTTCGGGCTTGGAGGCGTAGTTACTTGGCCAATCTTGTGGCTCGCTTTTCCATGTACGTAAGTTCCACATACTGTCAGCATGTACCAAGATGTCTCCCACATGCCTGTTTGTTCTAGCTACAGACGATTTCTCAAGGACCTTCCTGTAAAAACAAATTAATTAAGCACTGGACAAACAAAGAAGTGGAAGTGAAAATTTTATCTACAGGATTCTAGCACTTTCTGCATGCGAAGTTTCTGCACTGAAGAGTCATCCTGTGAACTTGAGTAATAAATTACCTTATTGTCCAATATATTTTCTTCAACTGATGCCTCACTGTGTCTCATAGATCACATACGTATGAAGAGTATGATATTTCAGAAACACCAAGAACTCTGATGAATGTAAACGTTTATTCACTACCAATTTCTATTAACCAATCATCATAAGCTACCAGCAAGTTAGTTATATCAGCCTTTATGAAATCGTTTTATTGTGGCGTCAGTTACTCAAATAAACAATAATATTGCGTCACTGAAACTGCCATCAGCAGTAGAATGTAAACATCAACAGCAAAATGCAAGTCTCAATACACTGTACGTATTCAGATTTCTATCCTCTTGTGAGGAATGCACTCTGTAGTATTAGTGGTGTCATCTCTTGCAGGAATTATACTTCAACAGAAGAATTTCTGAAAAGTTTGGAAAATAAGCGAGATGTATCGTCAGAATTGAAGATGTTAAGTCGTGGCCCGATAGGCCCCTCTTTGCTGTTTTCGAAGAATGTGTATTTGTGAGACATTCATTTGGAATGACAATTCAGGATTTGAAGATAAACAAACGTCCCTATATCAACGATGGATGGCTACTGTGTACCTATTCACAAAGATTATTCTATGTCTTATATTTACTCTACAGAAAACTATATTTCTTCAGAGATTTACTCTTTTTTGAAATTTATCGTTTGATGAATAACTTTCGCACTAAACTTTAAATTTTAAAACCCACATCAGATAGGGCAAGGTATCTACGGCATAACATCATCCTCATAACGTAATATACCCTTCTTGAACGATATATGAATGATTTCAAAGCTTGATCGCCAGTTTGGTAAGTAAACATAGTCAACACTTTGTGGAGACGACGGTTGGCATTGTGGTTCAAATGGTTCAAATGGCTCTGAGCACTATGGGACTTAATTTCTGAGGTCATCAGTCCCCTAGAACTTAGGAATACTTAAACCTAACTAACCTAAGCGCCTAGAATCGCTCGGTCATCTCGGCCGGCGGTTGGCATTGTGTTGGTGCATGTAGAGACATGCTACATCTTCATCTCTGGTGCTGTTCCGCTCGTCATGCGTCATCTCGCCTAGTAAATTAACATTCTCGTGGCCTGTAACGCTAACTTTAACGAAGTCCGACTCTGTTAAATATAGTACGTTAAGAAATTCTCTACACCAGACAACAGTGTAACACCACAAATGCTCAGGAAGTTAGTTGTACGATTCAATGAAAAGTAAATTCCTTGCACTGTCGTTGCTCTACTTCATGTGTCTGATAAACAGATATACTTTCATCAAAATACACCATTTATTTCGAGTTTTGAATGTAGATGAAAATGACATGAAGAAGAATTCCTCAATTACTAATTGTGTTTTGATACTCATATGTTTATCAGCTGATTTGTTACAGTCCTATACCTTCTTGTCCTGCACCCATATTTTCATATCAGCTACATGTGGTCCCAACACAGTAGCTCAGCATGAGAGATCAGGGGACTGGACACTCTATGCAGTAAAAAAGGACTGAGTTAAGTTCTCATCGATGGCATTTGAAAGACGTCCTGTGATATCTACACGGACTGACGAAAAATCTACGAAGACAAACATTCACAAAAAGAAGGAACAAAAGTAGTCACCGTGTCTGACTACTATGTGGAGGACCTAGTTTCGATTCCGGTACTGTTAAGGATTTTCTCTTGGTGGGAGGAATCGAATGGGGTTGCACAAATCCTCGTGATGTCGATTGACGAGATACCTGAGAGAGGAAGGTGAAGAAAACCGACGACGGCCGGGAGACTGGTGTGGTGAACCCACATTGCTCTACACCACATCGCCCGACCGCCTTGTCGTCCTCTGACAACGGCGTCATTGGGTCGGTCCTGGTTGGCCCGTCAGAGCCAGAACAAGGAGATATTTCTTACATGATACACACACCAAAAATGTGTAGCATCACCCCGGTTCCCAGAACTCCTGAAGACAGTCGTTGACTGTGGATACTGTATCACAGACACAGTCCCTTTGACTGTTCAGGGGTGTCAGTAAATCCTCCCAAAGATGTAAACAACCATGCATGAGCAGCTCCTATTAGATGGAGGGGTCCGACAGGCGATCAGTTCCAGTTATTCCACCAGGAAGGAGGTACAAGGCTCGTGTCGTCTGTTGTTCAACATTGCGTATACTCTCAATACCGCGGTTCGATCGCGTCCGCATCGTTACTTTGTGCCTGGTCCCTGGTGTGAACCAAAGTGATGTTGGTCGGACATGGAGGAGATACAGAGGGACAGGAACTGTCGATGATATGCCTCGCTCAGGCCACCCAAGGGCTACTACTGTAGTGGATGACCGCTAACTACGGGTTATGGCTCGGAGGAACCCTGAAGGCAACGTCATGATGTTGAATAATGCTTTTAGTGCAGCCACAGGACGTCGTGTTATGACTCAAACCGTGCGCAATAGGCTGCATGATGCGCAACTCCACGCCCGAGCTCCATGGCGAGTTCCATCTTTGCAACCACGACACTATGCAGCGCGATAAAGATGGGCCCAACAACATGACGAATGGACCGCTTAGGATTAGCACCGATGAGTGTCACATATGCCTTGAACCAGACAATCGTCGGAGACGTGTTTGGAGGCAAATTGGTCACGCCGAACGCCTTAGACACATGTGGGGCCGATGTACGACCCTGGTGGTCACAGAAGGCGCAGTACGATACGTGAATGCCATCCTCCGACCGATAGTGCAACCATATTGCAGTATACTGGCGAGGTATTCGTCTTCATGGACGACAATTCGCGTCCCCATCGTGCACATCTTGTGAATGACTTCCTTCAGGATAACGACATCGCTCGACTAGGGTGGCCGGCATGGCCTCCAGACATGAACCCTATCGAACATGCCTGGGACGGATTGAAAAGGGCTGTTTATGGGCGACGTGACCCACTAACCATGCTGAGGGATCTATGCCGAATCGCCGTTGAGGAGTGGGACAATCTGAATCAACAGTGCCTTGATGAACTTGTGGATAGTATGCCACGACGAATACAGGCAGGCATTAATGAAAGAGGACGTTCTACTGGGTATTAGAGGTACCGGTGTGTACAGCAATGTGGACCACCACCTCTGAAGGTCTCGCTGTATCGTGTTACAACATGCAATGTGTGGTTGTCATGAGCAATGAAAAGGGCGGAAATGGTGTTTATGTTGATCTCTAATGCAGTTTTCTATACAGGTTCGGGAATTCTCGGAACCTAGGTGATGCAAAACTTTTAATGATGTGTGTATATCAGAAAAAGAACTGAGGTATGGCAGAATTTGCGTAAATTATTGGAAACTGTGTATCATGAGCAAAAACTATGTTTACATAGAAATACAGACAATGTGTATTTAACAAATTAAAAAATATCTTGCAAAGCAAGAAATCAAAATGTAACATTGCACAACAATTAAGTATGTGTTCAATAATACATGCACATGATCGTCTAAAATTGAGAAAAATGCTTCAAATATGGTGTGTATTTATGTAATAATGATACTAAAAAATAAAGTTACATGTTAATATGACAAATCATATTAATTACATGAAAAAATATAAATCGGCTCCAATAAATTCTGTTGTCGATAGTCTAGACTCTAAATAAACTGTAGGATTTAGTCTTGTCACATTTTGATTTATTTGAACAGGCAAACGGGTTCAGCTCTACACCCACCATATCTTAAAAAGAACAGAGATCTACAGGATGCGTAATTGTTGAATTAACGAGCTTTATGCCACTGGCTCTCATGATAACTGCTAAAGAACTAGTTATTTTAAACAGCTGCAAATGACAACGGTACAACTACATACGGCATCAAACTGCATCTTATCATACAGGGTTGGTCAGAGTGTATAGGCAACTCAGTCTCACACAGCTGGGCATGCAGTCAATTTTTAGCAAGCAGACACTTAGATATGCAAATACACTCCTGGAAATTGAAATAAGAACACCGTGAATTCATTGTCCCAGGAAGGGGAAACTTTATTGACACAATCCTGGGGTCAGATACATCACATGATCACACTGACAGAACCACAGGCACATAGACACAGGCAACAGAGCATGCACAATGTCGGCACTAGTACAGGGTATATCCACCTTTCGCGGCAATGCAGGCTGCTATTCTCCCATGGAGACGATCGTAGAGATGCTGGATGTAGTCCTGTGGAACGGCTTGCCATGCCATTTCCACCTGGCGCCTCAGTTGGACCAGCGTTCGTGCTGGACGTGCAGACCGCGTGAGACGACGCTTCATCCAGTCCCAAACATGCTCAATGGGGGACAGATCCGGAGATCTTGCTGGCCAGGGTAGTTGACTTACACCTTCTAGAGCACGTTGGGTGGCACGGGATACATGCGGACGTGCATTGTCCTGTTGCAACAGCAAGTTCCCTTGCCGGTCTAGGAATGGTAGAACGATGGGTTCGATGACGGTTTGGATGTACCGTGCACTATTCAGTGTCCCCTCGACGATCACCAGTGGTGTACGGCCAGTGTAGGAGATCGCTCCCCACACCATGATGCCGGGTGTTGGCCCTGTGTGCCTCGGTCGTATGCAGTCCTGATTGTGGCGCTCACCTGCACGGCGCCAAACACGCATACGACCATCATTGGCACCAAGGCAGAAGCGACTCTCATCGCTGAAGACGACACGTCTCCATTCGTCCCTCCATTCACGCCTGTCGCGACACCACTGGAGGCGGGCTACACGATGTTGGGGCGTGGGCGGAAGACGGCCTAACGGTGTGCGGGACCGTAGCCCAGCTTCATGGAGACGGTTGCGAATGGTCCTCGCCGATACCCCAGGAGCAACAGTGTCCCTAATTTGCTGGGAAGTGGCGGTGCGGTCCCCTACGGCACTGCGTAGGATCCTACGGTCTTGGCGTGCATCCGTGCGTAGCTGCGGTCCGGTCCCAGGTCGACGGGCACGTGCACCTTCCGCCGACCACTGGCGACAACATCGAAGTACTGTGGAGACCTCACGTCCCACGTGTTGAGCAATTCGGCGGTACGTCCACCCGGCCTCCCGCATGCCCACTATACGCCCTCGCTCAAAGTCCGTCAACTGCACATACGGTTCACGTCCACGCTGTCGCGGCACGCTACCAGTGTTAAAGACTGCGATGGAGCTCCGTATGCCACGGCAAACGGGCTGACACTGACGGCGGCGGTGCACAAATGCTGCGCAGCTAGCGCCATTCGACGGCCAACACCGCGGTTCCTGGTGTGTCCGCTGTGCCGTGCGTGTGAACATTGCTTGTACAGCCCTCTCGCAGTGTCCGGAGCAAGTATGGTGGGTCTGACACACCGGTGTCAATGTGTTCTTTTTTCCATTTCCAGGAGTGTAGACTTGCAATTTCTTGTTCGTTGAAGTACACTACTTATCAAAAAAGTGAAGCTCCCAGAAGGGGAGGAGGAAAGACAATAAAACTTTACGAGTTGAGCAGGCAGTGTAATGCTATTACAGTGATTACAAAATCATGTTAATTTACAAAGTGCTTGGCCGTACGAGCCTACCTTTCAGTATGCTTTGCACTACTTCTGATCTCAATGCATACACTGACTAGGTTGGGAAGTGTGTCATAAAGAAATTATGTACTCCCCTGAGACAAGCCGGCTTACAACACTAGCACTGGGACGGAGTTTACGTCAGTGCTGGTTCCACACATTTTGTATGAAGGACGGCTGTGAGTAGATTTACAGCCACAGGAGTGCCTCAGCATCTCGAAGAAGTTCCTAAGTATACGTGATATGAGTACGCGGGCGTTGTCCTGCTGAAAAAGAGAGTATGCGTACGGAACGATTTGAAGTGTAATGATCATATAAAATTAATTGTTGATAAGGCGGATGCCAGGTTGAGATTCATTGGGAAAGTCCTTAGCAAATGTAGTCCATCATCAAAGGAGGTGGCTTACGAAACGCTCGTTAGACCTATACTTGAGTGTTGCTCATCAGTGTGGGATCAGTACCAGGTCGGGTTAGAGGAGATGGAGAAGACCCAAAGACGAGCGACGCGTTTCGTCTCAGGGTTATTTGGTAAGCGTGATAGCGTTACGCAGATGTTTAGCAAACTCAAGTGGCAGACTTTACAAGAGAGGCGCTCAGCATCGCGGTGTAGATTGCTGTCCAGGTTTCGTGAGGGTGCGTTTCTGGATGAGGTATCGAATATATTGTTTCCCCCTACTTATACCTCCCGAGGAGATCACGAGTGTAAAATCAGAGAGATCCGAGCGAGCATGGAGACTTTTCGGCAGTCGTTCTTCCCGCGAACCAAACGCGACTGGAACAGGAAAGGGAGGTAATGACAGTGGCACGTTAAGTGCCCTCTGCCACACACCGTTGGGTGGCTTGCGGAGCATAAATGTAGGTGTAGACAGATGTACTGCCGGGTGTGATAAAACACGTCGGAACGCAAGATTTCCGTGACATAACGTTGTGCCGTTCGAGTTCCCTCTCATTACTAGCCGTGACGCGAAATCATACATGGTGGTCCACCACATCATTATGCCGGGAGCAGCTCCGTTGTACCTCTTCAAAACATAGTAGTGTATCCGACGATTATCAGCCATGGTAGTGCAGAATCGCGATTCGTCGCTGAAGACAGTGTATCTGCACTCGTCAGCATGCGCATCCGATGGTTATTCCCTAGTCTGATTGCTGCTAGTAGTCGACCGACGATGCGGGATGACAGAAAATGTTGTAGCGAGTCCTTTATTTTGTTAGGTACCAACACTGTATCAGGTAGCTGGCCGCAGAATTTCGTAACTGCGTGACCCCGTTCACTTTGTTTTCCTTGCGGGAGTGTCAACAAGCTTGAAACGAAACGGCAGCGTTTCATCGCGTTGGCACGTTAGGTGCAAAACAGGACATCAGCGCTTTGCGGCGAACTGCGTGGCTAGCATCAGCAGAAACTTAGTGAAGCAATACCACTGAGAAGTATCTCGTCACCTTGTTACGTGAAGCAAGAGGCCGCGTCGCTAACGCAAGAAGGCGTACTGAATGTTGTTACGGACCAGTCTGTTGGTATAACAAATGTGTTGAGTAAATAGGGTGTGATATGAATCGCAGATACATCCGTATTAGGAAAGCCTATGCAATCATTACAAGTGACGTTGGGACAACACCAGCTCATATTTCACACTATAAATACTCCAGCATTTGAATTGAGAAGGCAGTTGGTCAGAAGGATCGATGGCGTACAGGACACGCGTACTAGATTCCCTGGGACGGTACTAACGCTGTGTATAAGTCTGTTGCAGATTTGCTGCTCGTACTCAACACCGCCAACAGCCGCTGGAGACGCGCCTTCGTCACCGTAAGCACCAGTCGGGAGTTCAGCGCTGCTGACAGCTTCCAATGCACATGGGAAGACCTGGGGGTCTTCCGTGTCGACTTGGGCCAGGACACCAGTGTTCCTGACACGGGACCTACCTGCACGGCAGGCCAGGGTCGGCACACTTCTCGACCACACGACAACCGTCATCGCGGTTCAGAGAGCAGAGTTGAGTCACAGTTGCGGGAGGGATCGAAGACCTCATAGGCCGGCATGTGTAAGCCATCTTCTTAGAGTGCGGAGGGTGGAGACGCATCATCCACTTCCTGAGTAGCTGCCGGGCGCTCGCGGCGCACCCGGACATGCTGCTACAGAGGATCGCAGTAGCATAGGTAAAGAGGAGATCTATTTTGCAGAAATAAATGGTTAAAGGTCACTCTTCTTTTATTGTGCCCCCCGGCATACACAGGTTACAACCACCTCCTCTTTCCTGAGGCAACGGCAAGTGGCGAACTGGGAGAGTGCCTCCTGATACACCATCCATCTGCCACGCCTCCAAATAGTCGCCACTAGAGATGGGGGATCCGCTCCTGAATTGATTCATAGAGTTGAATTTTTCAAAGGAATGAACAATCAGCGATTCAGAAAAAAATAACGGTAGCTCCAAACGTTTCCCACAGCAGAGAGAGAGAGATAGAGAGAGAGAGAGAGAGCGCATATCAGCGGTGCCTCTGCTGGTCAGAGCACACTGCACGCCACACAACACAGCCAGCGCCGGCCTCTGCCCTGCTTCTGCCTTGGCTGCCTGCATTGTGCAGTGCCCCATTGGATTTTGTGTTTCACATATGCCGTGCCGTCTCTGTGCCTCCTCTGCCGCGTGCAGTGTCTGGCGTACCTTTACTTAGCATCGCACTCCATCGGCGATCGTTTCAGTCGCACGTCCTGCCCTCTGGGCAGCTGATGCGAGCAACAGGACAGAGAGCCTCCTAGTGGAGAACATAAGAACTACTTGCAACAACCTGCTCGCAAGAGAATGGACGATTTGTCTCGGAGCGGGTGACTGGTGGCAGTTCACCGCTCCCCCCACCCTCGGAACTCACCCGCTCAACGCTCATCCCTCCGTTCTCGACTCTAGTCAGAGCGTTGAGCAAAGCAACTCAGGTGTCACTCTGGTCTCTGCAGTCTTAGTTAACGCAGTAATACAGCTCGCGGCTCGACCTGCTTGACTCAGCGCCTCTGCATCGGAGTTCATCTCTACTGGATATTGTTCTTCGTAGTAATACCGGTATGTATATTACATAATTATGTATACATCATTTGTTTTTATTTTATTTTTATTTGTTTAAACTGATCAGATTAGGTTCCTGACGACTCCTCTTAACATAACATATACTCGTTGTGTGTGTCGACTGTGCATACTGAAATATATTACAGTTTTTGTATGTTACTTTTTATGCAATTAAAGTTTGTTTACATAATATGAATCAGTCTTATATTCAAAATTTCCCTACCTGATAAAAATACTTAGAATTTTATTGTAATATTTTTATTTTTTCCACCAGATGAATGTATAACTTTTCTATCTCAAAGTGACTCAGGATGTAATATAAACCTATCAGTGATTTTTCCTTCATTGTGGACTGCAGTCATACTGTAATTTATGGATGAAAATCCAACCATTTGATTAAGTTTCATTATTGCTTCATTTCACACTATCACTATTTAGATGTGGAGGTTTGTTCTGTGGGGCACTGAAAAGTGTCGTTATCAGCATGCTATTTTAGCTTTGTAGCCATTATCACATGCAAAGGTGAAATATTTATTACATGTCTGACATGTCTGAATGATTGTTGTCACAATATTACAATCATTCAGACGTCGGATATTTTATGACTATTTCACCTTTGACCATGATAATGGCTACAAAGCCAAAACCACAATAGTGCAAAATAAATCAATAATCAAAAACTTTGTCATATCATGGAAATTTCAATAAACAGTACAAAATTCTTACTCATTATCTGTGTTACTTCAAAATAGGATCAAATAAGATCAAAATACAGGTATAGTACTGGAATAAACAAAGTCTAAAGGGCAATGTGCCTTCCATTTATTTTCTATTGTGAATGAGTGGTGAGTCATGAAAAAGAGCTAGTTCATTTCAGGGAGTGAAGAGTTCTGACCCGATCTCTGAAAAGAACAGTTTTGCCCATCTCTAGTTGCCACCTGCAACTTGTTCTTGGTTGACGGGCGCAGTTCTGAAGGGGTTCGTTAAGAGTATGATAATCAGACCTGATTGACCGGGACTGAAATGGCGGAACAGCGGGTGAGCGGAGTGGTAAGGTGCTGGTCTAAACAAACAATTAATTAACTAAAAATTTTATGCAAACAATAGACCAAAAGCCGGCTGGTGTGGCCGTGCGATTTTAGGCGGTTCAGTCTGGAACCGCGTGACCGCTACGGTTGCAGGTTCGAATCCTGCCTTGTGCATGGATGTGTGTGATGTCCTTAGGTTAGTTAGGTTTAAGTAGTTCTAAGTTTTAGGGGACTGATGACGTCAGATGTTAAGTCCCATAGTGCTCAGAGCCATTTGAATCAACAGACCAAACAATTTAAAAATTTTCCTTTTGCAAAATTTCGTCTTTGGTATAAAGATGTTCAAATGTGTGTGAAATCTTAGGGGACTTAACTGCTAAGGTCATCAGTCCCTAAGCTTTCACACTACTTAGCCTAAATTATCCTAAGGACAAACACACACACACACGCATGCCCGGGAGGACTCGAACCTCCGCCGGGACCAGCCGTACAGTCCATGACTGCAGCGCCCAGACCGCTCGGCTAATCCCGCGCGGCACTTTCGTACAAAGACACCATTAAAAGATCTCTTTAATCAAAATATTAATTATTCTAGCCCAGATCATTGGCCGAAATCCATCAAAGTTTACTAAACACTAATATTCTAAAGCACAGACGGACACGAGTGTCCCTTAAACAAAACGGGAATTTACTCTAACAGCATCAAAGTCCTTGAACATGTGCGTTTACTTTAACAGCATAAAAGTAAAATCCACCAAAACGTGACGTATGCCTCCAACTAGAAAGACAAGATTCTACTTAAACCGAATCAAAGACACCAAACAGCAAAACTTGAGATATGTCGTTCTTAAGATACAGTAATTGCGCAGCAGAAGCAAGAAAGACAACGTGGCTAAGAGTGACATATATCACTTTTAAGATAACATAAATTTACTTAAACAGAATTAGAAGGTACAATATAGCTTAAATGTGACGTACGTCACCCCAGGGTTTAAAGAAACACTGCATCTTTAATTAAAATGATCGCAAATAATACATTAACTACCCATGAGGTGCGGCGTCATTAAAAGGAGAAAGTGTCCCCTCCTCATTCTTATTAAGGAAAAGAAAATAATTCTCTTGTCAGCCGTGGAAAATAATGTAACACAGCCTGCGCCTCAATAGAATATAACTTTCTGTGAAACACCAAACGTCAGATATAGTGCAAATATTAAAGCAATCGTCAAAATTCAAGAATAATCATCATTCCACTTGGGGGCTTTAGCAATAACAGCTTAAGGCCAATTACTTCAGTGGCGCAATCAAATATCAGAATACGCTTTGAGTAAGGCGTAAGTTTTAACTGAGGTGGTAGAACGTCCACAGTTGAAAAGATATTACTTAGCCTTAAAACAAGATATTAAATACTACTCGAGGAAATTACTCACCCGGTCACCTGAACCCGAGCACAACAAGCCTATGCATAAGCATCTTCATTACAGTTATCAATACTGGCGAAGAGAGAACACGTCGCGCTACAAGGCAGGACTTCGCGGACGATGCACAAATCTGAACTGAGCCAACGACCAACCACCGCCTTTGCTCAACTGACACTCGTTAAGTTACAAGTGTGCTTTCGCACGCAAACGGGAGCACACAGCAAATCACAACAATTAAGTAAACTACAAAGAACAGAATGCACTCCCCTTAGCACGAAGTACTGGCACCACGGACACACTCCTGTGATAATACAGTGTGCCTGAACATTCACAAACTTCGTGCGAACAATAGACCCATAAATATAGCACAGATCAGTGACTCGTGCACTTTGGGACAAAATTAAACAAAAGTCACCTGAAACATACAACTGCAGTTAGACACAGCCACAAAATATTATTACAATAAACTGTATTCACGACACGCCTCCAAGGGCAAAATTCAATATAATTTATATATTGGAAATGACTGGTGTTAGGTATGAGCTAACATTTCACTGATACAGCTTAATGTGCAATTCTTGCACGTAATCGTGTCTCAAAATATCTGACCATTCACACTCAAGCAATAAACTGGACGATGCACTTACAGCAGGCCGTCCTCATCATTGTGACACTGAAAAGGGATGACACTCATGTATTTCCAAAAGTGAGCTTTTCATTAAGCTTGCAATTCCACGAGAGTAGTAGTGAGTAGCCCGGACTTGCCCCAGTTCTGTCAGTGCTAACAGAATTATGCGCGCCTCCCCTCCCTGCTGTCGCAAGGTCGACTGCCGCCACCGGCAGTCATCAGTCCAGGCACCGCGGCACTGCCCGGTACCTGAACGCTCCATCTCGCACTCTCCTCAAAACCCCCTCTGACATCTACCGCGCAACAAATACCTTCGTAGCTTGTAACCATGGGTATATCGATACCCAAGATACCATCGATATACCCTCTGCATGGCACAGGGACCTTAGCGACGAATGGGCCTGCCCTTACATACTCATGCAGTCTAACATCGGGCCAGTGTCAGATCCGATCACCCACAAAAATTGACACTGCACGATTCGCCCATCCGACCAAACAATAATGGCGTGTGACGAGGGCCTCCCATCGGGTAGACCGCTCGCCTGGTGCAAGTCTTTCGATTTGACGCCACTTCGGCGACTTGCGCGTCGATGGGTATGAAATGATGATGATTAGGAAAACACAAAATCAAGTCCGTAAGCGGAGAAAATCTCCGACCGAGCCGGGATTCGAACCCGGGCTCTTAGGATTGACAGTCTGTCGCGCTGACCACTCAGCTACCGGGGGCGGACATCCGACCAACTGAGAAGCCTCTTAAAATTCCGTTAGGTGCTGATAATGCTATCTCGTACGAGTACATGCCATCTACATGTCCTTCACAGTTATCACTCAACATCTTTCGTTGTTCACGCTCCTTATATACATTTCCAGCCCCAGTAACAACAATAAACATAAACAACACTATCGATAGTTAACAATGTATGTGTTTACCAGGTGTCTGTACCTTCACATTAAAGTCTCCTTCTGACATGCATGAATGTCAGGTGGAACACACACAGTTCTGACGATTACAGTTGTAGTAAGTTTTGGATCAGTCCTGAAGGCGTGCTCGGCTAGGCGAAGTGATTAGTCGACACCATTTGATAAGCGGGAAATCCAGGTTCGAATTTAGGTGTCGCAAACAGCTGACCTCAGTCCATTAGCGATTAGATTTCGTAATAAGCAACGCTAATGCATTCTGGTGGCCCTTACATCTATCACAAAGATTTGGAACTCTAATAATTTACACACTCGTTCATTATGTATACATGTACGAAGTTACATTGATATCCTACCATGTGTACTGGTGCTTAGTTTTCTTGTGTCGCAATGTATATTTTAATTAACACAGAATGCACAAAAATATACAGTGTGCAATCTGTATCTCCAAGAAACAATTTTATTACACTATAGGTTCTGCAAACTCTTTCACTCTGCTCACATTATTACACTAGAAGTCAAACATCACTTAGTCAACGTCACTTCAGAACTACGAAATGTAAAGTGATTTTAAAAACATTTCTTTGCACATCAGATGTAACTACATAACTTTTGCATGATTCAACTTTCTATTGATTTTGTTTATGAGTGACTTCCACTTTGATATCTGTTCGTCTAACGTCATAGATAACGCGGAATATTTTATGCAGCTGGGATCCCCCGTTGATTTCTCCAACATTTTCTTCTCAGCTGCCCTTACTTTATTGGTTCACCAATACTAAATTACGATTTATTTATTCTTTCGAATTTTATGCTACATTCATTTTACTTTAGGATCAGAACCCGCATGCACAGTTGAATACTCATGTAGTTGCGATTGAGTGAACAGATTCTTATTCTAAGTCCACTTGTTACAAATTCCTGCTACAAGGTTTCTGTTTTCAAGGGAATTTTACTTTTCAACCCACCGTAACTTTTGCAGTGCTTTACAGCTGATCTCTCACTGATGTGCAATAGCTTCCTTCTTCCTCCATTTTTACTGTGGCAAATATTTTTTGATTATTTCTCTGTACTTTGTACCACAGAATTCCACTTACACCAATTATGTTTTATTTTCATATGGCTATACTGATACCTAGGGACTCAGTTTTATAGTATACAGTGGTTTAAAAATATTTGGAAAACGTAATGACACAGCAAAAAATTGAAGAACATAAATTACGTTCTGGATAAAGTTATCACGGGAGTCCTGTAGATTTGCTCTAGCCAACATAGTTGAATGGGTTTGGTAACATTTAGCCTAAAGCCTGAGACAGAATGCGACTGGGAGACGAGGGCGGGAAACACACAGATGTCCGGGTGGGTAACATTAATACTTCTGCGGTATTATGCATAACCGAAGATTTGGCGCTCAGAAATTTTATCTTAGGACGGTCAAGAGCTACAAAACGCCCTAATGACCCATCTTTGTTGTTATTCAAGAATAGTTGGAGGAATAGGATTGTCATACCCACCTCAAGGTTTCCTTTCTGATTCGTCATACATCTATGGAAATGAAGCTTTCGTGGTGGAAGTGCCTTTACTTAAAATCGTACATCTTTGTGTAGCTGACAGCCCTGCTTCTCTTTACGGGTGAAAGCATAAAAGCACAGCTACTATCGACGTCTCTGAAACGATTAGAAGATGTTAGCACGCCAGAAATGTGCATTGAAACTCTATTTTATGCTCAAACGTAAGAATGGTCCAATTTGTATAAGGCTGATTAACAGATGAAAGGTGATGCAAAAACTTAATTAGACTGTTTAGTTGCACGTAGATCAAGACCACTGCCTTGAGTAACACATCGTATTTTAGTAGCGCAGACACACACAAAAAAAATGTTGTACACTCGCGCCATTACTCGTCCGCTTACAAAGGGGGTGGTGAGTTGGGGAGGCGGAGGGGTGGTCATTGGAAATGGGTGCACTTGACTCCCGGAATCCGAGGGCATAAACGTCATGTTTATTATGAAGTTTAACCGTATTTACAGAAATGATCGTCTGCGATCATACTAAATCACATATACAGCATTATCAAGCTTAACAGGCAATAGTGTAACTAATTGAAGTTTATTTTTGTGTCTCCATGTTGAGGAATAAACATTCAACATTTTCTTACGCATTTGTTGATGTCTTATAGGAGTTATCTTATGTTTCAGATTTTTAATTTTCACAAAAACATAATGTCATTGATCAATGAATAATGTTTTTCTTCAGGGTAACATGTTGAATACCCTAGATCTGATTATAATAGCAATGTTACTTTAGTTTGTTGACTTAAAAAGGTGGCACGCACATTAATATGAACGATGTAACAATACATATTTTATAATGAAATAAGCTTGCCATTTCTGAGTCAAACTTACGCACACAAAAGAACTTCAATGGAAACCTATCAACCGAGATACAGTACAATACGTACATTCTGAAACGTGTCGTATCATTTACAAAAACACCCCAGTTTTATTATCTCGCCCCTTCTAGATAAAATTCTGCGGAGGAATAAGATCTGAAGACGGCTGACTACTAGTATTTATTGTTGAATATAAAAGTCATCTATACATTCCGTTCGTATAACAATAAAAGATCACTGGATACATCATATTTTCCTTCAGGTTTTCCCTAAAGATACCACCACTATCGTAAATTCGCAGTTTCGTAGTGCAAAAGTTAATTAAACTCAGCATTTGAATAACAGTGACAATAAGTGTTCATGCTGGAAGAAGGCGATGTATCTTTTAGCTGATCTCTAATTGGAACGAAAAGGATAAAGCACTTAAATTACACAGAAAATAATTTGTATCAATTAATGAAAGAATAATTCCATTGTAGACTCAAATAACAGAGCAACAGATGACTGCCGTTTTGGAGAAGGAGCACTCTTGGCGCCATGTCCCAGGGAATACTACCGAGCGAGGTGGCGCAGTGGTTAGAGCACTGGACTCGCATTCGCGAGGACGACGGTTCAAAGTCGCGTCCGGCCATCCTGATTTAGGTTTTCCGTGATTTCCCTAAATCGCTTCAAGCAAATGCCGAGATGGTTCCTTTGAAACGGCGCGGCCGACTTCCTTCCCCGTCCTTCCCTAATCCGATGGGATCGATGACCTCGCTCTTTGGTGTCCTCCCCCAAATTAACCAACCAACCCAGGGAATACTGACATATCATGTAACTGTGATTTTGTGAGGGCCTGTACTGGTCGCAGACGTGACCGTGGAGTTCGACCTACTCGATGTCTCGTAAACAACAAGTACAGGTGAAAAGGTGGACTGCGTCTTCCTAGACTTCTGTAAGCCATACGACACTGCACCTCTTCGTCGACTGCTAACCAAGACAGGGTTATAAGGAGTGTCTTATGCAGATATGTAATTGGCTCGAGGTATGTACCTCTTAAAGTACAGCTCTACGTGTGTAAATCAGTGGGGGTGACTGGTAGGTGGACAAGCAACACTCTCGTGGCGGCTGGTTCCTTCGCTGTAGGCCCTGCGCGGAGACGCGGCAATCAATTAGCAGCTATCGGCTGGTGGCTGCTCCGTTCCGCCGCAGCCTGCAGACGCTGCCAATGAGCTATGTTTATTAATGAGCCTGCCGGATACTGTCGACGCTCAGCCGACTCCATCAGTGCTCTCGCAATTATTGCAGTTTACCTTCTCTCTCTCTCTCTCTCTCTCTCTCTCTCTCTCTCTCTCTCTCACACACACACACACACACACACACACACACACACACATATTTGCGCAACAGTATGTGGTGTGCGGCCTTAACGCACACACACACACACACACACACACACACACACACACACACACACGAGCGCGCGCCCAAGTACACACTCACATTTAGAACCTCTGTGTAAGCCTTAAACTGAATAGCGTTATTCCTGTTAAAATTAACTTACTGTTGTTCTGTTTTATTTAGGAACTGGTTGAGACGGTAGGTGATATATTTTTTTCAGTGATCAGAATATCAGGTCCAGTTTATAAAGAACATGGCAGTATGACCCTAGTTTCGGTATGATGTTGCAGCCACTCTGGGTTGAATTCGTGCACTGATTAGGTCGGGAAGCTGCTGGATACTTTGCTGAGGGAAGCTGGCCCACAGCTGTTGTAAGTGGCCCTTGATATTTCTGATACTGGCACAGGGACGGAGGTTACATCCGAACTGGTCCCACACGTGTCATAACTTGATAGTTGGTGCAGAACTGATAGGGTTATGACGAGCCTGGTGCACAGGACACTGATCCTCCCTTATGATGGTAAAACGTGATCGACCAGAACCTTGACGACAGGTGTGCCTGCCTTCACGTTTCCATGTAGTCCGGATCGGGCCACTGTCACATCGGAATACTGCGAAAGAAAACATTGTCCGTGGTAGGTTGTATATTTTATTTTTATTTATTTATTGTTCCGTGGGACCAAATTAAGGAGAAGTCTCCATGGTCATGGAACGAGTCAATACATGAAATTATAACACGATAGTAGAAACAGATAAAGTGAAATGCAAGAAACGTATTCAGGCGACAATTCGTAAGGTTAAATGAAGAAAATCAACAATGTAACACTGGAATTTACTTAATTTTTCAGCTCTTCCAGGAGCTCCTCGACAGAATAGAAGGACTGAGCCATGAGGAAACTCTTCAGTTTAGACTTAAAAGCGTTTGGGCTACTGCTAAGATTTTTGAGTTCTTGTGGTAGCTTATTGAAAATGGATGCAGCAGAACAGTGCACTCCCCTCTGCACAAGAGTCAAGGAAGTGCATTCCACATGCAGATTTGATTTCTGCCTAGTATTAACTGAGTGAAAGCTGCTATCTCTTGGGAATAAGCTAATATTGCTAACAACAAACGACATTAAAGAAAATATATACTGTGAGGGCAATGTCAGAATTCCCAGACTATTGAGTAGGGGTCGACAAGAGGTTCTCGAACTTACACCACATATAGCTCGAACAGCCCGGTTTTGAACCAAAAATATCCCTTTTGAATCAGAAGAATTACCCCAAAAAATAATACCATATGACATAAGCGTATGAAAATATGCGAATTAGACTACTTTTCGTGTTGAACTGTCACCTATTTCAGATACTGTTCTAATGGTAAATAAAGCAGCATTTAGTTTCTGAACAAGATCCTGAACACGGGCTTTCCACAACAGCTTACTATCTATCCGAACGCCTAGGAACTTGAACTGTTCCGTCTCGCTTATAATATGCCCATTCTGTCTGATCAAAATATCAGTTCTTGTTGAATTGTGAGTTAGAAACTGTAAAAACTGAGTGTTACTGTGATTTAGCATCAAATTATTTTCCATAAACCACGAACTTATTTCATGAACTACATTACTTTATAATGGTTCAATATTTCACACAAGAACCTTCACTACCAAGCTGGTGTCATCAGCAAACAGAAATATTTTTGAATCACCTGTAATACTAGAAGGCATATCATTTATATAAATAAGAAATAGTTCTCCTTGATATGCGATGGACCAGTTTCGACTTAAAGTCATTTTCCAGCTCAAAAATGTTCAAATGTGTGTGAATTCTTACACTAGACACTACTTAAACTAACTTCAGCGCGACCACTCTGCGAGGGCATTTTCCAGTACTTATTCGTAATTGGCACCCTATACGCCCTATGCGTTGCGCCATGTAACCGAAAAAACCATCCCATATGTTCATCCGTATGTAGAATAATGTATCTGCATTGCCATATGAGATCGAGAACATCGTACCAGAAGCAAATAACCCCTTCGTCACATGTGTAAACCACACGTTTTCCACTCTGAATGTTAAGAACATAACGCTGCCAGTTGTATTTTTTATCGCAAAGTGATATACGAGATGGTGCTGTCGCATCAGTTCATCGCCAGCTTTTTTTGAAAGGACAAAACTCCGTTGATGGCGATCCTTGATCACCACTGGTTAATGACTTCACAATACAAAAGTATTCCATTCCAATGGATAGGTCCCGAAATTCCCAGCAATCTTCCTTCAGTGACATGAGAAAATGTAAAAATAAAGACCATGCGAATCTTTGTCCCTGAATCGACGATAAGTAATGAAATTATATCTTTAGCCTTTATTTTACATGGCAGGTTTATAATGACACTTGAACAGAGTTAATAACATTATCTAACTATATCCCCAGTGTTTGAAATTATTCGAACCTGTGGACATTTATGAAAAATGAAGTAATACTTGTTCCATTAACCAGCAATAAGCTTGTATTGGCTACCGAATTGCACCAGACACTTGCATGAAGTCAAAACAAAAATATAAAATTTAAGTGCTAAATTGCTTGAGCATGATCAGCTTCAATAAATGTTGGTTTGTGCCTTACTCGTTATTCTGCTGCTCAGTGTCGAGCGTTGTGCGTGTTCAGCGTTTAATAAAATGATAAAAACGTGTATGCATGCATAAGTTCATGGGTGGGCTAACGCTATACAGCTCAGTGTGGCTGCATTGTCCCCTCTCCCCCCCTCCCCTCCTCACCCAAAATAAATCGTACACCTAAACATACAGTCGGTGAAGTGATTCTAAATCAATCTTCGTAACAGACAAATACGAATTTGAATTTCTACATGATTGGTTCGGCAAGAGTGACTTAAATCCATTCGCTGCACTTACGAAACATTTCGTTAGGGTGGCGGCCGAACGCTACAAATACGTTATCTGAACATAAACATCTCGTCCAACTCGGTCGGCACTCTCGTGGCTTACTGGCGGCTCACAAGAAAAATCGTTTAAAACACAGACAGCTATTTCTCTGGGGCTTACGCTGGCAGCCAGTGAAATTCTCAAATAAACATTCACGTCAAATGGCCCTCTCCCAGCAATGCATGTATGAAGGTCGTACCCTTCTCTACTCTAGTAATCCGTATCGGATATCGACGGTCTCCCACAAACAGAGTACTTCGGAACTCCCATAATAACAAAGCACTGATTTTAATACTCAGAGATGACACCCAAAGAAACGACAATGAGGCACCATACAAGATAATACAGATAATATAAGAAGGTGATGAAACAGTGCACGACATTTCTTAATTCTCACTGTTGAAGCTTTTGAAACAAAATGCATGTGACAACTCTTAGTAAAGAGTGCTGACAATTCTCGAAGCTCGCCGCTGCATCACTTCATCTACAACAGTCGAAAACATGTATTAGCTTTTAGACAATGGCAAGATCTCCGTCAAAGGGGCGTATGAATTTAAGCAACAACGCTTGTGTACACGGACTTACACAAATTCTCCAAAAGCATAAGCGAAGTGCGCTAAATATTTTCCCAGCAAAGTAACTAAACGTTTATCTTAACCTAGCAAAGACGAGAATACCCCTACATGCACGACATATTGAAGAAAATGCTTATTTCTGTGATTGGATACTGAAGTTCTTCTGCGTTATCCGTCTCGGCTTACAAGTCATTTCTGACTTCAATCATACTTCAGTATGTTTCGAATCCAAACCCGGCATTCATGTGCTCCGCTATCAACCCAAGATTGCGGGCTGCGGTTTACAGCAGGTTCCCGTAATTCCATCATTCCAACGGCTCCGTTTTCTCGCTCTATCGGCGTCACTGACATTCCGTGTTTTCTAAGGCATCTCCACTTCAAACTGCAGCAGCTTTTTACCTCGCCACTGCGGTTCTGAAGCATGACTTCTGTTGTCTTTACTGCGTCCGTATAGATTTATGGTCCCATGCTCGCTACTCCAACCGTTTCCGTAATGATGCTAATCGTAAGTGCCACCCTCTCTCTTCTCCTCATGCTTGGAACCACTCAGATCAAATAGTATTAATCTGAAAGCCTCAACGTCTTTCTCTTGCGCACCAATGAGCGTTAGCTATTGCTCTGTTGGTCTCTAGTTTAATAATACGAGGGTCGTTCAAAAAGTAATGTCCCAGATTTTTTAAAAAGAAAGCCATCAATATACATAAACAAACGTCCCTATTCGTGTTTCACATTTGATGTTTGTTCTGTGCGCCGGTGAAGTTTCGAACCGTTCCGGCAGATGGCAGAGCCCTATTAAGCGTCAAAATGGCGTCTACAGACGACTCACGTCACAAGTATTGCGCTGTTATTGGATTCTTGTGCGCAGAAAAAGAAACCGTGGTAAACATCCATAAACGTTTGTGTGCAGTTTGTGGCAATGCTGCAGTTCATAGGAGTACAGCTGGGCGATAGGTAGTGAAAGTTACAGCCTTAGGAAATGCAGAAACAGAGCTCCGTGATCAGCCACAGTTGGGACGTCCTGCCACACCCACGACTCCAGACGTATTGAATCGTGCGGATGCCATTATTCGTGCCGACCGGCGCATCGCAATTCGTTTGTTGTCGGTCAGCGTTGGAGTTGCGTCTGCAATGATCAAGACTCTCGGATATTTAAACAGGTGCCGACGAAGGGCTGATTGCCTCAAATGGTTCAAATGGCGTCCTAACCGCCGTCTGCTTCACGTCTGCTGTGCAGCGAGCTACCTTAATTTCAGTATTAACTGTATTTTTCTTACTTATCACTTCTTCTTTCGTGTGTTTTTACTTTTAGGCAGCTTTAATTGTCGAGTGCTATTAATAGTGTTCCATAGATTTCGTGTTTGATTTGAATACAGTCAGAGAGAGTTCCTTTAGTCAACCATTGTGCCAGTAGTGCTAGTGTTTGTTTTCAATGCAGTCCAGAAACAGGTAGTGCTATTTTCATTGATTTCTACTAGAAGTGTCTAGTGACCACAGATTAGTCAACTATCAGCCACCTTTAGTGAATTAGCAGTCTAGTTAAAACTTGATTAACTCCCTACAGTAAATTGATTTCTTAGGATGGATAGGATGTGTGACTGCTGTGAACGGATGCAGGAGGAGCTGGTCACTGTTCGCGAACAGCTGAACGTGTTGATGGCCGCGGTCAGCCGTCTTCAGGCTGCTGCCTCGGAGTGTAGCGGCAGTGGGGAGTCTGGTGCGTCGCAAGGTACACCCCAGGTGTTACATGCTTCACCCACTGTCCCTGCTGTCGAGACATCTTCGCGGGTACCGGGCGCGGTTGGGCCACCCTCTCCCCAAGGGGAGTGGCGGGTTCAGCGGCGGTCGCGGCGCACGAGGCGGAGGGTAAATGTGGAGGCTGGCCGTGTGGCATCGCCCGCTCTGCCTGTGAGTGGACATGTGGCTGCTCCTTCAGCAAGGTCCGAGCAGGCACACGGGGGGAGGAGTTTATTAGTTATTGGGAGCTCCAACGTTAGGCGGGTGATGGAGCCCTTAGGGCAATAGCGGAAAGGTCGGGGAAGAAGGCCAGTGTTCACTCTGTCTGCTTACCGGGGGTTCTCATCCGAGATGTGAAGGAGGCCCTACCGGCGGCGATAGAGAGCACTGGGTGCACCCGACTGCAAATTGTTGCTAATGTCGGCACCAATGACTCCTGCCGTCTGGGTTCAGAGGTCATCCTCAGTTCGTACAGGCGGTTGGCGGAATTGGTGAAGGCGGAAAGCCTCGCTCGCGGGGTGGAATCAGAGCTAACTATTTGTAGTATCGTTCCCAGAACCGATCGCGATCCTTTGGTTTGGAGCCGAGTGGAAGGCTTAAACCAGAGGCTCAGAGGATTCTGCGGAGATCTGGGGTGCAAATTTCTCGACCTCCGCTATCGGGTGGAGAAATGTAGGGTCCCCCTGAATAGGTCAGGCGTGCACTACACGCCGGAAGCGGCTACAAGGGTAGCGGAGTACGTGTGGAGTGCACATGGGGGTTTTATAGGTTAGAGAATTCCCTCCCTAGGCCCGACAAGACGCCTCCTGAGACGCGGAAAGGTGGGAGTAGGCAAAATGCAACAGGGAATAACAATACTAATGTGCTAATAGTAAACTGCAGGAGCATCTATAGAAAGGTCCCAGAACTGCTCTCATTAATAAACGGTCACAACGCCCATATAGTACTAGGGACAGAAAGTTGGCTGAAACCAGAAGTAAACAGTAATGAAATCCTAAACTCAGATTGGAATGTATACCGCAGAGACAGGCCGGACAGCGAAGGGGGAGGCGTGTTTATAGCGATAAGAAGTGAAATAATATCGAAGGAAATAGACGGAGATCCGAAATGTGAAATGATTTGGGTGAAGGTCACGGTTAAAGCAGGCTCAGTCATGGTAATTGGATGTCTCTATGGGCCCCCTGGCTCAGCAGCTGTTGTGCCTGAGCACCTGAAGGATAATTTGGAAAATATTTCGAGTAGATTTCCCCACCATGTTATAGTTCTGGGTGGAGATTGTAATTTGTCGGATATAGACTGGGAGACTCAAACGTTCATAATGGGTGGCAGGGACAAAGAATCCAGTGAAATTTTTTTAAGTGCTTTATCTGAAAACTATCTTGAGCAGTTAAACAGAGAACCGACTCATGGCGATAACATATTAGACCTTCTGGTGACAAACAGACCCGAACTATTTGAAACAGTTAACGCAGAACAGGGAATCAGCGATCATAAAGCGGTTACGGCATCGATGATTCCGGCCGTAAATAGAAATATTAAAAAAGGTAGGAAGATTTTTCTGTTTAGCAAAAGTGACAAAAAGCAGATTACAGAGTACCTGACGGCTCAACTTAAAAGTTTTGTCTCAAGTACAGATAGTGTTGAGGATCAGTGGACAAAGTTCAAAACCATCGTACAATATGCGTTAGATGAGTATGTGCCAAGCAAGATCCTAAGAGATGGAAAAGAGCCACCGTGGTACAACAACCGAGTTAGAAAACTGCTGCGGAAGCAAAGGGAGCTTCACAGCAAACATAAACATAGCCAAAGCTTTGCAGACAAACAAAAATTACGCGAAGCGAAATGTAGTGTGAGGAGGGCTATGCGAGAGGCGTTCAATGAAATCGAAAGTAAAATTCTATGTACTGACTTGGCAGAAAATCCTAAGAAATTTTGGTCTTATGTCAAAGCGGTAGGTGGATCAAAACAAAATGTCCAGACACTCTGTGACCAAAATGGTACTGAAACAGAGGATGACAGACTAAACGCCGAAGTACTAAATGTCTTTTTCCAAAGACGTTTCACAGAGGAAGACTGCACTGTAGTTACTTCTCTAGATTGTCACACAGATGACAAAATGGTAGATACCGAAATAGACGACAGTGGGATAGAGAAACAATTAAAATCGCTCAAAAGAGGAAAGGCTGCTGGACCTGATGGGATACCAGTTCGATTTTACACAGAGTACGCGAAGGAACTTGCCCCCCTTCTTGCAGCGGTGTACCGTAGGTGTCTAAAGAGCGTAGCGTTCCAAAGGATTCGAAAAGGGCACAGGTTATCCCCGTTTTCAAGAAGGGACGTCGAACAGATGTGCAGAACCATAGATCTATATCTCTAACGTCGATCACTTGTAGAATTTTGGAACACGTATTATGTTCGAGTATAACGACTTTTCTGGAGACTAGAAATCTACTCTGTAGGAATCAGCATGGGTTTCGAAAAAGACGGTCGTGTGAAACCCAGCTCGCGCTATTCGTCCACGAGACTCAGAGGGCCAAAGACAAGGGTTCCCCTAGAACGTAGAATTACTTAAACCTAACTAACCTAAGGACATCACACACATCCATGCCCGAGGCAGGATTCGAACCTGCGACCGTAGCGGTCGCGCGGTTCCAGACTGTAGCGCCTAGAATCTAACTAACCTAAGGACATCACACACATCCATGCCCGAGGCAGGATTCGAACCTGGGACCGTAGCGGTCGCGCGGTTCCAGACTGTAGCGCCTAGAATCGCTCGGCCACTCTGGTCGGCCGTGCAGCCATGTCTCGATCCCTGAGTCAACACATGGGGACGTTTGCAAGACAACAACAATCTGCACGAACAGTTCGACGGTCGTTTGCAGCAGCATGGACTATCAGCTCGGAGACCATGGCTACGGTTACTCTTGACGCTGCATCACAGACAGGAGCGTCTGCGATAGTGTACTCAACGACGAACCTGGGTGCACGATTGTCAAAACGTCATTTTTTCGGATGAATCCAGGTTCTGTTTACAGCATCATGATGGTCGCATCCGTGATTGTGCGATATCGCGGTGGACGCACATTGGAATCGTGTACTCGTCACCGTCATACTGGAGTATCACCCGACGTGATGGTATGGTGTGCCATTGGTTACGAGCCTCGGTTACCTCTTGTTCGCATTGACGGCACTTTGAACAGTGGACGTTATATTTCAGATGGTTACGACTCATGGCTCTACCCTTCATTCGATCCCTGCGAAACCCTACATTTCAGCAGGATAATCCGTGACCACATGTTGCAGGTCCTGTACGGGCCTTTCTGGATACAGGAAATGTTCGACTGCTGCCCTGGCCAACACATTCTCCAGATCTCTCACCAATTGAAAACGTCTGGTCAATGGTGGCCGAGCAACTGGCTCGTCACAATACGCCAGTCACTACTCTTGATGAACTGTGGTATCGTTTTGAAGCTGCATGGGCAGCTGTACCTGTACACACCATCAAAGCTCTGTTTGACTCAATACCCAGGCGTATCAAAGCCGTTATTACGGCCAGAGGTGGTTGTTTTGGGTACTGATTTCTCAGGATCTATGCACCCAAATTGCGTGAAAATGTAATCACATGTCAGTTCTAGTATAATATATTTGTCCATAGAATACCCATTTATCATCTGCATTTCATCTTGGTATAGCAATTTTAATGGCCAGTAGTGTATCCGTCTTTACAAGCAAGATCATTGAGAAATAAATACAAATAAAATATATAAATTTATCTGTAGCAATGTTTCCTCTGATGAAGTGCAATGCATGCGAACGAATCGCTGACCGCGGAATGGTCGCTACAACAATATTCTGCGCACTAAACTGCGTCTCACTGTGCCGTTCCTAACTGCTATTGGCAGACGATTCCAGAGGCAGGAATCCTGGATCAGAGTCGACATGAAACGTACAGCTTGTAGGGGTCGTTGGCGTGATCGTGACGTGCTGGGGCTTGGCAATGAAAAGTGGTATCTCCCAATCACACTCACGTGCTCAACATACAAACGACATCAAAAAAAACTCTTTGACCTCAAGACTCTACAGAATGGAAGTGAGAGCAGTTCACAGTAGTCATATATCATACAAGTTAATTAAAGTTCCTATCGCATATTTATAGTTCCGTGTAGGAGCACCTGTTTTACTACGGAACCCGTCGCAGTCAGAGCCTAAATCAGTTATGCAGAAAAAAATCGATCTTATTTTGTAATGAGGGGCGCCAGACTTGAACTGCTGTAGGACAATAAAAAGGGGGCGACCAAATCAGTTCTTTTAAATATTGTATTTTTTCTCTAAATTGCTTCATAATTAAAACGGATACTTATACATGACTGAAACAAAAATGATTGTTTACTTGAACCTCAAAGATAGAGCAATAACGTCTGAAAAATTTAACAAAATTATATTCCAGAACGATATGCACGTAGATCTGCTCGAAAGCAGAATAAATGATTTCTTGAGCGAAGCCCGCTTGGGACAGACTATTCTCTTAACAGGTGATGGGAACCTCTAATCGAACAGGAGATTACTATGGAACTACGACTGGCTTTCCAAAATCTGTGGAGCTCTCAAATGCAAATTGAAATCAGATCCAAGATTGAAATAAGTAAAGACACAACGTAAGTTGTCAAATTGCTCTCGCAAACTATTAGATGCTCAGAGCAAAAGCAACATCAGGGCTAAAGAAAGCGACTGTCGATCAATTCAGCGAAAACTGCGCCGGGCCTCGACCAGGGGCCTCTCACTTTCTTGATGTGCCCTTTTGGCCACGCTTCACTGCACCGTCTCCTCGACTCCTTCTGAACCCTCTCCGCTCCCAGAAAAACACAACGACTTGTAGGGAGGATTCGCAACTTTAGCCACATTGTTGATCAAGAATTCCTCGAAAACGCAGGAGAAGCCTGCCAAAACTCCTCAAATATCGCTTACAATATACCCATTAACTGCGCAGACGTTGGTAAACTGTATATACTGTGTCGCCAATCATTGGTTCCGACATTTACGGTACAGTGGTTATGATAATGACTCTTCTGATTCGTTGACATTATCCGGACAGTTAGATAGAACTTTCCCACGGTGAATATGGTAATGTAAGAGTCAAGTGTTTGCAGTCGCCGACGGGAAATGCAGATTTGTCACCCCATAAATACCAAAGGGACCTGTGGTCACCCTGCAATAACTTCCAAGACCGTGCCAGCTCGCAGACAACGGAATCCGACCATTTTTTCTGGGTGCCTCACATCTTTCGTCGGGTGAACCGTGGCGGCTCATTCCACTTTTCCACCACCGTAGTTTCTAGCTGGCGTCCCTCCAGGTGGCGCGTTTTACTCCCAGTCGCTGCAGCGGCTAGGCTTCAAAAGCGACCCCTAGAGCGGTGTCAAAAGAGGGAGGCCATCGAACAGAGCAGTGTATTTTACGCGTAGCCTTCGCCCAGTGTGGAGCGGGGGCCAGCGGCAGTGCTTGGCGCAACGGACACGAGGTGCGAATCGGCACGACGCCTTTTCCGGGTCATCGTACACTTTTTTTTTTTTTTAAATCTTATGGGACTTAACTGCTAAGGTCATCAGTCCCTAAGCTTACACACTACGTAACCTAAATTATCCTAAGGACAAATACAAACACCCATGCCCGAGGGAGGACTCGAACCTCCGCCGGGACCAGCCGCACAGTCCATGACTGCAGCGCCCAAGACCGCTCGGCTAATCCCGCGCGGCTCGTACACTCTTCTTCGCCAGGACTGGGTAGAAGACAAGGCTTTGGTGCGTATCAGGTTTTTCAGCTCCGTGCACCGATATTCCTCCCCGCAAGCTGCTTGAGCAGATATTCGTGTTTTTGTTTGACTCTATGTGATTCTAGGGCCAATTTATTGTCCTGTCTACTCTGAATGTTTTTTAAGTGACTTGTGGATCTGCTGTCCAACATTCTATCAAAAAATTTGGTTAAAAAATGGCTCTGCGCACTATGGGACTTAACATCTATGATCATCAGTCCCCTAGAACTTAGAACTAGTTAAACCTAACTAACCTAAGGACATCACACACATACATGCCCGAGGCAGGATTCGAACCTGCGAACGTAGCGGTCACGCGGTTCCAGACTGAAGCGCCTAGAACCGCACAGCCACACCGGCCGGCTCACAAAATTTGCCATGGTTAATGTTGCTAAGGCTATATATCGTGTTCGGCTTTCACGCATAATTATATCAAGGGCCTATGAATTACTTTTCTTTTTTATAAAATATGTGTTTGTTTTTAAATTGTTTATGCGATATAAAACATATTTCTGAATTTTAATATTTGTTTTCACTACGCTTTAGAAGTTGGTGTTCTCTCTGTTGTTACTATCATTCGGCCATTTAACTTTGTGTGGTAAGACCCTAGCGAGCTGTCATTTATGTTCCTTCGTGGATGAATTTTCAACTCCCTTCGAGTGACCTTACTGGACAGGTCTTATAAGTGCAATCGTGGTTAGGCAATAGCCTTCACCTGTAATGTAATTCACTGAGACATTTATGTCTGGTGTCTGTTAACAGCGCCTACTAAGTTGCAGGGAGAGCGTTCTGTGTCGGCTGCTTCTTGCCACATGACAGTCGCACGTCCTGTCTGTCTGTGCTTGAGTCTGTCTCAACCCCTGCGATGTCTGTCTCAACTCCTGCGATGGATCTACACAAGAGGCTAGTATTTACACAAATGAGGTTTACATGTGATGAAATGGGATCTCTCATGCGTTAGTTGCCATGGCGCCTAGGCATGATTATTCGTGGCACCTCGCATAACTCCTATGTCGTGTGGGTTGCCGCGATGTCCATCCGTACGGAACAGACGCTGCGGGAACTCTGAATCCTGGAACTCTACGCTCAGATAAAGAGATGGCGTCAACAGCTTTCCGGACAGGCCAGCAGGTGCCGCGCATGTCGGCGGTAGAGGGTGCTGACGCACCACACCTTTCTCTGCGCCTGCAGTGCCACCTAACCAAAATATGCCAACATGGATCTTTCCGCGAGACAGCTATTTAGGACGTTGCGGGAGTTTAACAGAGCAGCAGTTCCTGCTGCTGGAATAATTCCAGGTAACAAGAGAAGAGGAAGAGCTGAAGTGACAAACAGAAGACGTACCTAAAGGAGACGACCACACAACAATTGAGAATCTACGACGCAGGAATTGCAGGCCCTGCTTAACCTGCTCCAAACGTGCATTGAATGAACGCGAATCACAAACGCACACACGCACGTACGCACGTAGCAGAGCAGTTCCGTCGAAGCGAGCAGCCGATCCGAAGTTTCTGCTACACCTCCCTCAGGGCACCGCCACCATCTTCCAGGCCAGGTCACCTTCCGCCTCTGTGTCGACTAGGTGAATGGCGACGTGCAAGACAGGACTTGGTATAGCTTCAAATGTTTGTTTTCTTCACTTTTAAGATAGTGCTAAGACTTTACTTGGTGCGTCAGGACTTCGAAATTTTCCTAAAGTATTTTTGATCTTCAATACTTTTCCTGTGAAAGGTGTTCTGTTTCCAACACTGAAGCATAGAGTGCGGATTTGTTTTTCAAACCTAAGAACTGGGGGACTTGTTTCATGCCGAACTTTACTTCATTCAGATTTCTAGGTATTTAATTCCAGCGTTGAGAAACTTAAATTCCTTTTTTTGGGTTTCAGAAACTGTAAGCATTGTTAGTGAGGAACGATTTTTTGTTTGTATGCTTCTGAAAGAATTTTGTTTCGTCGCTAATTAAAGGAACATTACCTCCATATTACATTGATGAATTTTTTAAGTTGTATTGTGAAATAAATTTTTGTTATTGTGACCATCTGCCTTTTTCGGGGGTACCTCCATGGAAACAGATATATCATTTGCCACCGGCGATCGATACAAAAACAGCCTGTCTGAATATATGCCTTCATTTCTTGACGTACAGTGCATTGCAGGCGACCATTACCTTCGGCAAGAAAATGTGTAACTACAGCGCTCTCAGATTGTATCAGTATGGACTGAGGACTTTAGAATGCATGTACGACTTTCAAAATCACTCGAGCTTCGACCTTACTGAGCAAAATTGGAACCCCATCGAGCGAGACAAGTGTGCCTTGCGCCAGGGACTGTGAGCGACAGGCTAGAGGTCACAGAGCAAGATGAATCTCCAGTTCCTTCTCTTTTTCATGGGGTCCAAAGCCTTATGTGTTATACCGTGTCTTAAACATTGTGCCATCTCCATCACGTAATTTGTAAGAGATGTGACAGTTCGTGATTGTTACATTATTTTACTAATTTAGTCAAGCGTTTGAAGATTCTCATACAATTTTGCATCTACACTCAAGATCACTTTTTATCTTGGGTCTCTACACCACAAAAAAGTGCTCCTGACATAATACAAGGTGAGGGACGAGGGGCTACTTATAAAAGCAGAATGCTGGAGAAAAGTATCTCGAGTAATAACATTTGGCTACATGCTAGAGAAAAGAATCACGAATAATAACATTTGGATGCATGTGGCTGGATGGACACCCTAACTTGAAAGCAATGGACGTGGTACGTGAGGACTTCACCAGCTATTTATGGCAACAGCTCTGCTCTTGTTTCAGCCAGAGCCTTGAAAGAAATTTGCATGTAAAAATGGAATTGATTTTTAAAACCGATTATTTAATAACAGCTTCCTGTCATGACTTTAATGTCAAGATATACTCTTACACTGGGTAATTACATGAGCAACAGCAACAGAAAGGAAACCACGGAAGAATTTGTTCATAA